>NC_049171.1:66765113-67367613 GCF_009769625.2 Cygnus olor | reverse complement strand
AAAGTCATACCTACTGATATGCTTTGATCTTTTGCACATTTCTATCCCTTTTGAACCTAAGATCTTCAAAGTCTTAAAGTAACTATGGAAGAGTCTCACAGATCCTATAAATTAACTAGAAAAATTAACAAATATTAGAACATGTTACAAACTCAACATTTTTGCATGCATAAAATATTTAATTGTACAAAACATTTTGCAAGCCTTTTTCTTTCTTTTTTTTTAATGAAGAAACAAAACCAAGCTGTTCACATATGTATACATATTATTTTTAAGAAAAAAAAAGCACAGAAAAATAAATGTGTTTTTTCATCTAGATTAAAACCATTCAATTGCTTCTAACAAAGTACTATTGGACTAATTTTCCTCTACGTGAGTGTAGATTAGAAATGATTAGTACGTTAGAAAAATATCAAAAATAACATTTTAATCTTGACTTTCTAGAGACAACTACACATTGCTTAGATTGTAAATTGAATAATGAAATACCTTATGGTCTCAGTTTTATGTCAACAAGGTTGGTGTTTAAAATTAGTAAATGTATATAGCAGTAGAGACACCTACGTAGTCACAAAATTTAAAAAAAAGTAAAAAAAAGTTTAAAAAAAAAAGTAAAAGCTGCCTCAGAATAAACAAGTCATCATTTGTAGGTTCTGCAAAACCTTGATAAAATAGATTTTTATGGGAAGATACCATGAGCAAATTTAACTGACACTGAAAAATAGTATTTATTCATTTATTTATTTCATGAAGTGTATTAACCAACAGGATTTTTTCCTGTCATTTTTATATCTTGTGAACATGTTGAAAAATTTTCCTAAATCTAATGGGATATTTTTTCACAAAATATGAATCGTTATTAGCAATTTTTCTGAAGAGAATGAAATTTCAGAAAAAATCAGAACCTCTTAAAATGGAAACAAAACAAGATGGAGAGTGTGCACAAAGGAAATGCTTAGTAATTGTATAAATTAAAATTTAAGAAGTGCCTTGAAACAACAAAACATTCTGAAAGATTAATACTGCTTGCAGTCTATTGATAGTATCTACACATTATACGTGTTACCATCTTAATGGTAACAAGCATTTAGAATGGACAGAAAAATTTACAGCTAGAACTAGACCTTTTCTTCCAGACATTTCTACTATTTATTATTTGTTATATTTATTATACAGGTTTTCTTTGACTGACCAATGGATCCTCCTTTCAGGTTAATACACTGTGATTATAGTTTTCTTCTCCATCCCCATCATTTAATGGAACAGTCTTTTAGGAAATTTTGCACAGAAAATATTCCCCAGCATGAGGCACTTGCTTTCAAAATCAGATGGCTTGGAAAGCTCACTCATCCAAGCATGCTAATTGGTTGAATGCTTTTGAGTGCTTTATCACATTATTTCCAAAGGCTGCCCTAAATGCTAGGAAGTGAGCCATGGTTCCGGTGATTAGTGCCAGAAAGCTGAATGTTAATTATTGCTGGGCTACATTAGTATAGCAACTGATTATCTGTAACAAATTTCAGAAATAAACTACTGAAAGAACTAATTAAATTCTATTTTTTTAATAATATGAATTTCTGATCAGTTCAGTGCAAAGGTTGATCACACTTTCTTTTGTAGCTATTCAGAATAGCATAAAAAAATATCAATTTACTGGTAAGATTTTATAAATGCAGTAGAAAAAAGATGTGGCAATGGCATTACTTAAAATAGAGAAAATAATTTTTTTTTTATCTGCAACAGGAATTTTTAGTTAGCAAACATTAATACTGATCCTGTGAAAGCATAAGTTTCAGAATAAATTTACTTTTTACTTGCTGAAAGATTAAGCTTTTCTGCAGGTCGACTCATTCTGGCACAAGCAATCTAAATATATTTGCAAATTTCTTCCCTTTAAATTGAATTTCTTTCCCTTTAAATTGAATTTTACCAGTTTACCAAGTTATTATTGCAAATTAATATATGTCACCAGATATATTTGTCTAAGAATATATGTTTAATTTGAATGTGTGTATGCTCTTCTACTTTAAAAAAAAAAAAACAAAAAACTGGTACACATTATCTGGATTTCCTTTTATTTTAACACTGAGAAGACTGAATGCTGTACTTAAATCTTCTGCACTGATAGCTTTTTCTGCTTCATCATAGACTCGGGTTTCATATTGGGTATTAAAATTCAAGATTTTATTAATTTAGATTCCCTGTTTGCAATTTCATTTTGAAGTGATTTTTTTAAGAAGATTTGTGCACGGTGGTGCAACAAAGGGCCAAATCCTAAAGCCTCTATTCTGGTGACAGACTTGTTCCACTCCTGTATATTCCCACTGAACTCATTGAACATTCACTGTCTTAAGACCAAAAAATCCACCCCCCAAAAAAAAAAATTTTTTTGAATTTATACAATACATTTTTAAAACTTACTTATTGTGTGCTACTAAATAAATGAATAATGTTTTGTGACAGAGTTTGTGTATCTCTGACCATAGTTTTCACATCAAAAACTCAGCAAGTTGACCTGCTGAGGTCAAGACACCAGCAATAAAACAAGTACAACAAAAAAGTTACAGTAAACCCCATTCATGTTACTAACTTCAGCCTTTCATACTAGCATGTCCTTTGAACAGGGAGAGAAGGTAGACCCAGCAGCATGCATTGAGACTTAGTGTACTCATCCAGTGCTTTAGGCACCTAAGTGGAAAGCAGCTTTCAGAACCAGGATCCTGTCACAGATCAACTACCAGCAGCCCTTTCTAATCTGAAAAAGACAGGTGTCTTTTCTGATCTCAGTTGCAGCAGTATTAAAGGTAAACAAGTACCAGAAAGAAACAGTTCATGAGTAAACGTTGACTTTAGTTATTTAATGCATGCACAAAATATCAATACAAAAACAAAGAGCAAAGAATAAAGACCTTGAAGCAAAGATTAATGCATTTATAAAATATCATAGTGTCGCAGACTGGCCTGCTCAAGTCTACACTAGCTTTTATCTTCACAGCAATGCAATTTGCAGCATGAATTACAACTGTATTCTCCGAACCATTAAATATATAGTACTCCTTGCAAAAGCTGCATCGTTCACAGGTGTCTCCCAGAAGCCATGGGAGAATGGCCTAACTCTCCAGACCACAAATGCAATTCTTGCATATTTGTCAGCCACTTCTGACCAAAGTGCGTGATTTGAAATGAGAAAGAAAATGAGGAAGAAGAGACACATGATGAATCTATTGGCTGTAATGAAGTCTCTTCAGATGATTATCTCCAAACTGAGAGCTTGAGGATTCCCATTTGAGGTTGTTACCTCTGGGCATTTTGAAAATGAACTACACATTGCAGCTAGGCTGCAATACCAACTGTAGTCCAACAAGAGAGATGTATTTGGTACTATTTTACCTATCAAGTCATTACAAACATAGTAATCTCAGAGCAAAATTTCAAAATTTTGTTTTGTTTTCGCTAATTACAGTCACGGCTCTGTGATGTCTAAGCATCTGGGATTGTTGTCTAATTCATTAAATGATCAGGCAGAGCACTTTCAGTTAAAAAAAAAAATAATAAAAAAATCATAAAATATTAGTCCACTGAAAATGATATATCCTTAGTGATACTGGTTTTGGCAACATTTTTGAGGGAATAGTTCTTTGCAATTCACCATACAGTCTCTATTCTTTTGTGAGGGGAAAGAAGAAAAGTTGCAAGAAAAAAGGGAGCATTCTGATCATAAATGGAATTATCACTGAGATTCCTTTTCTATAAATCTTCTGAACACTTTACTTCCATGCTGATGCACAATGTGCAGAACTTCTGAAGTCTCAAAAATGTTACAATTAAGGGATCTGTCAGTCTCAGGCCACCATTCATCGTACTGTGTCTAAACAGTTTGACTGGACTGAATAGCTTCCCTGTAAATTCTGACTCCTAAAACTTGTATGGAAGATGATGGAATCAAGGACAGAAGTACTGCTAGGTTTCCTGGGCATGGTGAGTTTCTGTAGTGAAAATATTTGTAGCCTTATATGATTTTTTACTTTCTCTGTTCTCTGGACAATTACTTTATTAGACAGTCCTCTGATGAAGGGCTATGAGTGAAATGGATTCATAATGTAACAGCTTTAAACCATGACTATTGCCAATTACCAATGAAACTGTTTCTCTTTCAGAAATCCTATTCTCTCTTGGAAAAGTGTTTCTAGTAACTCTAGGATTCCAATCCACAGTGAGAGCACTCGTCTGTTTATTCCTTTTCTTTATTTTTCTATACACCGAATAATATGTCTTTAAATGCTGGATCTAATGAGGGCATCAATGGCAAGGTCGCTGTTTTGGTCTTCTGGCACTTTTTTCTGCAATGCTGTCAAGTGTACTCAAACTGGAAATCTAATGAATAAGTACTTCAGAGTCTGGCCTTTGCTCAAATATTCTTGAGTCTGTAGTGCCATGCATGGACAAGAATGTGAAGATGAACTCAGTTTGAGAGGGCTGGCATTCTCCTAATGCAGAGTGGAAAGAAGTGGGTGGTGGTGTGCTGGTGATTAAATGAAGAACCTTCAACCCACTCAAACTCACATATCCAATTCTGCACCTCATGCAGTTCATTGGATTCACAGTGCTGAGGAACAGAATTTAAGATCATGATTTGCATATGCTTGGTGGTGCCTAAGTGATTAGGATAGCTAAGTCATATTTTCAACAGTGAAGTATGGTAATTCATTTATGAACTAGTCATAATTACCTCATTACATCCAAGTTAGAGACTTATATTCCTTTGAAGTTTAGAGTGTAAAGAACCTGTGAAAATAAGATTTAGCCTTCTAAATTGGTGTGACCTGCAATGATAAGAACAATTTCTGAATATATTTAAAATAAAGGTATATATAAGTTAGTGAATTGTCCTGTATAACTTCAGAATAATGATGACTATTGTGCAAGTGAATGGTTTATCAAAGCAGTTTATGTCAATTCATGCTGCCAAACGAGTCATTCAACAGATTAGACTGAAGACTCACCTACTGTACTTAGTAGGTCTAAATGGGGCAGACATTAGTGTTTTCACTGTGAAGTATTGTGCAAGCACAAGGTTTAGTGATGGGACTCAGTAGGTCAGGTTGATAGAATTGAAGATCTTGAAGGTCTTTTCCAACCTAGATGATCTTATGATTCTGTGACTCTGCATATGAAGACTGAATTTATACTACTAATTTATTTGAGGGATATAAATCAAAAGATTATTTTTTGTTGTTGTTGTTGTCTTTGGTTCCATTCTTCTGTAACACGGTGTACTTTCTAGGGTTATAGATCCTAACCAATACTAGTTTAGACGCTGTGAAAATCCTGTTTAGAGTTTAATATATACCTAATTGAGGAAGCCACAGTATAGTTTTTCACTCCATAAGATAAAACTCAATGTATATCCCATAATTAATACAGTTTTAGTGAGAAGAAATATCTTTTATGGAGAAATTATCTTGATTTTAACATTTTCAATGATGAAAAAAAAAAAAGACTGCTACTATTGAGACATTTTTTGATTCATTTTTTTTCTTCCCCCCTTCACATTTCTGAATTTCTCATAGTTCTCCTTCACCCCATCACCAAGCTTTGTTATACCTTGTTCTGCTGTTGCATATGTTCATTGCCAGATTTATAAGCCATTATTATCAAATACCTATCAGTATTTTTACTCTCTGATAATATTAAGTGCCCTAATTGCATCTCTTCCTAAGGCTTGATGGAACTGTTTATTTTCTGGTCTTTTAATTTTCCTTGTAGATCTTCTATAATTCTTCACCAATGTAGGAACATTTCTTCCTTGCCCTGTCACTGCCAGAAAGTGAGTACAGCATGTGTATTGCAGTCACATCACTTTCAAATACAGAGATAGAATAACCTTTATAGTTGTATCTCTTTTTCTCCAAAATTCACCCAAAAAATATCTTTAACATACTAAGAGACTTACTTATGGAAAATGCAATTGAAATAGTTTCAGAAAAAAAATATATCTTTAAAGTATAACTTCAGAAAATGCCATTGACTTTTCTTTGAAATAAGAAAATCCACAGATGGAGGAGAAAGTTTAGCAAGGACAAGGCATCTTTTGTCAATGCAATGCCAGAAACCAGACAGACATCTGGTCTGATCTTGACTAATCCTCCAGGGTGCCATGTTGGCCCAGGGAGCCCATCCTATCCAGTAGGACCAAGGATGGTGTCTGGGCTTTCCAACATATAAGAAGGGAGAGGATGCAGGTCAGAGTTCTCACACATGCTGGTGTGGGAGATAGTTTTTTTTTTTTTTTTTTTTTTTTTTTTTTTTTTTGTGTCGGTTTGATGTTTTCTCCACTATTACTTTAACATAACGCTTGACTGAACTTTTTATTATTTATTTTCCAGGATGAGTCCAGTCTAACCATCTCCTTTCCGTACTCCTTTTCTCATTATTTATGCTAATAACAGCTAAGCTTTCATGTGTTTCTCACAGCTGTGCTCACAGTCAGCATAAACTCATAGTTCCCAATTACTCTAACACAGCATGTTAGCCCTGTTGGTGACAGTGCTGTTATGAAAGCTCATTTTTATTTGATTATCCTCCATAAACCCCAAATAATTTCTTAGAACTGCCATGTCTGCAAGTATGGATTAGTTGCTTTATTCTCCAATAGATGAATTCTCATTTGAGTACATTAAATGCATATTTTTAGCTGGCTTGCAGCTTTCCCAGGCATTGTAGCTCACTCTTAGTTGGTGATTCACTACACCATTGATTTCACTTGTGCAGTTTATTAGTAGTATATGTATTTTCTACCAGTTCACAGATAAGTCTTAATTTCATCAAGACCAAGTTCTATCCCCTGAAGAAGAAGAAAACAAAAACTTTCTAAAGGTGATTATCTATTGACATATCTCAAAATAAAACAGTAAGTCTATCAATATTAATGAATTAAATGTATTCAGTGTTTATTTTGTAGTCTAATTTACTTGAATAAAATGTCTCCTAAAAGCTGAAATATATTGCATTGCCATCTACTGGTATAATAAAAACTTGTATTTTTCCTTTATTTATATATTTATTTTTTATGAACCCCATTGATTAAACTGCTGACCTTTATTTTTGATTAACTGAATCCAGCTTGAACCATTCAATTGTTTTTCTTGGGAATAAAATCAGACTGACTGAACTATCACTAAGAAGATCATTTCTATTTACACTTTCTAAGTTTTGTCACGGCATTGTTTTTCTTCCAAATCTTTGGGAAAGTCTTCAGAATTTCAGGTTGTTACTCTTGAAAATTAAGAACTATTGTGTTTTTTTTTTTCCTCATGTGACTCATAATAAATTCTGGTAATAAGTTTATTTTATAATTCCGAAAAGCTCGTTGTTAAGAAAGTCATTCCTTTCCATTGGGGGGGGGGGGGGGGGGGGCGGGCAGGGGGGAAGGAAGATCTAAACAAATGCACAAAACCAATAAAAATATCAAGTTGCTTTCTAAAACAAATTCTTGCAAGAAGGGAGGGTAATGCTACTAGAATCAAGAAAATGATAACATAACTTAAAACTTTTAGTCACAGAAATGTGTGGAAATTAGGTAAAAAGGAGACATCAGATTTTATGAGGGAAATAAAATTAAAACTAAGACATAGAGTCAAGTATTTAACCAAACACATGCAGAATTTAACAGTAAACTGTGTAGCAAAAGATATTCATGGGCATTACCAAATGCCACAAAAAAAAAAAAAAAAAAAAAAAAAAAAAAAAAAAAAAAAGGACTGCCCAGTTCAACTTCATATATGACTAAAATATTTAAGGCTAAAGCTACAATTTCTTAGCCAAAGTTGAGGCAAATATGATCAGATGTACATCACATTTTTAGCGACACTGAAAATAGTGACCCAGTTAAATAACATATCTTAGAAATTATGTCATGGTCATTTCTGAATATGTTTTAGTAAAAGAATATGTCAGTTAAAACTATTTCATGCAGTGGTTATCATCTGTAATGTTCCAAAGATCTCAGCAGGTCAATTAACTACAAACACAATGAAGATGCTCTTTAAATACAGCATGGGTTATGCTATAATTGGTGAACCAAGACTGCTAACGGCTCGTTACTCAGTCTCATTTTGTTACTCCTAAACATTGGAAAAGTTTTTGCAGAAACACCTCTCAGATGCTAGACCCAAATAAGCCTAGCTTAATTCGTTAAATGCAAGGCACTTATTAAGCTACTGAATCAGTATTTACAACTACTAGAACTTGCAAATACATGGAAAACTTGTAGGGACTTACAAGTTACTTCTGTATAACTGTCATTTGCATAAACATATACACAAAACATCAAAGCTCTCCTGGTAATTAGCAATGAAATCTGCTTAAGAATCATGAGTAACATAGTAGTCTGATTTCTTTTGAAGCAGCAATAATCACTTAGGAATTTTTAACTCTTGGGGTAGAAGACAGAAAAGAATAAGAAAATCACATCTAGTCAACTAATAAAAATAATTAGTGATTCAAGCTAAACACTTGAGACTTATAGTCTGCCCAAATCCTTCTGCTTAAGAAAATTCACTTATTATACAGGTTCACATAGTTATTATTCGAGTACCAGAATAGGCAGATATGTACCTGCTGGGATTTTCAAGAGAATAGGAGTTAAGTGCATTTGCAAATATCAATAGCAGAGTATTTCCAAGGAAGGCAAGCAAATTTAATATAGTACTTAGTTCTAATTGCTTAAATGTCTTACATAACTGAGCAAAGCTACAACTAAAGCTGAGCAAAAAATTATATTCCATAAGCATTAAAAAACAGTATTTTGAGTGGAGTAATAAATAGACTCAGCTGAAACCACTTTAGATTTCATTTTGCAGATACATTTCCTAATCATGAAATTCACTCCTAGGTGCTGCTATTTTCATCATACTTCATTGTCTTTCATGCAACAACATCAAATTCATATAAGATTTCAAAGAACAATTCTTTTTTTTTTTTTTTTTTTTGGTTTGGTTTGTGTTTTCCACTGGACTTTGGTAACTTAACTAAATTGTAACGAGTATTCCTGTCAGGTGTAATTAAAATAAAGTGAAATATTCCAGTTATTACAGCATTTCTGATTCTCCTGAGAGAAAGAGAAGCATAGTTTAAACGGTTATTCTGGTCAATAAGTTTTTGTTTGTTTGTTTGTTTGTTTTTTAAAGAAATGATCAGTTTTGATCAGTGGATCAATGCTTTCAAATTGTAAAGGTGCTAAAGTTCAAAATTCCCTCTCTCTTTTGTAATTAATCAATCATGTTGGACATTTGTATTTAAATATGGATGGAACAGGGTCATCGTACCTCCTAAAATATCAGGCATTCACTTTTCAGAAGTATTATTTAATTATAGCTGCAGTGCACAATTTTGGTGCTTTGACAAATGGGACTTGGCTATGTGGAATGGGATTAATTATCATTATCTTTTGATATTAGTACTCACAGATGCAACAAAATGTCACCATGATCCCATTTAGGTACTCAGAATCAGGCAGAAGTAAGGAAGTGGGGTCAACTTCTGAAAGCACTGGGTTTTTGTTTTGTTTTGTTTTGTCTTGTTTTTGAATGCCTCAGCTACTACCTGCATTAGGACATAGCACCACTCATGAATCATCCCTTGTTTGTCATTCCTCACTACCCATTTAGAGAGACATTATCTGAAAAGTTCACTAGTGTATGTACATTTCACAATTATTTTGACCTTTAAAGATCTGGCTTCAGCAGCTGGTTCAGGTTTAAAATTGAAGGTTTGGACTAGAGTACACATTGCTTTAACTGTTTCAAAACATGACCTTTATCCCAAGCTATGTTCGCATGGTGCACTTTTTTCCTTTTTTTTTTTTTTTTTTTCCCTGATACAGATATATGGCAATGATAACCAAAATAAAGTGTTAAAACCAGGTGGCTATAGAAACCCATTGCAAGAACACTTTCTTTCACAGGTCTAATTAACAGAGTGTATTATTGAAAAGGAATTTGTTAATCAAAAAGGCATCCAACACAGAGAAGAGCTAGGTGCTGTCACTTGTTTCTAAATACCTCCTCTCCCCTCCCTCTGAACAAGTGACTGGGGAAGTGAGGGAGGGAGGCAGTACAAGGGGCAGAAAAACTAGTGCAACACGAAGGAATGTCCTGTGTGCAAAGGTGGAATTTTTCTTGCCTCTCACAATACTTTATATATTTCTGCTCTTTCTGACACTTGCCGTTGCTTGGGTTGTAGTGTCCTCTATATGTCATTGCTATTATGTTGTTTTGACTTCTTTAATGTTGCCACTATAGGCAGCTGCCTTCACTGCCTTTGGGCTGCAGAAGTTTCCAGGAATAGGATCTGTTGTTTATACCCCCTCGAACAAGAAGGAAATGGGAAGGCTAGAGCTCAAATGACAACAAAAAAAAATGATACCATGAGAGTATGAGTTAGGACATTAGCTGGGAAAATTACAAAACTGTCCAGAAAAACATCAAGCTCCACCAAAAAGGAAGTCCAAGAACAACAGACTCAATTAGATTGTAAGATTTACACATGTAACCAGCATGAGAACTAACATGAACACCAGCTATGTCAGATAGCTGAGCAGTGTCAGGTTTACTGTATTGATTTTAATAACTGAAATTACCAATACCTAGTTAGTCATAAGAAGCTCTACTCTACTTCTTAAAGAATTATTTTTGCACATAGACTACAACTTTGGGTCTGTGAATTGTTTTCCTTTCATGTTTAATGACAGAGGTTTAGTCTTTATTATCATAGGAAGAAAATTACTCTGGTTGAGAGAGGGACTATCCTTAGTTACCATTGCCTGGTCATGTGTAGTCATATATTCATCTTCATTCCTATGTCCGTTTTTCTTATAACAGAATCTCATTTAAAGTCTTGTTTTAAACATTTATCCTGCTGAATAAATGTCAGAGAAACCATGTAGGTACATAAATATATATTTAGTACATGTTTATTGAATAAATACCATACCTAGAGAGGTGGTTTGGGAACCTAACAGAATGTATGACTTGTAGCTGACACAAGGACCAATAATCCTTTCCCAGTGCTAATTAAGATTACCACACTGTTGAAGTCATGGTGAAAATCAAGGAACAAACATCTAATCCTAAGTATCCTTGCAAGGAAAACATTAAATTCAAGTTCCTGCTGGCAGACAGAGTAATCGGAATATAACTATAATTGATTAAATCCTACCTTGGTTATGCATACAGCTTGAGCAGGTAATTGCACACACACACGCACACAAGCACACCACCTAGCTTCTTCTATATCATGTTCCTGAATGTCTGTTCATCAGTTTATACATGTGCTAGGTGAAATTTCACTGTGCTAGTACTAGAGCTGTCAAATAGAGGAATTGCTTGAGGTTTAATATCTTGCCACAAAAACTATTGCCTGTTTTATAAAGGGACTTGTGTCTATATGCCTAACCTCCTAAAGCAATGGTATACACAAATATTAAGATGAACAGAAATACAGCAAGTGAAGAAACTAAAATAAGTAACTAGTATATATGAAAGTAGGCTTAGGTTTAACTGGTGTGTAGTCAGCCTGTGACTCACAAGATCTAGTATGTAAACCAGCAAGTCTGCTGCACAAATTTGCTTCACAAATCTTCTCCCACCTGTGCAATAATGTCTGTTTCTTATCTTACCTTTTCTTTGACTTGTCTATTCAGACTGAGGTGGTTTTTTTTTTTTTTTTTTTTGGTAGATCTGTTTCTTGTTATGTGTTTGGACATTAATCAGCACAATGTCATCCAACTTGCAGTTTTTATTCAATATACAAATAGTAATATGCTTTCATGTTGCCATACCCACCTTATTAGTTATAGCCCAACATGTTCCTGAATAAATTAAACAAACGCCACTAAAACCAACAACAATCAGATTTTCCAGCCGGTATCTGAGAAACTGTTGGTGTAACTAATACATCTTCAGTTGAGAAATCATGTATGCATAGAAAATCCAGCTGGATGCTTGCCCAATTCTTTGTTCATCTGAATAACTTTTCAAATGCATCTTTCGATACAGGAAAACGTGGATTTTAACTGGCCTCAAACACAACTAAGCTGGAAATCAAGAGGCTTCCAATTTTAAATGCAGTGCATCTCAAACAAGTTTTCTGATAGGATATTGGGGATTATTACTGAAGTGCTTTTACAACAAACAAATCTGCCATTATATAGTGTCTCAAAGTAAATTCATTGTCTGGAGGGGAGATGTGACCTGGGTATGATTAATCTCCTTTAGAATTTAATTGTCTAAAAGTTAAATATCTTATCTAAAACACTTCCAGCTCTCCTTATAGTGTGTGGAGAAACTCAGGTACCTCCTGAAAGGCATTGCTCATGTTTTAGACACCAATTTTAGGATTTCTCTGCCTCTTACTTTCAGTTGACTATTGTGTGAGTTAGAACTAATTTAGAGTAGCTGTCTGCATATATAAGTCTAAAATTTTGGGAGATGAGCTCCCCTGAATGGCATGAATAATAAAGGTTCATCACTCCAAATTATTATTATTTTTTTCAATATATGAATAACATCACCTTCTGCAATACACATACAGCCATAAGCAAACTGAAAACAAAATAAAACCAACCAGACAAACAAAAAGCAAAACAAAGACACTTCTCGTTCTAGATTTCTCTAAGCCTAGTGGTGAAGGGATGCTCCACATAGGTGCAACATGTTAATTTCTGTGTACGATTATGTTGTATGATGTCATAAAAGGACAGGTCTTTAAAAATGAAGCTGATGGTTATTTGAGACTTTGCATTACGAAGACCAATAAAAGTAACATTAGCAGTGTTATCTGTATCAGACTAAACTGCAAAGCTAATCTTTTTTTACAGAAGATTGTTTTCTATCATGCACAATTTTCCAATAGACAAGCTTGCAGTGATAATTTCCATGAGCTAATTGTATTCCATGAAAATGTTTACGTAAACCACTTTTTCCCTTCCTTCTTAAAAATAAATAAATAAATAAATAAATAAAATACATAAATTTATCTTCCAAGGGCCAACTAATAAACTATACCTGCTATAATGAAACCTTTTTACTCTTTCCCTCAGGGCTCCAACACCTTCTAAAACTGTGTGAATTAAAAGGAGACCTAATACTCTGCTACTCTCTACACCTTCCATTTTCTCCCTCCTTGTTTTTCCTTTTCTTTCTCCTATACACTTGCTCCTTGCTCTGGTTCTCTGGTTCTCTCCTGATCTCAGGTCTCCATCTCCTTTTTGGCTTTGTAGCCCATTTTGGCTTTGGCTTTGGATTGGTGAATCTTTCAGACTGGTGACTGGTGAGTCTTCCAGAAGATCTTTAAGATCAAACTATTCTGCATAGTACAGCTTTTTCAGATTATTCTGTTACTTGGGGTTATCATGAATTACTTTATTATGTTATTTCGCTTTTTCTAGTTTATTGTTTCTTAATATATGTACATTCTTATTTCTCTAGAGATTTAGTGAAATTTGAGATGTTGTTGGAGGACTCTGACTTATGACTTTGCATTTGCAGTGCAATTGCTTTCTATAAAGCAGTAATAACTGTCAGTAATAACTGACAGACTATAGCTTTAAAGGTAGAGGTTTATTCCAGACATATATTATTCAACTGAAAAACTTTTATGAGATCAGAAAGAGCCCATGTTTTCTGCATTTATATTCACAGTGGTTTTATTTAAAGAAAGAGTAATAACAATTCTCTTTCTTCTCTCCTTCTATTGAAAATTTTTATCAAGTGATCAGCTGTAATTCTGACTTTACCAAAAAAGGATTGAACAAGAAGAGGTTTAATGAATGCCATTTAAATATATCTTCTAGTTCTCTACTCTTCCCTTTTCATTAGAGTACATTGCTTAATGGCCACAAGTAACTATAAGCTTATGTTTAAGCCTATAGAATTAAGCGTACACATAAATTAAAAGCCATTTCTAATACTGGTACTACTCTTCACCTGAATAGGTATGTCTCTAAAATGTATTATTTATACAGTTTTTAAGTAAAAAAATTCATCTTTCAAAACCATGGGTAGAGGTTATTCTAAAAATGTTTTTTTACACCCTAATATTGTGAACTAATTTTTTATTTAAGACGTATTTATGGTATAAATGAGAAACTGCTCAGGTCTGCAATCAGTCATATGAAAAATGGCAGGAAAGGATCTCAAGAGTTCACTTATTTCACCTTGTCCCCAAGTGGTATCCCCAGCTCATTCCTCACAGGCATCTGCCTAGCCTGTACTTAGAGATCTCCAACAATGGAGATCCTGCAACCAGCTCAGTTACCCTGATGTTGAACTGTCCTTGCAATTAGAAGGCTTTCTCTAATGCCTGAGAATGATTTACTTTGCTCTGATTTCCACCTACTGCTTATTGTTCTAATTCAAGTGCACAGGAAGAACACTGCATTCCTGTCCTTTCTGTAGCCCACCGTTTTCTCACATAGGAGGGAGAACAGCACTTGTTCTTTCTAGGTAATTAGCAACCCAAATGATGCTGTAGGAAATCTCTGGCATTGAATAATGCATTGGTTTTTGATTGTATACTTCTATTGCCCTCTACTGGGTGGGAATGTGAGATTTAACAGAGTGCTCATACCTAGATCTGGTTAATAGCGTGTCCAATATATACAAAATTCTACTGCAGATGTTCCTAAGATTGATCTTGGCCAATATTGCACAACAGAATATGTGTGCTTTATTTTCTTATTTATTCTGCAACACTGTGTGAAGATGCATCTAAAACTATATATGCTTAATTTATCTTGTTGCCGTTAACCTGAAAGTAGTCTAAATATATGTTAAGAAGAGAAATACAGATGAACTTCTTCCATTGGATTGGGTTAATTCTGTGACTGATTGAAGCCAACTTTTGGAGTCATTTGTTATTGGGGTGCAAAACAAAACTGAAGAAAATTCTAGGAATATTTACAGTAATCATTATAATGTATATCACTAGCCTTTGCTTGGAGCAAGAAGACAATTATTCTGTTAAAAGGACTAACGTAATCTCTATTCTGTTTACTGCAAAATAAAATGACTTGTTCCAAACCAACATCAGCTGATGTTTGACCTACAGAAAGCTGGCTCCAGACTGAAGCCTATTTCTTCATTTGGACAAAGACACTCCCACAGTAATGACACTTTTATTTCACACAGTGACACAAATGGATTTTTATTTTTATTTTTTTTTTTTGGTCCAAAGAGCCATTTACTGATTGGCTTGCTGAAGGCCTGATGGAAGACTACTGACAAAATACTTTCAATGAAATACATGCAGCTTTTGGAAGCAGTTTCTTTAAAAAAAAATCATCTGAAATGCATTGTGAACTGGTAGAGAATTTAACAGAGCAATAGTAATTAGATTTGGAAATGTATATTAAGTCTTTTTGTCCGTTCTCTGTGAACAGATGATTGTTTCCTGTGCTGTACTTCAGGATATTTAATTTAGAGACATTTTTGGTGACTCTCTAAAAATAGCTTCATTTTACCACATAGAACTACAGTTCATCTCCTTTACTGATTTTAATGATAAGATAAATATTTTCTTGGTTAACTGAAACAACAACAACAACAAAAACTTGTTTGCTGCTTTTTACTTATAGTCCAGGAAGGCTGGATGCAGAGAGGCTGAGCTGCAGAACCCATTCAGCCTCGGCAGAAGAAATATTTCCAAAATCTTCATCAACTACACCTGTGCAAAGCCACAAAAGGGACAAAGGTATCTCTTGGACATAATTGATATAGGACAGTCTTTATTGTTGGTGACAGTGTGTAAAGTGGAAATAACCTAGCATGAACCTCAGCTCTCAGGTTGAGTGTTCAGGGCTGACGGTTGTAGAGAACATCTTACTTGAGAATTTAGGCCTGTGATGTGGAAATGATTGAGTTACAGTAATCTTCAACATAATAGTGTTACTGGAATACTTTTCAAATTCTGTAGAGTAGAGTAGAATGGAACGGAACGGAATGGAACGGAACAGAACAGAACAGACCAGAATAGAATAGAATAGAAGGAGTTCGAAGGGACCTTCAAAGACCATCAAAACCTCACCACTTCAGGGCTAATCAAAAGTTAAAGAGTATTATTAAGGGCATTATCCAAATATCTCTTGAACACTCACAGGCATGGGGCATCAACCACCTCTCTAGGAAGTCTCTTCCAGTGTTTGACCACCCTCATGGTAAATAATTTTTTCCTCATATCCAGTTTGAAGCTCCCCTGACACAGCTTTGTGTCATTCCTGTGAGTCCTGTCACTGCTTGTGAGGGAGAAGAGACTGGCACCTTTCTCTCCACTTCCCCTGCTCAGGAAGACGCAGAGCACAACGAGGTTGCCTCTCAGCCTCCTTTTCTCCAGACCAGACAACCCTTAGACTCTTCTCTTAGGACATGCCTTCCAGCCCTTTTACCAGCTTTGTTGCCCTCTGGATGCTTTCAAGGACCTTAACATGTTTATTTTTTTTTTTATATTTTGGAACTCAGAACTGCATGCAATACTCAAGGTGAGACCACACCAACACTAAATATAGTGGGAGAATCGCCTCTTTTGACCGGCCAGCTGTGCTGTGCTTAATGCAGCCCAAAATGCAGTTTGCCCTCCTGTCAACCAGGGCACACTGCTGGCTAAGGTTGAGCCTGCTGTTGACCAGCACACACAGGTCCCTCTCTGTTGAGCTTCTCTCCAGCCCCTTGTCTCCCAGTCTGTACCTGTGACTGGTATCAGTCTGTCCCAGATACAGCATACAGCATTTTCCTTTTTTGAACTTCATTCTGTTGATGCTTGCCCAATGCTCCAGTCTACGTAGATCCCTCTGCAAAGTTTCTCATTCCTCCAGGGTGTCAACAGCACCTCTCAGTTGGTTTTCTCAGCAAACTTGCTGAGGATGCACTCCATTCCTTCATCCAGATCACTGATAAAAATGTTGAACAGAGTCAGCCCCTAAATTAAGCCTTGGGGAACACCACAAGCCTGATAATCAGATGTAGTCCCATTCACTATGACCCTTTGACTTCTACTGTTGAGCCAGTTCATCACCCAGTGTAGCATGAACCTGTTTATCTCACAGCTGGACGATCTGTCCAGAAGGATACTGTGAATAAATTTCAGAAAGATTACATCCACTGCCTGCCCTTCATCCCCCAAGTGGGTGACCTTATTGCAGAAGGATATCAAATTACTAAGACAAGACTTTCCCTTGATGAACCCTTACTGACTATGCCTGATGATTTTGTTCTTTAAATGCCTTTCAACAATACTTAAGATAATCTTCATAATTTTTCCAGGTACTATGTTCACAGTGAATCAAGAACTGGGTTTTACACTGTGATTTTCTCTGAGAGCATTTTTCGTAGCTCAGCAGACCATGCATTTGGTATGTTTCCAGATTCACTGAACATTTTATTTTCTATAATTTTGGTCCATTATATGTTTCTTTATATTTCATTCCATTCATGGCAGCCTTATACCTCTGGAAGGTTTGCTGTCTTAACACCACTCTTTTTCCCTGCAACATATTTCATGAGAAAATGCAAAATCCTGTAATAAGAAAGGCAGTTAGAAAAGCACTTCTGGAGACTATAAATAATTATCGAATAATGGCACTGCTGCTGTGCAGCTTGAAAGTTTCAACACGATTTAATAAAATAGTGCATTTGATACTCTTACTTGCCTTCTGTTTCATAAGCCTCTTGATCATATGTTTGAGCCTTTCTACATAGCCAGGAGTGAAACCTGTCTGACTAATGAAACCCAGAAGATAGAGATTTGAGGAAATGCATGGTAACTAGCATATTGCAATGAAAACATGAGTCTGTAAAATTCTAACTTCTCTACGTTTCCCAGTTATCTGGACAACTGAAAAGAGGATGGTGCTAGAAAGGCTTTGCCCTTTTGTGCTCTTAGTGCTCTTGCTCTGGGAGCTGGGAACTGGGATGGGAGTTGCCATGGCTGTGCCCAGAGGAGAGGATGAAGTGCAGCACCCTGAGCCTAGCAGGGGAAATGGTGCAGTGCTCTGTTTTTAGGAGAAATGTGATGAGATGGCGCATTCAGTTCTGCTCCCCTTTGCTTAATCCCTCTAGCTCACTTCCAGCTCTCTCCCCTCACATGATTTTATAGGCATCAGGCTTGCCTAAATGTTATTTGGTGAGCCTCTCTCCCCTCCAGACTTTTTAAGCTGCTGTTTCCTGCCAGCTGCCCTTTGCAGTAATATCAGCACCATACTGAGAGTAGAAGGAGCAAGCAGAATATGGGTCTAGATGAGGGAAGGGACAAGCCCTGCATCCCTCCTTCATGTCCCTGTTTGAAATATTGGGTGGCTTGCCAGCATAACCTGAACATGCTGAGCCCTGCACAGGGAGATTTTTCCATATGACTGACTTTAGGTACAAGTCAGAGAGACTCTGACAAGTCAGAGAGACGCTTGTGGGGCCAGAGGGACCAACAGCGAACCCCCACCATCACACATACCCAGGCAACACCTCTCCCCATCGCAGAACTCATAACTTTTTAAGCCACAGATATTACAGTAACCACTTACTGAGTTAAACTGGTTTTCTGTCATCAGAGAAAAACATTTATTTCTGAGAAGCTTTAGATTTTATGTTTTATGAACTTTATTACCAAAGGGCTGAAAAATGCGGCAGGAATTTGTTCCTTTATTATATGTCTGAGCAGAATGAAATCAATCTTCAGAGGTTTCACTTTAACTGCACTTCCAGGCTTCAACACAAGGAGGCACTAAAACACTGCAGTTCTTCACCATCAGTCTAAAAGACGCTTAGTTTCTGATTTTCCAGAAAGACATACTGCATAAGTTAACATAAACAAAAGGTAAGCTGTGGTATAAGCTATTAATCAGTGCATCATGCTCATAGTTCTCATTTACATTTATGCATACATCTCTGCGTGTGTTGCAGTGTTTGGGAGTTCAGGTTTTCCATGCAGAATGATGAGAAAAGCCCAGCTGCAGACAGCTGGTCATGCCGCTCCTTGTCTGATAGAGCAGACAATTAGCTCGATAATCCAATGGCGGGGGCAGGGGGAAAGGCTGTTGACAAGAAAACCAAAGCAATTTTATGCCTATGGGGCCCAGAAAAGTCACCAGGTAAAAGATACAATAGAGTATTTCATTTATTATATATTATAAAGAAGTTTTAAAATTATATATACTGAGGTAAGTGAAGCAAAAAGAGGCATATGCCAGTCTTGCTTACATTCATGGAATCATTTTGGATTTCCATTTCTATAAACAACATGAGAATATGGTCTCAAAATACTCATTTCACCAGGAAGCACATCTTCAGTCAAAGCCTTATGTTATTATGTTCCCCATAAATCAAGAAGTGTGCATGGCAAGATGGAAGGAAAGGAACATGAGCAGGGTATAAAACCAATGATAATTCTTGATTCTATTTTGCACTTTAGTTTGAACCATGGCTGGTACAAGAGTGGAAAAAGAGGGGTTCTGTGTTGTTTTGGTAGCCAAAATTTTCGACTGTTAACAGTTCAAAGGCAGCAGTTGCCAATGAGATCACATGAAAACAACCTCATTAGCAGTAACAATCCTGCAAAGAGCAACTCAGATATATAGGGCTTAATTAGCTCTGAAGGCAAAGATGTGCCAGCTTGAGCCTTGCTGCCAAGCTAACGCTCAAGAGATATGGGGATGAAATCAATTTCATCACCTACCTACTGCCCTCAGTTCAGAGTGGCAAAGAAACTTTGAAGGAAATTTGCTCACAGAATTTCTGAGTTTGCAGACACAAGAAAATACCCTCTACGTGTTGGGTCTACTTCAGACCCATATTCTTTCTGTGTGGTCTTTTCATAAAAGGTGACCTGCCACTTGAGTGTGACAGAGAAAATGGTTTAAAGAAATAGGAGCTCTCAGTAGTGCTTAGTTCAAAATCTCTCAAAATAGCATGCAGCAGTGTGCTTTCTTCCAGAATAATTTATGTGAGTAAGAAGTTGGACAAGATAAAATTCAGAGGTCCATTCAAACAAATCATTCTATGCATTTGTGATATATTTGTTTTATGTTAATGTTATAAAGTTATACAAGGTTCACAACTTCATTTTTTTTCTACAAAAACAGATAAAATATGTTTACTAAACGGACTGCAAAGCCAATAGGGTATTGAGGCAAGGGCAAGAGATAAGAGGCTGAGAGAAAAGGGTTCTGATTGTATTTCTTTAAAATGAATGCTTTCATTCTCCCCAGACAACAGCTTTTACCTTCAGTGAATATTTTTAAAGTTTGTAATGTTTGTTTGTTTGATCGATTACATTTTGGTGTTAGCAAAATAAGGCTTACAACTCTTTAGCTACCAAACACTGAATTCTTGAAGCAAATTGCTCAATCCATTATTTCTTTTAGATGTCTTTAGTATATACTTTTTTTTTTTTTTTTTTTGGATGATGTGACTTTATTTATTAAAGTGATAGACTTTATTTGACAGTGTTATATACCAGGCTCAAATACTACATTTAAAACATACGTTCACTGGCATCCAGACATTTTTTGATGCTTATCTGTATGTTAAGTATTAAAAATCATATATTGGAGGTTTTTTTTTTTCAAAAAAAAATCTGTAAATATTATTATGTTTGTTTGTTTCTTTCTAAAGTAACCCAGATCTTGAAAGGATGCCACGAAGTAGGCACAGAAAAACTTTCTCAGTTAAAAATGTAAAATAACCTTAAGCACTAACACAATATCATGTAGCATTGTTAAGAAAAAGAGAATAACTTCAATAACTTGTATATGTTGTACCTACTATACGTGACCCACATAAATTTATAAAATCTGTTGAATTGTGGGAATTAATTCTAAGAAAGAACTTTAGTCCTGTACTGCACCATTAAATCTGATGGAAAAATTGCTGTTCAACTCAATAGGAATAGAAATGAGATTTCTGTAATTAGAATAGGGAAATGTAGTATTAATGGATCTATTCATAAAATAATAAGTCTATGAAATAAGTCTAAATTGACGTGAACACATTTTGGCCTTGAAAACTTAAATGCTGGATGTAGCTCCTGATGATGTTCAACAAATGCCAGCTTCTCTATAGTCTGATGCCTAGACTGCCCAGCAATCAAACAGTAGCTACAGTTTTCCCTCTGCAAAAGAATATAATGATCAAAAAATTCAAAGGAACAAATATATAGTTATATAGTATAAATATGAAAAGAGACCAAACTACCATAAAGAAAAAAGACTACATTTTATATATTTGTTTGTGTCCTACAGATATTTACCAGGCAATAAACATAACCTTATTTTAATTATCCACACAGGATTACATGGAGAAGAGGACCTATAAAGCAGAATGTGTTCATACTGTCTGTGTCAACATTTACTCTGCCAAACTGAAGGGACACTTGGCTATGACTGAAGAATTAATATACTCCTTCTTTTAAACAGATATTTCTTCACAGGATGACTGAAAAACAAAGCCTTAGGGTCCTGTTGTAATTTGCAGGGACTTGTGTCTTTAAGGGATATGTCAAGTTTAAAACCTTAGCATATCCTTACTGTTTTACTATGTGCATTTTTTTTTCTTTTAATTTCCCCTGCCTTTTATAGAGATCAGTGGTGTTTGTCTTGTCTTTGAACTCTCTGGTTTCAAGTTCATATGCTTCTCTTTCATCTATGCAGCAAAAGGCAGCATTAAACTTGTGCCTCAGCAGCAGATTTCTGGCAGAAAAGCAGGTTTGTGATTTCATTGAAGACCATTGGGGAGCTTGTGAGCTGAAGGCCAGTTCTTATTTTAAAAGGCATAGCTGAGAAACATAAAGGAAGAGGCAAAAGGTTAAAAGAAAATGTGAAATTGCCTTTGTAGAACAGTTTGTTCCCACCCTGAAATCAGTGTGAAATGCCCCTTCTCATAACAAGTTAAACAAATAAAGTGATTGGATACAGCCTGGAGAGGTGATAATCTGGAAACTTGCACCACAAGCATCTAATAACTTCAGAAACTGTCCAGATTAAAAGCAGAGAAGAATTTGTATTTGAGATATTAATCTTTAGAAACACAATTGCTTTGCAAGATTAGTAATAAAATAAAGAGTAGATACCTCTAAGAGGCTGGTGTATTACAGTCTTTAGAACATCCAAAATGCACTGGATTCCTCCCAGAGAAAAGGAAGGTGAAATGATTCTTGCTTTAAGAAGCTTCATCTTACTAAAGAGGACAAACAGAAAAAACATGGGGACTTGGGAATTCCATTCCTGTCCCCAAACTGGATAATCAGATAGATCAGTTTGATTTACCAAAAGCCCAGCTCTTGGCTACAGCTAGGTGATACAGCCGGAAGTCCCAGATGAATTTGTGTTGAGATAATGGAGACTTTACAGACAGTCACAATATATCAGTGCGGCCTTGCTATGGTATATCACCACTCAAGAGCATTGCAGTACTGTACTTACCTGTCTATTTTGGTTGATCAAAAAACTAGCAAAGAGAACATTTTTCTTCCAAAAATAATGCGATTTTTTGTGCTCTTATGGCAGACAGAGATGAGATTTTGGAGCAAGCTTTCCAAAAATACCTCACCAAAAAAAAAAAAAAAAGAAAAAAGTATATAAATAATAAAGGCATATCAACGAATTCTTTACCTACACCCATAACAATACTTCCTGAATCTGCACAAATAGTCTTTTGAGACATTTTATTTCTACTGTTTCTTTTACTGGAACATAAAGAGTTGTTAATCATAAGCACCTGTTTGCTTCTTTGGCTCAAACAGCTGAGTGTCTTCAGGATGGGATATTTTTAAGCATTTCTGGGAGGAGAGAGATCTTCCCTTAGAAAGATCTGAGCACTTAATTCTCTGACACACAAAAATAAGGGAAAATACCACCTTAAACTTTTGGCCTAACTAAAAGATTTTTTTTTTTTTTCTTCTCACTATAAAATTGTCAAAGTATTCTCAAAGAGAGAAAAGAGATAACTAAGGTAAGAAGTTAGAGATTGTAAAATGATTCCTTATTTGTCTCTATAATATCAGATAATTTTCTGAATTACAGGCTCAGCATATCAGAAGTACGAATGAACCCTAAATGTTGCTGATATGTCAAAGAACAGAGTTTGACAACCCTAAGATAATCTGTCCTATTTAGTTAAAACTACCATAGAGGTATACAGTGACTTTACAAATGATCCTTCAGAGTACGCAGGAAAGAATTACATATTAGCTGTTCAGTTTTGGCAAATCTTTCCTTCACAGAGTGGATGCTTCATTTTTTTCATAGAGAAGCTCGTATTATTGAGGTAAGGAAAAAGCTGCATAGATACAAAATTCACTATTTCTGTCTCAGTTTTTAGAGCATGGTATGGGGTTAATTATTGAATCTCTATAGACATGCAAATAAAACCACAAACCATAAGCACACACAAAAATGAAAAGCTGAAGGAAGCTAAAGAACTGAGGTATCTGAAAAGCAGATTCGAGAATCTGCAACTTTGTGATTGCTCACTAGGCAAAATAAAGCGTTAGAAACAGAGTTAGTAAAGACGGTTTAATGAGGTGTGGGAAAATAACGCAGAATCATCTTAGAGAAAAATAGCAAAAGGGGAATAACAATCATAGAAATAAAAAGGAGAAATATTGTTTGTGATATCCTCTTTTAATGTTGGGTGTTTGAACATCTGTTGAGAGCATAGATTTTGAAGGAAAAGGCCCCCAGGTTTCAAGGCAACCTTATCTGATCATCAGAGGACTGTCTCCCTAGAGGAGTTCCAGTGTTACTAGCTGGGTAGCTTGAAATGGGTTCAAGACTAATGAGACAAAACAGAAGATAACATTTCCTTACTTCTGAATAAATAAGCACAGATACGGGATTAAGCAGAAAAGCAAGAAGAAAACTTTAGTGAAACCTTGATCCATCCTTCTCATCCTCCTGCATCTCTGTGAATTTGGGTTTGAGACCCTGCTTTCCAAAGCCAGGTGTGGAAGGGATGCCTGCAGAAAATGCCTTTGACAGATGAGCTAACCAGTGCCTGAGTCCCTCAGGTGGTCAGTAGCCGTGGGATTGTGTGGCAGATGGGAAGACAGGCCAGAACAGGGTCTTATGGTATGGACTGCACCAAAGGAGATAGGGTGTTGGGGCTGCAGTACCCAACCAGAGGCTGAACTAAGTGCACAGGATGTCAGAAGCTGCCAAATATAACGGGTGAGGCCCCCAGAACTGGCAGGCAGCAGCACGAGAAGCTGACAGTTGTTGCAACCAGCACTGTGGGGGATGGCTGGATTTCATGGGTGGCTCATGAGAGATAAATAAGAAACAGACAAACTCTACAGGAACTGAAGAGCAGTATTCGAAGAATCATTGTAGAATGGCTTGGGTTGGAAGGGACCTTAAAGATCCTCTAGTTCCAACCCCCCTGCCATGGGCAGGGATACCATCCACTAGATCAGGTTGCCCAGGGCCTTATCAAACCTGGTCTTGGAACACCTCAAATTGCAATGACCTTTTGTAGGAAAGTGGGAAGTGGCTGTTAGGGAGAGACTTTGAGTCTCTGTAGACACAGATTCAAAATCTCCTGTGAACATAACATTGATCTTCAAGTTTATCTATGTCACAGACCCTACCATCACGGATTGTTCAGTGGAATTGGTAGATGGAGTTAGGGATCCTAGAGGGATATAGGATCGCAGTGATGAGGATAGCTACAGGGTATCCACAAAGTACTTACAAGAAAATTTGCTCAGCTCATAGGTGAGTGGCCTGTATTGTGTTGGACTCCTTCACTTTTATCACTGCTATGTTCACTTAGCTTTGTAATACGTTTTAAAAGAAATGACACTTTATTTTGTAAAAAATTTAAAGCTCTAAACTTGAACTCTATTGAATGGGAAAAGAGCCATTTTCAGCGTCAAGAGTTTGATGTAGAAAAAGACTATTTCTTCTTGCCTTTGTTGCACTGAACTGACCTTCAAAGGTGTTTTTTTTTTTTTCTTTACATATTTGCTTTTGAATACATTACAAAAATAATTTTCTGTTGCTTGAAATGTAAATGCAAAGGTTCAGGTCAAAGAAAAGCTTTAGGCAAATATGAAGCACTTTAGTAGTATTTACTCTACCACTATAATTAATTTGTACTTGGTCTTCACCTCATCCTTTCCTTATGTCAGCTTTTGCAATGAAGACCTACATTTTTGATGGAAGCATGCAGTGGTAAAATGTGTTAGAAAATCCACTTCAGGCTACAAAAACAACCTCTACTTCTTTTGAAATTGCAGAAGTGAAAACAATCCTGAAACAGTTTAGGAAACTCAGGTGGGGTTAAACTAAGCATGTGCTAATAGGAGAAAAGAAGCACAAATTTCATAAGGTGAGGAAGCA
Organism: Cygnus olor; assembly: GCF_009769625.2. Classification (NCBI taxonomy): domain Eukaryota; kingdom Metazoa; phylum Chordata; class Aves; order Anseriformes; family Anatidae; genus Cygnus; species Cygnus olor. The sequence goes on along the minus strand of NC_049171.1, from coordinate 67,342,232 downwards.
ATCTGCAACAGATATCATGCTGGGAGCCAGAACAAGTATGAGAGGGAATCAGCAGAGAGGCTACAGAAAGTGAAGATGGTCAGCAAGTATCCAGCACATTGCTCTGCAGTAGCAACAGCTCTGCTGACAAGTGAAATTTGCCAGTCTGCCCAAAACTGTGATCCTCACTCAGGGACATGCCACACTGGCTGCTGTGCCTGCTGTCCACACTTCTGGTAGGACTGGCCAAAACCATGCTGCAGGGCAGTGCTCAGCTGGGGGCTCCCCATGTGCTGCAGTGGCTGTGATGAAGCCAGCTCTGACATCCACCAAAGCTGCCTGAAGATCTGTGCTGCCAAGAGCTGCTGAAATGGAGCTTGAAATCCCCAAGATTGCTGCCTGGGCTCTGTCTCTGCCTGAATACTCATACAGACATCATACAGGATTTGTACTGGCTTTTCCTGGCTAGTGCCTGCTTAGCCATGCAATTGTGGTAATCTCTTCCCACAATTTTTTGTGCAGGCATATGAGTGCAAGTGTGCAGATACATCAGCAAAATGTGATATGCTTCTGCCATATCAGTGTGAGACAGGAACAGCTGTATTACCTAGAGCTGGTAAAACTGTGAGTCAGTACTGTGGTTATCCCAGTGATACAAATGCTTTCTACCCTAGCAGATGCGCATTCACACATATATATGATTTATAAACAAGGATAGTATTATTTCCCTCATTTTAAAGATGAGAAAAATAGGAATAAAGATGTGAATTTTGTTCAAAGTCACACAGAAAACCAAACATTTTTAGGTATATCCAAAAAGCTCCAGAAAGCTTTGCAAAATCCTGAGGAGAAAATAAATTAATAGGAATAATAAAATCTAAACAAAACTCTATGTCTCAGAGAGAAACAAACAAAAAATATCCTTAATGATGTAGCAGTGTTTTTTCTTTCCGCATATTGCATTTCTTGCAAGATATATGTGCCTACACACATATATATATGTTAAACCTCAGGCTTGAATCCTGTAGAGCCTTCCAGTACTAAAAGCTTGTTACTCTATGTCCTGAAAGTAAACTGGGAATTTCCCCTTTTCAGCCATGCTGAGTTACAAATTATCTGATTTTAAGGTACAATAGATCCAGCTTTAAAATTTAATCAGTTTTATCTTCCTTATCAGCTTTTCTTTATTGGTAAGCCGAAATTCACCATTCTATCCACAATCTGAATTACACTTCAATGTAGCCATTGAAGTAAAAAGATATATGGACCATAAATATTTACTGCCAATACAGTCATTTTAGACTGAAAAAAGAGCCATCAGTCCTGTAACTAACACAACTGGTCACACATAGCCTGAGACTCCTAGCAGAGGAGTCCAGCTGTTATTTTCTGCTCAAGTTTTCACTGATTTTCCATGCTTCTAAGGGACCAGAAAAATGTCAAATAAAGCATTGCCTACTGCTGTGTGAAACCTTGCTATTTTGAAAACAGTTACTTCTGGATGTTCAGGGAATGCTGTTCAGCAGGCTCAGCCAGACCCCTTGTCATTCAGCAGAGGAAGCAGCTCCTGACCTGGAGTTGCAGGACCTGCAGATGGGTTAGAACTTAAGCAGATAATGTGAGGTTATGACTCAGGTAGAGAGGGAGCATCTGCATGGTAACTAATCCTGCATTCAGACAGCAAGCAAACTGCTTTGCTGACTCTGCCTTGCTTTTGACTGCAGGTATTTAGCTAAGGCAGTTGTGCCAAAACAGTCTGGCAACAAGTTTGTGTGGTGCTAGTATTTATGGTTATGTTACTGAATGTTGTGGTTAAATCAATGCTTTTCACATCAGTAATGAGTGCAGGCCAAAACCTTTACTTTTGAAAATGGCATTAAAGTCAGGACCACTTGGACAACAGAGCAGTGAGCTGTACTCAGAAGACCTGGGTCCAGGTCCTGGCTTCTCTGCTCATCAAAGGGCGTATCATTTCACTTCTCTTGTCAATTTGCCACTGATAAACAGGGATAAAGATACTGATCTCTACTGATAAAAATAAATAAATAAATAAATAAAAACACGATGAAAGTATTAGTTTTACCCTATATATCTCTTGTTCAAAATCCTCCCTTAAATGTAGGTAAACCATTTTTCTTTAGTGTTTGTGATCTTTTGTCTTTTACTGGGTATTATCTCAAAGACACAAAGTAATACTCAGCTGTTGAAAAATAGTGCGTGGCACCCATCAAACAAGCAAAATAACCTGTTTCAAAAAAATCAAATACCTTCTGGTTTTAAGTTTAGTTCCTTGACTTTGGAGTGCATACCAGATGCTTGATTGATTGCCAGAGAGGGCAAACATGATCTCTTCATTATGCTAATAATGAAGTAATAGAATTTCAATGACATTTTTTTGACAAATGTCAATGATTAATTAATTCTCTAGTCAGTATAATCACGCTGATAATCCTTTTGAAATCAATGTCACCATCACTTTCATACAGTTGTTCAGAGAAACAATTGTAGATGAAATAAAATGTCACGCTGTACTGTCGATCACCTTGTTTTGGCCTGACGTCGGCTGGCACTGCTTCCTAAAAAGGCCCCTTTCTTAGAGGCATATTTTAATAGATGTAGGACTTTTGTGTGTAGACCTGTAACAGTGACAAGGTCTGATTCTTTGCATTTCAGAAGCCAAAGGTGGCCTTTTTTGCACTAGTGATTTGACTCTGACGAGCTTTCTGACCTACATCACAGAGAAATCACATCTGTTCCAAAGTGGTCAAGGCTGGTGTCTCCACCAGGAACCCAAAAAGGGGGAGGAGGAGCAGCCTAAATTAACCAGCAGCTACCCTGGAGAACAGGAATATCAATCCCATCCACCCACAGGTATAGGCACACTTTTTAGACCACCAGCGGTATGTGCCCAAATCTGTTAAAACAAAACCAACCAAACCACCACCAACAACAAAACAACAAACCAGTATACATGAAGGAGGGGGACTTCTGTTTTCAAAAACAGAGGAAGAGAATTGGAGGTTCCCTCACACCCTTGTACACAGTCACAGGGAGGCACTTTTCTCAGCTGCTTGAAGGCTGCCAGAGCTCCATCTCCCACAAAAATGTCACAAGGACAGGTCTATGGTTTACTGCAGATGGGCAACTGCCAGTTACTCACCTTGACCCTGCATCATGTGAAACCACACGGGACTACAAGAATAGAATATTTTATCTAGTGGTGGTCCGAAGCAGGGATCAAATGCCAGTCTACCCTCCTTATGGGGGACCTGTCAGTCTGTGAAGCACTGCAGTGAAAAAGAAAGACTGATGCTGTGTTCTGTGCTTGCCCCACGAGATGTTCCCTGCATGTGCCATCCTTAACCTGGCCCCTACAGGAACACTTAGGTTCATGGTGGGACTGAGGGGTTGACAAGGTGCCAGGATGTCAGGACTTCTGGCACAAAAGGATGCAGATCTTAGGATGCCTGGGAACTTCTGTTCTGACCCTATGATACTGCCAGAATAGAGATGGTGAGAGTTTTGAGGACTATAAATTCATATTCAGTGATAAGATTCTGCCTAAGCTTATTTTACATATACAAATAGTCCTTTGGAAATGGGGCTTTGCCATTTCCTGCAGAGGTGAGAGTTGAACTCCTGATCTACAAGTACAGTATTCCCTCTTATGTCCAATTTTGATGACTGCTTGACAGATACAAGACAAATTATTTTTGGAAATAACCAATGAAAAGCCAGCAGTAATACTTTTTACTCTAGAAGGCTATATACCCTTTGTATGGAGAGACTACAAGAAATTTTATACTCACTGACTCATTGTACCAGAGACCAGGTTTGTCTAAATTTCTTTCACATGCTATTTCTGAGTGTGTAAAAAAAATTAATAAATAAAATAAATAAAAAAAGGGAAAGTAGAAACCATGAAGATTTGGCTTTAACAATTGGCAAAATAAGCCAGTGAGGAGTAATAAGCCAGTGAGGGATACAGTAATTTTTGCAAGGAGTCTCTGGTATCTGTGCAGTCATTAAGTCTGGGAAACAACCAGTTAAGATAGATCTTGCAAGAAATTATAAAAGCCTGTAACAAAGGACTGAATACATTTCAAAACAAGATTTTTTAAAATATGTATTTAAAGATAAATAAAGAGTATTTAGCTTTGGCATTGGAAATTATGTAATTATTTTAAATTTCTTTGGTTGGCAAGCACAGGGAAAATGGTCTCCAAATGGTCTTCAATAGTGACCTGAGTGTAGATCACAGTGGCTGCATTCAGAAGAAATATGTCACAGAACATAGGTACAGATACAGAAATATATGTGAATGCTAAAGTATCCAGTTGTGTGGTGGTTACTGAGTTAGAACTGATTTCACAACTATGAGATGTCTGTAAGAAGTCAATGATAAGCTTCTGCTGACTCCTGCCAAGCAAGAATCAGGCTATAACTTAGCTGGTGGCATTCACAAATAGCTCAGGCTATCTCATTGGAAACGCTACCATTTCTTTACAGTGTCATGATAATACATTGAACACCCATACCTTTTATTTCCCAGACTGATCCTTCAGGACCAGGAGACTTTTGATATTCAAGAGAAGAGGACACGAAAAGAAGTTTTGACTTTGTGTGATTCTCCTTGGCTACTACTTTTGAATTTGGAATGGGAGGGCAGAGAAATGGGTTTCCGCGTTGTTTTTGAATGCTTTGTACTCTGTAGAAATGAGGCTGCTAAGCCATGGGAGTGTGCATGAGATCATTGCCATGGGTACTCCATTGTTTTATCTTTTGTTTTCCATGAAGTAGGGAATCACTGCAGTACACTGCATATCTGCTATACTACTGAACTGCAGCTTGTGTTCTGGGCCTGGCTGATGGCTGTCACAGTATTTTTCAGCAGCCAGGGCACAGAACAATGGGGAGCAAACTGTTTCTGGTCATTTCATTAGAAGTGCTGCACACGTTTGGAGAAAGGGCACATTAAATCACCAACTGGCAAATACTCGAGTACTGGCATTATTAACTCCGTGGCCCAGCCAGGCATTAATCACAATGGTTTCAGATTACCCAACTATAGGTTTCCAAATAACTTCAACAATTATCTCAAGCCTTTGCCCCTTAAACGTCTCTTACGTATTTGTTCATTTCTATTTTATATAAATTTATAGAATAGCAAGTCCCAGTTCCCTGGGACAATACCAGGGAAACATGAAATTCACTCAACACTTGGTTTTGCAAATTCTCTATAGAGTGAGCTCAGTATGTCCTTTGATAGCAAATTACCTATAAATGTTCAGATAATTTCCTTATTTTCTTCCTATACACAAGAGTATGACAAAGCAGCTCATTCTCATTAATGCAAATATATACTGAGTATAATTACTTCTCCGATAATGCTGAACTCTGCACAACCTCTTCAGTAAGCACTGCAAAGTAAGATAGTTTAGGTTGTGCTGCAGCCAAGAATTAAAGAGAGGCAAAACCATAGCTGACAACTGAAGAGAACCAACTCAAGCATCAGAGTTTATCATAAAATGTAATTCTAGAGATTCAAGCAGCTAAATATTAGATAAAATGTTACCTCTCCTTTGATAGCATGTGAAGTACCCCCTGTGGTTAGGAAATGACAGATAGCAAAAGGCTGATGATGTTCAGTGCTCCAAGTTCCAAACTATCAGTGATTCAGCTATTGTATGAGGGACAGAAAGCCATTAATTTGATTATTTAAAATATTACAAATAAATAAATAAATAAATAAAATTCCCCAAATCTGAAGAAAATCAATCTTTTTGTCCTTCCCCCCCCCCCCCCATTTTGTTCTAACTTTCCTGCTGTCACATTTTTTTCTCAAGCTATAGATTTTTTTGGAATAAACTTTTCAATGCCTCTCTTTTGTGCATCTTTATCTCCCAATTTTAAAGCACTTGAAAAAAAAATTGTCTGAAACCTGTAGGCATGGATGTGGATTGACTTAGACAAATGTACCGATTGATGCAAAAACATCCTTTTGCCACCAGCACCATCACAGACTTTCCACAAAACAGAGCAGATTAGTCTGATCAACCTGATGTCAAATCCTTGCTCAGCATGACTATTAGTCTGCCTTCCTATATCATGCTGCCCTTTATCAGAAGATTCCTGTTCCTGGGGCAGGTTTAGCAGAAGGCAGTACCACTATTTTCTCCAACTAATGAGTTTATAAGAGAGGCTATTATAAAATAATATTAAGAGGTCATTTGTTTAAATCAACTCTTGGACCTCTTGTCTCAATGTTGATGAGCTGAAATTAAATGAAAGGAGCTGTAATGCCCATCGACTATGCCTTGGGATAATGACTGAAAATAGATGTCTTGTAGTTAGAATGCAAATTTCTGTCTCTGTTCATAAGTGAAGCTCAGCTTGCAAGGCTTTGGTTAGGATTAATAGGCACTAATGAATTACGTTGAAGCAAATATGGAAGACTTCATCAGTACATGGTGATCAAAAACTCCTGCAGAATGAATTCGATAGCATTTAGTACTGGAGTAAGAGAAAATAAACACAATTTAGTAGTTTTGCCTAGATGTCTTATATTTTGGGATGAGCAATAACTTCTGTTGGGAGATGTAAGATAAGCTGAAAACAGGAATGAAAAGAACTGTGATGTTTTAGTCAAATACATGCCTTGGTGTGCCACCAAGATGGCTCTGAAAGTGGTGAAGTACAATACATGCCAAAAGGATGTAAATGAAGTTTACATTTGTAGTTCACATTTGAAATTTAAATAGAATTGGAAAATATTAACTTGAACTATGAAAGGAAAGGGTGAAACATCATCTGGAGAACTGCATACTGTCCTGCTCTGAGAAATTGAAAAATGAGCTAAGATTGAAGCAGAGGCACCTAAGGTTTAAAAAATGACAGAGAACAGAACAGAACAGTTAATAAAAGCAGTTTTAAATAGATTATCCTGTTTGTCCCAGGGGGAGAAAAAAAAAAAGAAAAAAAAAGCTGAGATAGAGCTGTGATTACTGTTTCTGGGCCTAGTTCAGGGAGCACAAGTGGAGATGAGTAGGAAGAGGAAAGGAAATTAAAAACAAGAGCTTGGAAAAGCATGTTTAGTATAAGGACAATGCTGAAATAACAAATTCATAAACTAGCTATGAATTAATTCATACTGCGATTTAGACTTTCAGAAGAATGTTCTAAACATTAGTGAAATTAGATTTTGGACAAGAAGTAGTGAGAGCAAAAATGTTATCTATTTTTAAGGTGGATCTTGATAGGTAATAACAGGTACTTGGATTTTGTACAGAAGGCCCCCTTCAAAAATATATTCCTGTGGTCAGTCCTGAAGTAAAAACAATAACAATTGAACAAAAATCAAAAACAAAAACAGTACAACTCTAGTATATCTTAAAATGCATTACTAAGAATGAACTGTTCCCTTTTCACAAAGAAGCTACCCAACAAAACTGAATACTCAAAGCACGTTAATTGTGTCTGCAGCACTTTCCTCAAACTTGGCTACAGTAGCCTCTTGTGCAGTTGCTGATTTTAAGTTCTGTAATTAACATTACTTTCATCTTTACTCAGTTCAACATTTGCACCTTATGGACAGGCTCCATTTGTAGCAAGGGACATTTTAGCATGGGAGTTAAGGCATTTTCTGAGACAAGAAGCTATGGAAAATCACCATTAAAGAAAATTCATATTAATTCATTCTTTTCATATTCATTTGCTTTACTTCACACAAGTACAAACATAGAAGTTTGACAAATTTGTAGGTAACATTGGTACTGTTAAAGGAACTGTCTTGGCAATTTATAGATCAGGAACACGTATTTTCAATTGTGATAATGTAAGTGCTAGGTTCTGTCTAAAACAGCTTTTCTCCATGGTAACATCTTCAGTCACGGGGGGGTCATCTGGGATATAGCATCAAAACAGGTTTGGTGGAACAGTTATAAGTTTTTTTAGACTACACTTCTCAATTAACTGTGGGTAATTGATGAACACAGAATATGGGAACCCAAGGGAGAGATCTATCAATTGACACAGTTTTTGTCCTAATGTCTTCACAAGTGGTAGTTAAATGGACTCTTTCTCCCATACTTAACTGTTGTTAGTAAAAGAACTGCAATTGCTTTCTTAAGAACATCCTAGTTTCTCAGTAGATCAATTGATTTGCTTTTCTCACAGAGCATTTTTTTTCCCCCCTAAGGTATTATATACACTCCTTTTTTCCACTGAGTCACCTTTTCTTTTGCTGATGATTGTGAGATCCATTTGTTGAACAAAACAGAGTAACTGAATTTTCTGCAGGACATATCTGTGGTAGTTTTTAATGAAGTCTTTTATTTAAGTTTCATGGCATGAAGATAGCTAAAAGGTCAAGAACAACAAGGAAGTTCTGCATTTCACTGACATTTAAGACCTTCCTAATTTTATACAGCTGCTGGTTTCAAAGGGCTGTATCATTCTTCCTGAGGAGTGGAAGTCTCATAGCTCTGTTTCTTGTAAATTAAAACACGTAGAGTACCTGGCACAGTGTTGGAGCATTTTTGCACTTCATGACCAGATGCTTTGCAACTGAAGTGAGACTTTCATGCAAATTCCTGTATTCTTAGATGAATCAGATGCAGAAGATGAAATCAGATTAAAGACCCACCGGCCACACCTATCTCTTGAGTCCAGTGTGAGCACAGCAATAGAAAGCTGTAAAGCAAACCACTTCTTTATCACACATTTCTTCAGAAGTTTTTTTAGCCATACCTCTGACAAAGTAGATAAGACATTTTCTTCCTAGGTGAAGGTGACAGAAAATGAGTAATCAAGCATTTTAAGAAATGTGCTATTACTTCAGAAATTTGTTTTAAGGGAAGGAAAGGGAGAAAAGAATAGAGTCAGTTGAACAGTTTCCTTTTATCATGGTGATAGTGACTTGTACCTAGGTCCATTTAGTCTCCTTCAAAATAACACAGGTGCCCTCAGTCATGGATCTGATCATCTCAAGCATGATGCATGTTCTTAGACTGCTCTGAGTTCACTTGATTTTAATTGCAGCAAGATACTTACCAAGCTTTTAAAATCAGAGTCCCATTAACCCTGGAGCTGTTTCTATTTCAAAATAAAACCTTGCATATGCATAGATATTACTAGAGGCAGTATTATAGTCACTTAATGAAGTAGCTATAATCTAGTATAAGTAATACAGAGGTGATGAGCACAAGGTTGGATGTTTGCTTTTGTTATGATCATTTACTTTGGCAAATAATTTTAATGGTTTAGGACCTGGAGCATGGCTAGCTTAGATACCAGCCGTACATGTAAGTAGTGAATGAGCTCTAGGAAGATGCCTGCAACATTATCACAATGATAACATTGTTATTCTCACAGGCTAACAACACTCCAGATATTTCGGGTTTGTTGACATCTCTCAAAAAAGCATCCGTGCATTTAGCAGTGGATGACAGTCCTATGTAGGGTTTTTCAACAAAGAGGGAGAACAAAAGTACACAGTGTATTTATTTATTCTGCTAATTGCACAAAACCAGCACTATATTAATTTGAATCATTTTGTTCACAATTAAAATTGTTACTTCTTCAGTGAAGTGTGTTATGTTGTCATACTAAGCAACTATCTAAAATGAAAAATAACAGAACTTTACTCAGTGAATGTGTCTGGAGAATTTAGGTAGCTGGAATACTATTGTACAACTTTCTGCTTGGAAGGATGTCGGAGCCAGTTGGTCTACTATTGATCATTGCTTTGGATAATTCTAATTTCCTATGATCAAAACCTGCTGGACTGGTGTTTTCACATTTATGTTCCGAGCACTGGCCTGAGGCAAAGGAGAAGGAGCATGGAGCTGAGCAACTCTCTCCCTGGCTTCCTAAGGCTTTGCAGAGCACCCCAAAGTGCTGCTCCGGTGCTCCAACCCTGTCCCTCAGCTGGCAGCCCTGAGGCTCTGTGGTGGGCTGTGGTGGCCAAAGGACCATGAAGCACATTGCCCACCCACCTTTTGTGTGTGAATACTGCCTGCTACATATAAAGCTCTCCTGATCCCACCAGTCATTTGGCTTGGTACCTGCACATCCATTTTATTCGCAATTTATTCCTGCTGGTGCATGGTGTGGCTGGGAAAAGGTGAGCAGAGAAGACAGAGGGCAGGCATGAGCCACTCCCAGTAGGAAAATCTTTGTTCTTAACCAAAAGAATTGTGCTTCAAAGATTACTGTGCCTTAAAGAACGTCAAGCAATGCTGTGCTCTGTGCCAAAGTAAGGCCTGTGTTACCATTTGATAGCTTTCTGAGAAGGATTTGGCTGTATAAATGCATGGTAAACACTACAGTTAATTAGATGCCTGCATCTGCACATTTTGTCAAATATGTAGTCAGATATTGATTCCAGCCACAAGACTCTTGTAAACAAAGTCATTGAAGATATGTGAAGTGTTTGGGTGAAGATCCTTATATAACAAGATTATCCAGCTGAAACCTCCAAAATTCTAAATTAGCAAGAAAATCAAAACAAGAAGTAAATTCCACCCAGACACCCATGACAAAGCAAAATGGTTATTATAAAATAATATGAGCCTTGCCCACTTGCTGTCACTGCATACACAAACACTACAACTTCCCTCAATATTATTAGATATGAACTATGCTTCTCTGATCGCTGCATTAATTGGTAATTATGTCATACCAGTAAAGGTAGTTTGTGAAACACTTTTAAATGTAGAATTTTACTGTTTATTTCATAATTATATACAAAGGATAAAACAATAGTTGTCCTCGCCCCTCTGGCACCTGAATTTCTGTCCCATTTTTAAAGGATAAGAACAAAAATCTTTGCTAACCTTAGCGTTGTAGCTTGGCATCCATGCAGTCTTGAACCTGTCTAACTTCTCGGTTCACAAAAAATTGAGAGGTGCGCAAGACTGTGTAGCTACACAGATCTTGACATGCCCCCAGATGCTGGCCACAGGCTCATTTCTGGTAATCTTTTCAAAATCTGGTTCTTTCCAGACATTTCAAGGACAGAGACAGAATGGGTTAATGCTGCCACTGTCTTTTGCCCTTCAATTTATTTATTTATTTTTTCTCCCTTGAAAAAATATGCACTGAACGCACTGAACAGTGCCAAAGCATGGGAACAGGCACTGGATCTTCATTGTCTACTTGGGCAAATTGTTCATGATGTCTGCAGCATGGTAATGCACTGCGCCAGCTGGGACGGCTCTGGGCAGGGCAGCTCCCAGGCACGACTCAGAGTTAGCACAGGTTGCTGATTATTCGCAGGATGTGGTTTGGATGAGGCCACAAAAGATGGAGTCTGAAAGAATTCACTGGTGTGAATGAGTGTAGGTAGTGTCAGCTGTTCTCTGGTCCAGTGAGTGGGCCCTGGTGCTATTTGCTGCTCTAAATCTATGCCATTCATTTTATTCATGTGAAGAAGAAGGGTAAAATCTATCTTCCCACCATAGTTTGCCCTAGCAAATAAGACGGATGAGGGCTACTAAGAAATTTTATGTGTAAAATGCCAGAGTTGCCAGGGAAAATGGATTCTGTATCTGCCATGCCCCTGTGGCTGTGCGGGGCTGAGCATGCCTCCAAAAAGCTTTGTGGATTGTCACCAGTTGTGTTGGCCTTGTTTTATGGTGGTGAGACTACTGAGGCTATGGTGGTGAGGCTACTGCCAGCTTTGTACTACATTTCAGCCAAATCTGAAATACACGAATAAAGTAAAAGTGAATTCATGTTGGATAATATTTTTGTGTCCTAAGTTCAGACAGGTAAGGGACTCTGTCAAATAAGAAGTAGGTCACAGAGAGACAAAACCTGAATATAACAAATATGAACCACTGTATTTATTTGTATGACATGTTAATAGGCTTATTGTAATGCAATTATTTGGATGCAACAGCAGGAGGAATTTTCATTATTCTCCATGTTGACTTGCATTTTGATTTGCCTCGTTGAATTATTCGACTTTATATGTCTGAACAAATCTCAGCAAGGAAGGTCTGCAAGTGTGTTGGCACAGCTCAAAGCAGCCATGCTCACCCTGTTGACCTGCAGTGATTTTCAAATGTTTTACTCACTTCAGTTGCTGAGAGTGGCTAAGAAGATGTAGTGAATAGGAAAATCTGGTAACTATGCTATCTAAACTGAATTAAGCTTGACATCAAACAACAGCATTCACTTATCTAGAAAGAAATTGCTGGCTATAATTAGAGAACTTCATACTGGGAGGGAAGGAATTGTGACAATAAAAATAATCAAGTTTAGCTCTTAGTCCAAGTATATTCTATTTGTACTAGTGTGCACGGGCAGAGTAATAGCCCTACCAGTTTATTAATTCAGTGTCAGACACTTATTTTTTTAATAATTGAAATATGCTTTGTCCAAATATTTGAGTCATATCCGCTTTTAATTTATATTTTGCTTTGTTTGTACCATGAAGCAGGAGAAAAAGCCAGAACCAGCTGCAAGTGTTTTGGTGTTTTAAGCAGAGCTAAAACTGAAATTTTCTGTTCTAATGATGAGGAACTAAGGTGACTGGTGTCCTATGGAAACCTGGGAGTCCTTCAGCATTTCTGCTTTCCTGCTGCCAAGAGGAGAGACCAGAGACCCAACCTGGTGCCTGGGTCCCAGGGTCTCTGCCCGGGCTGGGTGAAGTGAGGCAACTATGAGAGGAGAGAAGGCAGAAACAGAAACCTCCATCCTACGTTATAGAAAGGGTCAAAAATACAAAGTCCTTGTGTGCCAGGATGGCTGAGAAGCTGGCAGAGGCAAAGGGGAAAGGCACAGAAGGAAACTTGGCAGTGCCATCCATGCCAGCAATTAACTCTGTTATTTATCCCACAGCCCAAGTGAGGTTCAGTGCTTTCTTTTGGGGGGTTCAGTCCTCTCTCTTCTACAGTAAAAGACAATTTTGAGTGCTAATGGATTTGCTGTAATTCCAAATGAATATTTCTTCTCTTGATTCTAAAAGACTTCTTTTGAGAAGGGAGACATCTGTTTAGAGCTTTGTGACCAACAGAGAAGGCATAGCAGCACAGAAGCCAACAATTAAGTACAAAAATCCAGTGGACTGACAGAAGGGGGAACTAACAGCATTTTAGAGGTAAGAGACAGAATATGAGTGCCATTTTTATGTGGCACCAGACTGATTTTGAAAGTCATGGTGTTTGTGCTTGTCTTCATATGTTGTAATGCAAATTCCAGGTGTAAAACAATGAACTAACAAAGAGATAAAACAGAAAAGGTACTAGCTGAGACACTTTGTAATATTAAAACCCCACATCATACATTGTTCAGATAAATTATTAGTAATGATCAAAGAACACTCTCCTGTGCTGGCTCTGTAGGCTTATTTTTAAACCCCTCTAACTGGTAGCAAGCAATACTTATTGCCCTTTGCCTGCTTGAAGCTCATCTTTGCCAAGCACTCATAGTTAAATGCACTCCTGTTTCTGTCACTGTCCTTCCTGATCAGCCACTAACAAAGGAAGACACAGGTGTTCTGAATAATAACCCTTTTCTTTCATTGTTCACCTCCTTTTTCGAACAGTTACCATCAAACCTATTGTTCAGAACAGCACAGCCCACTTGTAACCTACCTAAAGAAGAAGCGATACACACATCATAGAGAGAAAAGCAGGTGGAATATAGAGATATTTTTACTCCTGTATTTGGAGATGATCATCATAAAATGGAGAATAGAAACCCTGAGGTTGCTTCAGCATGTTTATAGAGCTGTTGGACTACAGACTGTGTACCAGCTAATAGAAATGTCCCTTTCTAGCAGTGCAAATAAGTGTGTAATGTAGCTATATAGTGTTCAGGGCTTTTTTTTTTTTCTTGGTAGAGTTTTTAATTTTTTTTTTTTCATGTTAGTTGTGCATAACAACCTTAAGTGTTGAACAATATTTTTCAGCTTGAATAATTTATGCTTTTTTGCTGTGAATCCAATATTAATAGCACGTGGACATCATCAAGGGACACTCTATCCTAATGTCTCCTTCTGTTTTATTCAGTAAGATATTATTGCCCTGATATGCTCAGTCACAAAAAGTCATAGGGGAAAAAAAAAAAAAAAGAGGAAAGAAAGGAAAAGAAACCTGCAGCAAATGTTACTCTGTGGCATAAAGAGCATCAAGGCAGATGAGAACTTTATCTGACTGGTTCTGTGATTACAGTATTATCTGTATTTTTTCCTTTTCCTGCAAAAATATTCGTGCCATATTACTTTTTTCTTACACTCTGTGCTTGTTCTGCTACTCCCATCCAGAAAGAGGGTAAGAGTGTTTTTCTCCTGTATTCATAAGAAGAGACAAAACATTTTCTACACCTGGTTCTTTCCCGCTGTGGCAATTTGTTTCTCCAACTGTATTTTGTTGGTTCTCTGTCCCTCTGTATTCCCATTTTCCACCAGTAGGTACTTCTTGCTTTTGCTCCCAAGGCAGTCTGGTCTATTTTGCACACAGCCAGGTACACTGTTGCTCTTGCCACAGAATTATAGGTTTTTTACTCTTTCCCTATTTGTGGTGGGATTGGGAAAAGGATGAGTAGATGGAGAAATACTTTGGAGGAAATAAATTCAGCCTGTCTTTGCCACTATGATGTCATGGAGTTCAGGCATGATTAATCATTTCTCAGGAACTGATAAATGCTGCTCAAACTCTCCCAGCACAGTGACTCCTTGTCCATCCTGCAGAATCCCCTTCCTATGCTTCATCTCTAGATGTTTCTATGGCAGGAAGCACAGCGGGCAGCCCATTAAAGTATATTTTCATGGGCACAAATAACCTCTTTGATAATCTGTATCATCACAAAACCTATACAAAAGCAGAGGCAAAAGGGGGGAAAATGAGACAGGAAGACTTTTAGGGAATATTTGGGGAGTGATAGGAGACATACAGGAGCAGTGAGAACAGGCTGTGATGGGTCAAAGGCAGGGGTTGCTACTGGCAGAAACATGGCCATATGTTAGAGACATACACACAACATCTAGCACTGATTAATTATGGCTTGCCCTTATTGGAAGCTGAGGTTGGGTTATGGACACCGAAATCCAGTGGTGCTTTCTGAATGCCTGACTGTTCTGTCAGAGGATGTGCATTGTTTCTCATATATTTCTTCCAGACCTTTTCTCACTCCCATTTCCAGATCCTGGACTGTCCTTTCCCAGCTTGTGTGTCCTATATGATTTGTCTCATTTCTTTAAACAGGCAGAAGTCAACAGCCCTAGGGAATACATCTGCTGGCCCTCTGGCCATGCCCTGATCCCTGAGTGCTCCCAGAGTGTATCAGCCCCTTCCTGACCACCCCAGGGGCAGTGTATGTCTTTCCTGCCATGCTTCCAGGTGCTTTCCAGGCTACAAACAATATCTATGTTGATGTATTCCCAGATTCTGTTTAAATTAGAACTGGAATTAATCCCAAGGTTTTTATATAACTGAATATAAAGATGTTTATGCCTGTATTAGTTTTATGTATCTGAAAAGCAAATGTTTGCCTTGTTCTTCCACTTCTGAAGTCCAATTCAAAATCCCTCTGAACTGTATGGGGATTGAGTTAAGCCCCTGAGGAGGACAGAGAAGAGAAAATCATAATACTAGTTCAAATACAGACTACAAGAGTTTCTGGGATCTGTTTGAAGGTGTGGGAAACAGATCACATTTGGTAACACAACACACATTGTGGTAATGAACAACAACACCAACAGAAGCTTGTGAGAGAAAAAAGCTTTTTTCTTTTGCTCTGGGCGAAAACTACAAAAATGTGTTTTTAGTTCAGAGGGAATAAAGTTACCAAAAAGATTTGATAAGGTCAGGAAAGCATAAAAGCAGGGCCTGTATCAAATATGTGCATGATCGCATGAACATGACGTTTCACAAACCAACACAAAATTAGATGTGAAAGAGCTATACTGCTATTATATATGAAAATATGAAAATATATGCTACTATTGTTTGATTGCCAACATTTTACATATATGGAGACAGCTGTGTCTCCCCTGCTAGTGTTTTTAAATCACCTGGTGTGCTTATATGACAAGTTCCAACTGAAGACCCTCAAATGACTCCAAAAGTTAGTAATGTTTTCTTTTGTGGATGAAAAGAATATTTAGTCAGTTATTCAGTGTCACACCTCAAGACAAAGCAAGAAATTAGGAGCTGGAAAGAACTCTCGGCCTCTCCTAAGAAAAATAGCCTGCTCACAGTGTACTGCTTTCTGTGGAGAAAGAAACCCTGGGCATGTAGGCTGCAAAGGGGTCATGGTGAACTATTAGAAGGTGCCATGAAACAAAATTGACTTTTGGGGTAGTTATAACCTTAAGGTTCTGTCTTTTCCACTTAGGAGAGCTGTTCACAGTCTAGTAGTAGTCAACACAGGGAGAAATATATTGTGTGTTAGAATGATTTTATTAAAGATGTCATGTTTCATTTAGAAGTACGTGCAATCTTTTTATATTATTAGTTGTTTTTCCCACATGTAGCACAAAGTATAGACTTCCAGACCAAATGGCATACTTAGGCTTGCAAAATGACAACGGAAGAACAAATGCAGCCTCCCAAAAGCAGACGGCACTATGTTATTTCCAGACTGTCAGCAAGGCCCATCCCCGGTGGGCAGGTGGTGGCACGCATTAATTTTGAAGGTACAAAACATTGAAATGGCTCCTCTGACCCTCATAACATTTAACTAGCTGCAGATATGCTTTCTCAACCTTCATAAGTAGTCAGTGTCAGGGCCCTAAGGGCATTCCCTCTCTTCTGCAGGGTACGTGTCCTGGGCTCAGGGCCAGCTTTCATAGCAAAGCCATCAGGCTTTGAGAATCTCAGCAGATGTCCTTTGCTCAGGAGCTGCTTCTAAACTCAGGCTCCTGCACTTGGTGTTTGCCTGAGCTACACTGCAGGTATGCCTGTGTCCACTCATGTAACTCCCTGACCTTTAGCCCTAGACTTGCCTGGTGGCCTGGGCTCTCAGCAGACCTTGGTCACCTGTGCTGACCCAGCTCTGCTTTCCTCACTCTGCTGCTGCAAGGCTATGCCTTGTTGGGAAGATGGTGCCTGGGTGACCGTGCTGCTCCCTGCTAGTTTATCAAAGCCAGAAGTGATGGCAGCCTCTTTTTTTCTGAGGTGGATATCAGGCCATTACAAGCTCAGGACACATGTTCATACTATCATCAAGAGGTCTGAGCAATTGGTCTTAGTGTACTACATAGTTTAAATCCACTCCATGTTTTCTGCAAAATACTCTCCCTCAAAGTTGCTATGGAGACACTTTAATTTTAAAGCACAACCAAATTGTTTAGGAAAGCCACAGGTACATTCAATTTATTTCTTTATTGCTTAGGCAGAGCTATGAGGGCATTACTGACATAGATTAGATAGATAGACAGACAGACTGACAGACATTATGATGCCTGCCACCTTTGAATGACTTCTCTTATATCTAATCCAGGCTTGCTGAATATTTCTGTGAATAGCACTTGCAAAGAGAGGATAGACAGGAACATGTGTGTTCAGGGTAAGGGAAAGGAATTTGGGAACAAACTGACACTTTAGTAAATAATAAATTCAAGGAAAAAATACATAGCTTCCCAAATTCATGAAAAAGACTTTTTTCTTCAAGAGTTTTTGAATTTCTACTAGGAAGTAATTGAGCATATGAATTGAGAACTTGTAAGACTGAGCTTGAGCTATCACATTTTACTCACTGCTGAGGCAGTTTAAGAGTATGCTTATGGCCCCTGCAACTTTGAAAACTGGAGCAAATTCATTACGGTCTGTGCTAGGAAGAAAACATATCAAATCCTACTTCGTTAATGTAGAAATAGGGCTTTATATTGTAAGGTGCATTATTTTCTCACAAGAAAATACTTCTATAACTTTTTGTTAATAAACAAACACTTAAAGAAATTATTACAAGTGGAAGCATAAGAGAGAATAGCATGAGGCTGATCTGACCTTTTGTATAGCTGAGATGAGATGGAGACCTGCACTTGGATTCATCAGGGACTTAAAAACACTTCAAGTTCCATAATATATACAGATGTTTCCAGAAAGATCTAAAAATTGTTATTAAAAAAAGAAAAACACAGACCCCGACATAGCAGGTGTTGTAACTCAAAAGCATTGCAACTGTGTGAAAAGAGCCCTAATAATTTGTTTTATTACAAACAAGCTTGAAGTAATCAATGCTGTATTATAATATTAAACAGAAGAGAAAATCTATTCTTTGGCAGACCACTTTCCTCCTAAAAAACTAGACAGTTATATAGCTAAAATGGCTACAGAGATTTCTTCCAAAATGGAAAGATTTAACCATTTACTACATATTGAAGTGCAGGTCTCCATTATTGAGCAAAACTGGTGTCTGAGCTGCAGGGTGCAATTAGACATACAGTATTGCCATTTTCATTCAAATGATTGAAATTATTGTTTTTACCAGGATGGAAAACAATTAGACAAAGCAGTTCCTAAGGCTGAGTAATGGGGGCTATGAGCCAATGCAGCATCTATTACAAACTCAAAAGTTGCTGCAGTGACAATTAGCTTTCCAGATCTTAGGGGAAGAGGAAAGCGAAGTTAGGTAAAAGGGAGTCAATTGCATTGGACTTTCTATCTCTAAATGAAAGACTAGTTTGGGCTTGTGGCAAATTGATCAGCAGAACTTGTTTTTGTTATTAGCAAGTAATCATGGAGATAAAAGGTTGCAGGCAAATGCCACCGGAGAGTAGATGTGTTTCATATAACCACATTTGGAAGAAGATTTAAGGAGCAAATTGGTTTTTGAAAGCAAATTACCTAGACATGCTTTCACAGCACGCACTTCTTAGCTACACAGTATCTTTTCTCAGGAGGAAAAGCAATAATACACTTCTCTGCTAGCTGGGTGAAAAGGCAAGAGGGGATTGCAGGAGAAAACTGAGAAATGGGGTAGGATCTACACGTTTGCTTTATTGGTAGACTTGTGGGAAACAGATGCCAGGCTTTGACATATGTCTTGAGACTGATTGGATTTTTAAAAGTCATGGGCTGCACCCCACTCTTTTTGAAGTCTAATGCTGTGTGGCCCTTCTGCTCAGAGAGTCCCCTCTTTGGGGGACAGCAGAGGTGGCTCAAGACCCCTCTGAGAGGGGCTGTGCAGCGACAGCTGCCATTTCACAGAGCCAGAGCTAACACCTGCAGCCACTCAGGAGGGCTCTTTAGCTCTGGCTTAGCTCCAGGATAGCTGCAGTCATGAGCCACCAGCCAGCAGAGTGCCAGGCTGCCACGTGTCTACTCCTGTCCACAAGACAGACTCCATCAGCCAGCTTCTGACTGTTTTTTTTTCCTCTTTTATTTATTATTTTTTATTATTTTTTGGGGGGGGGGGGGGGGGGGGGTGTTGGGGGTGGATCCTTTGGGGACCCAGCAGTTGGACTCAATGAGCCTTGTGGGTCCCTTCCAGCTTGGAGATTGTATGTGCCAGACCTGGCACGTGAAGGAGCTGGACTATTGAAACTGTTAAGCCTGGAGAAGATGGGGGAGGCAGGGTGGGGTTGGGGGGTGAGGAGGAATTCAGGGTGGATCTTGTCAAAACATGTAAATCCCTGATAGGAAGGTGCAATGAAGACAGAACCAGGCTCTTTTCAGTGTTTTCCAGTGTCACAGAACAGAAGGCAATGGGCACAAACACAAGAGGTTCCCTGTGAACACGAGGAAGCACTTCTGTACTGTGCAGGTAGCTGAGCACTGGCACAGGTTGCCCAGAGAGGTTGTGGGGTCTCCCTCCTTGGAGATCTTCAAGAGCTGCCTGGATGTGGTTCTGGGCAACCTGCGCTGGGTGTTCCTGCTTGGGCAGGGGTTGGACCAGGTGACCTCCAGAGGTCCCTGCCAACGTCAACTATTCTGTGATTCTGTGAAAGAAGTTGCATCAATTGCTGTTACTGTGGTAGAAAAATGGAAGCTAATGGGAGGAAGGAGACAGTTCTAGTCCCTTTTATTACTCCACTCCACCCCATTCAAATCTGTGCCAGGCTCGGGCTGCACCCCACAACGTGTGGTTCTGCATGGGGTTGTTTACTGATTAATAACGTAATTAACATATGCAGCTTAGGAACTGCTCCAGTAGAATGTATTTTTTGTAGGACAAATAATACCAGATCTGCTGACAAATGGGTTGCTTACCCATTTGGAATAGTCATGCATGCTTTATCATGCTGCAGGTCTTTATCTCAAGAGGTGTGGGCAGTTCTGGAGAGGTGAACTAAATTTTACATAATTAAGCCAACAACATTTGCTGCTAAACATGAAGGGTTATTATGTAATTGTAAAGACTCTTATTAAAATACAGTGGATCAACTCCAAAACAAAATAATTGCTTTGGGGTTTGTTGCCAGATTTTTTCCCCCCTCATATATAATTGGATAGTACTACTTAAGAACATTGCTTATGCTAAGTCTATTTGATTCTCTCCTTCAAGGGGTACAAAATGATTCTTCCAAATAAAATTACATTCTTTTGCCATAGCTGGAAATATCTTGCCAGTGACTTGTTATGATTTGTACTTGTGAGGTTTTTTGTCTGTTTTAGATGACCAGAAAAACCTATTCTAAGCTGACATGAAATAACAGAGCTATCTTTTTTTTTTAAGGATATGCAGATGGGTTGAAATTGTGAAATCTTTTCATAATCAGGACAATTTTTTGTTGTCTTGCTCTATCTCACAAGAATTTGTCCATTGACAAATGGACAACTTCCTACTCCAGTCAAGTGGGAAGCTAAGGAAAAGTATGTTATATTAGTTCTATTAAAGGCTATTTACCATGACCATTGACAGATAGATTCCAAATCTCTGAAAATTTTCCCTTTTTCCAATCCAGAACACCTTGGAGAAGTTGAGGCAATTGCAAAAGACAGCTTCCTATCTCAAAATGGAATTGGCGGAGACACCAAATCAGCTAGCAGGACTGGAGATTACATTGTGGAACTATTTCATTTTCACTTCACTGACACTAATATTCAGTCAAAAAATAGCTATGCTGAGCTCTTTAATGATTCAGCTTTTAATTCTTTTCTTGGAGTTTGAACCTAAAATACACTATCACATGGGTGTGTCAGCAGATAGCAGAAGTTCTTACCTGAATCCTTGTGCTCTTTAGAATCACTTGATTTGTTTAGGTTTTGTTTGTAAACATAAATGATGTCTAAAAGACCGAAATACAAAAGACTTCCATGAATAGAGTTACAACATGCAACTTCCTTGGCTCTCTACTAAGTTTTCATTCCACTTCCAGTATGAATATGCCTGTTGCCTTCAGCTTTCACACAGCAGTTCCTTATGTGAACAATTCACTATTTTCAATATTCCTTATAAGCATGCAGCTTGCACTCTTGTTTTAAGATAACACAAATGCCATTGCATATTAAGATGGTCACTAAACAGAGATCTGTGAAATTTCTAAGCCTTGATTTGAGTAGTTTGCAAGCAAACATCCAGCTCAGTTTCACACAAAACAGGCACAATAATTCTTGCTGACATTTCTGCCAACTTGATTTGTTTAGAAGAAACCTGGGTGTGCCAAGGAGAGCAGAAGTGGGAGAGGGCACTATCACTGTGCCATCACTAATTGCCATTTTCATTCTCCTCTCTAATCACTGCTATGGGATGTGGACAGAGTCCAGCCCCAAGATGACACTGGCAATGGAAAGGCCATGGAATCTCCCTGCAAAATTTTCTTCTAGGGACAGGGCAGGGATCTTCAGAAATAGTCTCATGGCTATCCCCCAAATGCCTGCCTGCAGTATATTCAGGGATTTTGAGCAGCCTTTTGCACCCTCTGGCCATTTTAACAGACAAACATTTCCTTGGGTGATTCCCCCGAACACCAAGTTCCCTTTGGCTGAGAGCGCTGCAGAAGCAGAACACGCACACCTTAGTTTAATGTTTGACTGTTTAATCCTGTGCCCTCTTCCCTGCTTTTTGAACTGCTTCATTCAGACCTCAACAAGCCTGCAACGGGAAACAGACAAATACGTCCTAAAATAAGCAGAAAAGATCATCTGAAGCTGGCATCCTTTCCTAGTCTTTTAAGTGAGGAGCTAGCACCCCTTGTGTTAGCAGAAGTGTGCACTGATCATGTAATGACCTAACCATGGATGGAGGGAACTGAAGGGTGTTTCTTGAGGTTTGACAAATATAATGCACAAAAACTTTATCTAGTTCTTTTTCACTTGAAAAAAATCCTTCTTCAACCCTCACAAAACAATAAAAAGTCAAGGAAAGAGAACAGCTTTTCTTCGTCATTGTTAAAGACATCCCCTAGTTTTGCCTTCTGTTTCCTATTGTTTTCCTATTGGTCCTTCTGCCTTTTCATACCACTGGGCTTTGAATAATATATTTTTTTTTCTTGCTGAGGACTACTATGACAAAGAAAATGCCTGAAGGAGTGAATAAGATATCTAAATTTTTTTTTGATAGCCTGCTTTCATCTCACTCTGAGACTTGGGCACCTGCAAGGAGCTGTTAGGAGCCTGGGCAGCAGGTGACAGACTAAGGAAGAGGAGATACGTTACCCTACTTCTTGGTTTTGATGCTGTAGTAATAGTTCCTAGCACTGAACCTGGTTTCTGCCAAAGCCCGTGGGAGTGCCTATGGGTTTCTTCTGAATTTTCAGAAAGACTAAGTTCTGCTTAGTTTCCTATCATGCTTTCGTATCCTTATATTGGAATCTTTATGCAGGGTCTAGCAGCATATGAATCAGTTAACTTCTGTCTTGTTTCTCAGTCACTGAAGGTCAGACTGTCCTAAGAGGAGGAATTATTGCAGAGAATATAAAAAGAGGCAGATAAAGTTTAGTGTTGGACTAGGTAGTGTTAGGTATGGTTGGACTTGATGATCTCATGGGTCTTTTCCAATTAAATAATTACATGATTCTATGATTCCATAAACATGAAGAGATCAACTGCTTATAATCAAGTTTTTGAGGCTACAACTTTTTATTTGCAACAAAGCCAATAAATAAATGAAGGAATAATGCTAGCCTCTTTCGATGTACTTTAGGCAGCTCCTTTGTGTGTTATAGGTTTTATACATAAAGGCAGTTCACACAAAGCATGCCTTAACAGAACTCCTTTGAAACATTCATTCATATAATAATTAAATGTTGAAGCAAATTATGATTGGAAAAAATATTGTCAACTTATATGCATTACATATATATACAAGCATATGAGACGTGTTTTTCTTTTGAAGATACCAGACTACTAGAGTAAGTGCTAATTCACAGCAGAAATCAAATTGTCTTTTTTTTTTTTTTCTTAGTAACCAATTTGACAGAACTTAAAGCTCTTGCATGGACACATGAGAGAGCCCTTAAAACTCTGAAATTTGCAGTTTAAGGTTTTGCATGACAAAAAGAAAAAATGGTGGGGCACTTTAAAAGATGGTTCCTACTTTTGTGAAAGGCTCTAGGAATTTGTGGCCTATATCAAGAAGTGCCAGTTTCAATAACTTGTAAAGGAGGTTTAAAATAGGAAAAAAAGATATAAATTTCTGTCATCTTTTCCGCATCATAATCTAGCTGTGCCAAAATGTTGTCATTATTTCTTACAAGTTACAATTGTGCCTGTCCAGAAAGATTTTGGAGGGTTGGAGAGCTTGTAGAATTGCAGAGTTAGAATGAAAAGTAATTAACTAAGGGAGACTTTTACATAGCCATTTCATGGGGTTTTGTTAAAACTCACTGAAATACTGGAATATAAGCTCATTGGGATACTGGGATACTCATACTGGGATATAAGCTCATCTAAGCTCATTTCCTGTCACCACCCCTATTTCTTCCGTCAAGGGTTCTCAGACAGATTTTGACCAGTCATCAGTGTCCTAGTTGGCAGTGCAATGACACATTTAATATTTTCAGAGAGAAGAAATTTCAGACATTTCAGTACAACAAGCCATCAAGTAGAAACAAAATACCAAATGAGTACCTTCAAAAACTACAATGATTAATTAAGGTAGTCAATATACTTTTTTACATTGTTCTTGGTAAAGTTATCTTTTGGTGATTACTTTCTGCTTATTCTCCTAGCTTCAACCAAATGCCAGCTCTTCCAGACTTGATTTAGTTACAACAGTTGTCCATGAACTTACAGTGAATACTCAGGAGTTTTTTAAAGATATGTAGCATTTCAGAGCTACGAAAAAACTTCAAACTTTTAACTTGACAAGGCCACAGATTCACATTTATTATTATTATTATTATTATTATTATTTCTAGACTCCTTATTAAAACAAACAAAAAATTTTTCCAGTTCCAATTACACAAATATAGTATTTTTCAGCAAAGATAAGAGATTTCATCTGGTGTTTAGGACTTGAACCATTACAATTCTGCAAAATGCAACAGGTTTTGACTAAATTAATGACTAGCTTGCCCATTGTTGCTTTCATTAATATTTCATAAAGTTATGAAATTACTTTTATGCGGTTTCACATTGAACATATGCAAAGGGTAAATGTGATAAATCATTCAGTGGGTCACAGCTAGAACAATGGAAATAGAGGTAACTCCTGAAATATTAGTAGGTCCTTAGCCATAGACTGCACAGCTCTTAAAGAACTCAGAAAGTTTCAGATAATATTCCTTGTTGATTTTCCCTGACTGGATACATAGGAATATTGAGATTTAAACTGGGCTAGTCATAAAAATTGCTGAGACAGCACAAACTCTGAAGTTCAATGCCCTTCCCTTCCCTTCCTTCCCTTCCCTTCCCTTCCCTTCCCTTCCCTTCCCTTCCCTTCCCTTCCCTTCCCTTCCCTTCCCTTCCCTTCCCTTCCCTTCCCTTCCCTTCCCTTCCCTTCCCTTCCCTTCCCTTCCCTTCCCTTCCCTTCCCTTCCCTTCCCTTCCCTTCCCTCTTGTTTATTTTCATTTCTTTTCATTTTAATTCTTACCAGCCTTGCAGTGCCACTTAGTTGAGGTCTTGCAGGCTAAAGTCTTGTGCCTGAAAGAAACTGTGCAGACTCTTTGAGATTGTAGTTCAAAGAACCGAAACTCTAAAGAACACCCAGGGCAACCACTTGCAGAACATACAATTTATAAGTTGTTCATAACAGCAAAAACTTTAACCTTTGGAGAGTATGAATTAGAGGAAATGATTTTTTTTTTTTTTTTAAGAATCTTTATTACATTTGAATTATTTTTCTTTGGAAAATCATTTCCCATGTAGGCTCATTTTCAAGAACAATATAACAGTGATCTAAGGTACCATAATAAGTTTTTCAGTTCCTATTGCAAGAGATTATGGATTTCAACACTACTACAAACGCTAACATTTTATAGAATAGGAAGGTATAGAGATGTATACTAAAATAAATAGTTGTGTTTGTTTTTATTTCTTTTTGTTTGTTTGTTTTTTAACTCTGTAAAAAGTTCTCATTTTAATACTTGTAAATGTGAACTGTAGTCATGTATAGCCTATGTGTATCCTAGATTGTGGATTATAAGAAACACCGTGCTAGGAAAATATTTAGTTGTACACAACTTTAACTGTATTTCACAGTGATCATCTTGTGTGACTTTGCATAAAACACTTGAGCTCTTCCTGATTTGTCACTGTAAAGGAATTAGCTAATCATGTAAGTAATCTTCCCTGACCATTTCTTTGGCCTATGTCCTGTTCATATAGCCTTCTTTTTGATCTTTTGTTACCTTGTAATGGGCTTCTTTTCAGTTTTCTGTTCTATAAGGTTTTTCCCAGCTAATGAAGTTATTCAGTTATTTAGCTTCAACATTTAGCATAAGAATTATCGTAATTAAACATTTAGGTGGTGTGGTAGCACATATTAAGATGGGATTTTCATAATTATCTAAATCAGTTGAACATCAGAATTTTCTAGATTTCTGAGTCAGTATAAGTGTGTTGGATTATGTAATTTTACAATAAAATAAACTCTCAAAAATAAAAAGAAATCATTGTGGTAAGTAGATCTAAGTAATGTAAGCAAAGATTTTGTACATTATTGTCATTATTAGCATTGATGCTGATTTAAAAACAAGGCAGCTATGTAATGTAAGCACAACCGACTGCCCATCTGTTTTCAGGACTTTCCTGGCATTCACCAATATTGTACTAATGAATTTGTACAAAACTGGGACAAAAAAGGACAGTCCTTATCATACATTTACAGATGGGGGAGGGATCAAATAGTCATTTTATTCATGGTCTCCCAGTGAGTCTGTGACAAAATTTAACCACATATGCTTGTTTAGCAGAGCATCTCCTTAACAATAAGCTGATCTTTTCTATCAATCACTTTCCTAAAGAAAGAGACCTTTTTTAATTAACCTTCCTAAACAATTTTGAATTTAAAGCATTTCATGAGAATCATTAGCCAGCATTTTAGATCCACTGCTGCTCATATATGAAGGAGACTTTTAAAGGAATCTCACAGTTACAGATTATAGGTGGTTCATTTCCTAGCGGATAGCCAATTTTTTGCTATTGCTTTCTTGGGTTTTCATTGGATTTGAAACCTTGAAAAACAGTCTAAAAAACAGACTGGCTAGGTAAAAAGAAAAACACACACACACACACACACAACTCAGCTGGAGGTACACATCTGGTGAGGACTTAATTAAAATCAATAGAGAATTAAATGAAGGAAAAGATTACGGTAAAAAGAAAATCTTTCAGTCTGTTCAAAACAAGAAAGAAATGCAGTAGTTCGTAATGGTTTTTCCTCTCATACTTATGCTAGCTGTGATCCCTGAACCTAAGATGTTTTTTCAGGATTTTATGCCTTTCAGCTACAGCAGAACACTGAGTGATAGCTTTGTGTTTATGCAAGAGGATGGGGGTGAACTCCATATGGTCATACCATTCAGCCCTCAAGCTTGCTTTCTGTTTTTTAGCACCATAATGTTGTGTCTAAACCATCACAGGTTAGGCTCATTTCCATAGCAGCTGTTTTTCTGGCTAGTATTGATTGTGTACCTACTTGACATACACGTATCTGTACTAAACCTAAGCTAAACAGGTAAAACCTTCCACAATTACAGTGTTCTGGTGGGGAGCCCTAACTGTCCCTCACAATTAATTCTATGAGACTTAAAATTAACTTGCATGAAAGGAAATGTTTCCATCTCTCATATTCTTTGTTACAACTGAGATATTGTATTATTTTGCCCTGTAAGAGATTTCAGATGTTATGTTGAAAATGAACAAAAGAACTTAATTTCCCTACTGATATTCAAGGAGTCTGTGAAAACAGGAAGCTCTGTGTTGCTCTGGTCATTCTGTGTTATGAGAAAAACCTGTTCATAGGCATGCTTGTGAAGAGCTTTGACAAAGAAGAACCCTTCCATGTTTAAGTTTGCCTTTGAATAGGTTGGTGGGATGAAAATATTTTTGAGATATAAAACTAGAAATATGGAGACTTAAAAAGACAACACATCTTAGAAAACCTCATGAAATAAAATTATCCATTTAGATCACTTATAGGGTTGGGCAATGCAGCCTGGATTTTTTTTTCTATACATTTTAATAATTCTACAGTCTTCCTTCCTTCCATATCAGTGACCTATATAGTGACTTGCCCAGTCATGTGTAGGCTATGACAGTTGTTCTAAAACAAAGGGCATGAGAAGATGGAGGGGTATGATGGCTTACAGACACACATTGCTTGGCACTACAAACAAGAAGCAGGATGAGCAGACAGTTGCCTTACTTGGTAAGTGTAAACACAGCATGAGTGTGATGGATATGCCACTTCATGAGCGCTTGCTCTGGCTGCACCACAGTGATACAGAAAATCAGGACTGCCTTGAGCAATGACCTGCTACCCCTGAGGTCACACTTGCGGTGGTTTTACCATGGGGTCCATCTGTTAGGAGCAAGCTGCTCCAGCACGGGTCCCCCATGGGCGGCAGCTCCCCCAAGACCCCCTGCTCCTGCGTGGGCTCCTCTCCACAGGCTGTAGCTCCGGCCCGGGGCCTGCTCCTGCGGGGGCTCTCCATGGGCCGCAGTCTCCTCCAGGCCACATCCACCTGCTCCACCGGGGGCTCCTCCACGGGCTGCAGAGTGGAGATCTGCACCGTGTGGGACCCATGGGCTGCAGGGGAACGGCCTGCTCCACCCGTGGCCTCTCCACAGGCTGCAGGGAAACTGCTGCTCTGTGCCTGGAGCACTTCCTGCCCTCCTTCTGCACTGGCCTTGAGGGCTGCAGGGCTGGTTCTCACTCCTCTCTCCCAGCTGCTGTTGCACAGCAGGTTTTTCCCTTTCTTAAATCTGCTCTCCCAGAGGCCCAACCAACATCACTGACTTCCTGCTCTACTCTGAGCTGGTGCGGCCTCACCTTGAGCACTGTGTGCAGTTCTGGGCACCACAGTACAAAAAGGACGTGAAAGTACTGGGGAGTGTCCAGAGAAGGGCCTCTAAGATGGTGAAGGGCCTAGAGGGAAGACGTACGAGGAGCGGCTGAGGTCACTCGGCCTGTTCAGCCTGGAAAAGAGGAGGCTGAGGGGAGACCTCATCGCGGCCTACAGCTTCCTCACGAGGAGGAGTGGAGGGGCAGGCGCTGACCTATTCTCCTTAGAGACCAGCGATAGGACCCAAGGGAATGGAGTCAAGCTCTGACAGGGGTGGTTCAGGCTGGATATCAGGAAAAAGTTCTTCTCTGAGAGGGTGGTTGTGCCCTGGATGGAACAGGCTCCCCAGGGATGTAGTCACAGCACCAAGCCCGTCAGAATTTAAGAAGCGTTTGGACTGTGCATTTAGTCATATGGCTTGAATTTTTGGGTAGACCTGTGTGGTGTCAGGAGTTGGACTTGATGATTCTTGTGGGTCCCTTCCAACTTTGGATATTCTGTGATTCTATGATCTGGCCAGCAGTGGGTCGCTTTGGAGCTGGCTGGAGCTGGCTCTGATCTGACATGGGGCAGCTGCTGGACTCTGCTCACAGAGGCCTGCCCTGCTGTTCCTCTGCTACCAAGCCCTTGCCACATAAACTGAAGACAACACTGTGAGCTCAAGCTGTATGTGAGCAACCAGTGGTAACAAGTGAGAGCAAAGAGCACTAAAACACTGTGTGAAGCTTCTAAGCTAGCTATTTGGCCTAACACTGGTGTCAGCATTTTATAGTGACAAACTGGCATTTTAGCAGTCATTCATGGTAGGCAGGACACAGAGGTTATTCTCCATAATGTGAACTCCTGTTGCCTACTTTTGCATCACAAGCAAAAAAAGAGGGGCTGCTACTGGGCATGTGCTGTAGGCTACAACGCACTTTCAGTTTCTATTGATGAGGCTGACCATCAGTGCAAAATTTGTGTGGAGGGAATCAATCAGGAGAATCATAGCAAAGGAAATCTGTGCTAGATGTAAAATTTCCCTTTAAAGTAGAGAGGAACAGTTCACTGAAGTGTAAGATGATATGACTCCACCTTGAATGTCATGATTTATTTTAAAAAGATTTTAAAAAGGTTTAAAAAATATTTCAGTGGGAAGACGAGTGACCAGTATGCTAATGGAAGAGTTTAAAGGAATTCTAACTAAATATTTTCACTTATTTGTGATGAATTTGTAGACTGGGGAATTTTATTTCTTAACAAAAAGTTGTTAGGTAGGACTGGGAGAAGAGACAAGAGAAGACCATGAGTCTTTTCATGATCCTCATGGAGAAGATCATTGGCCAGTCAGTCTCACCTCTGTCCCTGGAAAGGTGTTGGAACAGCTTGTTCTGGATGTCATCTCCAAGCAATTGGAAGAGAAGAATGTTATGAGGAGTACTCAGCTTGGATTCACCACGGGGAAGTCGTGCTCAACCAACCTCGTTGCCTTCTATGATGGCATCACCAGCTTGGTAGATGGGGGGAGAGAAGTGGATGTCATCTACCTTGACTTTAGCAAGGCTTTCGATACTGTCTCCCATGACATCCTGATAGTAAAGCTGAGAAAGTGTGGGATAGAGGAGTGGACAGTTAAGTGGGTTGAGAACTGGCTGACTGGCCGAGCTCAGAGGGTGGTGATCGGCGGCACAGAGTCCAGCTGGAGACCTCTGACTAGCGGCGTTCCCCAGGGGTCGGTGCTGGGTCCGGTCGTGTTCAACATCTTCATCGACAACCTTGATGAGGGAATAGTGTCTCCCCTCAGCCAGTACGCCGATGACACAAAGCTGGGAGGAGTGGCTGACATGCCAGAAGGCTGTGCTGCCATTCAGCAAGACCTGGACTGGCTGGAGAGATGAGAAGGAAGAAACCAAATGAGGTTTAATAAGAGCAAGTGTAGAGTCCTGCACCTGGGAAGGAACAACTGGACGTATCAGTACAGGCTGGGGGATGACCTGCTGGAGAGGAGCTCTGAGGAGAAGGACCTGGGGGTCCTGGTGGACGACAGGTTGACCATGAGCCAGCAGTGTGCCCTCGTGGCCAAGAGGGCCAATGGGATCCTGGCGTGCATTAAAAGGAGCGTGGCCAGCAGGTCAAGGGAGGTGATCCTCCCCCTCTACTCTGCCCTGGTCAGGCCTCACCTGGAGTACTGTGTCCAGTTCTGGGCTCCCCTGTACAAAAAAGACAGGGATCTCCTGGAAAGAGTCCAGCGGAGGGCCACAAAGATGTTACGGGGCCTGGAGCATCTTCCCTATGAAGAAAGGCTGAGAGACCTGGGTCTGTTCAGCCTGGAGAAAAGAAGACTGAGAGGGGATCTCATCAATGTGTATAAATACCTGAGGTGTGGGAGACAGGGGTATTTGGCCAACCTCTTTCCAGTGGTTTGTGGGGATAGGACAAGGGGTAATGGCCACAAGATAGAGCACAGGAAGTTCCGCACCAACATGCAAAAGAACTTCTTCACAGTGAAAGTGACGGAGCACTGGAACAGGCTGCCCAGGGAGGTTGTGGAGTCTCCTTCTTTGGAGATATTCAAGGCCCGTCTGGACGCCTACCTGGGCAGCCTGCTCTAAGGAACCTGCTTTGGCAGGGGGGTTGGACCCAATGGTCTTTCGAGGTCTCTTCCAACCCCTTCAATTCTGTGATTCTGTGATTCTGTGATTCTGTGATTCTCAGTGATGTGAGTGTAGGTACAGGGGACAGAACTACAAGGAGCTTGTAAAACCCTGCATCCTTTCGAACTGCCTCTCCTCTGCTGTTGCATTAGCTAGCATGTCAGACCAGTAAGTCAGTGAAGACCTCCTTCAACTTCAATAGACTCAGGGAAGTCCTGTATTGATGTAGTACAGGTGGGCCAAGAAAATATTTGGAAGCAGTGCTTGCTTACTGAGAAATCATATCTGCTGTTCTGATATCTGAAGTTAAGGTTCTCGGTTTGCTTCATGCTTAGACTTACAGGCAGTTACATATAGTTAATAATTATAATAATAATAGCTAATATAATCCTTAGCAGTCAAAGTCAATAGAATTAAGAGCCAGAAAATCACCCATGCCTACATTAGGCCTCCATGTAATATGAAATGCTTTTGTGAGTGTTTATGATTAAGTATTTATGAAGTGACACAAGGAAAGTCTGTTCCCTTTACTGAAAATGAATCACTCTAACAGACTAACACTATCTGGTCTAAGCATTCAATGCATGAGAAGATCATTTATAATAAAAATAGAACATAGTCAACCAGATAAAATGTGATATTGATTAAAAATATATATAGATAAAGCATTGGCACTGTAGTGAAATACTTGAGCTCGAAGACAAATTAAGGCATAGGTGCTATGGAGACATGCGTATCCACAGGTTATATACTGAGGTCAGAAACTCAGTTCTCATTATTTAAATATATGTGAGCTTCTTTGTGTATACGGTGACACAAATCACCCTTTATTTGACAAGAGACATAGTTTTCTTGGAATATTTGTCACTTGTTGATGCAAATAAAAGCTTAAAAATATGATTCAAATGGAGTTGATATCAGCCAGAGTCTGCTGACAGCTGAAAACAACAGAGATGAGAAAGGAACGTGTCCCATTCCTTTTGATACTTATGTTTCCCCTAAACACTGCACAATCCTGGAGATTTTATATGATTTTATACTGATTTTTACACTTTCAGTGCTCATAAATTTACAATAGGCAAAATAAATTAAGCTCTCTTCATTTTAGCTTATTTTTGAAATGTTACTGAAATAAATCGTGATATTTTGTTTCCTGAATCTTTATTTTAATCTTCTGAAAGGGACAACCATTTCTTCGATATAGAGTGGAAAGCCATTCATGTTCCTACATATTCTGCTTACCAACAATACTTGCCATCATTGTATGTCTGAGGGAAGGGTCTTAAACCGTTGCAAGGCAGATTTAGTCCCTAGCCACTACAGTCCCTAGATACTACAAGGCAGATTTAGTCCCCAGGCTATGTTTTCTGCTGTCCTTGTCATGGGATGTTGTTGGTGGAGGAGTTTGGCTCTTCCTTATTCATCCCTCTCCAGCATGTTCCCTGGCTTTGTGTAGGTTACCTAAACTCTCCACCCAGGTAAAACCCAGTGAGGGAAGGTGGAAATGACCATGGTGGCTAGGAGGACTGCTTCATTTCTCTGCTATTCCAGACTTGGCTGGCTTGCTCTAGGTGTACAGGATGCCATAGGTGCAAGACAAAGCCCCAAACTGGAGGCCAGTGACCCCAGTCTCAGGTCATGGTCTGCACACACCAGATTTCTGGCTGTTGTCCCTCGGTTTCATATATACCATCCATATGTCTTATGACATGAGTATTCCTGACATATGTCATTCCTAATGTATTCATTTTACCACATCACTGCATCTTGTTCTCTGTTCTCTCCTCCTGCATTTTAGCATATATTGCAAAGGGAGATGCAGCCAGAAATGTATTTTCCTTGTTTCTGTAGATACTCCACAACACAAGGAAGACAGCTGTCTTATAGGGGGAACCCCTACCTGTTTCTGGTGAGGCTGTAATTGTATAGAAGAGTGGTCTGTTTGCAGTCGAGATTTTTTTTTTTTTTTTTTTTTTTGACAGGGTGTCAGGAGTGGTGTGAGACTGACACTATAAGGACACCACACCAAAGTAAGCATTCCAAAGTGTCAGAGCCAAATAACTTTTCTTCAGGCATTTTCTGGCATTACTGCCACACAACTCACAAATTATTTGGGAAGTGCAGCTACAGGCTAGGCTAAGGCCAAAAGGAACTTAGCTGCTTTTGAGGGCCAGATAATATTACTGACTTGCTTGAGTTAACTAGGGTAGGTAGAAAACAATAAGGATATAGTTATATGCAAAGAATTTTTAAAATCTTTCTCTCTCAGATAAAGAGTTGCCAACAGGTTTTCAATAATATTAATTTTGCCATTGGAGACTACTGTACATGGAGATATTTTCTGGATATTCTTATTTCTTATTGTCTTTAGAATTTAAATGCATCTGTTTTGTAAGAGGTTGCTAGTGACTTGAGATTAGCTATATAGGAACTTATTAGAAGCACTTAAGCAATTAACTTCCAATGAAATCAGTGATATTGATATTTTGCTTCAGCGTTAGTATGTAGGCTGGTGATAATAGTGTTTTATAAATACCAAATGGACAGCAAGATATCATAGGAAACTTTATAGCAATCATCACCATGTAATAAAAAACTTATGGTTTGGAGTGCAATGCTCATTACAGAACCATAGAAACAAGTATATATCTTTACGCAAAGAGAGTTTGATATAGAAACTTTTAGGGTAAAACATTTCCATGTAGAAAAGTCTAGTGAACTGAACTGTTGAAATCTTCTCGCACTTTAGCTTGAAGATTTTGGACTTGAGATTGCACAGTCAATGAAGACAGAATAGGATATCCCCAGGCCAAGGAGTACAATTCAAACAAGGAAGACGTTGTTTCATCTTTCCCCAAGTAACAGCTATAGAGATTACAACAGAAAATAAGCCTTTTTGTAAAACTTTCTGAAACTCCAAATGGTTATTGAAATCTTGACCATGGGATCATACTACAAGGTAATTTAAAAGACTCTTGAGGTTTAAAAAAGTGGCTTGAGGTTTGCCTGCTTTCTGTGACTACAAAACTGCTGCCTACAAAACCATGTCTAGGTGAGAAATCAGGGCACCCAAACATAAAAATCAAGGAAAACAAGATTTTTTTTTTTCTTAATGAAACAGAACTTGATGAAGGAATCTGGTGAATGTATACAGAAGGGAATATATGAAGAAACTATTTTTGTGCAGTGTAATTTAGACAATGAGAAGGCAGGTGGTAATATACAACTGCATTTACACCATTATTTGAAAGATTTATCTATTTATTTCCTTGTGTAACTAAAAAAAAAAAAAAAAAAAGATACTCAAACCTCTTCTGATGTTCTGGACAAAATCAACAACTTCACAGTGTGCTGTAGCTCAAAATCTTGTTTAGCAAAAAAAAAAATAAAAAAAAAATAAAAAAATTGCAGACTGGCATTAAAGAAAAGATAAAAACAGGAGTCCTAAAACCTGAGATGGAGACACTCTGAAATACTCTGCAAATCCCCAGGCTATTGTTCACCCAATGATCAGCATGGAAACCTCACAATATATTAAGACACAAGTGCTTTAAGAAAATTACGCTCTCTTGGGTGTCTGAGTTCAAATCGATCTGAAAAGGCTTCTTTCCTGCTTTTTTCATTGGAAACTGAAATGCTGGTTTCAGCTGGTGGCCGTTGTCATGAAAAAAAAAAAAAAGTGCTACAACAGTGCTGTGCTTCTGCTTAAATGTGGATAGGATGTTTTCTTAGTCTCCAGTCATACTTCACTAACTCCAAAAAAGCACTATGTGAGTATACTGTTACAATAGTGCTTTCTGTCCTATAGTCATCCATATACTAGGATGCCTTTGTCTTATTTGCAGGCTATGTAGAGTAAAAATTTGAAAGCTGGAGTGAAAACAGGAGTAAAAGAATTATCCAGAAAAAAAAAGATTTGACTGGACAGATACATTTAAGAAAATTTCCAAATGCTATAAGAACATCCTTGTAATGCTTTATGTCAAAACCCTTACACTAAAATGAACACTGACCAATATATACCTCAATGAAACACAGCAGTGTCTTTTTGAATAAAAAGGTAACGATTCCTACATAGGTCTTTATTAAAAGACACGGAAATAAGGGCCTCTTTGTGACTAAATCCCACCACAGATGTAAAAACAAACATATATCTGGGTATTCATAAAATATATTTTATGAAAAACTGATTTTGTTTAATATACCACAATAAAAAATCATTGCCTAGTGTTAAAACATAATTGGAAATGGCAGTGGTGTGTTTCTTTTTTATGAAAGGGCTTGCTCCTGCAGAATTTTGCATGAAGCTCTTAGTAACCATTAAATCAGAAATGGAATCAGCCAGCCTCTCTTCTGTCCCTGAGACAAGTCTTATCATATTTATCAAAAGCTGGAGTTGGAAAAGTGATTGAATATATGAATGAAATTTGCATTCATACAGCAACTTTCATCTGCACAGGGCAGCAAGAAAGTTAAAAAATGAAAAAATAAGTAAAATAAAAATCCCTTTTCAGATTAAAAATAGTGTCTTTTCTAAGTGTGACGATTGATATTTATTATTTATTATTCCAGGAAGTGGAAGAGAAGAACTCAGCTGAGAGAATCTGACTCAAAGAACATCTGATTAAAAAGTGGGGTTTGCTGTTTCTCATTCTGGAATGGAAAACACTATGTTAGCTGTGAAGTAAATGTCTGTACTGCCAGCTAGCTTATATAGCCAGTACGAATGGGACATTTCCTCAGGTGACCTTTGACCAGCTGTGGTTGTTAGTCATCTCTCTTTGAAATTCATTTATTTTTCATAAGTTATGAAAAGAGCAACTTTCAGAAGGCTTGGGTGTAGGAACTAGTGCAGACCCCTGTGAAGAGATTCACAGATTTGGGGTTCAAATGGTCTGTTTAATGAGTGTGCTGGAAAGGTTTTCACAAGCTACTTCAGGCTGATCTGAAACTGGCTTCAGAAAGAGCCCAGCTCTGGGAACAGACATGGGGCTGCCCTCTGGTCTGGGCTCTGTCTGCTGGGCACATCACAAAGCTCCTGGAAGGAAGCAGATGGGAAGCTCCACAGAGGTTGTCGAATCTGCCAAACACAGCCTCTTTCTTTGCTAAAGTTTGTTCAAAAGCAACCCTGTCCAAATTCTTCCCAAAAATATGGAGGTTTATATCCCAGCATTAGAAAAGAGTTGGCATAGACAACTTTCTAAAGGTACTCAGTCTCTGCAAGGGTTAGATGTCCAAAAATCTAATCCACCTACAGGATCAATGAGAAAGAGAAATTATATAATAGAGCAAATAAGGGTTATTTGGATAAATTACATTGACAAACATAAATAAAAACAGTTCACTACTGGATAAAACAACTCACGCCCTTTCTTTGAATGAATAATTCACTTGCAGAGTGGAATTAATAATAGAGAATTTTTTAAAAGGCCCAAGAAATTATAAAAATACAGAAAATATTAACAACGAGTACAAAAAACAACAGGCACTTGTTAAGAGATGTCACTGGGAAAATATACAGTTATATGCACTATTGTTCTTGCATATATGAGGAACACCTAAAATAGCAGCCTTGGAAAACACAGACATTTAAAAAATACGTTTATTTTCTCTACTTGAAACTCTCTTCTCTTCTGGAAAACAGCAGAATGATATATTTAGCAGTAAAGGTGATATATTGATATTTTACTGCATTACTTACATGCCAGCACATCAGTAACTAGAGATGATATAAAACATCAATTATTAGATTATAATTATTAAACATATTAATATGTTTCAAGATCTTCAATGTCAGCTAATTTGCACCTAACAATACTATAAGAATTGGAAAATAAGTTCTTTTTACCATAAATATTGATTTTGAAACACATCTGAACATTATGAAAACCTGAGAGCTCTGGAAGAAAGCCAGTTTCATGCAAATATTATTTGGAAGAGTAAAAATGTAAATCTGGTCCTGCCAGGCTATTTATTCATACACGGATCCTGTGAAAGATCTTGAAAGGATTTGGATTCAATCAGGAGAGAATCACAGAATCATAGAATTGTAGGGGTTGGAAGGGGCCTCGAAAGATCATCGGGTCCAACCCACCTGCCAAAGCAGGTTCCTTAGAGGAGAGAATTCAAGGTTAGGGACAATTAATGCAATGTAATTAATGACAGCCTTCTGACTTTGTAAAGTTTTAAGTCTTTGTTAAACTATTCCTTTATTCACAGATTTAGCTGATAAAAACAACTGTGATGATATGTAGGCATAGGGTTCTGAAACTCACTAACCTTAATACTCTCCAGGTAGAGCCAGAGAATTTCATTTTTTTGGAACGTTTTGTTCCAGTCCAAAACGAAGCAAAAGCCAAATTCTGAAATTACATTTGTGATACGGAATTAACATTTTCTGCATAGAAAACCTCACCTTCATTTAATAAGAGAAAAAGGAAAGTTCTGATTGTGGAAAAATTGATAGGATACTTTCTTTCAAAATCTTCAGCACATATCATTTTCCTGTCACTACTCAAAACTTGCATGATTAACTAAGTTTAGTTTGAGGGGTAGAGGTGTTTTATTTATTTGTTTTATTTCTGGGCAAATTAGAATTTGTCCAGAATTTATCCTGTCCTCTGATATTTGTGCAGTTTCTTGTGTTATTCCATGATAAATACCACTGAAATTAATAACTTTATTTCCATAATGAGTTTCTACACAGTAAAGGGGGGAAGAATCAAGCCTCTCATGTTGCAGATGAATTACAATTCCCTTCATCTAAAAAGTCAAACTTAGTTGTTTGACATCCCCCACTTATTTAAATCATTGGGCTATTCTTGATTTTAGAAGGTCTTGTACTATATCAGATATGTTCCCGTTAAAGAGTTCCATATTTGCAAGGCTGATAGAAGGAGCCTAGAAACAACGACAACAAATAGTAATTGTATGAAACTCTTGCAGAAATATTTCATTTTAGTCTCTTCCTCTTTCTTACTGCTTAAGAAGTGCAACTTGGAAATACCAGGTCATGAGATGAGAAAGTACCACAGCCTCCATTTCCTGTAGTGCAGAATATAATGATTCAGACCTTTTCAAGCTTGCTGGTCATATTAAAAAGGCCTCATATACATTTGCATGGAATTTAAAATCCTTTGAGAGAGTGACAAGTAACACCAAATTCCCTTAACTGAGGTTGAGATAGCTTTAGGTGGAAAACCTCAGCAGAAGCTTTATCAATTTTGTATCTTACTGTAGTGTGTCAGTGCTGTAGGTCTAATAAAATTGACTCCAGCAAAGTTCTGTCCCTAAATATTTGAAGTACAGATGATTTTGTATCATGGGAAGATCTGACATATACATATCTATGGTCCAGGGCAAGATATCACTGAGAGTAAAATTAATTGTTTCAGGATAAAGTAGCTTTGCACAGATGCTCTGTTTGGTATTGCAAAGTTACTGAAGTGTAGGGTCATGACCTAGCTGTATTAGCATGTTCTGGAATTAACTCCCAGTTAGCAGTCACTGTGGTTCTTCATCTATTCTCCAGGCTTTGCATCTTAATCCTGGTATATTATATGTTTCTGTAAAAATGAGAATCTATTTTCCTCATACCCACATCATTTTTTATTTGCTCTTGACTTTGGTTATAGTTCAGTGTGTTCATACAGTTATTTCAGGGCTTGATGATGGCTACTTGGATATTTCATGTATCCTTGTGGCAGTTTTTATCAATTTATTTATTTTTACTTACCTCATGTAGCTTGTTAGTGGCAGTTGAAGCTTGTGGAAGTTAAGAATAAGAATAAAGACAAAAGATCTAACGTGGAAAGACATAATACTTAAAACTTAAATACTTAGTACTTAAAATACTTAAGCACTTAAAAATACTTAAAATACTTAGCACTCAAAGTCAAAGGAGCCATTAAAAAGCATTTTGGTTGGTAATAAGGGCACCATGTTTCTATATATACTATTTGAAAATGCGAGTTAAGAGTAATGTCACTGATGTTTAAAAATTAATAGACAAAAATAAATTGAATGACTTCAGCCTCTAAATGCATGTTTATTGAAGTTTCTCTTTGTAATACCACTACTTATTTAGTATTTCTTATTTTGTATTCATGCTTATCTATATTCCTTAGGAACATCATTAAATTTTTCTCCTTCAGGATATTATAACCAGAAATGTCTCGGGATCACCTGAAAATAGTTACTTAAGATCAAATAGCTCTCTTATTATCTGATAGTACTAATAGGCCTTAATTTTCCTGGACAGCCTCACATGAGGTCTCCACCCACACATCTGCTCATGGATACACAGGCTTCATTGAAGCCCCAGGTCCTTGTCTGAGGTTTTACGTGTGTCTTTGGTTCTCTCTCTTGAACGGACCCCTTAGACTTATGTGGATGCTTTGGACCTATATTGCAGCCCTATCTGCTGTTGCTCCTAACCAGACACACTGAATTGACCTTGGATCAGACCTTACCATGTCTGGGGCTGCTAGCTGTGTGTACCGTGTTTTGGGAGCTGCAGGTCAGTGCCTGTAGCTGAGGACATGGCCTGTGCTGGGGTCACCTCAGCTCTCAGCTTGTCTGCCCCTGGGAGCAGCAGTCCCTTGCTGTGCCCTGGCACTTCTCCTGAAGTAGGACTTGAATATTTCTACTGCAATCAATACACTGAGTCTTCGGTTTCCATGGGTATAAACTGACAGGGTGTTAACTGGATTTACTGTGGCAGAGGGAATTTTTCAATAAAGAGTTAGCTAAACTTCAGAATAGCTGTTGTGCCTGAGCAGAATTTAATCTGTACATACTGATGTTCTTCAGGTGATGTATTTGAGTTGCCAAACAGTGTTGATTCATTTAAAGAATATGGTAAGAACACTGTCATAATTGAAGGATGTAGAATAAGTCAAAATATTGACCAATAATGTAGTATTCTACTGTAAGTTGGTAATTCAGAAGAAGACATTTCTTGTAACCCTTGAAGTATACCTTTATAACTTCTTTATCTATTCTACTAATTTAAAACACGAAAGAAAATATTATCAAACCCATGCCACTAGATAACTGTAAGCTTCTTAAAAATGAAAGTTTTCTTTAACACAACTATAAACTATGTAGGTCTAGACCCTGGTAAAGCAAATAAATTTCATCCCTATACTTGGGAGCATAAGATTTAGATATGAGTTCGCAAACTACAAATCATTAATGTTTCTGTAGAAGCAATCTTGTTAAAAGTATTAAAGGACTATCAGAAAAAGCAGAAGAGTAGAAGGGCCTGATGACTTGCACTATGACTTTTTCCCAGTGGCCATTGCAGTAGTTGTTCAACTGACCCAGCAAATTTTAAAGAATATTCACTGCAGACATATTTTAGCAAAACAAATAATTCTGTAACTGAAGAACATTATAGTCAGTGTTGCTGATATATGTGGATGGTGCAAAGACAGGTTCAAAAAGTTTGGGCCTATGTCTGCTTGGACAGCTCAGCCTCCTTGAAATTCAGGAAGTGCTCTAATGTGCCTTAAGTAAAACTGTCTGGGGCACTCAAGACTTGAGTCCCAGAGCCTGGATTTTTCCCTTTTTGAAAAATGGGTCTAGTTTTGAAAACCAGAGACTTAGTGCTCAATATGTGCAGCATAGAAAGCCAGAAAAGAATGCTCAGACAGAAGCTTCTGCATATTGTGTTCATGTGGAAGTCAGTTCTGGAGGCCTCACTTCTGTCTGTAAATCAGTAACTTCATCAGATCTCCATTCATGTATCTTTCCTATGTGTATAAGAAGCTTTGTCTCCTTCAGCCATGGAGGATTTTCACAGCTCTGATGATTCTGTTCAATTGACTTATCTCTAGCTTTACAACTATGGACAATTATGTTCTCCAATTGTATCTATTCAAGGTAGAACCTGAAAAAAATGTTCACTTCCAAAATCTCTCACTTTGTGGACTCTCGAGATTTTTTTTTTAAATTAAATTAAATTTAATTTAATTTAATTTTATTTTATTTTGTTTTATTTTATTTATTTTATTTATTTTATTTTACTTTACTTTGCTTTACTTTACTTTACTTCACTTTACTTCACTTTATTATTACAAGGCCTCCAGAGAAACTTTAGGCTTTCTACTAACCTTTACTGGATGTTAATAAACACTTCTTCCATGCCTTGGACTTCTGTGACTTTGTCAAATCCATTTCTGAACCCGTTTATAATTCTGACATCCAAAACATCAATGGACTGTTTTCTTATGCCCCCACAATGCTTTCGTTTCATAAATGAAGAACCTGTTCAATCTCGTTTTATAGAGAAACCATTCTACTTCTCTGATTCTCCTTATTGAGCTTTTCTGAACTTTTTTCCACAATAGCTTTTTCAAACTGAGATAACCAGAACTGTCAGCAATATTCAGCTACAGATTTCATCTTATTTCATATATTTCACAACAGCTATTGTCTCGTTTAGCTAATGTGAGAATTTTTAATCGAAAAGTTGCTATCTGATGACTAATCGTTCCATTAACAACTCATTTATATCAACTCTCAGCACACAGAGGCATTGATATTAACAAGACAAAGCCATGGATAGCCGTATTATAAGTGAAAATTAAATGAACCGAAACCTCTGGAAGGACCTATACTGGTGTTTACGTTTTACTTTCATACAGAACAGATGTGCAGTGGGATTCTGCAGTAGTATTGTAGGAGAGAGTCTTTCTCTCCAGTGCTGCCTATGAACCACAGAACCACCTACGTGATATTGGTCTGACACAACTGATTGTGGTGTTCTCTTACAGGGCAGACCAGGGAACTGATCAGAACTCAAAATCAAGATTTTTTGTGATAATAAATTTTCATTTATTTTTCTTAGCTAACTACTTCACACAAACCTATGCTGTTGTGACAAAGAAAGTAATAATTAAGTTAGAACAAAAGCTGAAAAAAAATTATATATATATATATAACTCCCCTAAATCAATAATCTAATAAAGTAGTATACAGGACAAATAAAAGCTAAATTGATTTTCAAATGTTTGCAGCACTTTGGTGCATCAAATATTTTTAATTTAAAATGCAAGTACCGTCTACCACTGTACTTTTCTGAGAGAATAAAGGAGACATATTCCTAATGGCTAAGGGAAAGCACAAGAGAAGTAGAAAGTAATACTGTGTAGGCATAACATAACACTGAAAAGTACTTCTGACTTCAATGTATAGCAGGATGTAAGTAGTTTAGAGGAATGAATGGACTGTAAGAATGTGAGGGTTTAGGTCTTTCAAGCTGGCCTGATGTTGTGAGTTAACCCCAGTAGGCAGCTGAGCATGACCCAGCTGCTCACTCACTTCCCCTTAGTGGGATGGAGGAAAGAATCAGAAGGATAAAAATGTGAGAACTTATGGGATGAGATAAAGACAGTTTCCTAGGTAAGGCAAAGCTATTTCTGGAAGCAAAGCAAAACAAGGAATTATTTCACTACTGCCCATCAGCAGGCAGATGTTCAGCCACTTCCAGAAAAGCAGGGTCCTTCACATGTACAGGTTACTTGGGAAGACAAACACCACCTTTCCAAATGTCCCCCTCTTCCTCCTTTATTCCCTCAGTTTTATTGCTGAGCATGATATCATGTGGTACGGGATATCCCTCTGGTCAGCCCAGGTCAGCTCTCCTGGCTGTGTCTGCTCTTAGCTTCTGGTGTACCCCCAGCCTCCTCGCTGGCAGGGCAGCATGGGAAGCAGAAGAGTCCTTGACTTAGTGTAAACACTACTCAGCGACAACTAGAACATTAATGTGTTATCAACACCAATTCTCATCACAAATACAGAAAGTAGCACCATACCAGCTACTATGAAGACAATTAACTCTATCCCAGCCAAAGACTAGTTCACCTATTTTTTATATGTGAGCATGACATCAAATTGGGGAGCTCCCATCTGGCAGGGATTTAGGAAATTTGCCAACAGGCAAAGTGTGGAGTTCAACGGGAAGTTAAGCCATGTCTAGACTTGCTTGCAGTGGAGTCTCTACTGAGTATCTTTGTACCAACTACCAAGTACTTTGTACCAACTACTTCTGGATGGCGTGGGAGACTTGACATCTTGTTTCAGGTTAACAGCACTTGCTTATGGAACTGACTGAACCACTGAACCTGGAATTATCTAGTAAAATAACTTGCAAAGCAAATATGTACATTTTCATGAGAGGAAGTGTTAATGAAGCAAATGAAAAGATCATAGTTGAAAAAACGTAAGGTGAGATGTGGAAATGTAAAGACATGGCATCCAATGACATCCTTGACTGCTGCATATATTCTTGTTTCATGATATACATTCCCATGTTATCTACTCATGACAGAAATATAGTACTTCCTTTTTAATGCTCTTGCCAAATATAGCTGAACAAATCAC
The DNA here is from genome assembly GCF_009769625.2 of Cygnus olor. Classification (NCBI taxonomy): domain Eukaryota; kingdom Metazoa; phylum Chordata; class Aves; order Anseriformes; family Anatidae; genus Cygnus; species Cygnus olor. The sequence goes on along the minus strand of NC_049171.1, from coordinate 67,298,891 downwards.
CATGTACTGAAATAGAAAGGTTCACTACATTTATCTGTATGTTTTTTTTTAAATTCATTTTATAATGTGAATTGTAACCTTTTCATTCTTTGAATATAAATCAATAAATGATCTTAACTAAGTTAATGTAATGTTGCAACATGCAACAGACAGCTACTGTACAAGAGAAAACATTTTACAGTATGCGGTAAATTTAACTGCTCTGTGAAAATGCGATACCCAGATCTCTAGTTAGAGTAGGTTAGCTCATGCTTCTGTTAAAAAGCCCAGATAATGGGTAAAAATATAAAATTACCCTAAATCCCACATATAAAAATTAAATACATAAAACTTGAATAGACATAAACTGAATTCATGAAGCAACATTATAGTTTACTCCCAATGAACAATGCAGTATATTCTGCATATTATTCAGAGAACAAACAAGTTTATTACTGTGTGACATTTAATTCGTAATGCAAATTCGTAATGCATTTAATTCGTAATGCAAATGAATGAGTGTTATGCTGACAGCAACACTGTTGATCATAAACCTCTAAAAAGTTTCCAAAGCATCCCAGAATCCAGGAAGTGGATTATGTCTATGCTTGTGGAAGTAATCTTATCTCAATTACTTGCATGTCTGGAAAACTTACTAATTGTGTATGAACTTGTTTCAGTTTGAAGCTCTTGTTTTGTTTGCTCATATTAGTGCTTTATGAGGGTCACAGAGAGCTCATATCCTTTTAACATGGGGAGAAGGATGAAACTTTCATGTTTAGGCAGATAGAGCCAAATACCTTAGCAGAAGCAGAGGTAACCAAGGTAGACCTAACTTTGAAGATGGTCATTCTCTGGACAGGTGATTGGACTGGTTTACCTCCAGAGGTCCCTTCCACACTAGGATATCCTGAGACTGTATGTGTCATTTCTCATTGTCAGGAGGCACTGCCTAGGCCCTGTGGGTAATGTTACTTGAGAATGGAAAAGGAAAATTCCAATCTAAAGAAATGGCTTGGTACAGTGATAATATATGTGTAAGTGACTACAGTATAGACTCTGTAACTGAGACAGAAATACAGCAAATTGAAAAGGGATTTTTTTTTCATTCAGCTTCTGTCATTCCAGGACAGACTGGATGGCCATCAGAGAAATTGCCTTGTAAATGCTCGATGAGGTCTTGATTGTGTTGCTTACGTTACCATTCAGTAAGATCAAGGATGATGGACTGTATCCTTACATGACCTGAAGATCTGGTTTGATCAATGTTTCATAATCCTAGATACAGTGAACAGGCTGATGATGATATCTGAAATTCAGATTGTCCATTAATCTCCATGTTAAGATGTGGTTTTCCAATGCTTGAACTCTACAGCTGTACAGTAAGCAAAATATATATCTTTCTTTTTCTTTCTCTTCCTTCCTTCCTTCCTTCCTTCCTTCCTTCCTTCCTTCCTTCCTTCCTTCCTTCCTTCCTTCCTTCTTCTTTCTCTCTTTCTCTTTCTCTCTTTCTTTCTCTCTTTCTCTCTTTCTTTCTCTCTTTCTCCCTTTCTCTCTCTCTTTCTCTCTCTCTCTTTCTCTCTTTCTCTCTTTCTCTTTCTCTCTTTCTCTCTTTCTCTTTCTTTCTTTTCTTTCTCTTTTCTTTCTTTCTTGCTTTCTTTCTTTCTTTCTTTCTTTCTTCTTTCTTTTTTTTCTCTTTTTTCTTTCTTTCTCTTTCTTCTTTCTTTCTTCTTTCTTCTTTCTTTTCTCTCTCTTTCTCTCTTTCTCTTTCGTCTCTCTTTCCTCTCTCTCTTTCTCTTTTTTTTCTTTCTTTCTTTTTTCTGTCTTTCTTTTCTTTCTTTCTCTTTTCTTTTTCTTTTCTTTTTCTTTTTCTTTTCTTTCTTTCTTCTTTCTTTTTTCTTTTCTTTTCTTTTCTTTTTCTTTTTCTTTTTTTTTTCTTTTTCTTTTCTTTTCTTTCTTTCTCTTCTTTCTTTCTTTTCTTTCTTTCTTTTCTCTCTCTTTCTCTCTTTCTCTCTCTTTCCCTTCCTTCTTCCTTCTTCCTTCCTTCCTTCCTTCCTTCCTTCCTTCCTTCCCTCCTTCGTGAACTTCTGCCTTGTCTGCAAAAGATGGAAGGATGGTTTTCAATGAGACAGAGTGTTGTCAGATATGTCTTAGTTTTAACATCGTAATACTGTCCTAAAAACTGGTTTCCATGCTTGCTTCTCCCACGCAAATTGGATGGTGATATTGAACAAGTAATATAAATGACACTATTGAATGGTAGTCTTGACAAGTCATTATTATATTGCTAATTTGCAGGCTATCTTGAAGTTTACAGATATAGTCAGTGAGATCAGTAATTGGAGCATATAAAATTAAATCTTAAATGACTGAAAAACTGGTCCTGGAGCACCTCAAATTAGTCATTCTAAGTTAATGAGCGCTTGTGATATTTATGTCACTTTACTATAGTCCCTCCTCTGGAGAATGGGAACACTGTTACACAATAATCATATCCTGGAAAGGTTAAACTCATTTTTGAAGCACACAAATGCTGCATGGACAATCCAAAAAAAAAAAAAAAAAAAAAAAAAGACTGTGAATAAATTAATAATTTTGTATTCACAACAGTATTAAACTAGAATGCAGGGAAAAAATGGGAATAGAGCTGCACAATGAACAAAGGGAAACAATGAAATGATATTGCTCTGAATGAGCCAGGGTGCCTGTAAAAACCAAACATGGCCCAAAACAGTGGTGTCTTGAATAAAGTAGGCACAATATATACACAGACAAGTGTAGGAAATGAAAGCATGAAGTTGAAGTGTATGACTTTGAAGTCTCTTAATATTCTTTTAACTGAATTTTATTGCTTGTAATTAAACATCCTTTAACAGAAAGATCAAGAAATTGTTGGTGGATTGAGGTGCAGGTATATTACTAACTGCAGATATACTACTTTTGGCCATAGTAAAACAAATGATAAAGTTACAAATTTACCACAAAGATTATATTTGCAATACTCTAGGGATTACTTAATAAATAAATTTTCATTTTTAGATAAATCTTCACTGATTCATGGATTGTACAGCAGAATATAAATTTACAACCATCTGCAGTTAGCTACGCTGTGATATGGAATGGTAAACATGGGGTTATAACTATAGATCAGCCTTAGTTACTCCTGAGTGAAAACACTAGGCAAAATAAGAAAGCTTGAGCAGAAATTTAAATTTCAATACAAGTTTCCTCTTAAATCTTATAGACCATTTTTATTTATTTATTTATTTTTCCTGCATGACTGTCTACAATTTAGGACCTGATATTCATTCAAAGACTCTGGTCATCTTCAGTGTCTGTAGGTAAAACAGTTTCTCTTAACCAATGCACCTAAACTTCAGTACATGTATTTAAACTTAGCTCTTGGTTGCATATTGAGTTTTTACCACCTGAAGCTCCTGACCTGTCTCAACAGCTGTAAAAAAATAAATAAAATAATAAAATAGCTTCAAGCTGGCACTTTAAAAATAAATGAAAGTGACATTTATACACGAATTTCATTGCAACTTTACTTTTTTTTTTTTTGAACTTCTTCCTGAATTCTTTTCTCCCTTAGAGCCTTTTCTATGCTTGCAGGCAAACCATTGAAGCAAATCTTTCCAATGAAGTCTGCTGAATTGCTATTGCAAATTTCATTGCTGTTGATGAAACACTGAGGTCCTTTTGTTGAACACATTACTACTCAGACTGCTAGAACACAGGCTTTATGTTTCTTTTGTGGCCAGTATGCAAGAGATAGTGATGAGCAATTCTTATTTTAATTAGCTGATAGATTCAGGTAGGAAGTGAGACTGTTCTTTTTGATAGGCACAAACTGTCATTTCTGATTTGGAAATGATAAAATATAGAATATTCCAAAAATATATATAGAGAGAACGGGAAGTGAGATAAAATAGAGAGATCAAGATTTTAGCGTTGTTCGTGTTTTAAAACACATAGGAGACCTCTTTTTACTGAGCAATCAAAACAATGGGTGAAGGTAATAATTAGTAAGAAATTTATTGATTATTATTGAAATTACTGGCCAGAAAATAAGGCAATAATGTAAGTTTATTAAATGTTGTCTTCTTTCTCAGCCTTCCAACTGCTTGTTACACAGCTTCAGTAAAGAAACCTATATCTGCTCAGATATCAATTACAAGAGCATTCCTCAAGAAATGTGTAAGGAACATCTGCACACTTCATTATTTACATAATGCTGTATGCAGTTATGTCATTCATGCATTTTACTGGTTTCCATGGACTTTTATTACTTTCCTCAAACTGATTAAAAACAGAAGTAAAATAGATAATCATCTACTGATACCTTGAATGGGATTCAGATTTTTTATTTATTTATTTATTTATTTATTTATTTATTTATTTTTAATGGCCATTTTGATGACTTAGATTATCTTCCCTGACCTGCAACTGTGCTCCAGAGTGCTACAAATCTCCTGGAGTTCCTTTGGTCACATCTGGCACCTGATATCTTTTAATATCCCAGGGCATTTCAGATAGGACTGTTTCCCCATGTTTAGGCACCTACATCTACCGAGTCCATAAGACTTTGACAAATAGCATCTTCTCAGGAAGGAGTTGAAAACTTTCTGCTAAAACCGTTTTGAGGCGCAAGTGGGCTTTGACTATGAAGCACTATCTGAAGGAAGTATCCATATCTCAAAACAGATTATTGAACTTTAAAAATATATAGGAAAAAAAAAAAAAAAAAAGAGAGAGAGAGAGAGAGAAAGGGTATTTTAAGTGAAGATGAAAAATTAAAAAATAATAATAATAAAAAAGCTTACCTTGGCTTTGAAAAATAAAAACTTTTTAATGAAAAAAAAATATACATATTGTGCTTTAGTATGGTAGTTTCATTTCTATCATTACTTATATCCTTGTTGAAATTGATTGATTTATCCAGCCTGTTTCTCTAGTCATACTGTCACAGCTCATTGCAGGAGCAACTGTTAAATATCTACCAAGGACATTTAAAAAGCTATGAATGTTTCCAGCTTTACTGTGAAAAAAAGAAATCACCAAAACTCCATGGTTTTGTAGTTTAAAAATAGTTCTGGGACACGGAAGTGACTTATAAACTCTTACTGTGTAGCAGAGAAATAATGTGTCAAAATGCCAAGGAAATTGGACACACACAATAATCAACAGCAAGTAGGCTACTAGGTAAAATTAGTTAATTAAAGGACTTCATTAAAATGCAGTTGTCTGCGACAGTCATAGAAAATCACAGTGATATCTGTGCATAGAAAACACACTTCAATATAATTGTTTGGGTCTCAAAGCTTGCAGAAGTATATAACGAGATGGGACATGTCCTCTAAGAGACGATGTCAGTGCCATAATCTACATAAACTAATCCCTCATGTAGAAATTATATTTTTCATTGTTCTTTTTTTTTTTTTTTTTCCTCTTTCAAGACTTCAGCCTTGGGCCCTTGGGCAACTATGTTATTTAGATCCTGCTCTCTCTACTCATTTTGACAGAAAAAGATGTAGACTTGAGTATACCAACTATAAACTTTTATGTTGCAATTTACACGTTGCCTTAAGCTTGCATTTGTGAAGGCTTCTGGCAAGACTAAAAGTTAGTAAATTGTACTTTAGTTCAAATAGAAATGATAAAGCATATTTACTTTGTGTAGAGCAAAGGTTTTGGTGAATCCTGAGTTTTAATTTCTATTTCAGGTAGATAGGGTTAATTTTAAAATCAACTTAGGAGTATAGTTTAGAATGATCCTAGAATCATTGTAGAATCATAGAATGACTTGGGTTGGAAGGGACCTTAAAGACCATCCAGTCCCAACCCTCCTGCCATGGGCAGGGATGCCACCCACCAGATCAAGATGCCCAGGGTCATCCAACCTACTCCCTCCAGGGATGGGGCATCCACAACCTCTCTAGTAAACCTATTCCAGTGCCTCACCACCCTCTGAGTGAGGAATTTCCTCCTAACATCTAATCTAAATCTCTCCTCTTTCAGTTTAAAATCATTCCCCCTTGTGTTATCATTATCTGTTCAAGTAAAAAGTCACACTCCATCTTTTATATAAGCCCCCTTTAAGTACTGAAAGGCTTCAATGAGGTCTCCTGAGATACTTCTCTTCTTCAGGCTGAACATCCCCAGCTCTCTCAGTCTTTCTGTACAGAATAGATGCTCCAACCCTCTGATCATCTTTGTGGCTCTCCTCTGGACCTGCTCTAACTTGTCCATGTCCTTGTGCTGGGGACCCCAAGCCTGGATGCAGTACTCCAAGTGAGGCCTCACAAGGGCAGAACAGATGGGGACAATCACCTCCCTCCACCTGCTGGCCACTGTGCTCATGCAGGCCAGGACACAGCTGGCCTTCTGGACTTTAAGTGAGTACTTCTGGCTCATGTAGAGCTTTTCATCTACCAGAACCCTCAAGTCCTTGGTAGGGCTGTTCTCAATGAGTTCCCCTCCCAGTCTGTACTCACGTTTGAGACTGTCCTGACCCAGGTTCAGCACATTTCACTTGGACTTTTTGAACCTCATTATGTTCACATGTGCCCACTTATCTAGCTTGTCCAGATCCCTTTGGATGGCATCTCTTCCTTCTGGTGTATCAATTGCACCACTCAGATGATAGCGAGCTTTGCATAAAAAATTAACTTTTATCAACAACAATAAATCAAAATTTTAAAAACTGTATTTTATTATCTTCATTTTCTTCCCAATACAAGAAGTATGTCTACTAAACAGTTGCTATCAAGAAATCATAATTGTTTGCTGGAAAAAACACACACAACATAAACATGAAAACCCACAAACGAACAACAAAACCAACAAAACCCAAACCCAAACCAAACCAAACCAAAAACCTTTTGACTGAGAGAACTTAGTTCAGTTTTAGCCAAGGCTGGAACTTGTGATGTCCACAGTAAGACAGCCACTGAGTAGACACTTTCTTATGTCACTTAAGATAACTATTCTTTTGGTCTGGAATTCTCAGCAAGTAAAACAATGTGCTCACATCTCCCAGCCATAAAACAAAAGGGCCATAAATTTTCCAAGGCTGAGATAATAATTGCCTGCTCTTTGAAGAATTACTAGTCTGTTAGATTTTATTTTGAAGTCATAGTTTAATTTGAAACAAAATTCAACTATCACAGTTGAAAAGTTGCTTTAGAAATTTAAACTAAAGAATAAAGAATATGTACGTTTTTTGTTGTCGTTGTTCTTGTTTTTTTTTTTTGTTTTGTTTTTTTTTTTTTCTTCAGGAGGTGATCTGAAGCAAAACAGCAAAGATTACAAACAAAAGTCCTTCACATTTGAATATTTTTGGAAGACATGTTTTGACAGATTGAATATTAGTTTAAGTTGTCAAATTTCACCTTTTCAAACATAGATGTATAAATCAATATTTATTTGTATTGATTAGACATGCTAAATAACTTTAATAAATATGATATCTTGGTTCAAGACATGTAATGTTCAATGTATTTTGGCTTTACAGGAATGCTTATGTTCAATGTCTTGTGGCATAAAGTCATTTTGGTGCTACAGTCAAAGAAGTAAAATGATCCTTCATGTGCTCTTGATTTGTAACTTCTAATAATGCAGCTGAGTTTAAATTCCCTGCTTGATTGCTGCAATTTTAATCAAAGTCAAAGACCAAGACTTTAGGAAAATTTTCTTGGTAAAGCTACATTAAAGAAAGATACATTTTTATGTAAGTTCTTCAGTGCTGCAGCTGCCACACAGATGGTGAAATAACCAAGGGACCATATGGAAAAAAAAAAATTCCCATATTAGCAAGAAGAAATGAATTCAATAGCTGGGATGGGAGTCTGCCTAAGGAATCTATTCATGTGTTCTCTGACAAACAAGAAATGGAGGGAGAAATCCTTTTATGTACTTGTATCTTGTAGCTAACCAAAAGATGCCTAGAAAAATCCCTATTTTAAAACTGTCCAGCTTTCTTCTAGCTAATGATAATCTCATTCTGTATGAAAAAGTTTTGTTCAAAGTATAAAATCCACAAGTATACCTGGCTTGCTTAGAGATTTGTTTTTTTCTAAGGAGGCTACAGGAATGGAGATTTAAATTTGGAGTCCTGTTGCCAAGGTTCCTGAGATAAAAAACTCCTATAAAGGCAACACTCCTTATTACTGATTGACTCTTACACATACTTTGAGGTACTCATCTGGGATGTGAGACCTGCTGTTGATGAATCCTGGTGTTCTCTGGTTAGATAAATTGATTGCAAGAAGTAGTTTGGATTTGAGGGGAGAGATATTTATGGTGTTGGCCTTTATCCTATCATGATCTATGTACAGAAAAAACACCACTGGACATAAACAGACTTTCTGTTGGTTAATCTACCCACAAGTTGGCTCTGAAATCATGGAAGGTTTTATGATATGCCCAAGCATATTGAATAGTTTGAATCACAGAGAAGCAGTTATAGAGTGTATTTCAACACAAAGAACATCCAGTAGCACTGACTGATACTGTCTACTTTTTGCCCCTTGTCCTCATAGTCCACTTGATGGAGATTTGCAATGTTTTCATTATGACTACAAGTGCTGTCAGAATGGTTAATTTCAAAACAAGCCCCTATAAACCAGGAAAGAACTATATATTATTTTCTTTTGTCATGAACACAAATGGTATATTTCATTTTAAAACATCTTCCTTCAGTAAGTTTCAGAGACCTATTTTTAATGCAAAGTCAGAGCAAATTTTAGTGGGATGCATAAAATAATTTACAATCTAATGTGAATGACTACCTGCCTTGGACTGACTCTAGTTTTTACTGTTCTGTTTTTAAAGGACATTTTTCCTCTATCTGAAGATGTGGTAACGACAAATCATTCTTGCTACAAATGATTGCTATTGTATTAATTTATTTCTTTAGACTTGTTGATTGAAAAGCACGCTCAGAATTTTCTCTAAGAATGACTACTAGAGAATCCCTTGGCAAAGACATTTCCATTCCCTGCCTCAAGCAATCTGCAGCACAATTAATTAAAAAAAAAAAAAAAAGGCATCCCACAGTGAATGAATTTATTTTCAGGAACTCTTTTCCCCCCTAAAATGGTAGAAATCATAAATTTTTAACTTTTTTTTTTTTTTTTTTTGAATGCAGAGATATTAGAAACATTGCCTAGGGAATAGGAAAACTTTATAAGAATGAGGCAACAATTTGAGGGAGACAGAAGTTGGCAAGTTTTGCGTGTAAAGTAACAAACCATAAGCACAGGAGAGCAAATCTTAGACACGTAAAAGATAAAACAGAAGGTGAATGGAGATCTCTGAAAACAGATTTCAGAGTAACGTTTATAATGCTGTACTAATAAATTGATAGAGGCCTGTCTCTGTATATTTCAAACTATGATTTCACAGGGGAGAAACTTTTATACTAAAGCTAGCGTCAGAAAAAATAACAACGAAGATACTGGGGAGCCTGGCTATGCAGTGTTTGTCAATGTGATAATTTCTGCTTCTGCTTTCCTGTTACCATAGCTACCTGCTCAGTTTCCACTGAAGTCAATCTATGTGACTTTATTTGCTTTGGAACTTAAACATCCCCTCATCCTCTGTACTGTCAAAGGGAACATGAAGAAAATGTTTGGTGTCCCTCTCTGGTTTCTGTGTTACCACAATGATGGTGAACAGGCACTTTGAGAAGGCATGTGTTCACCATGATGGCCCCTTGCTTACCTTAATATTGGCCAAAATAGTTCCCCAAGAACTGGCAATTGGAGAAGGCATGGTGATCTCCCAGGACACTACCTGAGAGAATCATGGAGGTTGTCCTAAGTGAGGACAATTGATCAGAATGGTCATGAAGTAAACTATCCAGCTGTTGGTATAAACCATAGAGATCATGGAGCGATAAGATATGGTCAGTGTGGATTTGCCAGGGTAAATCACATCAACATGTATAACTTCTTCCTTTGGTGAGATAGCTGCCCTAGCACATAGAAAGGGGAATTTAAGATACTACATGAATTAATTATAGTATTCTCTGAGACCTTGGGAAAAACAATCTACATGAAATCATCATAAAGTTGGTGCTGATTAAACTAGTCATTTGTTGAGCAATGCTCCAATTTTAGGGCATTTCAAATGGGGTCCTGTGCAAGAGCCTAATTAATAATTTAAACTGTTAACCGGTGGGATGACAAAACACACAGATTAATTTCCTGTGTGACACTGAACTGTGAGGTGTCACCAACTTCATAACTCAAGCTGAGTTTAAGAAACTGACAAATTACCCTGTAATCAGTATTACTCAGTTCATAAAAAGTAAGGTAAAAATGCCATGCCTTGGGGAAACTGAATGCTGTTATGCAAAATGGATAATTATGGAATAATCTAAAGTACTGCATCTGGAGCTATAATAGCAGTATATGGCCTGAATATGCATCAATAATGAAATGGTAATGCAGCAAAAAGTGTTTTTCTAGATGGCATAAAACATGAAGGGAATGTCTAAGGCATAAACTGAAGGTATTTTCCTCTGCCACTAGTCTCAAACTTTGAAATGTGGCCAGTTCTAAACAGCGTGGCCAGTTCTGGGCACTGCATTTTAAGAAAAGTCCACACCCTTTTTTTCCCAACAATATTTGGAATGAAGCAATGGGAAAACATTAAAAATGGCACATGTCTAGAAAGAGGCCATGGGTCTTATAAAGAATAATTCCAAGGACAGTGTTTATGCAATTAGAAAGTAAAAGGTGAAATATGAGGTGGAAATATGATGCTAATTTTCCATGCTGATAAGCAACTATTGGACAGGTTCTCAAAAGGTTACTGGTTATCCATTTGCTCTGCTCAGAAATATATTTTAAAAATGCATTTTGTGTGTGGAGAACAGCATATCTTTTATTTGACACTGGGTGCATTTCTTGGTGTGAAGCAAGAATTTAGACTTTAACAATCCTAAAAGCTGCCCTATCCCATTATCTTGTCTGTCATTTATAAAGTATCATGTACCAATTTTCAACATATCATATTAAAAAAGGAAAACTGTAGAAAGCAAAGGTTAATTATTTCAAGTAGAAAAGGACAGATCCTCTCCTCTTACCTTTCATGTGGTATATCATATTGCATCACTCTGCCCTTTAGAGCTATTTTCAACACGTTACCTCTTACATGTACCTCAAAATTTCAGTTTCAGACTGCCACGATGTCAGTCAAATTATATAACACAAAACAGAAACATATATATTTTTTTAAAAAAAGCAGAGACCCTATTCTTTGAATTCTTTCACATATTAGCTTCTGAGCCCCACTGTATGTCACACTTTCCACCATTAACTCAAATTAATAGGTACAAAAATCAGAGTTTTAATCCAAGTTTCAGAATCATGTGGTTTTAATTCAAGTTTATAGCTATACAGTTACTCTGTACTTGACTGGTAGTCTCTTTCACATCCTTAACCCAGTTTCCTTCAAGTTATGATAGTTTGACATTTCTAGCCTAACTAAACATGACTTTTCTGAAATCTCTGTTCTGAGTCCACTGCTGGATGTCTGACTAAAGACTCCCATTGGTTTTAATGAGTTGGAAACATGCTTCTTACACATAACAAATGCAGACCATTCCAGCTCAGTGTCAGACTCTTAATTATAGACACACAGTAGCTGCTGTTTCTTACGAGCAAAAGCTTATCTCACAGGACTATAATCTAAGCGACTGGGATCAGTGTTAAACCTGATATTGTGAAATATCTTAGCTGTGTTAAAAAATAACTACATCTACCCCTATAACTAATTATATGGCAGTTGTTTTAAGCCTTAGTGTAAAGTTATTAATACAAAATTTAAGCCAACAGTCATGTAGGAACTAAAGAACTGTATTTTTGAACACCTGAATTTCTGTCAAAAGTTTACTTAGTTTGTAGACTCAGCAGGGGATTATATCAAAAGGAAGATTAAAAGCAGTTGGAGATATTCAAAACCCAGCTGGATGTGGTCCTGAGCACCCTGCTTAGCCGACCAATCTCTGAACACAGGGGTTAGACTAGATGGTCTGCATAGGTGCCTTCCCTTCTCAGCCATACTCTGAAATCTTTTACCCACTGCTGTGGCCATATCTGGTTGTTATGTGGTGTAGCAGGAGAAGCAGCAGGAGAAGCATCTTTCCAGAGAACCCTTTCTCCCAGGGCAGGTTCAATTTCAGGCAGAGAATCCAGGTAGTTGTTGCATATCTGAGTTAGCCTGTACAAACTTAAGCTGTATTCTTTGTCCCATTTATTTCAGGAAGATACCTCCATACCTGAATATTTTTACTTTGTTAAAAGAATATGGACAAGATACTCGACTAGAGGTGTATTGAAGCCAAGCTTTTCCGGTCTTTTTTTACTGAGTAGATGACTAAAGCCAGAACCAGTAAGGAGCTTACCATTGTCTTTCAGAAATGCAAAGGCCTGGTAAAGAGTGCTCTTTCTGCAGGACTTAAACTCTGTGCTACTGACACTGACAATTTACTGCTATACCAAGGAATTAAAAGTTAATATTTATTATTACTATGTTACGTGTGGGTCACACTCAGTGACTTGATACACAAGTGTGGCACTGCTGCGAAGAGTTTACAATCTGATTGAAGAAATTATTTTTCTCTGTGGAACTAAGCACAGATTTTTTTTGTCTCTCTCTAATTCTTTCCCACTCTTATTTTGATTTATCTATTTGTTTTTATTCTAGTTATTTTCCTTCCAGTGCTGTGCTGAAAATCGGACTAGCACACAGCTGTTCTGTGACAGTAGATGATGCACCTCAGATGTACATTCAGTCTGCATAGTATAGGTGGGTTGGAAATGTGCAATGAAGCAGATTGCCTGGGGAACACAGATCATAATGTGCATATATGAGAGATAGCTATTATGGTAAATTAGTTTTCTCTTTTTGGATTTCATTGCCATTTGCTCCTTCACAAAGAAGCAACTCACCTTTTAATTTTTTTTTTTTTAATTTTTATTCTTTTCTTTTCTTTTTTTTTCTTTTTACTTAATAAAAGCAAAACCAGTGTATAGTGCTTATGACAACATGGAGCAAAGAGGGACAGGATTTAAAAAAAAAAAAAAGCCTACTTCTTCTTTTGTCTTTATGTAACTTTCAGTCTTCCTTTTGTTGCCTGAGCATTCCTTGGTGAATATTCTCTAAGCAAAAGGTGTACTGTTGCCAGCAGAGATGCAACCTTTCATCCTTTCATCCATACAGGAAAGTAGGTATTACAGCATATATGGGCATCATGATTTCAGAAAAAAACACTCTGTCTGTGATTTCTTGCACTCAGTCTCACAGAGCACAGTTGCTCCATAACACTATAGTTGGCTACAGGATTATATCTGTACTACCTGTAAATTATTTGTTTTACCTGTACAATGGTAACATGAAAAGAAGAGCAGCTCTGAAAATTCTGGATTTGTTACAAATCATGGGATTTAGAAACTGACAAGTTTTATATCCTTTCCTCTTTAAAGCATAGTTTCTTTCACCGACTGAAACAAAGGCATTCTTCAAAATGGCAATAGGTAGAAGAATCCAAAGATATGAGTGCCTGTGTTTTCCCAGGCAATGTAATGTGCAATGAGGGAAAGCATTAAGTTTCCAGGATATGAGTTTTTAGAGATCTTTTCCAGCTTTTTGTCAGATTCATGTGGTATAGAACTGTTCTTGATGGGGAAGATAACCAAAGACTGAGAATTTCATATAACTGTTTTTCATGCAAACACAGGTAGTGGAAGCCTAAATAGAAAGGCAAAATATATTGAGATGAAGGAGAAAAGTGACAAGCTAACTTAAAGAACTTATTCTAAAGGATTTCGAAGCCTACTATACCTTCATAAAGCTTTATACTACTATACCTTCATAATTCAAGCCTGTCAGTGAATATAGACTCAAAAACCAAACAAACAAAAAAACACCAACAACTTCAGCAAAGCTTTTGACACGGTTTCCCATAGGATCCTACTGGACAAAATGTCCAGCATACAGCTAAACAAAAACATCATACGATGGGTGAGCAATTGGCTGATGGGCAGGGCTCAAAGGGTTGTGGTTAATGGGGCCACATCTGGCTGGCAGATGGTCACTAGTGGGGTCCCTCAAGGCTCCATTTTAGGGCCAGTCCTCTTCAATGTTTTTATAAATGATTTGGATGTAGGACTAGAAGGTGTTCTGAGCAAATTTGCCGACGGCACTAAACTTGGAGGAGTTGTGGACTCAGATGAGGGTGGAAAGGCCTTGCAGAGAGATCTGGACAGATTGGAGAGCTGGGCGATCACCAACCACATGAAGTTTAACAAAAGCAAGTGCTGGGTCCTGCACCTGGGACGGGGCAACCCTGGCTATATGTACAGACTGGGCGATGAGATGCTGGGGAGCAGCCCCGCAGAGAGGGATCTGGGGGTTGTGGTTGACAGCAAGTTGAATATGAGCCAGCAGTGTGCCCTGGCAGCCAGGAGGGCCAACCGTATCCTGGGGTGCATCAAGCACGGCATTGCTAGTTGATCGAGGGAAGTGATTGTCCTGCTCTACTCTGCGCTGGTGCGGCCTCACCTCGACTACTGCGTGCAGTTCTGGGCACCACAGTACAAAAAGGACATTAAACTGTTGGACAGTGTCCAGAGGAGGATGACAAAGATGGTGAAGGGCCTAGAGGGGAAGATGTATGAGGAGCGGGTGAGGTCACTGGTCCTGTTCAGCCTGGAGAAGAGGAGGCTGAGGGGGGACCTCATCGCAGTCTACAACTTCCTCGCGAGAGGGAGTGGAGAGGCAGATGACCTATTCTCTGTTATCACCAGTGACAGGACCCGTGGGAACGGTGTTAAGCTGAGGCAGGGGAAGTTTAGGCTGGACATCAGGAAGAGGTTCTTAACCGAGAGGGTGGTCGCACACTGGAACAGGCTCCCCAGGGACGTAGTCACTGCACCAAGTCTGTCTGAATTTAAAAAGCGATTGGACTGTGCACTTAGTCACATGGTCTAAACTTTTGGGCAGACCTGTGTGGTGCCAGGAGTTGGACTTGATGATCCTTATGGGTCCCTTCCAACTCAGGATATTCTATGATTCTATGATTCTATGAGGTTAAAATCAAAAGTATTGTCCTGGAGTAAACATTAGTAAATATTGCCCTGGATAAATATTTTCTCCTAAAACTTTTGTCCTTTCATACAGCTTTTCTGTATGATACAGGTTTGTGTGCAACCCACCTACAATCTGATCTACTCTCTATTTTGCATATAACTAGTAGCTTTTCAGTTCAGTTGTTTTCAGTGTATTGATTATCTGAGGAGAGGTTAATTTAATCTATTTACTACCATTTCTGTTTGTGTAATTATATTTACAGTGCAGCTTGAAGAAATATGGTACAACTGGCAAACTGATTGATTTGTAGACAGTGGAGCAGGTGAATGTACAAGCAAAGTGCTTTGAGACTACTGTAGACAAACCATCAGCTTCATAAAACATTTAGAAAAGCACCTATACCAGAATTATCAACCCGTCTCCTATCTTTTCAATGGCTATGATCACTGAAGCGGTTACCTTCATGTGCTCCCTCCTCAGACCCACTGCTAGGTCTACTCATATGAAGCGCTCCCTAAAACACACCAAAATGAACTAGACCTTCAATAAAGAGTTAGACATGCAAACAACTTCCAGTGAACAGTTTATTGCTTTCCCATTTAATACTGCTTAGGTGGTCAGTTGATAAGAAGGGATGTCTGTATCAGGAGTTAAGAACAGCTAAGAGCTGTGGCTTCAGCAGGCACACATTTGCCTCTGGAATAGCTATTAAACACATTATAAAGCTATTACAACCTTTAACTTGCCCCAAATATTAAGTTTTATTTTGGATTAAGATAATTTTATTTGACTCATGATCAACAACTTTTCCTTATTGAAAAAAAAAATGCAGAAAGTAATCATTAGATCATAAAGATTGTAATAGCTTTATTACATCCACTTGAGTGACCAGACAACTCAGCAGGATAAACTGGAGAAGGCAAAAAGCTACACCTACTGCTGGGCAGTATGTCTCTCCTCTGCCTCCAGACTTGGCAAATGATATGATTTTGGAGTTTTAATGTTACTGTTTATGGAGGAATGGATTTCCCTACTTGGTCCATTTACCACAGAATTTTATTTATTAAACTGCCATATTCCAGGGCTTGTCATGTCACTCTTTGACTTTACATCTACCTACACTTTCCAGCCATTATCCGTCCCCCATTTTTTACCTGCTTAATTCTTCATTTGGTGTCACTTTCTAGAACTGAACTTGAGAATTAATGGTAATTTAATTTCTTTCTTTTTGAAAACAGCTTTGCCAAACTGCTAGAAGTGATTTGCATTTTGTCCTTCATTCTATAAAAACCTAGTCAGCCAGGCTCAACTCTGTACAGTTCTTGCATAATAGGCAAGTATCATGCTGCAAATGTCACTCCTATGCTGGAATGTGACAAGTTTAAGCTCTGCATGAACCTTGCCGCATTGGATCAGACTAACTGCTCATCTGATGCCACTCCTCATTGCTGTACACAGTTTCAGATGTTGTAACAGATGCTTCAGAAGATGTAAAGATCCCAGAAGAGGCAATTACACAAAACCATTCCCAAGGCAGCAATATTTTCACTAGCTTGCCAATGGCAGAGCTAGGTCCTGTCCTGAGGCCTGGCCGGGATACATGTGCCATGGTTTTGGGACAGAGTTAGTTTTCTTCATAGAAGATCCCATAATGCCGTGTTTTGGATTTTGGATAGTGGTGATAACTCACCAATGCTTTAGTTGATGCAGAGCAGTGTTCACACAGAGCCAAGGACTCCAGTTCCTCATGCTGCCCTGCCAGTGAGGAGGCTGCGGGTGCACCAGGAGCTGGGAGGAGACAGAACTAGCTCGCCCAGGCTGACCAAAGGGATGTCCCACCACTGTATGATGTCATACTCAGCGATAAAAGCTGGGTAAAGAAGGAGGACATTCAGAGTGATGGCATTTGTATTCCCAAGAAACAGCTACAGGTGATGAGCCCTTATTTTCTGAAATAAGGTGGCTGAACACCTGGCTGCAGATGGGAAGCAGTGAATGGATTCCTGGTTTTACCTTGCTTGAGCATGTGGCTTTTGCTTTACCTAGTAAACTGTCTTTATCTCAAACCATGAGTTGTCAAACTTTTATCTTTTTGATTCTCTCCCCCATCCCACCTGGGGAGAGTGAACGAGCCTCTGGGTGGTGCCTGCTGGGTTAAATAAAAACAACATATTAGGTGTCAGAGGCTGAGCACCTTTTTCACAGCCCATTCCACTAAAAGTGGATGGGGCTTGTGACAATGTGGGAAAACTTTTCTGGCCCAATGATATGGTCTGTACCTGTAGGTCTAGCTTGCTGGAGTTGTGTTAGAGGTAAGTCCTGTTTCCTTATCAGTACACTGAGTAAGGGGTGGATGAGTAAGGGGTGTCTATTTTACAAAGGACATTTTTAGTTGAAAATAGATCTGGGGAGAGGGAAAGGCTAAGATTTTGGTCAGTAAGCCTCCATCCAGCTCTGCTGGGAGCTTCAAGGATGATGTTCAATTACAATAGGAGTGAACAAAAAGACTTAAAAATGTGCTGTCTGTACTTGAAATTGCAAATTTTGTCTGTGACAAATAAGTAGTGGAGCAAATCTGTAGTTCTCTGCTTTCACCTCATAGCTATGCAATTCTGCCCAAAGCTTGCAATGCAGAGAGGGAAAAAAAAAAAAAAAGTCTTTCAGCAAGCTGCCCTGAGGCAGTGCATACACTTCCCAGGCTTAATGCCAAGTTACTACAGTTTGCCTCCACAATCAAATTTGCTGATCTGAATGAGGAAATCAGAAAGCAATTTTTTCAACACTGTTTATGATTTGGAGAAGGCTTCATAATCAAAACCGTTAATTTTGCACTAGATAAACCATAAATGTATCAATTCCAGAAGTTCTAAACTAGAGCTGTCTAAAGCCTGGAATTTCTGATCAGCAGAAAGTGTTAATATTTCACAATTTACTTATGTATTCAGTTTAAAATACTCTCTCAAACTGTTTTTATGCAAAGTCACAGAAAAGACTATCATCAATGTGGAGAGCTAGTCAGTTTCCACATCTGGAAGCTATGGTTACTTTTGACATGGGAAAGAAACACAGGAAAACTGCAACCATAAATGTCATAGGGACTCCAGCATTCAGTAAGGAAAACACATTTTTCCAGCAGAGTCCTGTCTATGTTTCAGTGACATTTAACTGAATCAAGTACAAACTTTCAAAAATTCAAACAGGAACAAATAAAGAACATGTCCTTTGTATGTAGTCTTGAGGCATATGAACAGTGCTGCAAGCTGTTTCTTGGACAGCAGGATCTGACTTCCAGAAATGCAGTGAAAGCTGGAAATTTTGTCTGCATTAGCATTTGAAAAGAAAACACAATGTTAGGCTCAAAACCACTCTATCCAGTAAAATTTCTGTTCTGGATGATAGCATTTAAAAGCAACTTGAACAGCCATTGTAGGAATGGAGATACACAGCCATAGCAAGAGGAACAAAACTCACGCATAGCTACAAAAAAAAAAAAAAGAAAAAAAAAAAAGGAAACTGAATTTCACACTCCAGCCAAACTGGAAGACGAGATGATGCCAGCTTTGTGGGGAAAACAAAAATATTCTGTTTATAAGAGAGGGGAGCATGACCCTAACTGGGATCTGAGGAGAAGCAATTGTAAAGCCAAGCGAATAAACAAACTGGACTGGAAAGACTTGACAAAACAGAACTGAGAGAGCAAGTGTTTGAAACTGCGAGTGTGGTAGTCTGCCAAAAATGTACTTGGGAAGGAGGTCAAGAACACCGAAAGACCAGCTGACTGATTTACAAAGAGAACAATTATAAAATATTAAAAGAACACTAAACCATTAACAAGAGAATGTCTGGGCAAAACAGAAGTTAAGGATAAATAATTATCGTTAGGGAAGCTATTTGTGCTGCTTGAGACTACAGAAAAAGGATAGTGTTATCTTTCCAGTTCAGGTAATTAATAAACATGAAGTAAGGTCTTTATGAAGCAAGCAGGCTAAGAATAATCAAACTCCATCAAATGACATAAATCCAAAATGTTCAGAAATACTCTTGATGACAAAATTGCTCCAGAACACAGATATCTACAAGTTTCTGAATTTCTCACTATTTGGCAGTTCTGTCAAAATGGAACTGGGGCTCGGGAGCTCTACTTTGTATTTCAAGTATTTCAGGACACTTGTATGATTGGACTGAGATGTTTACCCTATCTTAGTGTTGTTTACATGGGGGTGACAGCAAATTCTTTCTCCCATCTGTTTTTATATTTAGGCTGTAATTTTCTTATAAGAAAAGAGACACTGTAACATAAATGCCCCCTATTCCTATTTCTCTTCTGTCTGAAGCTGTTATTCTAAAACTTAATTGCATGTCAGAAGCCGATATTGGGTACTTGATTGCAACGAGTAACTTCTAATTGCTTTTCTTTAAGGTCAATTTGAGTTGTGTTGTATTTTACTTGTTGTAAACCTGGTAAGGTATTTGCGTCCCCTTTTACCAAAACTAGGGCTGTGGTTTCAGGCAAAGTACTGATACCTCAGTTTTCATAAAAGTGCTTTGTTCAGGAGGATGCATAGACCATGTAATGTAATATATTTAATTCAGATTTGTCAAATAAAGCTGTGAAATTTTTACTTATGTGCAAGAATCAGTTCATTTGAAATTAACAGTGATGAAACAAAAAAATCATCATAGTGTGTCAAAGATTTCTATTTTACAATATTCAAGGTTAACAAACTGGGACAAGTAAGGACAATGTTTTGCTTTAAAATAGTAAAATAAAGATTAAGTAGTAAGTATGCTGAATTGCGTCTTTCCCACCAGTGGTAAAAAGGAACATTTTCTGTATTAACAAATAATTAAAGTTGATTAAATTGAGGCATGGAATGAACATACTAAAAACCTCTATCAGAAAAGTCAGTGTATAGAAAAAGAAATAGAAATAGCTGACAAAACATACTTTATGCATTAAAAATGTGGGCATTGATTAGAATAATATCTGGTAGTAGAGCTGAAGCTGTAGGATTATTCCACATTTGCTGCACATATACGTGTATATATATATTCTTTTTTAATAAAAATTTAGGGTGTATTTTAAAAGGATGTAAAATGTGCTCCAATTTAAATATAAACTGTTGATACTGAACACTGGAAAGGATCACTTTCACAACACATCATTCTCTTTCATTTTTAAATGAGTGTGTGCCTATATACTCATAGCACTCTAAATTCTAGAATTTAACTAACAGTTTCAGGAATTCATTTAGTTAAGGCAACATCCATAAAGACTGAAGAGAAAAATATAATGCTTTTGTCAAAAAGTGTAACACAATAAGCCATATTTAATGATTTTTAATTTATGAAGCAGGAGTTGCTGGCTAAAAATAACTTTAGGATTTCAAATAGTAATTATATCAGCTATTTCTTCCCCCACTGTTTGATTAATTGCTTGAGTAATAGAAGGTTTATTCTACTTATTGGGAAGGACCATTGATGAGAAACTGACTTAACAATTAAATGAGAACAATACACTGTAACAGTCACAGCAGAGATTATTAATCAGTTTCTGGAAGAACAGCAAAAACACTTCAAAATATAATTAAAATAATAATAATAAAAAAAAGCTGCTGGAATATCTTCAAAAAAATTCTAGCCAGTGATTTTGAATAATGCTTTAATAATAATATTGTATATTGATTTGCTTTTATCTCATAACTGTTAAATAGGTTGCAAAAATGGATATATATATAATGGAGCATTTTATAGCTGGGGAACAACCGGCTCCATAAAAATTGTTTGATGGCAGAAGCCCAAAGTAAGGCACACACGTGGACACACGCATATAGGGGAGAGTCCTTCAGTGAGGGACTCAAATTTTTCACCCAGTAACAAACAGTAGGTTTCAAACCACTAGCTGCAATTCCCTTTAGAATTCCTCCCCCCATATTGTTGAAAACTGTGGTTAAGAAATACTAAAATTAGCCAATGAATCTTTGTGAAATACATTATATTTCTTGGTACTGACCGAGACCAAGACGACTGGCAGAAGTGTTCCTTAGTCACTCACTCTGACCATTAAGGTGTCAGTATCTTGTCCCAGATCACTATTTTTGCTGTTTTCTGTATCAGTGGTAGGTATGATAATATTCAGAAAGAGACTTTAAGCTTGATGTTACTAAGTTAAGATGCACGGGAAGTTAATGAGCAATAATCTAGTCAATACACATCAACATCAATTTTGCTAAAGTACCTAAAGATAATTTATTTATAGCTTATCTAAAGACTTTTTATTATTTTATTTTATTTTTTGACAGCAAGTCATGTAAAAATGCTGCAAGCACAGGATGGAAGGCACATATTTGAAACATTATTGACTGGGACAATGATTTGGACTCTGTTACAAAGAAATATTCCATTTAGAGTAGAATTTGTGCTTCAGAAATGTGAGTAAAAAATTCAAGGGAGATTCAAGTGTGTCTTTCAGACAGGCAGCTGTGACAGCTGAATGAAAGATGCATGTGTATGATGTGCAATACTCAAAGGCTTTTCTAGTTTCTTGAGCAGCTGTTTAAATTACTGAATGTATAGAACTCAATGCCTTTAGGTAATTGTGCAATTCACACCAATGCTAGGTGACAGTGGAGAGTTAAAGGTACCCACAATACACTTGTTTTTTTGTTTTTTTTTTTAAACATAGTTCTTCATAAAATAATGTTTCAGCTAATATAAATGTGTGTGCCTATGTGTCTGACAGACAACATAAAGCTTGGCACAATGCATCACAGAAAGAACTGTGAATCTTTCACTACTCCCAAGCATATGCAATGCTAGTGTGTTTGCTCTCACAGCCTGTGCTATTTAATGTTATGAACAGTTATTTGCACTACCTGGGTTTTTGCAGAGTACAGTGCTTGACCCATCAATGTGAGTGCCAAGGCAGCACTCTTTCTTAAGCTTTCGCTTAGTTTTGTTCACTGTGACTAGGCAAAAAACTCCTCTGCATCAGCCTTTCCTCAGCAAAATACTGTGCAGCTCTGCAACTCTATTTTCTAATCAAGACCATTGGAAACATGGATAGCTTTTCAGCTGTATCTCTTCAATGGTCAAATCTTTTCATGTCCTGCAGGGCTCAATCTGCTCTCCCACTGCGCCACCATCTGTCGTGGCAAAGCTTTGATGACCCTGGAAGCCCAAGGAGGCTGATTTGAGAGCCTCACCATATCTCTTACTACAAAGCTGTGGGCCTGGGAATGTTTTTATTGAAACTGTTCTTGCATACTGCTCTGTTACATAAAGGCAAGAGGGGAACAAAAGGCACTACCTTATAGATCTGCTAGGTCCTCCAGTTTATAAAAGCATTTGTAAAGACAAGTTGCTACCTCACATCCTAGAGGAAGAGAATCATCTTTCAGTTTACAGTAACTTAAGCAGAAGTCAGTGTGGTTCAAGAATGTGTTTAAAATGTGATGAATCTGTAGAGAGGGTGTCAAAGTCTGTTTTACTGCTCAGTATTAATGTTGCTGTAGTAGTCTGGACCCTCTAATAGCATATGTCTTTTATTAGAGTGATACAATAGAAATACTATGGGTCACACACACCCTTGGAAAGGAAGTTACTTCTGATTTTATATATATATTATATATATAATGACTTGAAGCTGTGACAGGGAAGGTTCAGGCTGGATATTAGGAAAAAGGCTCTTCATTGAGAGGGTAGTTGGGCACTGGAACAGGCTCCCCAGGGCAATGGTCATTGCACTGAGCCTCGCAGAGTTCAAGAAGCATTTGAACAATGCTCTCAGATACATGATTTGAGTTTTGGGTGGTCCTGTGTGGAGCCAGCAGCTGGACTCAATGATCTTTGTGGGTCTCTTCCATCCTGGGATATTCTATGGTTCTATGATTCTAAAATAACCATTGAACTAGGGGATAGAGGAAATACTACTTACATTTTTACAAATCCAGAGGAGTTAGTTACTCTGTTTGACACAGAAACTCACCTAAACTATGAAGTAATTAGTTTTTGTTGTTGTGGTTTTTTTTTTGTTTGTTTTGTTTTCTTGTCTGAATGAATCTATATGAATCTATGCCAGAAATAGAAAAGCACCTATGGAAGAAAAGAAAAGAAATTTGGTTTCATATGAAAATATTTGCTAGGGAGGTTTTTATATTTTCAGGGAGGTTTTGCATATCCTTTTATATACTTAACAATAGTTGTAGCATTATTTGAATCAGAAAAAGCTGTCAAGCCTACCCGATGTGGTAAAAACCCACAACACTAGTACATGTTTTCTATACAAAGATAGTATTATGGGTTATTTGAACAGGGAATCTCCTCTTCAGTTTGTTGAGGCAAGTTTTTATATGACAGTTCTAAGTTGTAATCATGACCTGCACAACATTAAACAGCTAAAATACTAAGTATCTTTGAATGCAGAATTTTTGGCTCATTTAGTCCTGCTCTTAGAGATAAAGGAGAAAACAATAAAACCAGTGTAGCATCTGAAATGTAAAATATTAAATAAATTTTTCATTTTAACAATATATCCCTTCGCCTGGAGCTGTAAAATATCTTTAAAAGGAAATTAATCATTTGACTGTCTCTGAAATGATGGTGCTAAGAGTCTTTTCTGTGAAAACTGGAAGGTTATTTCAGATTATTTGGGGCTATTGTTTTGATTTAAGTTGAATCCTAAGTCCTTGGGGAGGAAAAAAAAATCCCCAAAGGAGAAAGAAAATGCTCTTTTTTTTTTTTCACTATTAAAAATTACTCATAGGTTCAGACTTCTATTGCAATCTAACTGCTAGAAGCAGAGCCCATCCTCCTTCCAACCATGGATCAAAACAAGTTTGCTTAAGTTTTTAGCTGCCTCTATGGTTGCAAGCTCAAAACAGCTTTGGCAAATTCCACAGCTTAGTCAAAGTAAATTGTTATTTCTCTGAGAAAGAAGAGGAAAAAAAACATATAGAATGAAGAGGAAAAAAACATGTATGGAATGAAAAGGAAAATGCATCTAAAAAGAGAAGGAAAGATGCATAAAGTGGAATGCTGTGCAGGAAATCTCTGATATTTGGCTGGTGAGCAGCAAGACTATAATGGTTCCTGCTCTTAGGTGTCCATCCTACTTTACTCTTAAAGGTTTTCTTCTCTACCTTTGGGATGTTTGAGCTATTCAGAAAGTGATAGCTGAACAAGTTACAGCTAGATGTATTAAAATGAATCAGTCCTGTTTAAGTTTTGCTTTGTGGCCCTGTTTCCAGGGCCAGTTTTTCTTTTCGCTTTCTTCTCTCTCCCTCCCACCAGCTATCTTTAATTCTTGGTTTTCATTATTTCTCCTTGATTTTTGACCAAAACACCAAAGAGAAATCAAGATGTATTTTACTTTTATCTTTGTAGCATTTCCATTGTTCTGCCTGAAGATGTGTGGTTGGAGGATTGTGCTAGTTTACAAAGTATTTTTTCACTACGAGGACTCTATTATAGTTGTTATTTGACTGTAGTATAGCATCCCATTGTTATGGAGGTACTGAAAGTGAGACCACTTTAAAACTATCTTGGGAAATCAAGAGAACTTTTTCACACAAACTGAAAGGATATTTATTTTGTGTGGCCCAAATAATACTGTGTATAATTTAGTTTAGCCTGGAATACTTCTGTTTTTCTATTAGTGCATGACAGTGTATTCTTAAAATTGGGGGGGGGGGGGGGGGGGGGGAAGAGAAGGGGGGGGAGAGGACTTGGTCTTGGTACTGACCAGACTTTATCTTACTCTCAAATGGAACTTCCAACACTCTTTCTGTGCCATCTTTTGTGGCATTGAGTAGAAGGGAATAACTGCTGCTAGCCTTGAATGTACAGGAAGGGTTGCCAGACATGGAAGCAATGTGTGACACTACTCTTTCCCATTTTTCAAGTTTTTTGTGAAAGACCATAGTGCCCTAGGTGAATTCTGGTGCATCTAAGCCCCTTGTAGGGAACAGATTCCCAACAATCTATTGTTTCTCAAGGGAACAATAATGTTCCTGTAATGAAGCATCTATAGATTGGCCTCTTTGGAAACACCAAATATACAGAATGCATTGCACAGACTTGAAATATACAACTATTCTTCATTTTGTTGTGTAGCATACAAATCCAAACCAAACACTCACATAAAACATCAAATAAACAAGCAAAACCAAACCAAAACAAACAAAAAAACAACAGAAACCTTTCTTATTGTGTTTCTTTTGCTCATCATTTTGAATCATTTTGGTGCTCTGTTTTCCTTGGCCTATTTAGGATTTTTTTTTTTCAGCTCATGAGTTTTCTTCTAAAAGACTCCATTTTCCCTTCTCCATTTGATTGTCCCTTCATTGTCCCTCATCTTAAAACAAACTTGCTGTTGCAAAAGTATCTCTCCTACCAAAGCTGTCTTGTCTTTCAAGTGTATCCATGTCTGTTTGCCAATGTACAATTCCTTTACTTTACTGCATTTTTTCCAAGTCATTTATCCCAGCTCTGGCCATTATCCTCAGTAGCCCTTTCAATCAGCAAGACTATATCTACCACAGCTAAAGTTAGCTGCTCCTTCCTGTGGGAAATGCGGATGATCTACTGTATAGCTCCCTTGACATATACAATTCCATGCTTATGATTTACTATTAATATTGTCATAGTGATAATGACAGAATTTCTATGCAAATTCATATATTGTAAATACACTGCCCCAGATGAATTATAAACAAGGGAAAAAATCTTTTTTTGGCTCTCTTATTTTAATGGAATTGAAAATAAATAACTTTTGTATTTATTTATTTATTTATTTTTTCCTGCAGAGCTACTGTCATTCTCTCTTGTGTACTTAATTTTTATTTTCCTTATCTCACTAGATCTGACTGGGATGGAGTTAATCTTCTTCCTATATTATGCTGTGCTTATGGATTTGTGACGAAAACAGCATTGACCAAACATCATGACTTGCCGAGGCGATCGGCTCCGGGGCAGACGCGTTCTGCAGCGGAGCGGGGGATCGGGACAGGCAGGGCTTTTTTTCCGACGTCGAGGCCGCTCGACGGAGCCGCCAGGACCCGTCAGCCCTCGTGAGGGAGGCTGACGAGGCGGCTGACGAGGCGCAGGCGGAGCCAGCAGCGCCCCCTCCCTGGCCGTTCAAAAGGAGCCCCTAGGGAGCGCGAGTGACCAGGAGCGCGGCGACCAGGCGGGACAAACAGGGCGTGGCGCGGCAGTTTGCGCAGCAGTTCGCGCAGGGAGGGTGGAGAGGTCAGAGTTGCCCCCCGCCCATAAGAACAACACCTTTAATGGCTGTCGACTGCTAACTAGGCTGCAATGGTCTACACCAGGCAGACTGCTCTCTGTAGAAAGTCTGTGTCCACCCAGACTGACCGCCTGCTCAACAATGCGGCAGTTCAGGTCTCTGGGTGCAGGGAGTGTCTGAGCCTGTTGCTGCCATCTGAGGGGGGCAGAGGCTCCGTGTGTGTGAGGTGCGAGCAGGTGGATGACCTGGTCCGCCTGGTGACAGAACTCAAAGAGGAGGTGGATAGGTTGAGGGCTATCAGGGAGTGTGAGCGGGAGATAGACTGGTGGAGCGACTCCCTGCAGGGCTTGAAGGAGAGGTACCGGGGCGAGACACCCCAAATGGGGGTGGACCCCCTGCCCTGTCGCTGTCGGGCAGAGGGAGGGGACCTAGGAGTTGAGGAGGAATGGAGACAGATCCCTGCTCGACTTCGCAGGCAACGCACCCCCCCACCGGCTCCTCCTTCCCTGGTGCCCTTACATAACAGATTTGAGGCTTGAGAGGCTGGTGGGTGAGGACGAGGTAGAAAGTCTACCCAGGAGGATGCCTAGGGCGAGGAAGCTGACTCCACGCCTCAAGACAGCCTCCACCAAGAAAGACAGAAGGGTGATCGTTGTAGGTGACTCCCTTCTCAGGGGAACAGAGGGCCCTATTTGTCGACCTGACCCTACCCGTAGGGAAGTCTGCTGCCTCCCTGGGGCCAGGGTCAGGGATGTTGCCAGGACGCTTCCCAACCTGGTTCGCCCCTCTGACTACTACCCTCTTTTGATAGTCCAGGCTGGCAGTGATGATATTGAAGAGAGAAGCCTGAAGGCTATCAAAAGGGACTTTAGGGGACTGGGACGGTTAGTGGATGGAGCGGGAGTACAGGTGGTGTTTTCGTCCATCCCTGCAGTGGCAGGGAGGGGTACCGAGAGGACACGGAAAGCCCACCTGATTAACACGTGGCTCAGAGGCTGGTGCCAATACAGAAATTTTGGTTTTTTTGACCATGGGGCGCTTTACTCAGCACCCGGCCTGGTGACCGCAGACGGGTCCCTATCTCCAAGGGGAAAACAGATCCTAGCCCAGGAGCTGGCAGGGCTCGTTGAGAGGGCTTTAAACTAGGAAAGAAGGGGGACGGGGCTGAAATAAGTCTTGTTGGAGCTGGACCAGGGGGAACAATGGCAAGGCCGGGGGAGAAGGCAATGGCCCGACTGAAGTGCATCTACACTAATGCATGCAGCACGGGTAACAAACAAGAGGAGCTGGAAGCCATCGTGCAGCAGGAAGGCTATGACTTGGTTGCCATCACGGAAACGTGGTGGGACCACTCTCATGACTGGAGTGCTATAATGCCTGGCTATAGGCTCTTCAGAAGGGACAGGCAGCACAGAAGGGGTGGTGGTGTGGCTCTCTATATTAGAGAGTGTTTTGATGTTGAGGAACTTGAGGCTGGGAATGATAAGGTTGAGTCTCTTTGGGTTAGGATCAGAGGGAAGGCCAACAAGGCAAGCATCCTGGTGGGGGTCTGTTATAGACCGCTGAACCAGGATGAGGAGATGGATGAGGAGTTCTACAGGCAGCTGGCGGAAGCCGCGAAATCGTCAGCGCTTGTTCTTGTGGGGGACTTCAACTTCCCAGACATATCCTGGAAGCACAACACAGCCCAGAGAAAGCCGTCTAAGAGGTTTCTGGAGAGTGTGGAAGATAGCTTCCTGATGCAGCTGGTTAGTGAGCCTACCAGGGGAGGTGCCCCGCTAGACCTTCTGTTCACAAACAGTGACGGACTGGTGGGAGATGTGGTGGTCAAGAGCTGTCTTGGGCAGAGTGACCACGAAATGGTTCAGTTCTCTATTCTTGGCGAAGTCAGGAAGGGGACCAGTAAAACCGCTGTCTTGGACTTCCGGAGGGCTGACTTTGAGCTGTTCAGGACACTGGTTGGCAGAGTCCCTTGGGAGGAGGTTCTGAAGGGCAGAGGAGTCCAGGAAGGCTGGGCACTCTTCAAGAAGGAAATCTTAATGGCTCAGGAGCGGTCTGTCCTCACGTGCCCAAAGACGAGCCGGCGCGGAACTAGACTGGCCTGGCTGAACAGAGAGTTGTGGCTCAAGCTTAGGAGAAAAAGGAGGGTTTATAATCTTTGGAAAAGAGGGTGGGCTACTCAAGAGGACTATAAGGATGTTGCAAGGCTGTGCAGGGATAAAATTAGAAAGGCCAAAGCTCATCTGGAGCTCAATCTGGCTACTGCCATTAAAGATAACAAAAAACGTTTTTACAAATACATCAACACAAAAAGGAGGACTAAGGAGAATCTCCATCCTTTACTGGATGCGGGGGGAAACTTAGTTACAAAAGATGAGGAAAAGGCTGAGGTACTCAATGCCTTCTTTGCCTCAGTCTTTAGCGGCAAGACCAGTTGTTCTCTGGATACCTGGTACCCTGAGCTGGTGGAAGGGGATGGGGAGCAGGATGTGGCCCTCACTATCCACGAGGAAATGGTTGGCGACCTGCTACAGCACTTGGATGTAAGCAAGTCGATGGGGCCGGATGGGATCCACCCGAGGGTACTGAGGGAACTGGCGGAGGAGCTGGCCAAGCCGCTTTCCATCATTTATTGGCAGTCCTGGCTATCAGGAGAGATCCCAGTCGACTGGCGGCTAGCAAATGTGACGCCCATCTACAAGAAGGGCCGGAGGGTAGACCCGGGGAACTATAGGCCTGTTAGTTTGACCTCAGTGCCAGGGAAGCTCATGGAGCAGATTATCTTGAATGTCGTCACGAGGCACTTGAAGGGCAACCAGGCGATCAGGCCCAGTCAGCATGGGTTTATGAAAGGTAGGTCCTGCTTGACGAACCTGATCTCCTTCTATGAACAAGTGACGCGCCTGGTGGATGAGGGGAAGGCTGTGGATGTGATCTACCTTGACTTCAGTAAGGCTTTTGATACTGTTTCCCACAACATTCTCCTCAAGAAACTGGCTGCTCGCGGCTTGGACTGGCGTACGCTTCGTTGGGTTAAAAACTGGCTGGATGGCCGGGCCCAAAGAGTTGTGGTGAATGGAGCCAAATCCAGTTGGAGGCCGGTTACTAGTGGAGTCCCCCAGGGCTCAGTGCTGGGGCCGGTCCTCTTTAATATCTTTATCGATGACCTGGACGAGGGGATCGAGTGCACCCTCAGTAAGTTTGCAGATGACACCAAGTTAGGTGCGTGGGTCGATCTGCCCGAGGGAAGGAAGGCTCTGCAGGAGGATCTGGATAGGCTGGACCGATGGGCTGAGGTCAACTGTATGAAGTTCAACAAGGCCAAGTGCCGGGTCCTGCACCTGGGGCGCAACAACCCCGAGCAGCGCTACAGGCTGGGAGATGAGTGGTTGGAAAGCTGCCTGGCCGAGAAGGACCTGGGAATACTGGTTGATAGGCAGCTGAATATGAGCCAGCAGTGTGCTCAGGTGGCCAAGAAGGCCAACAGCATCCTGGCTTGTATAAGAAGCATCGTGGCCAGCAGGTCTAGGGAGGTGATTGTCCCCCTGTACTCGGCTCTGGTGAGGCCGCACCTCGAGTACTGTGTTCAGTTTTGGGCCCCTCGCTACAAGAAGGACATGGAGGTGCTCGAGAGAGTCCAGAGAAGGGCAACGAGGCTGGTGTGGGGTCTGGAGAACAAGTCTTACGAGGAGCGGCTGAGGGAGCTGGGGTTGTTTAGCCTGGAGAAGAAGAGGCTCAGGGGAGACCTCATCGCTCTCTATCGGTACCTTAAAGGAGGCTGTAGAGAGGTGGGGGTTGGTCTATTCTCCCACGTGCCTGGTGACAGGACGAGGGGGAATGGGCTCAAGTTGCGCCAGGGGAGGTTTAGGTTGGATATTAGGAAGAACTTCTTTACTGAAAGGGTTGTTAGGCATTGGAATGGGCTGCCCAGGGAAGTGGTTGAGTCGCCATCCCTGGAGGTCGTTAAGAGACGTTTAGATGTAGTCCTTAGTGATATGGTTTAGTGGAGGTTTTGTTAGTGTTAGGACAGAGGTTGGACTAGATGATCTTGGAGGTCTCTTCCAACCTAGACGATTCTGTGATCAGTATTTTAGCTACTGATGAACAGTGTTTGCACTATTCTAGTGAGCATGCTGGGGGTGTGCAAGTTAGGAGGGAACATAGCCAGGACTGCTGACCAGAACAGACCAAAGGGATATTCCACACCAAGACATCGTGCTCATCAATAAAAGCAAAAGGGAGATGTTCTGTTGGGGTAGGTAGCCATTGCTTGGAGACTGGCTGGAGATCAGTCTAATCATGAATGAGTGGTGGTGAGTGATTTTCTTTGCATCTGTGTTTTTTTTTTTTGTTGGTTGTTTTTATTTTGTCTTTATTCTTCCTCTTTCCTTTGCTTATTAAACCCTTTATCTTAAGCCAAGAGATTTCTTGCTGTTCCTCTTCCTATTCTCTTCTCTATCCAACTGGGGATTTTGGAGTGAGTCAGCAGTGGGGCTAAGGTCAACTGACCACACTCTTTCAAATGAAAAATTCCCAAACAGTATTTTAGAGAAGACATGATATCTGAGAACTTTAAATAAAGGTCAGGACCTAACAATATGGAATTGTAAGGCACTATCTGAGAATAGATACGCTTATTGATGTTTAGATTTCAAGTCAAGCATAAACTATAAGCATTTAAATTATTCTTACACAGCAGAGTTTGGTGAATGCTCAAATACAAATAAAGAGTATTTGTTAGTGATACTAATATCAGAAATTTACGTAAACATCATGAGCACAGAGAAGAAATTACTTAGCCAATGCTACATCTTGGCAGCATCTTTTCAGTGTAGAAAAAGAGGGGTGGACTTAGAGAATCCACCCTTTTTTTTCTTTTTTTTTTCAGGCACCTGTGTTGTGTTAATATCTATTTGTAAAATGAGCATTGGAACAGTAATAGAAGACTAGTACTGAGTATGGCATAGAAGAATATTATTTTCTTAAGAGAGGAAGATTTTCAGGGGAGACATAGAAAGAATTTAAGAATTCTGATTTACATGGCTAATAGAAAGCTTTATAGCTATACTGTGTTGACCTGTAAAATGTTTATAGAGAGAGGCCATAAGGTGAGCCACAGGTGCTAAAGGCTGTGCAACATTCTGATGTGACTTAAACCCTATTTTGGAAAACAAAAATAAGAATAATAATTAAAAAAAATGACACTTTACTCACAACAAATTAATTAGAAGAAAACAAAGAAAATGGAACATTATTTTTTCATGTAAGATAGCTTTAGATTTAATACTCAAAATGTGTCTCAGCTACTTAATGACAGAATCTGAACAATCAAAGTTAGCAATTACTTTAAAATCATTGTTTTACTTAAAAATGCATGTCTTTCTGCCCTTTTTGCAAATACCTGGACATAGAATTTGCATTATTTTGATACTTGTTATTGTTAAAAGAAAGATGACTGATAGATACACCCTTAAGCCTGAGACACAACTCACTCTCTACAGATGTGAAATACTCATGTGTTTACTCATTTTTTACATAAAAGAACCTTCTGAGATTATTTTCACGTTTATTCACCGCTCTTTAATGCCAGGTTGCAGAGTTGAAAAAAATGCTAAAAATAACTTGACAACCTGATTTCTCATCTTCAAGAAGCATTTTAGAAAATATTTGTGTTCATATGAATGACAGATAAACATTAATAATTTAAACAGGTGAAAACAGGTAATGTTTTCTGATATTAGTATGGTCACTAAGCAACACTGCTCTCTGTATGCAGTGAAACCATATGTGAAAACAAACTGGATGTTTTAATATCTAAAGTAATTAAACTTAGATTAAGATGCAGAGATATTATCTCAGATTAAGGTTTTACCTTTCTTAGAAAGGTAAGAGTTGTTCTTGCGGTTCTTGTGTTCTTCTCCCTTTTCCCTTTCCCCTTTCCTCCATATTGGGAATTTTGAAACTTTTATTTATTTTATTATTATTTTTTTTGAAAGGCTATGCTTTATCCTGAGACTTGGACCACACAGTTGTTTTGAACACCACAGAAGAAATTTAATGAATTTCTGAATGTATTGAAAGCTACCTTTTCTCTTCCTAGAAAAACAAATATCTTTTCAAAATTATACATGAAAGAAGTTAGAAAAGTTGGCATTTTTGCAGGGTAAAACCACCTAATGTCTTCAAAAGAGCATGAGGATTCAAGTTTGAGAAATATGGTTTTTGTTCTCACAATGAATAGCAATAGTTAAGCTAGGAGCAGTGTGAGGAAAGTTAGGATGTGATCAGGACACCTATTCAGGAGCAGTGGAGATACATGTCCTCGGGGATGGGTTCCTACTTGCTCTTATTCCACTGTTTCATTGTAAAATGTGAATGCTTGCAGATGGATCCTGGGACTTGGGATGAACTTAGTAACTTCTAATACTGGATATGTGAGAAGAAGGTACTTGAGATTTATAATTTTGGATTTGGAAACCAAGATTTATGTCCCATGGATTTAAAATCATAGCCCTCGCAAAGGTGGTCTGATGACAGAGGCTTACTAGCTCAGGTAGGCTTATGATCTGTCACTGTCAAGGCTTTTTCCATCCTATATAACTCATTTTCCTGAGGGTAGTCAGCAATATGACTTAGTTGAATGAGGACTTTTGATACAGATGCACAGGTCTATGTAGACCTGTGTAAGTTATATAAGCATATTTAAGTTGTATAAGCATTTAGTGAATATTTCAAACAATCACTTCCAGAAATGATTAAACAGTAGTTGAAGAAGGACTGTGATCTTCATTCCTTGCAGCTTGAACTAGTGGTAATTGAAGAGCTTTTGAAAGTTATATTTTTCGAGGCATTTTGAAACAGAGTGAGAACGTTTTCTGCTGAATAGCATTTCTGAAAATGTGTAGTATGGAATTTTTGAAATGTGTTACTTTGTATGCGCGTATGAAATATAGATGTTATTATGCAAAACAAGAAAATAAAACCAAAATAATTCTATTTGTTCCCATTAACTATTTTGAAACATTCAGTCCCTTTTTAGTTTTTTTTCTGTGATAAAACCCATCAGTAAACATTTGGTCAGTTATATCAGCTGTTAAAACTTGTAATAAATTAAGAATTCACTTCAAATATTTAAATAGGTCTTTTCTGTATATAAGACTCATCATGGCAAGGGAAAAAAAGAGTCACATAATTTAAATAGTAATTATTTACTGCAGACTTATTTTCCTGCAATTTATGGATCTCCTTATCCTTTGTTTTACATAGCAAACCTTCTGGAGTTCTGCAGCTGAAGCTGGAATGCACTTTATATGTCAATAACCTTGGCTGCTTTCAGAGGCAGGGGTTTAGCACTGAGATGAGGATAATCAACTTAGTATAAATGTTTTATTAATCTGTCACAAAGAATGACTTTTGACTCTGGACAAGAATACATAATACCATCCAAAGTCAACTCTACTTTGTTAAGGGGGCACTGAACCTGTACAGGTCGAGCCATGTCTCTTCTAGAAGACAGGCTGTGGTGTTGCTGGAAATACCGAATTTCCATATAGAGGCGGAAAGGGACCCCGTGCTCAATTGCTCTCAAGCAGTGATTGGGAACTGTATAAACAGCTCACCTTGGAAGCTGCAGTATCTCCTATTCACTTATCAGTGGGGTCTCCAGAGATGTTTGAGCAAATTGGAGCAGCTGCCTCTCCATCTAGAAGGAGGGAGCCAAGGGAGATTCCAACTGTTTCTTAGGAACTTCAGCTCTGATTGCCAGAGGTGTTTGCAGATGACTAACCCACTGATAATTACTATGGACATTACTACTTGTCTCAGTTTTAGCTGCAGATGAAAGAGAGCAATTATTTTTGCAGAATGTTTACCCTGGAGGGCCCAAATATGTCTAGTTTTATTGTTGTTGTGGTAGTGGTTGTTTCTTTTTTTTTTTTTTTTTTAATCTGACTTACGGAAACTAAGTTAGTAATAAAGATATTTCTTTATTTTTTAAGTGCCTTATTACTGCATAAACCCACTCTGCATTTTGTATAAAAAGACTATATTTGCAGATCAGACATCTAATCCTTTTTTTCCTTTTTTTTTCTTTTTTTTTTTTTTTTTTTTAATTTCAACTCAAGTGACCAAGGGCAAAAAAGGTGCTATTTACCTTTATAATCAGAAGGCTGATGGACATATCAGCATCTTCTTCCCCATTAAGTCCTATAGATCTGAAACACAAATAGAGGATGAAATTTGATTGTCCTGTACAGACACAGAACAAGGAGACTATTCTAGCTCTGAGCATACTTTTCCAACACTGTCACTCACAAGATATTCCCCTAATTACTGGATCTTGACAGAAGATGTTCCCATATGTAGCTGCTCAGACCTGACTGGTCCCTTGATGTTGGGGAGGAGAGTCTTTCTGGTAGCTAGAGAAATGGATCAAAATATCTATTTGGAATTCTTCAGAGAGAAAAATCAGGTTTTAAAAGGGGGAAGGTGCTAAGGAAGTAAGAAGATTGATTAACATTGGTGCACAAAATATGTACATCTTGTTGGAATCAAACTATCTTGAAGTAAGAATGATTAGGTCTATACCTGACAGATATTCCTGAGGCAACTGACTGCTCACAGAGAGTGTTCTGGTGTCTTTATGATGTCTTTATACAATGAGTTATGATGTCTTTATACAATGGCATCAATGTTTCTCATTTACTCCTAAATATATTTCAGCCACATATTCCAGGATCACATTTCTTTTTCAAGCCTGTTCAAGCCATCCAGATCTTTCTCTTCCCCTGACTCCAGCAAGCAAGACCAGAACTTACTATGTTAGTCCTTATAGCCACAATTTTTTACCTTGCACTGTTACATTTGATATCATTTTTTTCCTCTAGTTACCAGCCCAACTAGATTTCGTCTAGTTTGCAGCCCAGCTCCTCTGTTGATTATGCCTCATATTCCCTTTTCTAGACCAAGCTACACCTATAGGTGGTAGCCTCACATCTTTCACAACATCATTTATAAAGATGCCCCATATTTAACTTGTGATTTTAACTTGATTTGATTTGACTTGCCTGTGCCTTTACTGATGGCTTCTAAGATGATCCCTTGTTTCTAGGACAACGTCCAGGGTCTTCATCTCAGCCCTTTAACTACCATTTTCTGGGCTTAGAGTTTCTCTTTTTTTTTTTTTTTTTTTTTCCCTCACTGTGTTACCTCTGGACATCACAACGGTAAATATCCTAATCTGCCTAAAGAGAGATTTATGGTATTTATTTGTTGAATTAGATGTATTATTTATTTATTTATTCAGTGTAAATAAAACACAGTACATGAATATTTAAAAATGTGTGACCTAAGAAAAAAAGTCAAAAAACCTAGTTAGTCCAGAAAGGGAACATAATATTTTTCTGATATGTAGAAGTTTGTCAGAAAGAAAACAGAACAATTATTTTTGTATAGCAATGGGAGGATGGTAAATAACAACATTTTAAGATCACCTTCGGGTAATTATGGTCACATATTCCCATGCCTTGTTGGATATTTATTTATTTAACTAATATTTTGAGAAAGAGGTTATGCTGCTAACCTAATTTCTAGAGTTCTCCTCTGCTTGTGTTTCACAAGGAAGTATGCTGGTTATTCATTATTCATCCCTACAAGACAGTCGTCTTTTCTCTGTTACAATTTCTTTACAGAAAACTCAAGCAAAATAAATATTAATTTAATTTTTATCATGACTTATCTTCTCCTCAGAGTCTTGTTGTCCTTCAGTAATCAGTTATATGGAAATAATATTCTAGTTCTTCTGTGGACTTAAGCATACCTACAAGGTTACATCTGGATAAAGCATCTACTTTAATTCTCTTCTCCCTTCCCCTCCCTCCCACCCCTTTTTTTTTTTTGACATCTAACAACAAAAATACTTGATGGCAAAAGATGTTACTGTTTTGATAAATCTTGAAAGACAATTTGATAAAGCTTGAAAGTTATTTAGGTATCTAAATAACAGGTGAAGACTTTAGTGATTCCAATGTTAAGCAGAAGTATGGACCTTTTGGAAATATGGGTTTGAGAACTGAATGAATGAAGAATGAAGCTGACTATGATTTAATTTTACAGACAGTCATAAATGTTGACCTTGTAGGAAAATCTCTATGGAAAGATGTTGGGTATTTTATCAGGCAGTCTAAACAGATCATACTAAAAACTAAAAGTGCTTTGGGGTGATGTAATTCAAATTTTTTAGTGTAATGGTAACATCTTGTTATGTAAAGGTGGATTTTGAATCTAAGTTTTATCAGCTCAAGTACTTAGGAAAACAGAACAAACTTAAAGTTTCTGATAGCAAAAAATAACAGGATCTTTGCAAATCAACTGGACAAAATCTATTTTTATCTTTCTTCCACTTTGTTCTTTTTTTTCCAGATTTTATATATAAAATTCCATTCTAAGGAAAAAAAAAATCACAACAAAACAACCACCACCAACAACACAAACAATTCTATTGACTAAGTAAATTTAACTGTCACCCAAATGTACTTTTAAAGTAGGTGAGAACATTTTCCCAAATGAAGTGATTGACTCTAATGATATAAATCCCGTTGGAAATATAAATGAATGTGTTCTCTTCAAATTCAATAACAAACAAGATGAAAAAAAAAATATATATGTTTAAGCCTATGTTGAACAAATTATTGGCATTTGGAAAGGTAAAGTGTTAGTATTCTTTCTTCAGGGCCCTTTGTTTTTGTATCTTCATTGTTATTCAGGTTGATATACCAGATGTCTATCAATACAAATCAAGCTCTGTAGATAAAGAATTGTTTGTGAAGAAATCATGGGGTTGCTTTTCACTATGCGATTTGATAAAGATGAAGCCAGTGACAAACAATTGCTTGTTCAGGAGAACAAAATTCAAGATTTATGGGGAACAAACAGGAAAAAGTGAATTACTAGTTGAGAAATAGGTTAAGAAGTTAACGAAAGCAAAGAACATAGAGTGTGAAGCAAAACAGAGTTTAAGATAAAATGAACTTTGGTTTGTGGTTTTTTTTTTTCAGATAAGATGTTATGAAGATGTCGTTTGTATAGAAGA
Organism: Cygnus olor; assembly: GCF_009769625.2. Taxonomy (NCBI): domain Eukaryota; kingdom Metazoa; phylum Chordata; class Aves; order Anseriformes; family Anatidae; genus Cygnus; species Cygnus olor. The sequence continues at coordinate 67,261,479 of NC_049171.1, read as the reverse complement.
TTAAAAGATATACTTCAAATGCATGAAATGAAGGAGTCCTTTATAAAAAGGAGCTTTTAGAATTAAGGCTAAGTAAACAAGATGTAATTCTTCCACGTTAATGAACTGAGAGTAGAAAATAGGTGTAGACAATAGTACCTTGAGGCTACAATGGATCATGTATTCCGTATACTGTGTACATGTAACTAATAATGAATATGCAGATTATGAGATGATTTTTCAGAGCTCTTCCCTAAAGTGAAATTTTTTCCACTCTTCTTCTTTTTCCTAATTTTCTAAAGCATGAATTTTTGAGTTTAACTACGATTATTTAATAAAGTTAGTTCACTCATAACTTACTTGGTTTATTCAAGTGTTCTTTCCTGTAATAACTATAACTCTACTCGTGGCTGTTCAGGGGATGCTGCTAACAAAAAAAAAAAAATCACTTCAACTTCATTAAATTGTTGGACATTGCATACTCATAAGAAGAAGAATAAATCTCAGCCAATCAGCTTACAATTCTGACAGTAATCAAGCTATCTAAAACTAAAAGGACATCCTATTATGCATTTTTCTAAGAAAGACAATGCTGAGAAATTTGCACAAGCCTGTGGAGCCTTGTTTCTGACATGCTTGCATTTTAATAAAAGAAAAGTCTTAAAACCATAAATAAAACACTTTAGCAATGGCAATTACCTAAGATAGAGAGGTTAGCTGGTTAGTTCTGAGAAGCAGTATCCACACCAGAGCTATAGGAAAGGACTGCAAGTTTAATATACACCGGAGTTAAAGCTTCTACTGCCATAAAATAAACCAAAAAATATTCCTAACTGATTTCTTCCTGCAGGTTCTTATCAATAGAAAGAATAGGAGGAAAAAATATATGTACCTCAACACCTCAGGGAAGATTCCTGCAGGTAGTTAAAGAGAGATATGGATGTGCCTAAGAAGGAAATGAAATTTTATAAACTGAATTGTTATAAGCCAGTAGGAACACTTAACTATAAGGCTGTTGGAACCAAACCTCACTTACGTATCTAAATTGCTCATCATAATATGTAATTTTAAAAGGATTCCACCAGACATGCTAGTGTCCTAATTTTTTTCTTGTAAAAGGCCTTTCTGATCAATATGCTACTTCAGCAAATGAAAGCCTAAGAAAAACAAAGACAAAGAAGAAAAATACTATATAGACAAAAACGCTACATTTTTAAATGCTAAATTATCTTTTGAACATGATAAAATCATTTTATGGTGATTACTTATTGATATGATTGTTCCAAAGTCTTTTGATAAAATCCCTCTTTGGGATTTCTACAAAGATTTCTACAAAGATGGTCAAAGTATGTATATATAGTATTTACATGGTGTCTTTTATTTACAGATGTCTAGTACTCTTGACAAACAATGAAAGTGTTAGCTCACTAAGGTAAGTAGATATCATAGTCCTTAAAGCTAGTAAACAGAGATTTGACTTGGCAATGAACTTGACAAAGTCAGGACACAGATCAGAGACAAGACAGGGATTTAAGAGAATCAAATCTTTGGCTGTTGCATCTAGATAATGGACATATTTAAAACATTGAGAAAAGGAAAAAAATGAACATAGCAATGTACATATATAAATATTAATAACACATATTTGCTGGCACATGCCAAATTCTTCACTTAGCTCAGGTTGAGATGTCAGCATTGTGAGTGACCAAGAAAAGGCCATTTTTGATGCATTGCTAAAATATTTGTATATATCAGAGAAAGCATAAAAGTATAAGAAAGACTTAGATGCTGTGACCAGGGGTAATGTATTTTTAATTTTAATATCCTCTTTAAATTTCATTTAAGACATACCATAAGACCTTAAGACACATAGAAACTTAACAGTGAAAACAAAAAGGCAGAATTGAGATACTGAACAAGACACAATATATTGCATAGTATAGGTTATATTTTTTTTCTGCTCTCATGAAAGTATTTGTTCGAAATAATTTTATCTGAATGGAGGAATGGGATGAGGGAAGCTTGACTAAATGTTGAAAGTTCATTTCCTGACACTATTGAATGTTCTGAAGTCTTTTGCCATCATGCTCGTATGAAATAAAGCACTTTACGATGTATTCTCAAAAGTTGACTGTGTCAAAATGTCTCTTTCCGGACTAAATCATGAACTTTGGAGAAAGTACTCACAGCGTACTTCCCTGTGGCTGGAGCTCTGTGCTGCTAGAAAGCCCTGTGCCTGCCCTTGCTGTCTCCGCCTTAGAATGCAGGTTACTGTCACAGGCTGCTCTGAGCCAGGGAGGGCAGGAGGTTGAATTTGTTTCTCGTACACTCACACAGAAGTAGGGATATCATATTAAGTGATTACTTGAGAAAACCTGTTTCACCAAACAAAAATCAGTGAGGTTTTGACACAGTACGCTTTAGGATAGTGACCTCTAGCACCCACTTTATGCTCACGCCATTTGTGTAAGCTATTAGCTTGTTTCTGAAAGAACAGCTCTCTGCTGAAGCTCTCTAATGATACTAGGAAACAAACACATTTTCTTTAGCCTGGCCATTTTTCAATGAAGAAATAAATAAAAATTTTACAATTCTTTTTCGTGGCAGGCCACCAGATTTGGTTTATTTTGTATGTATTTATGTGCATACATCAATATGAGACAAATAAGATGCCAGAAGTGGTCCTTACCACAGAAGCATGCCTGTCTTAAGTCCACAGAGCAGCAAGAAAGTTCCTACCCTCAGGTACTTGGAGCTATTATAAATAAATAAATATTGTAAATTACTGCAAATTACAATCTATAGCAGTATCTGGTGGTACTCTCCAGTTTCTAGATCCATCAGAGGATCTTGGGGTCAAGTTTACTTCAGTACCTACTCATCTTGTCTTATTTGGATTATTTGTTACTTGTAAGGGAGAGAGAATGCTAAGATGGTTCTTTTCACCTGCCCTTCCCTTAAATAGTAGAGAAACAAAGCTTGCCTTCAGCAAGACATAAAATTAGACTCTAGTTTTTGGATTAGAAATAGGACTAGAGAGCCAGAAAAACAGAAGGTACTGTGCTACTTTATATCTTTCCTTCTTAATAGCTTTACTAATCTTTCCATGGAATCCATTTTTCTCCAGCTTTCAGCTGGATCAAGCATATACAGTCCCGCTTTCTGTATCTACAGCCATGGGTACTTCCTTTTTGTCCAAGTCCCCCAGAGACACTGGTCTGGCATCTGCCTTTTCTGCACTGGAAATAGAAATTTCAAGGCTTAAAAATTCTAGCGGACTGTATCTTGTAATATTTGCTATTCTTTTCCCTCAGATCTTGACTTCAGCAGGGTGTTTTGCACTACAGTTTCCCCCCTCTTCCTCCAATGCATACTCCTCTGACAGAAAAAAATAAAATAATTAAATCTACTTTCCTTCCCCTTTACATTTTTTACATATAAAAAGTACCTAATGCTTCCTCCTCGCTTAATGATAATGCAGAAAATTTGGCTGACTGACTTTGATAGATCTTGTCTTTCACCATTGGATTTATACATTTTCTATCTTTTCCTTATTTACTCTTTTTAGTGGGTAAATGCTCTGATCTTCTGGGGATGATCTATGTGAGCAAAACACATATTTTGTCAAGATAGGTTGGGGAGGAACAAATATCGATCTGTCAAACTTTTATATGAATATTTTTATATGAAGATTTTTTTAATATGGAGGTTTTTTTTATGGAAGTGCTGTGTACAATCTGAAAAATACAGAGCTGAGGTAAGCGATCTCTCTCTCTCCCTGAACATTAACACACTGGAATCTTCTGAAAAGCTTATTCAGGTGCTAGCGACTAATATTCAGCTAATTTTCTTGAGAGAAAATGATCTTTTGCAATTAAATGTATATATACTCAAATATTTCTGGCTTCATCAAATAAGTGTCTGTTTCTAGGAATAATAGTTATAAAATATGGTTTAGTGGAGGACTTGTTAGTGTTAGGTCAGAGGTTGGACTAGATGATCTTGGAGATTTCTTCCAATCTAGATGATTCTGTGATTCTGAGAAAGGAAAATATTATTTTCAAAACTAAACTAAAGTAACTCCACTCACATGGACTTTGGCTAAAGTAGTAAAAATACCAGTAAAATAACAAGATCTTTAAATTTTGTACAAAATTTTTAAAGCACTTTAAACATAAAACAGTTATTCTTATGTCCCTAAGATCTATAAAGGCAACTGTATGTGCAAACCTTTGAAGGATCAGGCCTCAACTGTTTAAATGTTGTATATATTCCAAAAATATATGCAAGACAACATCCAGGATAGCATGTGGAGCATTTTTCAAATCCTTAAGCAGGAGGTGTATTTCAAATATTCATTAAGTGAGTAGTATATTATTCATAGCATATATTGGGAAAATCACTGAGTTCCTGTCAAGCCTAATGAAAATTACACTTTTTTTTTTTTTTTTCTGATAGAAAATAAAATTTACTCTATGATGCTGAACCTTGGCTCATTACAGCTCTTGAACTTCCATTCTTCACAGAATGAGATGAAACATCAGGCAGTACTGCAGTAGAAAATAAAGTTACTATGTCATTCAATTATTGTCTTGTAAATCAACCATCTAGGACAAACTATGTCTGCTGGATTCTGCCAGCTGGAAAACAGCAAAAGATTTTTCTTGCCAAAGCAGTTTTGCAGTCACAAGTGACATAAGATTGACTCTACCCTGGGTTTTACAATGCAACCAGCTGGTATCGTTAATCCAGGTTCTTATGACAGCAAGACTAGGTTGGAAGTGAGTGATAAACCTACCTAGAAAACCGATCATATTGTCTCACAATATTCTACTATCTTATGTTCATAATTCTCCCACTGTTGCTTTATGCTGCTCTATGTTGCTCTGTGGTTAAAAAAACATTTTAAGGAATACACAACTACTTAGTATGATTTAACAAAACTGGCCATTAATTATTTTCTTGACAGCATTGAAAATTCATGAAATATCTAGATTTTTTTTTAATTTCCTTTGATGAGACATTGATTCTTAGACATGACTAATTACTCTGATTCTGTTGAAATCACAAACAACTCATTAAACCTCTAGGTGTTATATACTGACAGTAACAATTCCGCAGTTTAAACTGCTTTCAGCTAATCAAGACAATTAACAGACACTCTTTCTACTCAACGGGAAACTTCCAGTAAAAAAAATATGCTGCAAATAATTAAGTTGGGGTTTTTATTTGATCAAAAATTTGTAAATTCATCCATAGAACAACATATATTTGAAACCAAGTACAAGCTTGAAATCAACTAGATTTAATCCAGCCAAACTTGAATTATTATTATTTTTTAATTTGTTCTTATCCTATTTTGATGAGGAAAGTTGTAGGGAACCTAAAGACATATCACTACTAAAATCTGTTCTATTAAAATTTCGTCAGTAATATCTGATAAAGTACATAAAACTTATTCCTATAATAATAATAATACTAATAAAGGAAATTATAGTCTTTTTCTGCCTCAGAATTATTTTGATGATCAATTATTTATAATGATCAAACTCCAAAAGAATTTCTTCTTCATGCAATGATATGAGGACTGGAAATTTCATTTAATAACCATTAACAGTTTACTGTAGCGCTCACAAAAATGAACACGTCTTCAATCAGAGTTCATATTCTGGGGAAAAATATTGTCCTTAAATTTGCCACATTTGCGATCTACCACGCGAAATCTCCAAAATCCTATCTGTTGTTTTCATTTATTCTGTCTTTCCAGACAACCACTGCTAAGTCCAAATTTCTTCACAGATCATAATGAGCTGCACCTCAGGCAGTTTTAGTACCTCATTAAACATTAATGTTTTCTCATTTTTTATTCTTCTTATTGAAGAATGTTCTTCTAATTAAAGGATTTTTTTTTCTTAGATTAGATAATATCAGATAAAAACAGTATACATATTATGTATTGAACAACTGATATAATGTAGGGCAAATCTCTCAACAGTAGAGTAGACCTCACATTTCACATCACTGCCTTCAAACCATACTTTCAAATCTAGGAACCTTTTTAAGCTTACTCAGATTTCCTTGAAGGAGAGTTAAGAAAGCTAAAGTTAGAAAAACGAAAGCAGGAAAATGGGTGCTTATTCTACTCTCTTGTTTATGGCTGATTTGATAAAAGTGTGCAAGTTTACTTGCAAGAATTATGTGTTTGTTTGTTTGCTTGTTTTTCTATGATTCACATAAGATGGCACAAAGTAAAGGTACAGTAAGAAGCAATTATTATATTGCTTCAATATTGTTTACAAAGACAAAGACTACTCCTATAGGTAGTTTTTAGTAATTGCTAGTGTGCCAAGTTCCTTGATGAAGAGAATTTACTCTGTGCTGTACAAGCACTGCTGTGCCTGAAACACAAACCCAGAGAACAAAAATTTGGAATAACATCTGGAAAATTTCTGCTAGGCAGTTGTCTAGTAAATCCATCTATCTATCTATCTATCTATCTTTATATATTTTTTTATATATATACACATAACAGAGTATGATGATGACCTTTCAGTGATACAATAACGCTTTCGGACCTGCAGAAATCATGAATGTAGATTAGTTTCTTAGTCACTTTGTTGATTTTCCTTATTTTCATATTTAAATAATGTAGGCTTTTCTGGAAGCCAACAGATAACCCTAGGGTTCTGGAGCTCTCAGCATTAACAGAATTTTCCTGCAGCCCTTTGCCTAGGAATTTGCCTTTAGGCAAGAAACATTCTTTCCTTGAAAATCTGCCACAGTGAGTTGCTTCTGCCATCCAGCATTAAACAGAGAGAACTTCTCATTATGTTTTCTCTTTAATTTGTTTTTTTGTTTAGTCCACCAAAACAACAGTAACAACAAAGGATTTGCAGACTAATGCTATAAAGTTTCTGGAGTTATTTTTAGCGAGTGAGACAAAAGGCAAATTCCTCCAAAGAATAATGGCTAATGTATTCTAATTTCAACGAATGTTCTTGTTCCTAAATAAATAAATAAATAAATAAATATGCCTGAGTGGTGACAGATGGTTTTATTGATTACCATATTTCTTTATTTAGAAGTTCAGATCTTCATAAATACTGAATTGTACTATTACTTGTGAGAACTCGTTTTCAGTAAACTCTGATGAAGAGTTAATTCAGTAATAATTTTATGATCAAGAAAAATGTCTTTAATTACAGAAAATAAATAAAAAAGAATATGAAACAGGTTATGACTTGTTAACTGTTGTTCTTAGAGAGACGCTTTTTTGAAATTTTTGAGGAATTTTTTAAGCTGAGTCTCCAGATGGGTGCACAAGAATGTGGTTATTTGAGGATGTTATCAATATCAATTATTTTGTCATAAGCTCCTTCTTCTCTTCCTCTCTCCTTGGCCATCCTCTATGAGACCATTGTTGCTGGTGCTTCTTTTACCAAGTTCACTTAACAACAGCTGAGTCAGGTAAGGGATTTTTGTTTAATTTAAGGACTTATCCTCTCATGGATCCTGATAAAGAAATCAGTAAAATCATCTGTCACCACTCAAGCATAGATATGCACAGAGGCTGCTATGTACCTCAAGCCCTCAGGAACATATCAGAGAGAGTTGCCTGAGTCCCCTTATCCCCAGATAGGTGAGGTATATATGTTGGTAGCAACAGTGTGCAGACATTAAAAGACTTTGGCTGAGGTTCCTGCTATCTAGCAAGACAGGCCTGGACCAGGATAGGCACTGAATGTTGTGTCTGCTGTCTTCAGGTTGGAGGAAAACTTTGAAACCCGAGATGGGGTGAAAGACATCACACTCCTGGAGAAGTACTGAAGCTGATACTGAAGTACTGATACTCCCTAATAACTGTTCACAAGAAAGAAATGAGGTAGACCAAAGGAAAAAGTATAACATGTTTTTGTTTTGAATGGTGATCTTGATGAAGTCAAGGCTGTACTTTTTTAAACATCAAGGTGATGAAATATCTCTACCTCAATTACACTCTCTTCTCCCATGCAATAGATAAAGATGGATGTGGGGTTTTAAGGGAGATTGGATTTATTATATCCATCAGGCAGTTTACATAGTCTATCGAAGATATTTCTCTAATCTAAGTAGTTGGTTCAAGAAATGACAGCCTCTCTTCAACATTTGTCTAGACTAAAAGATAATAATATCCTAGGCATTTCCACTGGGATTAGATATATTTCTCCTTAATGAACCACTCTTGTTTCTCATCCTTTCTAAAACAAGAGGGACATTGTACTCTTCAAGGGATGAGTAGCAATTAATGTGAGGTAGTTTTTTTCTGTTGAGTAGGAATCACTCATTTATTTCACTGGATAATAATGAGGAATATGCTAAGGATGAAATAATTTCTAACTTTTTTTCTGGATTAGAAATTGCATTGCTATTCTTTAAGGATAACTATCTTTACCAAGTTTAAAAGAAAAATTATTGAGGATTTGGTACTGTGCTTGGAGGGGAACTATACCTAGAGCACAGGACACAAAAAGACTTCCAAGTACTTGAAGAATTTTATTCTAATTGATTGTATTTGAAACTTTGTAACATGAGTTATTCTGTTGTGTTGTTATGGCAACTTTAACTGGATTACCTAAAAAACTGCATTCTCTGATAAAGCAGTGGAATGAATTGATCATTGGATATATTCAATATGCAATTTCTTTTTACACACTTATTGTAATAATCGTTGCTCTTAATTTGAACAACATTTAATTTGTAGTGTCAGAAATTTCTATAAAAATAAATAGATTTCTTTTTCTTTCACTTTTTATGTTACTGGTTTCTGTAATCTTTATGAAGATACATCTGCCTGTGGAATAAATTCTCCCTGTGATAGAATTGTACATCTAAAGTGTCTGCACAGAATTTGATTCACTGAAAATTTTGAATGAGGAAAATTAAACATAACAGAAATCTGACCTGAATTTAATCATTATGTCTTGTAAAGAACACTTTCAAGTAATGCTTTCTCTCATAAATGAGGAACCAGGATTACAGAATACCAATACTGTCAGAGTATAAAAGCCGTATAACCATATTTTTGATGTTTTATAAAGGGTTTGATAAAAATGTCACTATTTTGAAACACACAAGCATCTCTCTCCTTTTGTCAGTTATCTATTAAACCACAAAAGATTTGCTGATTATTAATATGGATGTCCTCAATATCACATTGCACAATTCTAAATGTACAATAAAGGTAATTAAATATTTTGCTATTTATATTTTCCCTGACATTAAATAATCTTAAAATATTCCTATTAAGAGGTTTATATTAAGAAAACACTGTGTTGTAAATATTTTTATGACAGTTTAAAAGTTTCTGTTCTAAGACAAACAAAAATTTGAAATCTCACTCTTCACTGTTAGGTGAAAAGAAAATCAGCCAGTAAATACTGGCAAGTAATATAAATTATATCTGTTTTCCAGCCAGAGCATCTGGTATTTTGGCAGATATCCCTGGCAGATCTGTTATAACAGAGGCTTTGAGTTTCTTTTCCTGAGAATTTTGTTTGGCTTACTTAGCTGAGTGGGAAACAGACACTGACATTCCTATAATGTATGATATTTGAGAATATAATTTTGCCTGAGACTTTCAGGGGAAGGCTCTGTAAGTATCGCCAGTTAAAAAATTACATTATAATATTTCTTGGGAAATTTGTTTTGACCACAGTACTGCATGTTGGAAAGTATCAGTCTTCTAAGGAATATTTAAATTCTACTTAAACAAAACAAACTAGACATAGAATTTGACTTTTTTTTTCTTTCTTTTTTTTTTTTTTTCTTTTCATTGTTTTCTGATTAGCCTTATTTACCACAGCTTTTCTTTAGCTGAAGACTTCTGTTTGGGTACTTTTCAGTCTGGTTGGGGATAAATAATGTATTTGACCTGTAAATTGTTCATGTTGTACTAATCAAAATGATCTGTTCGTCTACTCATAAAACATGACCAAGATGATATTGTTACTTATATTAGTCATGTCTTACCCCTCAAACTGACCTCAGGAGAACTAACCATGATGTAAGGTCATATCAAAAATGCAAACTATCAATTCAAGTCCCTCTGAAACTTTCTTAAATTGCTCAGTAAAAAGTTTTTACAAATTCATTTCCTATCCATATGATTTTCTAAGTATTTGCTATTCAGGATGTATGTGTAGTTGTGGTGTCCTTTTATTAGGTGTGTGGCTTTGTGAAATTATAAACATTCCTTGTGGGATAGTTGCTGCTTCAGTCAGGGGAACATAAAAGCTTTTAGGAGTACAACATGAAAGATAATAACAAGCTGAGGAAATTTTATCTTTTTCTTTCTTCTAAGCTAACAAGAAACAGCAGTAGTGTTTTTTTGTTTGTTTCTTTGTTTGTTTGTTTCAGAAGGTGCTGAGCTAAGGCTGAGGAGAATACCCATACTCAGACCTAATTCTTAGAACTAAGTTCGGGTTCTTCTAGAAATTGGACCCATTTAGAGAAACTGCAGAGGAAAAAAAAAAAAAAAAAAAAAAAAAACCAACCAACCAAAAACAACAGCAACAATAAAACCTACAAAAGTCATCAGACCATTTGAAAATCCTGATTATTCTTTTATTGTATTTAATATGTATCTAGTAAATCAGGCCTAAGAATGTTAGCTACTTTCTCCTCAACTAAAGGTAATAGAAGGATCAGCAGTTGTTGGGTCTTTGTTATTCTTCTTATTCTAATATCTACTACATGTCTGCAATATGCTGACTTCACTGCCAAATATCTTGTGTGGCTTTCAGAGTATTTTGAGTATTTTCAGCATTTTTATAGTGCTTTGAATGAAATTGACCATATTTGTACACAAAAATGGTTCTTCACAATCTTTTTTTTTTTTTTTTTCCCAAAAGGTAGTTGTCATCTAAAGGCTCACAGAATTATAAACAAGGATGCAAACGAATTGAAAGTCTGATGCACTGAACAACTTCAGAGACGAGTTGCTCACCATTCACCCATCTCTAGCAATAGCTTGCCAGAAGTTATGCTGCTCCATAAGTGTCAGAGGGAATTGTTGAAGAATAGAGAAGTTGTCACCCTGACACTCTGTTGTTGGGTACCAAGATAATTTTGTCTACAAAACTGTCTCTCCTGATGGTCTGCCCTATTGAAGACTATAACATTTTCTTGCCCTGTTTTGTTAGTTCGTTGTAGAACTAGATATCTTAAAAATATCTCTACTGTATTGGACCACAGGTCTGTCTTGCAAGACAGACAAAACAATACTCTGTCTTTGGTATTATCTTATAGGAAATGCTGAAGGGAGGAATCTATGCAAAATATACATGTGCTATTTTTTTCTCTGGTATGCTTCCCGAGCTTCTGGCAATTCATTTACTAGAAAAATGGATTTTGCAATATCAACAACCCCTTTTCTTTCATAATTTTACTTACATAATTTTACTTTACATAATTCTACTTAACTGATTTTTAATCTCATTCATCATTTTGACATCCACAATTCCTAATGACCTCTGTTAATGTGTTGTGCATAGAAGTATTTAACTCTCTTGTTTAAACTTGTTGCCATCATGAATTTATATAACACCGCCATATCACCTAGTTGTTGCTTTTCTAGTCTGGCTAAAAACATCTTTTGTGGATATCTTGTGATACCTTTGCTCACTCTCACAATTTGTTTTTGTGACTTCTGTACTCTTACAGTATCTTTTAAGATGAAATGGAAAAGAAAAGTCCAGTAAGAACTCTATTGGTTATTAAGACTTCACATAGTTTCCCTTATTCTTTGGTAACCTTGTTTCAAGTCTTTCGTTAAGGATTTGGGTACTCAGTCTGTTGTGTTGGATGAATCATATTTCCTGTATGGCTGCTGACTTCCTCAAAATTATAATAGAGTTTTTACCTCTTCTTAAAATAAATAAATGAGGATACCTTCTTCCTTTATTGTGTTTTCCTGTTTTCGTTTATTAATTGTATTCTTTCCCCAAATTCCAAGAAATCTGATTAGTATATAAATCAAACTTACTCAACTATTGCTCCTTATAGAGCCCTGTATAAAAATGACATTGTATTTGCCACCTTCTATTACTCAAATACTGATATTTATCTAAGAAAGAGGTTACATAGCAAAGATCATAGGTTGACAATTTTATATTAGATTTTTTTGGGACTCTTAGGCAAATATGATTAGATCTTGGCAATTTGCTGGTATTCACTTTGCCAGTTTGTTCTGAAATCTTTTCTAATGACACTTATGTTTGAGATAGTACCTCTGACTCATCCTGAATAAGAAATGGTTTTAGTCTGGGAACATGGTTTTGTTCCTCAATAGAGAATACTGATCCAAATGCTTCATTTTGTTTTTCTACCATTACCTTATCACCTCTGAATGGTCTCTTTATGTCCCAATTAAATATTTACCCCTCTCATAGGCTCCCAGCTATATAAGTATATATAAATATGTTAGTGCTATTTATGAGTTTAGAAAGTTGATAATTGAAATCTCTTCTTGATTTATTTTGCTTTTGTATACAACTTGGAAAACAAACAAACAACAACAACAAAGAACCCTTAAACTTTCTTTGTTTCTCTTAGGTAGACACAGGTTCTACTTTCTGAAGAATATCTTTCCTTGTTTTAATCCCTGCCTTTATACATTGTATAGACCTTTTAATGTATTGTGCATGTTTGATGTTGGTGTTTAATATCATGTCTTTAGATACATATCTTTGATACTTGCAAGCATTTTACTCTTTTGCTGCTATTTATCTATGGATTCCTTATAGGAAATATTCACCTATTTCATCTTTTATACAATATAACTATGCTTCTTGTTATGCTCACCTTATTTTAATACATTTCAAGAGGTAATACAAAAACACCATGCTTAGATTTTATGGCTCCTGTTATGACCCTTCTGGACCATTTTCATACAAGTGTTTAACCACTACATTTTGAAACCTTTCAGTTAGCTCAGATGCACATGGATTTTCAAGCACTTTTAAAGCCAGATTTTCAAGCATGCTGTACTCTGCAAAACCTAATGGTTGTTCTCAACCTCTGTCAAAAAATAGTTTTCATTCAGGTGTGAGATTGAACCCTCTAATAGACCTGCTGAGTTTCAACACTGTATTGTTCTGCAAGCAAATTACTTTTCAATTGGAGATGAGCAATAACTCTCACTTACAGAACAGCTAGTTGTCTGAGGAAAGAAGGTCTGGATTGTCTATTTTGACAGAGATGGGGATCATCTATTCCACTGTGAACAGCCTCTCTGCATGTGTCTGTTACTGGGGCAGAGATATTGGTTAGGTATAGGTTCAGGTACTATGTTTGTTATTCCCAGGGCAGTAATATGGTATGCATTAGAAGCTATAGGTCCTGCAATGAGCACAGGTAGCAGGAAGAATGAAACCCTGAATTCACCTACCTCTCTCCTCCTTTACCGCAGCCTGGCTAGTTTAGCAGGTGCTATTGTGGGAGACAGAAAACACTTCTTGGAAGAGGAGCTGGGATTATGGGTAGGTGGTTGCACTGAAGGGATAAAGCATCTGGGGACCAGTTCTGTGGAGGATCTTGTACCAAAAAAGAAGCAGAGGAAGGACGTTCCTAAAGAGTTTAACATCAGCAGGTGGGGACTCAGACTATTACCATCTCAAACCTCTGCAGTCTTACAGCTATGTCTTACAGCCAGAATCTGATTACAAAACATCTCTAACTCTTTGTGGTCCTTTCTCATTCCCTGGATTACCACCAACCTTCTTCTCCCTTTCCCACAGAGTTGCAGTTCCCTGTGCTGAAGTTTGAATTTTGTTTTCCTAGTCATCCTGGATGTAGCAACATTCACCTTTACTTGTGCAGGCAGACAGCAACAGGCTGTTACAGGGTCATGAGATTTAGGAACACATCGCTTCATGTAGTATCTACGCAAGCCGTTCTACAAATGGTGAATTATAACCACTCACAAGCACTTGCTCTGCATATGCATTCATCTCTCATACAGACATAACAAAATATTTCTTTCATCTGCCGGTCACAGTCTAGAGACATCTGGCTCTTATAAGGGTCAGTAATGAAAAAAATTAACCTGTTTTGTCCCTTTCTTTAAAGTGGAATCTTTGCTTTTGCAAAGAAAGCAAGAGATTTCAGTCAGAAGCTCAATCATCAAGGACGAACTATGAACTGAGGAGCTGAACTCACTAATTCATAAATTTAAAAAAACTACAGCCAACTAAATGGACTACTTAAATAAAAATACATAGAATATTTTTAACATCCGTCAGTGTCAGATAAGGTCTTTCTTAGCTTTTGATACTGGTTGCTCAGGTTGGAAAGAGGATGTTTTTGTTGTTTCCTCTTACCTTCTGTCTTTACAGGAGGTGCAATATTTACTCCTGGACTTGCTTCTTGTTACATTTGCCTCAGTTAAGCAGCTTTTAATGTGGTATTGGAGTGGTCAAGTACAACAAAAAAATAGAGTTCTTTGGATCTGAAGTGACTGAGAATTGCCTAGACATCATATATGTGAAAGTCTTACTGTGGTCATGTTCTGAAATAGAGGAAAAATAGGGTTTAATAAATAAGCCGTGTTTTTAGAACATTTACAATGTGAAAATGCCTGAATAATAGGCTATGTAATCAAATTATATTATATTTAAAGAAATAATAACAAATAAAGATTTCATCTAGGATAGGTCTGTATGGATAATACTTTTCTTATGCATTTACTAGGGTGATGAATGCATAGAATTGGATGTATATTGCACGGTAGAATAAATGTGCTTAATAGTAGTCAATTCAGATACCAGCAATCCAGAGTTGTAATAGGTCTTAGAACAGATTGGAGAATTATCAGAGCTGCAGAATAACTGGTAGATACTTTGGTCAGACTGGTCCATGTTGCAGGACCAAGCAGAGACTGGATCCCAAATTACCTAAGCAGGCTCAGATATGCATGCACGGCTCTGCAGGTATGACAGTATTGGGATTTTTCTGTATTTAGGTCAACAACTTTTTGAGTGTTCTTAGTGAGTGCAATACATAAACAAAAGCTTCTTTTGTAGGTTGGCAGCATGCATTTTGTCCAGAAAAGCATGGCAGTGACATTAATATAAATTCTATGGCAACTTCCTAGGTAGAAGTGGCCTCTGTAAATATGTGGAGCTGATTAGTAAAATGCATTGATCCAAGAGCTTACTCATATTGCACAGCTGGATCAGCTAATCAGCTGCTGGCTTACATACAAACTGTTTGCAAAAGAGGAGGTATTACTCACCTTAATCTTTGTCAGAGTTGAATATGTGATCAGTTTAAAGAGTTTGTAGCTCCTGTCCAAGAGTGATGATTATGCGGCACATTTCTCTTTTGCTTTCAGGAGTCAGTCATAGATTTGTTTACTTTTCTCCACTAAAACTAAATTAAAATAATCTTCACAGAGAATTGATGATCTTAACTTGCTAGTTGTTCACCTGGAAGCACAGAACTTGTCGATCTTGCCAAAGTAATGCTGCAACCTACCAAGAATGTAGCCCAGGGAATTTTTTTATTTCATCATTACAGGAGCTGAATGACAACAATGGCTTTACCTCCTCTAAAGGAAACAAAACACTTGTGCACTAGAAAACCATGTGCTCTATTCACTACCATGTGATATACGCCACAGAGAATGTCTTCTTTGCTCAATGAACTGGAAAAAGATAATTGTTATTTATACAGTTAAGAAGAGCAATGCTGAAAATAATCAAGACCTGCAATAGAAAGGACACCCTTTGGCTAAGAAAACTGTGGAAAAAGTAATCCTGACATACTCCCCACCACCTGGTCTCTCCCCTCAGGAAGTTTTATTGAGATCCCCTTGGAATATGTGAAGTTATGAACCATAGTCATCAGTTTGCCAGATAAGACTGAAGCACAAAATGAATTGAAATAAGCTGAAGATATGCAACAGAGATTTGTCTTACTACTGGGAAATCAGTTTAGGACTTGCAGACAGAGCTGAAGCCAGTTGTTCATTTGCTAGTGCTGGGCTCTGCTAGGGACAGGATCATGAGAGAAGGATGAACTCCAGACAGTCTATACTGTGCCCCAGTTATCACCAATGGCAGCATTCAGAATAAATACTCCCTGATCTAATCGTGATTATATCAGGGAATCAGAGTCAGATTAAATTAATTTCCTAGCCTGTGATGGGTCTTTAATATTAGCAAACTGAGGCAGTTAAGCCACACCAATGTTTTACACACCTGTTTTAACATTTTGGTAAGTCAGGACTATATATTCCCTGATCAAAGCATCCAATACAGTTCACAGTTTTTTTTGTTTGTTTGTTTGTTTTTTGACAGCTCTTTTTGTCTGATCCACATGCTTTGTGGAGTCACTGATCTTTCTTGTGATTTTTCTGTTTCATTTCTGTTCCAAAAGGACAATTAAGAAAAAAAAAAGAAAAAAAGTGGGGATGTTGGAGGGAGTGAGAAAAAACCCTGGAAAATCTCTTTCATAAAAGTTGTGATTCCTTGAGCATAGATGAGCCAGCTATCTCAGCATAGAAGTGGCATTACCTGACACCTTTAAGAAAATAAGTAAAATGTTTTGCTTGATCACAAGTCATATGTTTATTTGAGATTTCCAAGAGTTTTCAAATGAGTAAATTAAAATGGAATATGCAGACAAAGTAATTTCAGAATAAAAGGTCAATAGGTTTCACTCATTCTATATCATCTATCTTATATATATCATCATTATCTACAGATAGAGAGATAGAACCTCTACCTACTGCCTAGCTGTTGCTAGAGAGGACAATGTTTCTGCTTATCAGACTCCAGTTAGCAAATATGCTGTTTTATTTTCTGCTGTCATAAAGAGAGACTCATAGTAGCTTCAGCTCCAAGCAGCTAACAGAAAAATCAGCTTTGATCATCCTAATCAAGACATAACCAAACCAGAGAGTGTGATTTGCCACATACCTTTGTAAAATCATAATTTACTTTCTGTGGTATAAAAAAACCTGTCTTCTCCTTCTTTCCATTTGATCATATATTAGATATGAGATTTTATAAAATATTCTGTCAAATTTCAGCACAGATCCCTTATTAAAAGCAATGTATATTTTCTTTTGTTCTGTTTATCATCAGGGAACATCAAACTTTGGAAGTGCTGGATGACCTGAAAAGCAATGCAGAGGTCAAAGAAGTACTGATATGGCCCCTTTTTTGCAGCTTTTTTATCTGTGGAGGTTACTAAGTATAGATTGCCACATTTAAGGTGTCTTGCATCAATTTGCACCAAAACCACCCTCAAAGTACAGCTGTATTTCATATAGGCCAATTGCTTTGGGTACCACAGGGGCAGGACTATGCTTTGAGTATTTTTAAGATTGCTGCACTTTGGAATTCTATGACATTCATAAATTATTCTTTATGATCTCCTAATGACCCCAAAAAGCTGCTGCTTAATGGGACCAGGTATAAATGGAAGAATTGGATAAAAGAATTGGTGCTTAATTAACTCTGCACAGCCTGAGAACAGACCCCTTCCGGTTGATTTCAGACATTTAGTGACTTTCCAGTAAACCAGCAGTCATGCTTCAGACTAATGAGAGAACACGCTCTGCACAAGCTGCAGATAATGAGATGTCTAAAGTGATTACATTCACTCAGAAACATGGACTTGACACAGCATATTACCTAAAATAGTATCCACTGCCTTTTTCAATTAGTGTCTTCTTCTTAGTGTGGTTATGTTGATGGCTGAATTACAAAATAGAGAAAACCAAACCATTTTGGAGTTAAATCTGGGTACACACAGCAATCTAGTAATAGGTCTCAAGCCCTGAAAGGAAGACTGCAGAGCTCCAAGATAAAACTAAATTAGTCTGGACTTGCAATTGTAGCTAGATTGCTTCTGCTGCCCAGGTGTTTTGATCCTTGCTAATTAAGGCACACTCAAGTTTTGTTAATGGCAAAAAAGAGAAACATAAATCTGTCTCAGTAGTAAAATAAATGTAATGGTTAAACAAGAGGGATTAGTGGCCACTTGTGTCCGTGTGGAAGTCTGACGGCATACTTTCTTCTTTCCAACTGTATCTCAGGAACAAAAAGAACTTGCCTCCAAGATTATAAATTAACTGAACCCTGATGCAATAAGGTTTAATCAGCACTTATTCTGTACAATCCAGTCTGAACGAATTAGGGTTGTTAAAATTGCTTTAACTGTAGTTAAACCTCACCACCTCAGCTGAACTGAAATTAGACTCACATTGTCCAGAAAGCAATAACTTTACTCTGAAACACAGTTTAATGTATACACTGACAGTAATGTTGAAAACAAATAATCCTTACGCATTGTAAACAGACACGCTTATGTATACTTATGTATATCACTGTCTTTCCAAATCTTCACTATTTAGGTTTGATAGTGTTCATTTGCTGGATTCAAGCATCCACTGTCCTCCAGATTCTTCTCTTATGAGAACGTATATAGACTGTAACCAGCTACTCTTGTAACTTTCTCTTCATTTTATTGAACTGAATGACTTTAAAATTTCCCCTCTCTGAAAATTTTTCAGAGCATTCTAACAATCTTCAGAACTCTTTTTGCAATCCAAAGGTATTAATCATCTTGGTTTCTTTAAGTATTGCCATCAGAAAGAACATGGATTTCTTATAACTGTATCATTAATGCTACATAAAATGATAAATATTATGTATATAAATATTATATATCAGATGATTATATTCTTCTCTTAATTATGGAACTTCAGTAAGGCCTTATTCTCTGCTATTCCTCTTTTATGACTCTTAAATAACTTTTTTTTTCAGTTGTTCCAGTTCAGGATACAGATTCCTATCTTGTAAAAATGAGTTAGCTAATTTTTTATTTATTTATTTTTTCATTCTTAGATATATGGCCTTGCATTTTGCTGTTCCACATTCAATTTATAGATGATTGAAATATTTTTTATGTATATATGGACACTTTTCTTGCCTTTGATGTTCCATCAAATCATATTAAATAATATAATTATTTTACAGCTATAGAGAATTTAGATCAAAAATCATGTTTATTATTTCACAACTAATGACTACTTCTCCATGCTTGATAAATGCATTTAATATTTACTACTTCCCCGTAGGGGGGGCACTAGGTGATCTTTGAGGTCCCTTCCAACCCGAGTCATTTTGTGATTCTATGATTCTTCTAATTTAAACAACAGGCCAATTTTGATGCATAAAATACATGATTCTTGTGCCTTTTTTTTTTTTTTTTAAATTATGCTTATTAACCTTATAATGTCTCCCTTTAATTAACATTTACATTAGCTTATTTTTCATGTATTTCTATACAGAGGTTTATTCATTTATAGGTCATACATAATTTAGAATATTTAGATTTGGCCATTTTTGCTTCTTTTAAAGATTTCTGGTACATTCTGTGCACTCCTGAACTGCTATCATTTGTTTGGATAAGATTTGCTCAGATTCCACTGTCATGATGCATTACAATCAGGGTTATCTATAAGACTCTTTGGTGCAGGCAGCCTTGCTGTACAACACATAGTGTGAAAGAAAATATCAACATTTTTTGTATGGTTTCTTGGGGCATCTTTTTCATGTAAGGAATCTACAAACAACCTTTAGGGAGATTTGTCAGCAGAATTGTTACCAAGTAAAATGCAATACAAAATATACATAATGAAACATAGTTATGTATAACGCGTGACCCCAGGTATGAACAATGTGAAAACAAAAATTCAGATGAAAAGAAAGATCAGCTTACTTTCACTGTGCCGTTTCATTTTTGCTATGCCATTTTATTTTTCAATTTTATCTTCTGATTCAAGAAATTCAAGCCTGACTGTTCAGAAAACTACTTACATGTCAGTGAAGTCACTGGGGCAAGTCTTCAAGTGGTATAAACTACTCCTATTATTTTTTTTTTCCAGCTTCTGTGCTTCAATTAATTTTCATCCTGTACTGCAATTATGTTTATTCCTTTTTCAGGGCTGCTTACAGAATATCAGATATATTTTCCCAGCAAGTGTGCAAAAATTAGATAAGCATTATATAAATACATTCCCTATAGAAGGGGAAAGACCTGTGCTGAAGAAGTAAGTGTAATTTACAAGCCCAAATGAAAATGTGTTAGCTACCTAACCAGGACAAAATTTCCATACCAGCCTGATTGCTCAGATGAGTGATGTGGACAAAGAACGAACTGTTGGCATAAACACTGGGTTGATGAGTTCTCTGACATAGACACAGAAAGAATTCCCCAAGAATCATTTGCATCTTCATTAAGTTTTCCTTTAAAGGAAAGAAAAAGTGTGTGTGTGTGTGTGTCCCGAAAAATAGGGAATACTGTCTTCATTAGACAAGGATTTCTTGTACCTTTAGTTTAACGCATCTGTTGCTACCCTATGTTGGATCAGTGACTGGATAGACTCTGGCTCTAATCTGGAACATGAATTTTAGTATCAATGAATTTTCCATCCTGACAACCAAATAGATGGTACTGAGGATGCAAAGGATTTGTGCAGTTGCTCATAGCTGAGAAAGGCAGAGTTTCTAAATAGGAAAAGTGTAAGCAACAACAAGAAAAATAGCAATAGCTTTTGCCCAAGGAGATAGAATTGTAGAACGTGCCACTGGGAAAGCAGATAATGTTACCCTGCTTGAAAATGTGTGAAATCTCTGATAAATTTACTCCATATCAGACTGTTTTTTCTTCAGCTTTCAAGAGCTTCCAAAAGTTTTTTGCCTCTTTTCCCATAAGATCAAAGATTTTATAAAGAAGTAAAAAGTACATAAACTATTACTTGCTCCTCGTCACTCCCAATGGACAGTGAGATAACTGAGAAAGACAGCAAGGAGAAGACAGGAAATACCTAACAGTATTATCTACCAAATCTTTGTAGAATAGGAACTGTAGAATATAGCCCTGTAGAATAGGAACTTCAGAAAAACAATCAAACAAAACAAAGAGAAAAATCCACAACCTTTCTGTGCCAGTTTTATGGCACAGATTTGTAACATGTCTCTTCATGCACTGAGGGCAGTATTGAAGATCTCTCAGGCATGTTTTCCTCTGCTCCAGAGACATGCACCAGGAAGCACCTTATGTTTAAGGCTTTCTCTTAGATTCTGCTGTCCGGTACAAGAGTTTTCTGATTTTCACATTTAATGAAAATAGAATAATAAAGAAATTTTATTGTCAATATACAGTAAAAGGATAACAAAAGATGAGTTTTATGGGTTGAAGTGCACGTATGTGAGGCTTTGGCCAAGAAAATGAACATGCCTGGGACTATTTCTTGGCACAAAAGCCAGGTAGCCTAAGAATCCCATGTCTAAGCTAATAAACTTCCTTAGCATCCAAAATGAGATAGCTGTATAGCCGTATGAAAATTGTCCTCTAAGAGCAGCTCTACTGACCAGCCATTCTCAGGAGCTGGGAATCATGGTTAATTAATTAATATTTGGAAGAAGACAACTTTGTGCCCCAGAACTTTCCAAGTTTGTATCCCAGATTCCCAGCATAGGGAGTTGTGTTTGGGGGCCCAGGAATTCCACCCCATGCATTTGAGTTTACAGTGATAGACATAGCTGGAGAGTTTGAGAAATGTTGATAAAGCTGAGGTTATAACCACAGCTCTGCTGTAACTGATTCTAAGCTGATTTAGTCTGGCATTAAGCAATTAAAGAGAGACATATTCAAAAAGGAAATGGTTAGCCAATGTATTGAACAACCATCCTATCCATTTTTTTTTAATATATGTAAGACAGAATTTTGGGAGTTCCTTGATTTTTCCCCCCTCCTTCCCGTTCTTTGACGATTCATACAATAACTGTTAGGAGTATGGGGGTATCTGTTCATGCATGATGAAAAAGTGGGCATCACCCTCATTTTAGATTAGTCCTAAAGTCAAGTTTACATTTTGTCACTTGAAATTGTCTACTTGATTTTCAGTTAGACAACCTCCGTGATGTTCCAGAGCATCTATTCCGGAAAATCTTAAATATTGATTTATTCTTTGTGTTACATATGTGTGAACCAGAGAGTTTGAGGCACAAGTCAGCAAAAGGGACAATCCCGATGGAGCTGTTTGTATACAACATCCATGACTTCAGCGTCAGGTCAGTGTTCTGAATGTTGAAGTGTGGCAAGTATGCTGGCATGGCAGCCCATTACTGGGGTACAGTTTATTACTCCTTGACTTTTAACAGACTGAAAGAATATTAATGGTGTGGGCAATTTAGAGCTGCAGCAGTTAGTTAGCTCTTCAAGGCTTGCACAAACACACTGAAAGACAGACACTTTGCAATGCACAGGCACTTCATAGGGAAAAAAAACAACACTGTGATGACTGCTTGAATAAGTGGAAGGGACTTCTGGAGGCCTTTCATCTCATTACTGTTCAACTAATAGTTAGCCTTAATCTAGACATTAATGAGGGATGCAACTGGAACTGCAAAGAAATAATATAATTAGGCCCTGAATTTAATCATTCACAAAATTACACAGAGACACTCTACACTCTTATTTTAAATAAGGCTAATTAGATTTCTTTTTTAATTGGATTTTTGTTTATAGATTCTAAGATTTACCATGTGGAAATGCATCTTAGAAAACTCCCTCTGTGTTTCTCCCATGTTCTTCCAGGTGTCCACTAGAATTAACAGTCTGGGTCATAATACAATTTCTTTAAACCTGTTCCTTTCAACTCATGGCAGATTTCTCTGGACATGTTTAAAGATCTGTATGATTAAATTGCTAAATGGAAAAGGCTACCTTTAAAAAACATGACACCTTATATTTTGCACCAAAATTTCAACCATAAATTGAAATTTACAGTAACGTAAACTTGTGATTTAAATTGGTAAATGAATTTCCAGCTGTTTCGGTAATAGTTACTGGGTTTACCAGTATCAGCATCTAATTATAATTTTATGCTCAAAATATTTTTCTGAAATAATTTCAGTGAGCTGTATCCTCACAAAATAATGTTTTACTACCTTAATGCACAATTTACCAAACTTTCATAATAAAATAATAAGGCTAAGTTTCTTCTAAGAATAAGAACACATAAAATAATATAACTACGAAGTCTTTGTTATCTGGAATGGGCAAACACAAATCAACAATCTTTCTTCTTTTTCACGTGCATTCCCAATATTCATGTGTAACAGTTTCTATTTTTACCTGTGCAAATAAATTTTAATGAGTGTAATTCACCTGCTTGTGAGTCTCATAATTTCCACCTATGACATATATTTTTATAGAACTGTAATAGTAATTGCATATCTTTATCACTAGAAAAATCAGTTTATGGCAAATATCCTTCTTAAAGAAGCCAGTGCAAAGGTGTTGTATGAGTTGGACATGTTTCTCTATGCCAAGCTTGTCCAGAGGAGCAGACTTATGGATTATATAAAAACATCACTGCAGAAAAACTTTGGACTTGAGAGCATAAATGGAAGGCAGCTAAACTTACTTTCTAACAAACAACAACAACAAAAAAACTTCAAATCAAAACAAAACACAACAAGTCACAAAGCTTACAAGTAAAACAAAAATAACGAAATATCTGGAAACATTTACAAGAAAAAATGCTTTAACAATAAGATGTCATTTTCTTAAAAACAAACAAAACAACAACAAAAAAACACTTTCTGCTCAAACATTGCTCTACATTGTTCTTGTTTTGTTACTAATAATTCAGTCATATTTCCTTAGGGTTGAAAAAAATAAAAAAAAAATAAAAAAAAATCTTCGAGAGTGTCTATCGTTTTATTACAGTGATTTAAAAGACTGTCAACTATAAAAGACAATATAGTGAAGCAGAACTGAAGCTGGATAATATGCAAATACTTGTTTCTTGAAAAGTGTTATTTTTTTCCTCTATGTGCTTCTCATGTATAATGAAATCTGTTAAAACGGTTGATTAGAAATAGCAGAATATCTTAGGTCATCACAGCAACGTCTATGTCATTATGTAATGACTTCAAGAACAGAATTGATAACAGAACATTTAAGCTTGCACCAGGGCATTCATGCCTACCTAGAAGAGAAAGGAGTTAAAATGGACATTTTATCAAAAGTATGAGATTTTCAAACTTTAATACAGAGTAGCTTTTTTTTTTTCTTTTTTTTTTTTTTTTTCCCTCCAAATTTCATTAAAAGTCTCATTTACTTTTCTAAGAGGATATGGAAATATATTATTTTGTAAGACTACTGAAATTTGAACTATTACACTTTCATAACTTCATGGTAAACCTTGATCTTGATGGGCTGTAAGGGGAGAGAAGTCTGTATTAATTTGCTACATTTCAAAAGTAAGAGGAATGAAGTCTGCTACCACGCTCCTTCCAACTCATTAGAATCCAGAGAACCCAGAGGGAAACAGGCCTAAAGTAAAGCTTTGTATGTGCAGGCTGCAGACATAGACCAGGATTTACAAGACAGGAAACCACCATTCTGCAAGCTCAATTCCAGTTAATTCCTCTCAGCAATGTATTTACTCAGAGACAGCAAAATTCAAATCATTTTGAACTTACTTACCACATTGGCAACTTTACTACCAGCTCTTGTTACATTGAGAAGGCAGATGGTCTGAAATGAGCTTAATAAGACATAGAGTTAATGGTAAAATGGATTCCTGGTGATTTGTGATTTAGGAGTGATAATCAGCACAGTGGGGGCTGATAGAAGCTCTGTCTGAGGACAGAATAGATGGGAAAAGAGCGTGTTGTTAGGACAGCCATGCACCCCTCTAGTCCCCAGCCTGCTGGAACCAAGTCCATCTGGAACAGAGGAAGGCAGGTTAGTACAGCTCCCCCTCACACCATCTCAGAAATAGCTGGGTGTATCATGAGCTTGGAGGAAAGACTATGCAGCAGCAGCAGCCACAGATGCTGTAATGTGAATTAAAAAATCCAGTGCAAAACTCTTTGTGTGGCACATTTTGGAAGACTGACAAGAGCTGGGGTGAGATTTTACCTGTGTTGGGATCAAATTATTCAATCTTACCAACGCAGATGTCAGAAAAATAAACAGATAACAAAATGTATGTCCTGTGTTTCTGTGTTTCTGAATACTGTGAAAGTGCACCAGACTGCAATTTTTCTGTGAGTTCAGGGCATCAGGGACTTCTTTTTTTTTTTTTTTTTTTTTTTCCTGTCTATAACCTGGAGTACAACTTTACAGAAGAAAAGTACTAATATTCATAAATTGGGGAAAATATGTAGAACAATGGATAGTTTTTTTTTGTGAAAATTATTGCTTTCTACATATAATAGAAAGGAAGATCCCTTTTGCCATGAAGGGACTTTCCATACTGTGTGACATCATTCAATCCTGCAACGCCAATTGTCTAATATTTTGAGGTACTCCAGAGTTGTTAATAAGTTGACTGTATACATAAACATTCTGATTATGTCCATACATATATGTTATTGAATGAATGAGGTCAATACCTTGGAAGTATCACGCACTGTGAATTTGTTTTCAGAGTTCATGTCTTACTAAGTCTTAAACCCATTCAGACATTATGAAATATTCTATTGTCAATAGTCCAGATTTTGTTCATCATCTATCTCCAAAGTAAATTTCTGCTGGGTCTTTCTGATGACTTTTCAAAACTAGGAGGATTTTCTAGATGTGTTCTCCTGCTGGATGCAATTTCCTCAGTGGTTTATTGAGGGGAAGGAATTTGCAGGTGGCCTTGCACTGTTTCACATGTCCCTGAACTAGAGATAATGAGGAAGTAAGCGGTAGAAACAAAAACTTGAACAAGGTCGAGATAAATAACTTGGCTGCAGTGTTAAAGATGAGCTTTGCACAGTGGCCAATTGCTGGCTGGCTTGAGGTGCGTGTCTGAGGGTCTCTAACCAACTGTATGACAGATTCGGGTGTGTGGACAGTGCATGGGGCTATGGGGAAAGTATATGTAGTGGAGAAAAATGGTAATAAATGTCTCCTGTTCAAGAGCTGTTGGGAGTCCGTGTCTTTCATCCCTTCAGTTTATTTTTTGTCTCTGATAATTCTAGGGTTTGGAGGGGGGTAAGTAAGTTGGAAACTGAGGATATTTTCCAGCTGTTTAGTATACTTCCTATAAGAAAAGAGTGATGGTGGCTATTTACCTGTTTGAGTCTCACATAACTAAAGACAATCAGAGACATTATTACTCGTCTTAAAAACTATCTGCATTTTACATCACATGCCAATAGGGGATGCCTAGGCCCTGGCATTATATTCTGGCTCACTCTTTCCTGATCAGAACACAAAATTTAGGTTTTGAGACTTTTACCTGTGAACAAAAGGTGACTTATCCATTTAGATTGGATTGGCTGAACAATTGGATAGACAGAGATACAGCTTTCTATAAACTCTTTCCCTTACTCTCATTTATTCATCTCTTACTGTGTGTTATACAAATCATTTAGTCATTTTCCGGTCATATTTCCCAAGAAAACATTTGGTAGTTCCTTTTTAAGGAACCTTTCTTTTGTTGTATTCTTCAGAAATAAATCAATAGTTGCCTATTCTAGGAACTATGCACCCTGCCATGTACCAACTTCATAAAATATTTCAGTAATTCCTCTTTCTAACCATGTCCTTCGGGCAACTTTCTTTTGCCTTTGTGTGTGTGTGCGTCTTGAAAAGTTCTCAATAGTTCTCAATGCTTATTTGATCTCAAAAATAATAAAGTTCTTCATGTAACTATGATGAAGGATTATTTTGTTTTTCTTTATTATAGCATCAGAAATACCATAAAGAACACAAAATACTTATTTTTAACAGAATGAATCAAGGAATATGTTTGGTAGGAATGTAAGTAGAACAGAATAGCTTGAAAGTCTGGAAGCCATTTGGTTTAAAGAAGGGCTAATCACAAGGCTAGTGCCACCTTCAACATTAGATCAGATTGTTCTGGAGCACAAACTTAATTTTGAAAATATCCAGGAAAGGAAATTCCATCACTTCTCAGTGAGAAACCAGTTCCAGTGTTTTACCACCCTCGCGTTTACTAAATATTTAATTTGAATTTCCATTGTTGCATCTTGTGTCCATTGCTTCTTCTACTTTCACATCTGAGGATCAAAAAAAAGTCTGACTTTTTTCTGTAAGCCAATATGTAATAGAAAACAAGATCATCTATTAGACTTCCCTTAAAAGTGAAGAACCACAGCTAACTCAGGCTCTTCTTGTATATCATGTGTTTCTCACCTTTGTGACTCTCCACTGGAAGTGCTATAGTAGTTGGGTAGACAAAACTGTACAGAAGGCTCCAGGTACTTTTGCACAAAGGTTAAATGGAGCAGACTAATCACTTCCCTTGCTTTCTACACTCCTTAACACAGCCCAATATGAAATTAACTGTCATTGTTGCAAAAGTACATTTTTGATTCTCCTTCAACTTGCAGTTCATCAGTATCTCCAATTTATTTTCTGCAAAACTGTTTTCTATCTGGCCAGTGCCAAGCCTCTTCTGCTGCATGGGGTTATTCTGTCCCAGGTGCATTTGCCTTTGTTGAACTTCATAAAGTTCCTGTCAGACCATGTCTCCATTCTGTTAAGATTTTTCTGAATGGCAGACCTGCCTATCAGACTCTACCCTTACATTGGTATCACTGAATTTACTTTCTGACAATGTTTTCCATCTTGTCTGTAAGTACTTTCACTCCACTCCCCCTTCTATGTACACACAGCCATTAGCATCCACAAAACTTGTTTTAGCTCCTCTAATTTAGTCACCTACTTAATAACTCTTTAATAACCACCACTTCATTTTATATATTTATTTATTCATTTATTTATTTATTTATTTTTCAGAAGAGTTACTTGGAACTGCCCTTCATTTTCTGTGGCCTACTTTAAAACTACTTCGATTTATGGGCAAAATTACCTCTGGCTGCTTGCTGCAAGATCTCTGCCTAGTCTTCTGCAGAAAAAGAAAAACAGAAGACAGCACATTTGAAAATCTATCAAAGACAAGTAAAGCAGCTTCTGGAAAACTGAAAGACTGGTAGTAGGTGAACCCATATAACTCTGTTACTTCTAATAGATTAACTGGATCTCCCTACATCTGTGGACTGAGTAATCAGCCCTAGAATTTTTCACTGCATATCAGGTCTCATATTGAAAGTTCAGGCTTTTTTTTTCCCCCCATATTCTATATTCTCTAAAATTGGATGTTATTTTAGTAAGTGCTTCAATTGCTGTAGTATAGGACTTGCTGCAGAGATTACATTTTAGGTACATGAGTATTACTCTGCTTTTGTTTGATCTTATATTACCCTGAAACTTTCTGTCTTGCTGTCAGTGCTCTAGCTGTAGGAGAGACAAGAGCTTGTTGCTACTCCCTAATCATTGTTTATAACTAGGGGAAATATAATAGAGGAAATATTCCCTGTACTGCTTCAGTTATCTGAATTCAGGAACACAGGCAGGTCAGAGGAGAGAATATCTGAAGCTATACCTACATCATTACAGCTGCTGTGTCTGAATCACTGTTATCAGGACAGTAAAACAGTTAAAAATTAAAGTTCAACAGGTCCAACAGAGAGGTTGTGGAGTCTCCTTCTTTGGACATATTCGAAACCCGCCTGGATGTGATCCTGTGTAACATGCTCTAGGTGACACTGCTTGAGCAGGGGGGTTGGACTAGGTGATCTCTGGAGGTCCCTTCCAACCTCGACCATTCTGTGATGCTGTGATTCTGTAAAAGTATCAGAACAGAAAATGCAATTATGAATTACATGGATCGCATTTCACCCACTCAAAAAAAAAATAATGTTTTAGTACCACAAAAATATAAAGATACATATTTAGGAAGAAGTAGTGTAAGACATAACAATGAAGGAAAAAAAACTGTAAAATAGAGACTCGAGGATTCTGGGATCTTTAAAGACAAGCTACTTAATATGTGGCTCCTTCTTCATGGATAGATGTCTGTGAAACAAAGCATTTCAGCAATATGCCCTTTCCATTTCATTACCCATTTCAATCTCATGCAGTAGTCAGTACTCCTAGCATAGCTTTAAGACATTTTTTCGTATAACTTATCTGTTTCTTGTTTGTTTGGTTTTGGTTTTGCTTACTTTTAAAGGATGGAAGGGATTCTTAGCCTTACCTTGAGGTTTGTGTTGCCCAGACTACAGCAATCAAATGGTCACTGGATGGAAATATGTCATTTGACTTTACACATGTTGGGAACCAGTGGAGAGTGAAAGGTTGTATGAAATTATTGATCTCTTCTATTTGCATTTTCCAAAGAAGCCTGAAACAGGTTTTCAAAGCAGAAAATTTGGAATATAGCTTTGGAGAGCTTGATCATGACTTTGCCCACAACAAACTTTCATATTCCAAGTTGGTTAGTCACTGACTGACAGGAACTGGGAGTTGAAAGGGTGATAGTCATAGGGTGACAGCCATGTTCTTGAACTCAAGTTTGGACTTGCAGTTTCATCCAACAAGAGTTAAAACCATCAAGAGCTCCACATCCAACAAGGTCTCAACATTGAAAGGATTTTCTCACACTGCTGGCTTTCTTGCTAGATGGATGTAGTGGTCCCACCATTGTAACCTTTTCTCTCTGGGCCAGGATCTACAGCTGACCAAAGCTGAAGCAGTTACAATAAAAATGATTTTAAGAAAGTCTTTGTCCATGTCCTCTTTCCAGACAAAAGCATGCCCAGGAGGGCTATATTCAGTTCACCAGAGGGATGTCATCTCACAGTAG
Source organism: Cygnus olor (assembly GCF_009769625.2). Classification (NCBI taxonomy): domain Eukaryota; kingdom Metazoa; phylum Chordata; class Aves; order Anseriformes; family Anatidae; genus Cygnus; species Cygnus olor. The sequence goes on along the minus strand of NC_049171.1, from coordinate 67,231,766 downwards.
CTGCTGTAGCTATAATGAACAGAAAAGTCCAGAGGGATTTTGGGTAACAGGCTACATGACATTCCATGGAAATGTTCAAGAATGGAAACAAAACTTGTCTCTATGTTAGGAGCCCTTGTACAAAAGATTGTCTGTCCCAGTGATATACCTCGGTCAAGTAAAAATTTTCCCTGAAATATTCATGTTTTTTTTTTTCTTTTGTTTTGTTTTATTTGTTTTGATATGGTTTTGTTTGTTTTCTGTCTGACTGCAGAAATTTTCCATAGCATGCTGACTTTTCTCTCTTTCTCTCTCTCTTTTTTTTTTTTTTTTTTTTTTTTTTTACCCTATTTCTGCTTGAAGGCAAAGAATCTATAAGGTTATTGAGAAGTCATATTTCATTGTTTTTCTAACTTTCATATAGAAAGGCTAGAAAGTTAGACAGGCCTTCACACATGTGCTGGCCTAACACTTCTGTTGCCAATAGAATTGCACCTACCTTCACAGGTCTTTTATATGTTGTACCTATGCTGTGTTGCTTGCTTTCTGGGGTAGGTGGAGAACTGGCTAAGGGACCAGGAAGAAGCTGCGCATGAGAAGAGTACTTTGGCAGCTCATGTGTCCTCTAGCCTTGATCAAAACCTCAGTTCTAACAGAGCTATTTATTAATGGTTATGTCAAATCCAAAATGCAAAGTTGAACAGAGAGAGAACTATGCCATCATAAGACATTAAATAAAAAAGTAGTTTGAAAAAACACAAATCCCAACCTTTTCAGCTTTACTCTTAAGTCTTAGTGACAGCTACAGTGCCAAAGTTTTTAAATGGTAGCTCAGAATTACTGTGTCAAATCATTCCTCAAGAATGTGAAGCAACATATTTGTTATGAGCCAGATAATAAAGAAGTATTTTAAAATGTAATGGCAGAGTACTCATTCCCTCCAACAACAGGTGAATTGTGTTTTTTCCAAAGCCTTTCTCTAACAGGGGACAAATCTGCGTAGAATGAATTTTGAATTATTTGGAACAGATTAAACTGTACTACTGTTTTAATTTGGCTCATACAAAACTTCAGTAAAACCAGAGCAAACATGTAAATATAGCAATACACCCAGAAATCAAACCACTTTTTCTAAGCCTTTGCTAATTTACGAGTAAAAGATAGATAAGTAGGTTTAGGCATCTGTAGCTGTGAAAGCCTTTATTTATTTATTTATTTATTTATTTAAATTTTCCTTTGTTTAAGAAGGGATTAAGTTCCTCCCCATGGACAGTTTTAAAATACTATTCAGTCCCTGATATCCCAAAGTTTCTCTTCTAAATAGTTTATAATGGTGTAAAATTAACCCCAGTCCCACAAGAATTCATCTGTTTTGTATAGCTAAAGTCAAAGGAAGGAATCTTCACTAAGAAATAATTCAAACAATATTTCCATTGATTTCCATAGGAATATTTTCCCCAGAATGGGATTATATATATTTGGCATTAGTAGGGACTGAGCGAATCTATTGGGATTTTTCTGGTTTTCTTTATTATTACTATTATTGTTATTATTGTTATTGTTATTATTTAATAAGCTGTGATAGCCTAATATTTTTTATTCATTCTGTAAGCTCTACTCTGAGATCCTTGAACTTAACAGTGTAATATTCTACACTGTAAACTGCCTGTAAACACAGGCCTGAGGTAATTGAACCCAGTTCTTCAATCACTCTCTAAGTGGAATTAAAATGGAAAACCACATTCCCCAAAAATTTCCTTCTCATTTCTGCTGTGGAACTGAAATGAAATATGGAGAGTACTTGGGTGAATTTGTGCTGTGATTTGATTTTTTCCTTTGTCTAGTGGGTGGATAAGTTATTTTCTGCATTATTAATTTTTAATTCTAAAATGCTGTGGTTGAGCAAGCTATCTTCAAAAAGAAAACGTTTTAATGCTTACTTCAGAAACCAATTTTTTGAAGGAGTCTTTCATTTTACAAATACTATCATATGGTACCAAACTACTTGTGGTTATCAGTCATGGCTGGACTAGCTTAACGGTTGTATTTTAAAATGATTAGAAATTTTGAAATATTATTTCTACTTTAAAATTTAGTTCAATTCCAGAATGAATTTGAATATCATACCCATCTCTTCTTCATGGTGTAAGCATATAGTAGAAATGCTTAGTTTTCATTTATTTATTTATTTATTCCAGTACTGGGAAGCAGGATCAGTTCTAGAAATTGCTAAAATGTATAGTTTCCAAGGGAATGTGATTACTGGATTACAGAAAAATAGCTGTCAACTACCGTGTACTTTGCCTTTAGCAGAACTGTGTAGCTGCAGCACTGGGAAGAGAAGCCATACATTTGCAGAAGGAGCAGCAGTTGTTAAGTTGGGCTGGCCCTGTCTTGCAGCTCAAGTCTGTGGTGTTAGAGCAGACCCACTGTTTCACACATCTAAGCTCCATGTATTCCCATGATCTATTCCCTTTCTTGGCTGCAGCCTTGTGGCTGTAACTTAATCCTGCCCTTGTAACCTTACGGCTGTAGTGTTCTGCCTACATGCTAGGAAACGTGTGGCATAATGACCACGCGGACACCAGGGTTCTTTTAGGATCAGTAGCTGCTGCTCCTTTATTGATGACGTAACTTCATTATATATCCCTTACCGAGGACAGGCTCCCTTCTTATACCATTCGCCCCACAGCGGTACTTTCCCACTAACTATTCATTGGTCAAACACTTTGTCCGGCAACAGCAAACACCCAGCAACCCCCATGTCCCAACTGCCGGAGAACAAGCAACCCGAGACGGCAAGGCCCTGAATCAGCCTTCTTTGTTCCCTCTAAACTCTTTACATTCCTGATGGCATCATCGTTAAGAGTCTGATATTATCACCAACCATGGGGCTTGTCGACCCCCATGGCCACACTCCCACAGAAACGGAGCTAGCTTTATTAAGAGAGTAGCTCTGACATCATCAGTTACTTTACTTTGGGTGCCTACTTGGACATCAGAGCTCAGAAGTAATCTGACTAGTTACTCAAGTGAAAGAAAGATAAAACTTTATATTTTGTCTCATAAAAGTCATAGCTAAAGAGTAATACTGCAGAAAAGAAAATGCAAGAATATCAGAGTTCTTCAGCCTACACAAAAACACAGAAGGTATAAAGACTCTTAAGAAACAGCCAGGAGGGAAACATAAAATTAGACAAAAAAGAGTGTGTTTAGAAAAACGATATTCTCGGGAACATGTGCAATAGCCTAATTTTTAAGAGGCAGATTTTTATTTTATTTTTTCCTGCATTGCCTTTCACTAAATACATTTGAATGTATTAATACCAAATTATTCCATTATAATAATAGCAGCTATATTTACTAAATTTGTTTGTAGTTCTAATACATGCAGCCAAGTGCTGATACGTTTTTATAGAAATATGACTATGTACTAAATTAAAGAGATTATAGTAAATGAATACAGACAAATAAATCAACCATTTCTAAGGACAGTTGAATTCTTTATCTGGGGATCAATTTTTGCCTCTTAAACATTTAATACTTTTCTTTGAAATGTATTAAAATTAAGATCTCATCAATAAGAGAACATTTATCTGTGCCTCATAGTAAAATAACATATGCTCCATTTTCCTTGAATGGCTCCTTAGAAAAAGAATTGTCATCACTGATTGATCTTTCAACATTTTTTCAGCACTGCCCTACTTTTTAAGCATTTTATGTATCTTCCTCTCTATTGATCTTGCCTTTGACAGAAATGATCCAAATACTCATGCTAAAATTCTGTCTTACATAAAATAAAAGCCTGCTAGTAGATTCAGTGCTGTCAGATAAAATTAATTTATTTATTTTTAAATATATTTAGGTAGGTGAGGAGAAGGTTAATTAAACAAGAGGTGTTTTGCATCAAAAAGAAGCAGAAATAGTGTACTGTTTATTTTCTTATTAAAATTATTTATGTTTCCAGCATATATGTTCTGATAAGGACTGTAATGATAATTACAGAAAAGTTAATTTTTAAAAAATGTATAATAAAATTATTATATCAACTGTAGTTGACATAATTTATTAGGCATCATAATAATGTATTTAATATAGTTAAATAGGGCAAGTGTAGTAAAATTGAATGCTATATATATACTAAATAATGCTTTCTTGCAATATTAAGATTCATTTCTTCTTCCATACATTTTCCTTAGACAAATACATTCTAAACCACTTTTGACTTTCTACATAGCCAACATTCTTCTCACTCTAGGTAAGAAATAGAATTTTAATCCTGTTGAAGAAGAGAATTTCCAGATTTCCTTTTGTCTTGATGAAATGAAGAAATGGAATCTACAGCAAAATTAAAATTCTGAAAAAAAAAAAAAAAAAGTGATTTCAGAACAAACAAAGAGATTAACTTTTCAAAATACATCCTTTACATCAAATCACCTACTTTTAAAATTTCATTAAATTTAAATATACAGTAGCTGTTTTGGCATTCATTCTTTGAAGTATTTGAACCCAGTCAGCATAGTCTAGGAAATTATTAGGTGTAATGTTCAGTCTAGTATATGAAATCCCTTGAGGTAAGAAATGAGTAGTTGTGAACTTGATTCTAAATTTCACTTCTGATTTCTTCATTTTTTGAAATATCGCTTTCCATAAACGGATATATGTTGATGAGTGATAATGTCTGATACTGATAATGTACTAATACTCAGATCCTTGTGTACCCTGATTTCAAATGTTATCTAATGAGCTAATTAGCTTTATCCCAACCTAGAATTTGAAGACAGACAGTTTAGTTTAGATAGATATATATGCAACCCTGTATTTCTGGCATTTCAGGTGCTATTACAACACAGGTAATTCAGCATCTGCTATCACAGACGTTCTTTCTGAGGTCAATGGCCACTGGAGTGACAGCACACTACTCTATAAAAACCCTAGGACCTGCTTATGATGGTAGTTCTGGAGTCCCTGTATGAGAGGCAAAAACATGCACTCTAAACTGAAGTGACATGGTGGTTAATGGAAATATTTCACTGGTAAAATATGCTTGATGTACATTCTTCTGTACAGGGATAATGTGAGGATGGCCTTGCTCAGACAAATGAAGATGGGTAACGAAGAGAATCAAGGAAGAAGCAAAGAAGAAACATGGTGTAGGCTGAATGGAAAATGGGTATTTCCCTTTCCTCTCTGCAAAAGAGAAGAAAATAGAGGCATAAGACCAACCTGAAATAGGTTTAAGCTATAAAAGAATATCTTCAAAATGTTCAGGGATTTCAAGATTTTCACAGAGTAAAGAAACTTTCGTACAAGAAGCTGATTTTCTGTTCAATGACTATGTCTTAAGGAAAGTTAGGATAAATATTTTAAAATCACAACAGTTACCATTGTTTTCTTGTTTTATGTTTTCCTAATATAAACAAAACTGAGGATGGAGACATGAGGTCCTGGGCCATGGAGGGCCTGGTGAGAGGCACGGACAGGCAGGGCTGGCAGCCCTGTATCTGTATCATACAGATTATTCAAATGTCTACTTAAAATAAATAAATAAATAAAAATAAAAAATAAAAGTTTTTTTCAAAGACTTATATTTTTAGAAGGTTAAAAATATTGCAAAGCTGTCTTCTGTCAGTAAAGGTGTCCTTGATTTCTACTTTTCTAATTTCACAGTATGGCCTACTTTGACAGGTGAAAAAAAAAAGAACATCTGCAACCCCGTCAATGGGAGGAATAATTTACTCAGAATAACTAACAAATTCTGATAGATTACTTTGATTTATCATCCCTTAAAAGGCACTGAAAATACTTGACTAAAGACCTGAAAGACTTAATGTGTGGAAAAAGCTTTAAGGATACCTGTACACAGATTAATATGTTAATCAAATTTAGCATTACTTTTCTGCTTAAACTGTTTAGCGTTAAGTTTTTATCAGCTTAATTCTTGATAGTTTTTCTTTGGAGGAGTTGAGTCTCAGACTGGAAGCTATTGTTATGCAGACAGCTTTCTTCTGCTATAAATTTTGCACTTTGTCTTTGAAGAAGAGGACTGGTTCCTTTTAAATCAGTCTGTATTGGTCTCATATCGTCCTCTTAATGGTAGCGTTCTAGTACCTCTCTGTACCACATAAAATGAAGTAATCAGCATCTTCCAAATCACATACGCTTTACTGAAATGGAAGATATTTCTTATCTACGCTTATATAAAAAACTCTTACCAGTTCCCAGCCATCCCAGACTTTATCCTATGAAAAACTACACCCTGAGTAATATTTATGAATGTTGTATTAATTTGTTGTCAGAATATTGTCATTTTCAAGTGCCTGCACACTGGTAGGGAAACTTTCATTCCACTAACCATTCCATTAACAGGTTCTTTTGCGACTCAATGCTATTTATAAAAATTTACCTGATTCCATCCGACTACTTAATTGCACTGTTTTCTTGCCAAATTTCCTTTTCTTTCTCCCCATTTTTCCTTGTTTTTCCTTTTCCTCCAATATATTCCATTTTTTCCTTAATATTTCTTCTTGAGAACTCTTGAACTTGTGCTAATGCAGCCTCCCTTACACTGCTCAACATAGCATTTACATACACTATATCTCCCTCCCCACTGTCAGCTCAGACACTTGTTTGCTGTTTGTTTCCTTGATTGATATGAAGGAGAAATCTCCACTTTTAGAGAAATATATTGATTGTACACAGCCTGAGTCTTAAAGCAAAGTACTATTAACAACACAATGTTTCTGCTGAGTGATGAAGAAAAAGATGAATGCAAAGTGAAGTGGAGCTCACTGGGACACTAAGTAGAACCTAACTTGGAGACAGCATCAGCAAGAAAAGCACGCACTTTTTTTTTTGCAAGTTGTTTGCTGTCTACAGTCATCAGTCCACAAAGCAATGGAAAGAAAAGAAATCCAAAAATTTCACTGGAAAACTTTGTTCTTTATCATCTATCTCTATAGTAACCTGAAAGTCTAACGCATCAGAAGAGATGCCTCAGATTACTTTGACAACAGCATTACTCAATTGTGCCTCACTTATGCCTCTATCAGGGGGGTTGAAATTTTCTCAGCTGATTGTTTAGGCTGGATTGTTTAGAATAGGAGTCAAAATACTTCTACAGACCATTTCCATTGCAGACAGTGTCATCTTGAACACGACAGGATGGAAGAAAAATTAACAGTATTTCAGATATATTATATTGCCTGTCAGTCTTTTCCTAGTGTTAACCATATGGACATATGTTCATGTCATTCACATAATCATGGAAGAAAAATATGTTCCAGGTAAGGCAGATTTCAATAAATTCAATAGAAACTTATACATATATTTTTTTCTAAGTATTTAAGACAGTTTACTGTCCAGTCTGGAAACAGTTTCATTCACTTGGCACAATGTAGTTGGCTGTTTCATTCATTTTCTTTAATTCCTTGGTAACTGGCAGGACATTCCATACAAAGAACACAAACACTATGCTATTGCTCTAACACAGAAAGCAGTAGCAAAGACATCAAATAGAATAAGATTATGGTATTTATCCAATATTGACAATATTACTGAGAAGTACCCTCAAAGATTCTCTTTTATCAAGTTACTCAGCAAGCAGATTTGGGTTTTAAAAATAGAAGTTCTCTCAAGGAGCATTTATATGTATAAAAAAAATTGTTTTGCTTACATCTTAATTTAATTTCATACAGAGAAGTCAGTTAAACTGACTTTAAAGATAGATAAACTGCAATGTTTTCAGATGTATTTACTTGAGGAGGGTAGAACAGCAGCATTTACAAGGGTTTCTGAGATTACCAGTGGACAGATATCCTCAGTGGGACTTGGAACAAGAGGTGATGGAAAATTCTCCCTATACCAAAGTTAAAGGTGTCACATACCAGTGACACCAAGCTTCCTAAATATAAAATGTTATAACTCTTTCCTCAAATCTGAACAAATTTATGTTTCACTTTTCCAGTGTTCATACCCTGCCTTTTGCAGCAAATGACTAGAATTCTGTGAATTCTTTTCTTTTTTTTTTTTTTTTTTTTTTATGAGCTCTTCGAACAACACAGATAAAGTAAATATACATCAGTCTCCATAGCACTGCTGAAAAGCTTCCCTCAATCATTTCAAAAAAGTCATCCATCCTGCTTTTTCAGGTTCATTAAGTTAGCTTTTGACCTTAGCCAGGATATCAGCTGCCATTACATTAGTTTCTGACCTTGGCTAGGGTAGTAGCTGTTCCATACTAGACCAGTTATCATTATATTAGCAACCTCTGTGTCTGACATGTCGGTATGCTCCAGATACCATAACAGTTTAGAAAAAAAAGGGTATGAAAGAATAGGTGTAAATTAATTGCTCTCATCTTTCTCTTTATTATCACTATAGTTCATAGGTGATCTACAAGTATTCAGGCACACAGGTTGGCAAATTAACTTGTTCATATCCTGCAAAATAGCTCATTAAACAAAGTAGCTTTTTAACCTTACCTTTGACTTCTCAAAACTCTTTTGAATGCAGTGGCTATTAAAGGGGAAATCAATCATTTAAAATAATGAGCCCTTCAGGGACAAATATCTGATAGTGTTTATTGTCAAAAACAAAACAAAACAAAAAAAAACCACTTAAATAGATTGAATCTATTTCTTATCACAAAAACAAAGATGAAGCGATGACATGTTGTTCAGGAAATACTTCTTTCCATCAGCCAGCTACGCCTATAATCAACCATTTACAAATCATGTTAAAACAAAGAAAATGCAGCATTCAGAGTTACATAAGAATATGTGGATAAACCTTTATTTTAGCATAAAACAATACAGATCTATAACTATCACAAACTTTTCAGTGTCTGAACACGTGAGTAAACCACATCATTGTAAACCACAATTCCACCCACAAACCATTCTAATAGTGGTTCACTCTCATCTACAATGAAAGCAGTTAATTTATGCAGAAATATTCTTATATTCCACAAACTGTCTTTTCTAATACCAATAAGTGGTATTAGAATGCACTTTGATAATGGTGCATTATGTCCCATTGCTCAGGTTGTTAATCATGGTCCAGCTAGTTTTCCACCCACCTTATAAGACACCAAGCTATCTTACTAATTTTGTTGTAAGGTTACAACTGGGACAGAGTCAAAACCACTGCTAAAGTCAAGGTTCCCACAAGGAGTTGCTCCATAATGTTTCCACAGACAGGAGGCTGGCTAGTCTGCATTTTCCCCATTCCCCTTGTTCCTGTTTGAAGATCATAGAATCATAGGATGGCTTGGGTTGGAAGGGACCCCAAAGACCATTCAATCCCAACCCTCCTGCCATGGGCATGGATGCCACCCACTAGATCAGGTTGCGCAGGGCCTTGTCCAACCTGATCCTAAAAACCTCCAGGAATGAAGCATCCACAGCTTCTCTGGGCAACTAGTGCCTTACCACCCTCATAGTAAAGAATTTCCTCCTTAGAGCTCATCTAAATCTCCCCTCTTTCAGTTTAAAGCCATTCCCCTTCGTCCTATCATTACCTTCCTGAGCAAAAAGTTGCACTACAACTTTTTTTATAAGCCCCCTTTAAGTATTGGAAAGCTGCAATGAGGTCTCCCAAGATCCTTCTCTTATTCAGGCTGAACACCCCCAGCTCTCTCAACCCATCTTTATAGAAGAGGTTCTGCAGCCTTCTGATCATCCTTGTGGCCCGTCTCAGCAGGGCTGCTCTCAATGAGTTCTCCTAGTCTGTACTCATGTCTGATGGAACAGATGTTTGTCTTTTCCCAGTCTTCAAAAATATCCTCTGATTTCCATGACCTTTCTGAATAAATTTAGACAGCAACCTTGCAATGACACTGACCACCTTCAACTCAGATGTACTTAGTTCCATCTCCTTGCTTAAATGCTCTCTAATTGAGAGATAGAGCATAATTGCTCTCTTCCTTTACTGTGGGTAATTAGCATTCACTGTGGGGAGTTTAGCATGTAAAGATCTCCACACATGATCTTCTTTGACCTGACCTGAGTGTCTTAACATTTCTACAGTGATATCTTTGTGTCAGACATAAAAACTGTGCTTCAGGACAGAAAAAAATTGCATAATACCATTTCACACCATATATGTGTTCTTTTGATACTCCTTAAAAGTCATCTGCCAAATACAATGACATTTATAGAATCTTATATTGTAGCTGTGGCCAATACATTAGTTTGATAATGAGGGCACCAAGAGCAGATTTATAACGGATAACATTTTAAAATTTGGAGATTAAATATAGTTGTTAAATGAGTAGGGTACAATTTGCAATATTTTGCACACATTTCTCTGATTCACAGAGATGCTGGATTTAAGTGGCTACTTAACCACCTAAATACATATTTAAATGTTTGATATTTAGGTGATGTGCACTCAAAAACTGATTAAAAGCTGAGTCTACACTAAGGATGTTCACAGAACTGAACTTTTTACACATTTTTATTAGAACAAAAGAGATGGCTTACAATAACACAAGCAGCCTGTTGAAATGTTATACAAACATAAATATGTTATTACTATTGGCATCCCATGTCACATCTCTAATCAGAATTAATTTCATTTATCATTATAGTCTTTATTTTGTGTAGCATTATATTCACAATGTTTAAGATGATTCAGCTAGTTTGTAAATGTGTTTTAACTTTATTCTCAGTCAGAAAAAAACTGTCTTTTATATCTATGAAACTAATGTTAGAGATTGGAAATATTAAGAAATATTCCCCTACAACAAAATCAAACTTATGATTTCCTTCTTGAAATTGATGTAATTATCTACAGTGGAAAGTGATGCTCCAAGGTTATTTCAAGTTTGTTTTATGGTAGAGAAAAAATCTTATGAAGAGTATTTTTCTTCTTAGATACTTTAAAGGGCAGAATAGTTCAGAGAAGTGTTGAAGAAAACAGTTTTAATCACTCAGTTTTATCCATTGCTATTTTATTCTGGGATCTCAGAGGTAACGTCAAGGAACACTTTCTGTTATTTTTAATTGTATATGCATTTAATTCCCTGTTTTATCATAACATGCAATTACAGTTATTTTCTCTTCATAGTTATTCCAACTGTAGCAGTAAAATAGAAGCTTTACAAATATCAGGATGTTTTCTTAAATATGCTATGCTTCTCATTTGTGTGTAAAGTATTAAACACCCAAGCTCATGTAGAAAGCTTGTATTATTGATTTAAAGATAAATCATAGATACTTGCCTGTACAAAAAATATGCTGTGTAAATAATTGTACTGGCATAGCAAGAAGGACACAAATATGCTCACAAAGTTTCTGAAAAAGTGACCTCTGAAAAGGAATAGTTATGGTAAAACAGAGAGCCCACATGAAGAATTAAGGAATAGTTATGGTAAAACAGAGAGCCCACATGAAGAATTATGACTGTATGGTTACATGATTGTAGTTCTGTATCCTTCAGGCCACTTTCTCTATGCAATGAATGAACTAATATTTTGAACTCCTAGTTAAAATTCTGTTTCAAAGACAAATGTGACTATATGGTAGAATACTGTATGTACAGCTTTCCTGAGGTCTGGTGCACTGAACAAAGAAGTATATACTGCAGTATTGTGCTGTGTTTGGAGAATATATAGATCAAATAAACTATGCTTTAAGTATCATGCAGGTTCCTTCAAAAGCCAAATTAGCAGGTGTACATTTTTCAGTCATTCCTTTTTCCACATAATTACAGTTAATTACTAGATAGAAACAGGATGATCCCAAATGAGATGCCTGTCTGCAATAGCAAACAATAGAATGAAATGGTAGGGCATATCAAATTCTGACTCTGAAATGCACAGATTGTCTATAATGGGCTGAAACAAAGTCTTCTCCTGTGAAATTCAAATTTGGAGTTTATCATTTTCACTGATATAGCTTCACCATTTAGATTTGTAAGTTCCAATCAAAACATCCCTGTTTCGAAAGAAAATAACCGTATAGGTGAGAGCGACCTCATACGTCTGTCTGCTGCCCCTTTGTACTTCCCCTTCCTCTATTTCCACATTAGTTCCCCATTGTGCCTTTGAGAGTTTAAGGAATCCCAGATAGCCCATTGAGAAGAACAGGTACCACGTGAAACCAAGTTCACCTCGATGACTTTCCTTGGGCACTTGTGCAGATGGGGCAGAATAAATGGGGCAGAATATTCTTCTCTCCAAGCATGTAAAAGACAAGCTGCACTTGTTTGTTCTGTGCAGGTAGTATTTTGCTAATTTTGGTCACCTGTATCATAAGGATGATGGTAAAAGCTGTTTAATAGAATCATAGAATCATAGAATATCCTGAGTTGGAAGGGACCCACAAGGATCATCTAGTCCAACTCTTGGCACCGCACAGGTCTGCCCAAAGTTTAGACCATGTGACTAAGTGCACAGTCCAATCGGTTTTTAAATTCAGACATGCTTGGTGCAGTGACTACGTCCCTGGGGAGCCTGTTCCAGTGTGCGACCACCCTCTTGGTGAAGAACCTCTTCTTGATGTCCAGCCTAAACTTCCCCTGCCTCAGCTTAACACCATTCCTGCGGGTCCTGTCACTGGTGTTTACAGTGAATAGCTCACCTGCCTCTCCACTCCCCTTTGTGAAGAAGTTGTAGACTGCGATGAGGTCCCCCCTCAGCCTCCTCTTCTCCAGGCTGAACAGGACCAGTGCCCTCACCCGCTCCTCATACGTCTTCCCATCTAGGCCCTTCACCATCTTTGTCACCCTCCTCTGGACACTCTCCAACAGTTTAATGTCCTTTTTGTACTGTGGTGCCCAGAACTGCACGCAGTAGTCGAGGTGAGGCCGCACCAGCGCAGAGTAGAGTGGGACAATCACCTCCCTCGACCGACTAGCAATGCCGTGCTTCTTGCACCCCAGGATGCGGTTGGCCTTCCTGGCTGCCAGAGCACACTGCTGGCTCATATTCAACTTGCTGTCAACCACAACCCCCAGATCCCTCTCTGCGAGGCTGCTCCCCAGCATCTCATCACCCAGTCTGTACGTATAGTCAGTCCCAGGTGCAGGACCCAGCACTTGCCTTTGTTAAACTTCATGTGGTTGGTGATCGCCCAGCTCTCCAATCTGTCCAGATCTCTCTGCAAGGCCTTTCCACCCTCATCAGAGTCCACAACTCCTCCAAGTTTGGTGTCGTCGGCAAATTTGCTCAGAACACCTTCTAGTCCTACATCCAAATCATTTATAAAAACATTGAAGAGGACTGGCCCTAAAATGGAGCCTTGAGGGACCCCACTAGTGACCATCTGCCAGCCAGATGTGGCCCCATTAACCACAACCCTTTAAGCCCTGCCCATCAGCCAATTGCTCACCCATCGTATGATGTTTTTGTTAAGTTGTATGCTGGACATTTTGTCCAGTAGGATCCTATGGGAAACCGTGTCAAAAGCTTTGCTGAAGTCCAAAAAGATCACATCAGCTGGTTTCCCTTGGTCAACTAGATGGGTGATCTTATCATAAAAGGAAATCACATCTGTTAGGCAGGACCTACCCCTCATGAACCCATGTTGGCTGGGACCAATGACTGCATTGTCCCCCAGGAGCACCTCAATAACTTCAAGAATCACCTTCTCCATAATTTTACCAGGCACTGACATGAGACTGACAGGCCTGTAATTGCTAGGGTCTTCTTTCTTACCCTTCTTGAAAATTGGCACCACATTTGCCAGCTTCCAGTCTACTGGGACCTCTCCAGATTCCCAAGATCATTGAAAAATAATTGAGAGAGGTCCAGCAATGACATCAGCCAGCTCTTTAAGCACCCTGGGATGGATCCCATCCGCACCCATGGACTTGTATGGATCCAGGTGGAGCAGCAAATCCCGCACACGTTCAGGGTCGGTAGGGAGTTTGTCATTCCCACCATCATGGTCCTCCGGCTCAGGGCACCCAGGGTCCCGAAGTCCATCATCAGCATTGAAGACAGAGGTGAAGAAGGCATTAAACGTCTCTGCTTTGCCTATGTCATTGTCTGTGAGGAGACCTTCCCCATCAAGTAGCGGACCTATGTTTTCTTTGGTTCTCCTTTTTCTGTTAACATATCTAAAAAAAACCTTTTTTATTGTCTGTCACAGACATGGCCAGCTTCAACTCTAGTTGGGCTTTGGCCCCGCGAATTTTCTCCCTACAAACACGAACAGCATACCTGTATTCCTTCCTCATCACCTGACCCTCCTTCCAGTAGCCATACACTTTCTTTTTCCGCCTAAGCTCCAGTAGAAGATCCCTGGTCAGCCAGGCTGGCCTTCTGCCTTCCTTCCGATATTTTGGAATTGCCTGATCTTGTGCTTTTAGGAGGCAGTGCTTAAAGATTGACCAGCACTGATGGACGCCTATGCCTTCAAAAGCAGCTTCCCAGGGGACCTTGCTGACTAGTTCCCTGAGCAGCCTGAAATCTGCTTTCCCCATATCCAGGGCTGAAGTTTTGGTGGCAGTTTTCCTTCTGTCACCATAAATTCTAAACTCAACCACTTCATGGTCACTATGACCGAGACAGCCGCCAATTGCCACGTCTCCTACAAGACCCTCTCTGTTTTCCAGCAACAGATCTAGGAGGGCACCTTTCCTAGTTGGCTCCCTTAGCACCTGCACCAAGAAGTTATCATGTAGGTGCTTTATGAACCTCCTGGACTTGCTTGTGTCAGCTGTGTGGTGATCCCAGTTGACGTCTGGCAAGTTGAAATCTCCCATAAGGACAAGGGGAGTTGATCTCGAGGCATCTCTTAGTTCTGCAAAGAATAATTCATCGGCATTGTTGTCCTGGCCGGGTGGTCTGTAATAGACTCCCACAACGACATCCCCTTTATTTGTTCATCCCTTACTCCTTACCCAGAGGCTCTCAACTTTGCCATCCCCAACTTGAAGTTCCACGCAGTCCAGCCCATGCTTCACATACATCGCCACCCCGCCACCTCGCCTACCCTGCCTGTCCCTCCTGAAGAGCCTGTAACCATCTATTGCAGCACACCAGCCACAGGACTTATCCCACCAGGTTTCACTTATGCCGATGATGTCGTAGCTGTGGGACTGGGCCAAGACTTCTAGCTCATCCATTTTATTCCTCATACTGCGTGTGTTTGTGTAGAAGCACTTCAAATGCGCTTCCCTACACACAGCACCTTGCGGAGCTGACCGAAGGACCTCACTGGCACACAGTCCCTCTGATTCTAGCGCACCATCCCTTAGCTCATCACCGGCGTGCCTGGTTTTATCCTCTTCCCCCTTCAGCTCTAGTTTAAAGCCCTATCTATCAGCCCTGCCAACTCCTGAGCCAAAATCCTCACCCCTTTATGAGAGAGGCACATCCCATCTGGTGACAGCAGGCCTGGCGTCATGTAGACCTTCCCATGATCGAAAAACCTGAAGTTCTGTCAGTTGCACCAGTCCCAAAGCCACGTGTTAATGTGGTGAGCCCGCTTGTCAGCAGCGATCCCCCCTATCGGAAGGACAGAGGCAAACACAACCTGTGCCCCTGATCCTTTAAGTAGTTGCCCCAAAGCCCTGAAGTCCCTTTTGATTGCTCTCGGACTTCTTGTTGCTACCTCATCATTACCAGCCTGAAAGACCAGTAGCGGCTAGTAGTCAGTGGGCTGTACCAGGCGCTTGACTTTCTTAGCTAAGTCTCTCACCCAAGCCCCGGGGAGACAACAGACTTCCCTGTGGGTTGGGTCCGGTCGGCATATCGAGCCCTCTGTCCCTTTCAAAAGGGAGTCCCCCATGACAATAACCCTTCTGTCTTTCTTGACAGACGATGTAGCAATGCGGGGGGTAGGTTGCCTTGCCTTAGGCACCCTCTCCAACTGGGATGGGCTTTTGTCTACTTCATTGTTCTGACTATGGTGTTCTAGAGCCTCGTACCTGTTACATAAGGGTAGATGGGAAGGTGAGGTGGGTAGAGGTTTGTTAGATTTTCTGGCCAGAGAAACAGCAAAAATCGAATATATTGGTTACCATGGTATTTCAGCACTAGTTCAGTGCATGTAATTTTTTGGTAGCACAGTTGGTATATTGTCCACAGTCTGAAATGACATGAGTAAATGAAGGGCAGCTATGGCGCATTGTGTAAGTTTTGTGAAGATCTACTGCTTCAGCCATCAGAAATGGATGTTTCTATTACTAAATGTGCATACTAAGGTCTTTCTTCTGGTAAATTTACCAGGATTATTCTAGTAACTGAGAGAGAGGAGTGTGGGTTAGGCAAGCTGATTTTAACTAATTAAAAAATATTGCACCCACATTAATCAGTCGGTCATGGGACAAGGCAGATGTCATGTCCCTTGACCTTCAAGGTTTCAAGGCATCTGTTACTCAACTCAACAATTTCTAAATATCTCTGCTTTGACATAGACAACTCACTCTCTTCCTCACTTCAAATATGTGGTTGATGTGCACTGACTGCTCAGAATGCATCAATTTTTGGATATGGTACAGTTCCAAGGATAACTGATGAGCCAATAATAATGTTCAGCTGGGCATTTATAATGCCAAGACTAACAAGGGGTGCAGCACCATTTGCTCCATTCTGCTAACATGTAATATTTTTCTATACTACTAAACCTCGTTCAAACAATATCGATTATATGTACCTTTCTGACAAAATTCAAGTTCAGAATGATGAGATTTAATGACCGTAGAGAATGTCATTATTCACATCTTGAACTGGTGTTTTATGGCACTGTTACTGGCTTTGTACAAGTCAGCACAAGTAATAGAGTCACTTAAGAAGAAACAGTAAAACATGTAACCCAATAAAGGAACCTAATATGGAAACAGAAAATCCTTGCAGAGGCAACATCATCTTTCTTGTTTGTTGGTTTTATATTTTCTTGCTGTTGTTGTTTGTTTGTTTGTTTGGGGCATTTTTGATTTTTTAAATTATTATTATTTATTATTTATTATTTTTGCTATCTTTTCTAAATTATCAAACCCCCATGTTAAAAAACCATTTAATGAAAAAACTATTCACAGATAACTCTGCTGCAGAGCTAACTGGTGTGGACAAATGACCACATTTGTGGATATTAAAGCACGTGAATCACATGATGGTTTTACACGGCAGTAGGAAGACCAGTATGAAAACTGGTCAATGAAGATTCTTTTTGATGTCATTGCCATTGGCCTTCTTGGCCACAACGGGCATAGTGCTGGCTCATGGTCATACGGCTGTCCACCAGGACCCACAGGTCCCTATCCCCTTCACGGCTTTCCAGCAGGGCAGTCCCCATTTTATACTGCTGTCCTGCATCCTTGCCCAGACGCAGGACTCTACATTTGCCCTCATTATATTTCAATAAGTTTCTCCCTGCCCAATTCTCCAACCTGTCAAGGTCCCACTGGATTTAGTGTCACCAGAAAACTTGCTGACAGCACACTCCATTCCCTCATCCAAGTCGTCGATTAATATATTAAACAACAGTGGTCCCATTACTGACCTTTGAGGAACTCCACTAGATACAGGACTCTAACTCGACTCCATCCCATTAACCACAACCCTCTGTCTTCTTCCATTCAGCCAGTAAAAAGTCCACCTCACTATCCAATCATCCAGACCATTTCTTCAGCTTAGCTGCAAGGATGCTGTGGGAGACGGTGTCAAAGGCTTTACTGAAATCAAGAGACGTCTTGATTTCCACGTCCACTGCCTTTCCATCACTATCCACCCGGTTATATCCTCATAAAAGGCTATCAGGTTGGTCAAGCATGGCTTCCCCTTGGTGAAGCCATGCTGACTGTCCCTAATGACCCTTTTATCCTTGATATGTCTAGAGACAACACCAAGCATAAGTTGTTCCATCACCTTACCAGGGATGGAGGCGAGGCTGACCGGTCTATAGTTACCTGGGTCCTCTTTCTTTCCCTTTTTGAAGACCAGAGTGACATTTGCTCTTTTCCTCTCAGAAGGGAATCTCCTACTACAATTACCGTTCTTTCTTTCTTTTCAGAGGTGGTCTTAAGGCATGGTGTCAGCTGCCTCTTCTGATGTGACCTCATAGGCGGGCCTTCCACCACATCCTTGACTACCTTTCCTTCAAGATTGAAGGCCTCAAACCTAATATGGAGGGGCACCTGGGGAAGCGAGGTAGGTAGGAAGGGGGGTTGCCTGTGGTGCCGAGCTGGGACTCGCTTCCAACCCTCCTCATCTTTTTGGTCCCCTCCCTCTGCCTGACAGCGACAGGGCAGGGGCTCCACCACCCTCTGGGAAGCATCCCCCCAGCGCCCTTCTCTCTGACACATCAGGGAGTTACTCCACCAGGCAATCTCCTGCTCACACTCCCTGATGCTCCTTAATCTCCCCACCTCCTCTTTGAGCTCAGCCACCATGGTGAGCAGACCTTCCCCCTGAGCACAGACAGTCTCCCTGCTGCCCTCCCCTGGCAGCAGCAGGCTCAGGCACTCCCTGCAGCTAGAGGCCTGAACAGGCGCGTCTCTGGGCAGGCCCTCTGTCTGGGTCACCACAGTCTTTCTGCAGTGAGCTCTCTGCCGAGTGGACACCATGATAGGTGTGCAATCTCACAGACTGCCAATACTTGGTGGAGAGCTCTCGTGCCCTGCCACACCAGCTGCACACCAATGCACACACACTGCTGGCCCCTCCTTGCTCAAGGTGGCTGTTTCTAGGCAGAGGGCATGGGCGCAGTCGCTGTTGCCCTGTCAATGCCCTCTCCCTGTCAGCCTCTCTTGTGAGAGCTGGTGGGTGCGGCCTGGTCGTGCTGCTGTCCTGGGCCTCCTCTGGCGAAGCAAGGGCCCGAGATCCACCAGTAACTTGTGGTCGGGTGCTGCAGCTGCAGCTGCGCCGGTTCCGAGGCAGCCGACCTCGACTACTATAGTATTATTTTTAATTTAAATTAGTTTAGCATTTCTCTTCATGCAAACATGTTTAATATGAACACAATTTTATTAATAATAACAGATTTGGGAACACAGGAGGCACACAAAACAATCTCTCCACTCCCCAAAATAAGTGACAACTCCAGGCAATTTTAATATTCTAATACTGGAAGACTACATGCATTATGTCTTGTGAATTTAATTTCTTTTTCAATGCACTAGTAATAAAATAACGCAGAAGAGGTCCATTTATTATACACTATATCATGTGATATATAATCTGAGGTCTTTTTGTTTTGTTTTTAAATCCTTTAAAGAGGAAAATATCACTGGAACAGGCTGCCCAGGGACGTAGTCACAGCACCAAGCCTGTCGGAGCTTGGACTGTGCTCTTAGTCATCTGGTCTGAATTTTTGGGTAAACCTGTGTGGAGCCAGGAGTTAGACTCGATGATCCTTGTGGGTCCTTTCCAACTCAGGATATTCTATGGTTCTATGATTCTATATTGTCAGAACCACATTTTAAACACAAAAAGAAAGGAATGAGCATTTGCTAAATTGCCTTTTCTTCTGAGATGTTCATTTAAGCCCACCTTAGAAACTACAAAACAATTGAAATCTTGAATTGAATTTCAGCAAGAGTAAGCTGTATAATACTTAAATACTTTGAAATGTAAACAGTTCTTTAAGGTCCTAAACCCATACCTTCAATAGTATAGCTTACTGCTGGTGTATAATGCATAACAAATACATTATTTTCCTACAACATTTTTGGATTATTTTATAAAAAATAATAAATAAATAAATAAATAAATAAATAATAGATAATTGCATGGACAGCTGCCATTGTAACTTCCACTTTCCAAGTAAGACTAATTATACTTTTGGCACAGGCTGTTCACAATAGTCTGGCAGGTAACAAAGGAGAGAAATTGTTTCTGGACATCACAGTTTAGTCTTTCACAGGCAATACAGTATGATACCTGACTAGAAATGCATGAAATCTGCAAACTTTTTTAGCTCCAATCTTGGTAATCTTCCTTGCCCAATTTTTATACTAATTCACATGGATACAAAAATATCATTAAACATTTGGGCTTGGTGGCATGTCCATTTAGTAAATACATTTTTGAAACATGACAGAACTGTTTGATCTCAAGGGATGTAGCTATAATTTTCTAGGGGTTGTCTTCCCTAGACTGACCTAACCTCATGTGTTTTCTAACCACTTTCTTCTGCTTCTTCAGTTAAGATGCAGTTGATAGTACAAAATGCCAGTATACCTTTTTCTGCCTAATTGACTGCTTCTACATAGGTAAGGAAACAGCCTCATGGCCAGTTAAATGTGAACCCTGCCATTTCTACCTTCCCTTGGTGTATTTTCCAGAGGAAGGAAAGCAGACTGTCACCAGTCCTGCAGTGCTCCAACCAGAAAATGTCCTCCAATCCTTTTGCAGAGATTTAATTCTGGGACTGTGAACCCAAATTTCTAGACAATGATATTTTGCTAGTGTATTTCTCATTTACTGCAGCTTACTATATCTAATGACTCCATGTACTGTATGATTAAATGAGGATGAACAGTCAATGCTTAAATAATGGACCACTCAATCCCCAATCACAGGACACATTCAAACCACCAGAAGGCTGTAACTTACTTGCCTCTGGGTTGAGTCAGTGTGACCAAAGAACAAGTGCACACCCCCAGTACATTACAAAGTCCAAATACTATGTACACATGTGAAGTGATTACAGAAAGAATGTAGGTTCTGCTGATGTCCTCAATATGTCAGGATAGTATGACTGACTTCTGTCCATTCAAAGCTTTATGATCACAAAAACGATGTGATCATGTTTATTCTGTGGGATCTACAAGTAGGAAAATGTTCTGAGGTACTTCCAAGTTTTATTTTAAGAAAGAAAGATTTATTTAGCTGAACTTGACAATGAATAATTGCTTTACCCCTAAAAGTAGAGTAATTGAATTGCAAGTAAATGAAAGATAAGAAGTAAAGCAGAGAAGAAATATGGATGTCACAGAAGTTAATTGTTCATAAGGCAGTAGCAGTTCTGCTGACAGCCAGAGACTAACAATGTGGTATGTACAGTAAAATTTATTTGGGCTGATAATGGCTCTTCACTTATCCATTTCTAGGGCTTATCTGTGTAGTGCAGATTCTAGCATGGTCACAGAAAATGTCAACACATCTACCAGATGTATTTTTATTAGCTTTAACTTAGAGGTGAAAAAGTAAGCTTTTCAAATACATAGCCAAAAGCAAACAATCTCAACATTTGCAATGCTTCAGGATGTTTGAAGGGATTTAAAGACTCCCTGGTGATTCTGTGGTTGATGGTATTATGTCATCAGAAAACATTTATGAAGGTCTATAACAATATCATTAAAAAATGTATATATATATATCCAGCATCACTTTGAAAGCAAATAGCAACAGAGAAAGCAAATATAATAAGTTTATAAGATATGCATATAAAATGAATCCAGGAAAGCAATAATACTTTTAAATACTTTTAAATCACAAAGGAAGTCCAGTCAAAGAGTATGCTCATCCACGACCAAAATGATTAAAATAAGTCTTTCTGAGAGATGATAATAAGTTGACTGGACTGTATTTGTGTTATATGATCCTTCTTCAGAGTCATTAATCCAGAACTCCTTGATAACCCCAAAAGTTAAAGACTGGGAAAGTGCAATAGATAAAGAAAATACATGCATAAGTGATATAAAATAATTAAGACCTCCCAAGAGAAGTGATGCTTCTTCAAATACTAAGAGATTATTAGAAGTCTTCAATGAATTAACTTTGCACTAGCAAGGTATGCAAAAGTTAATTCAATATGTCCTTTTTTCAAATATCATATATGTATATTATCCATTAAATGATGATTTGGTAGGCAGGAAGGGTATTCCTTTCAACCATTTTCTTGTAGAAAATATATATGAATTTGATCCTTTATCATCCTGGCACAATTATTATTACTATTGTTGTTATTGCTGTTATTGCTATTACTATACCCATTCATATTATTATACATTTTTTTCTTCATTATACCTTATTTTAAGTTTTCTTTATTGATTTTGTTAAAAATCAAATCCAAGGCTAGAACAAACTAATTACACACCTACTGTAATATCAAAATAATTTCCAAAGTATAAGCTTAAAGATAGGACTTAAACACAGAGTGATATTTGCTATCGATGTAAAGTACAATCTGAATTTTGCTGTACTCTTTGATTTCAAGGTCCTTCACATAATTTCACTAGAATAATTAATTCTGAGATTCATGCCTCCATTAAATAGATGAAAATACTGATGCTATTAGACTGTGTTATGTAGTGGATACTGAAAAGTTTCTAATTGGCCTTGATATGAATTATGAATTTATGTCTCACATAATTTATGCCAAAGGGCAAATATTGCTTTGAAATTACTTACAATGCCATTAACTGAATGTTCTTGGTGGGTGAAAGCCTTCCAGCACTGGTGACCTGAACAGAAAAGTTATTACAACAGCATAGCAGCTTTAATAAAGAGACATTCAATGACTGCATGCTGTTAACTTTGTAGCTCCTTTTATTACCATTAATCACCCTTGGTTTGTTTTATAATATTCTGCAAAATCTATGTGTAATAACATATAGAGAACACCATGTGCTCCATGTAATAGTCTGCTTAAAACAAAACAAATTCCCCTCATCATAATTTCCATTGAAATTTCTGTAAGGTGATAAATTGTTTTTCCTAACTGTGAATGAACAATTCCTAACTGTTTTGGGAATACAATAGTAATTTTTATCAAGATAAGAAATTATTTGCAAGTTTACAGAATATGAATTCTGCAATATTTACAGAATATGAATGTGTATATACACCATGGTTTGGAAGAAGACAAAGTAAGCAGTTTTAGTCAATAATAGGAAAATATACTTGATATATTAATATGAGATTCAAAATAAACCTATGAATGATTATGTTCTATATTCAGGAAGAAGACAGCATATAAGGCAAAAACTAGGAGGATGCTGCAGTTCTTTAACAATTAAATAAACCCACTCAATTGTATGGTTCCCTCTGTAGGTCATTATAACTTGGACATTCAACATTCTATTTTTCTTTCTTAACAGACCCTAGTACAAGGAATGAGTATCTCATTAAGTACCACAGTCTGAACAAGGTCATGTCTCACTGATGGTCATAGACAAGTCCTTAGTGCAAAACTCAGAATGATATCATATACTTTGGTAACAATTCAGTGAAAGAAGCAATTTCCCCTGGTGCAGTTTTCAGAATTTAAATCATTATATCCTACACACTTGCATTCTACCTATTCTTTCATCTCCAGCTTTGATTCTTTCTTCTTCCAAACTCATGCACAGCATTTCCAGATGATGAGCAGTTGTCTGTTTTCAGCCCTGGATGCTTCCCCTTAACCACATGGTACACACCTAGGGAGCCTGGACTGTCCATTCCAGTCCTGTAGAACACAACTCAGCAGCTGCCGCTGTCTCCGGCTTGCCCTGTGAAAACTGTGGGGGCAGTTCAGCAGCTGGATTTTGACCATAATTACTGCTTTATATGCAGGAAGTTTCTATAGAGGAATGTTCTAAGCTGTGGCTCTGGACATGTGTCAACTTGCATTTGGGAAGTGCTGCACAAGAGAAGAGCTTGTATAATTGTCTGTAAAGATAAGTGCTTGTCTACTCTGTACCAGTTTGAACAAGTTGTTTCAAAATAGTTCTGCTTTGTGTTTTTGTTGTTGTTGTTTGTTTGCTTGTTTTTCTGATTTTTTGGTTCTGATACTCCTTAGGAAAAATATGAACATTCTTTTCAGTTAAATCTGTTCTCTTACATACCTCAAATGAAAATTCCTCTTCAGGCTGGCCAAAAGAACAGAAAAAGAAATACCATCTAGCACCTGTTTGGCCATGAGAATCTCAGTGCATGTTATATTGTGTGCAGTACTCTCATATTTACAAAATTTATGCCAAAGCATGAGCATACTTGCAAAGAATTGTGAAGTTTATGCTTCTTTTTTTTTTTTTTTTTTTTTTTACACAGCTTTTTAATATCATCTGTGACTATGAATGACAAGTAGAACCATGCTTTGCCATCACCTCTTTTTTTCCTACATATACTAAAATGTAATTCCCTCTTTCACAAAATGTGGTCTTTCACCTAGGTGGTCATTTTCCACTAAACAAAAGCTGAAGTGGAATGAGTTCATTCCTTTTAGTTTTCAAACTTCTTTTCTATATACTTATCTTTGTTTTAATGTTACTATTTATTTTAATATAGTGTGATACACAGAAATTGATATTACATGGATTATATATATACTTCATAATTTGTCCATGATCAAACCCTGTCTAATATACTGCATTATCTTAACTAATAACTATGAGTTAACTCTGGGAGATATTCAATATTTATAATTAAAAGACAGACACTGGAGAGCTGAAGAACCAGCTCCAGCATTAGCTTACCTATGGCCTCAGGAAGTCTCTTCAACATTTCAGTTTCTCCATCTGAAAAACAGAGATAACATCTTTGTATCTAGATAACAGGAGTACTTTGAATTCATTGATGTATTATCAATGTTATGCAAAAGCAGAGCACCTAAAAAAGATAGCCATTTCTGCAAAAATGATTTTGCAAAATGGGTTTTCTTCTGTGAGAGTCTCTGAGAGATTGGTTTAAGACCATCAGGAATTAGTATTTTCAAGACGTGATTTACAGACTGCTGTCTGTTTTCAGTTTTCATCAACAGTGAACAATTAAAACAACAGTTTATTTACTGAGATCAACAGCACATCAGCTAGCAGAAAGTCTGGTAGGCTGAATATAATACAAGGAAATGAAATAATACTCAGAAATGTAGATAAGCACATGTAAAAGTAAACTAATTGTGAGTGCTCTTTCAAAGTACACAGATACAATTTCAGAGTAATTTCAGACACCACTGTAGGACCAAAACTTATAAGGAAAATTAGAGACAGAAAAGCACCCAGACAGGTCTATTCAGTCACTAAAAGCTTCAAAGGGAAATGAGGTGTGCTAAAAAAATAAAGTGAATTTGTTTCAGGAAGCTTTTCTGTCTGAAAACTTAAAAAAAAATAAAAAAATAAAAAAAATAAAAAAGAGGAAACTGATTTGTGTTGATGAGTTGTTGAGGTCCTTTTCCTTCACTCTCTCCAGAGGTGCTTTCTGGAAAAAAATAATAATAAAAGTATGTAGTGGTGGAAGCTACTCGTCATGTTTTCTTGGAAAATTGATTCCATACCAACTGACAGATAATTTGATTGCACTGAACTACATGATAAAGAGTCTGAGGAAGGATCTTCTACCATTTCTCCAAAGTGAAGACTTAGCATATTCTTTATTTTTCCTGCCTTAGACATTATTAGCCTATATGTAAGGTTTAGGTTCCGTTGTCCATGAAGGGTCCATGTTGCTTCTGTCAAGATCCCTGGAAAACCAATGGCTGCAATTGCTGATTGCACAGCTGGTGCAAGATGCCAGTTGTTGTTTGTCTATAATTGTTGCTCCTTTTGAGGGGCAATTGCCCAAAGTGAATATCTTCCACTGCATGCTTAACTTCTTTTGGAGAATTCCTGTAGTGGCCATAAAGAATGGTTATCAGTTATCCTTATTTCTACGTTCCCCATATTTCAGAGAAGCAAAGTATCATCCCTGGGAAAAGGAAGAAAGAGGAAATAAACTAAATAGATTGAAGAGAAATCAGTGATGAAAAACTGATATATTCAGCTTTTGCTTTCAATGTTACAAGAAAATTTCTTTGACATACATAATAAAAAAAAAAAAATCAAAGATTATAATGCACTGGGACCAGCAAAAGTGAAATGAGAAGGGATGTGCTGACAGCCTACATACAAACAAATTGAAGGAATAAACAAGATTTTTTAGTATGCCATATTACATTATAGGTAAGAGCAATAAGACGGAGTGAAAAGTGAAACTGTAGCCTAAGGATGAAGGAATTTATTTCTTAAGACTAGGATGTATTAGACTATGTAAAAGTAAAGTAAATGGCAGAAATACTAAATTGCATGAGGCACTAGGGACAAAGGGGAGGAAACGTCGATGCTGGTGGGTCAGCCAGAAACTTAATAAGCGCTGTCAGCCACTACCTTTGAATTACAAATGCAACATTAGTCAATACCTGAATTTCACTTGCCAGGATAATATTTTATCAGTTCCAGAAGTAACCAGTGAAACCACCCAGGTGACCAGCCCAGCCACTCCAATCGGTATTGTAAGAATTTGCTAAGGGGATTGTAATTATCTTGATGTCACTAATCTTAAGTTAACATCATTACTTTTATATCAGGTATCTAATTGAAATACACAATGCCCAGTTGAATTTTTTCCTCTTTCAATTAATAATTAGAGCAGCTATTACTGTTTTTTCAAATTTTTATTAGAAATCACAGTTTGTAATGGGATATACTGTGAATTAGGACCCTCAAAAAACATATTTTTGTGCTAATGACATCTGTAGCCTCACAAATATGGTCACATAATTTACATTTCCTCAGTTAGCATTTGTTGTCACAAAAGGCATTTTTTTCTTAATTCAACATGTTACTACAACACACACAAAACTGTCCTCTATTAATTCAGTCCACCTCACTAATGACACTTATTAAAGCCACCTTGTTATACCAGTATGAATCCAAAACTTAAGTCTGCAAATAAGATGCTCTTTATGCTGTCTTCCTCCAGTTTTAGTGGTGGTGGCCTAAATCAAATCTAGATATTTCGTGGAACATCCTCGATCATGGATCATGGCCTTTTTCCTTCCCATTAAAAAAAAAAAGTAAAAATAAAATTCTACTGATTACATTGTTTCATAGTATACTTTTCTAATGCAATACGGAATTTCCATTGTTTTTCACAAAGTTCCTATAAGCCTGCATGCCTTAAATTTCATCTGGGAGTAACATGGCCTAAAATTTACAGGCATAACTAGTCTATCTTTCTATACCTAAAAAAGCCTATTAAGTACTTGCAAAAATACTTTGTTTGTCAAGGCAAACAGTTCCTTGATTCTGTTTCACAGTTGCTCTGTCCATTCATGGACTGAAAACTGGTTAAAGTCTGAGAAACAAAGGTAATGTCAATTCTTAGGATGTAGAATAATCAGTGATAGGGTCCATCAGGGATAAATGCTGGGGAGGTTTTGTTTAACATTTTCCTCAGTTAACCCGGAAGAGGGAGAATGCAATGAAATGTCCGCCTTTTTCAGATCATGCTAAACTATACTTGGCATCTAGTTGCTCCACTGTTGGAGAAGAAAATCGTAAGAAACTCAGAAAAATGAGCAGGCAAAAGGTGTAAAAACAGTTTCTGGATAGATAAATGAAAAGCAATGTATTAATGAAAAATACTATAAATCATGCTTGTATAAGGAGACAGGTCTTTCAGCCTTCAAGAGTTTTCAGAAATCAACAGCTCAATGTGCAGAAGAACCAAAAAGCCAACAACATGCTGTCAATCGTCAAGAAGGGTACTGAAAAATAGAAATAGATAGCTTTCTTCTTGCTATATAAATTTTTTATACATCAACATCATGGTGTCATATGCAGTTTTGAAGCATTTCAAGAAAGGTATTTTGGAGTTAGAGACATTTCAGAGAAGCACAATCAGAATGGTGAAGGGAGTGCGACACATACATTGTGAGGATGAAGCCTGAAGTCATTTGGTTTGGGGAGGAAAACCCAAAGGGATGTTTAAGAGATTTACTAATCCATGAATGCATTGTATGAGGTAATGAAAAAGTCATTCACCAATTCTCGTCATTCTGGAACTTTGGGACAATTGGTAAAAATGATGGGTGATCATGCCAAAACAGAAAAAGAAAGAAAATTAGAATTTAGAAGAAAATTAGATTTTACGCAGCAACTAATCAAGATCTGAAGCTTGCTACTGCAGGATTTTATGGAAGGAGACAGTATTTTCTGGTTCAAAGAGGAGCTAGATAACAAAGAATCTAGTAATTAGACCATTTGCACTTCTGGGACCATTCTTTTTTGCTATTTTGTTTTAATGGAGACATATTCTGTTATTTATAGAGACCTGATGAGACTTCATTATAGAAGAAAAAAATGTTTTAGCATTTCTCCAGTTCAAAACCTTAAAACTGTTGTCATGGAGAATCCTGCTTTCTGATTCATTATAGACTTGTAAAAGTTCTTTTATGCTTTATGTGTTCTTGGAAAATCCATTGGCAAAAAGGTTTAAAAAGCTATATTGTAGGCATTTCATGCAGTTTTGGTTTAACACTTTTATATATTCTGACTTAATACATTTATTTCAATAAAATAGTTCTACCAACCTTAATCAAGTAACTTTTAACTTATTCTCTATGTTAACAGAAAGTAATTTAAATGTTTTAAATTTCAAGTAAAATGGTAAAATGTTATTTTATTCAACTTATATTTACACAAAATTTATTTAAAAAAATCATGAAAATATCATTAGATGGTTTAAAATGTAAATGCATATTCTGCAATTTGTGTAGTACTAATGGACTGCATAGTGATGGAAGTTTTGTGAATTTTTGATTTATTACTCGAAAAATGTCGCTTTTTGCAACAAAATGAAGTCTGGTTTGACATTCATAGCAACTATTTACATTACTTTAAAAGTACTTGAGGATTCATGATAGATTGTTTTTGTATTTCTCTATACAAAGTTTTTTATTTTTTCATTTTTCAAAAGGAACTGAAATTTTTAAACTGAAAAAATTTAAACTGAAAAAAAAATTAACTGAAAAAAAAATTTAACTTTTTTATTTTTAACTGAAAAAAAAAATTTAACTGAAAATTTAAACTGAAAAATTTAAACTGAAATTTATGCTCCCTTATCTGTATCAGTTCCTGCTTTCCAAGCAGATTCTTATTTGGTAACACATCTAATTGTAAAATATTTTTCTCAAAGGCTCTTTATCAGAATTGTGTTCCCCTTATTTTTCAGACCATGCAAGTTCTTATGACCTTTTAATGATATTTAATTTCTTTCCCCAGATAATCATGAAGGGGTTTCAGAGCTGTCATGAAAAACTTTGGCTTTCAATTTTTCTGTTTTTTAGAGAAGATAAATGTCAAACTTTCTGTTCTTTGAATGCAAATCCTGATTAATTAAGGTTTAGAGTTGGATGGATACGTAACTGTCTGTCTCCATTCATCTTTACAAAAAGCATTGATAATCACAGAGAATTCCCCCAAAGATTTTCTTATCTGATGGGGAATATCATAGTAACCTTCTCTTAATGCACCTGGGACTAGTCTGCATTTTCATTAAAAAGTGACATAACAATCTCTCCTTAGGAAAACACTTAGAAATGTTTACCATTCAACATAGACTTTTTGGACTCTCCTTCAACAGCACATTGAAAATATTGATCCTCTTCAACAACCCTGACCTATTTCAGTCCACTCCATTTGCTGTGCCTCTTCTGCTCTCTGTTCTTTTGTCCTCTACTTCATACCACACAGTGCTGAATCTGCCTCCCACAGATTCAACCTTACCCTTCATCCCCAATTTTCACCATGGGGTTTTTTGTTATAAAGTCATCTTTTCATACCTGACAACATACATGAAGAGGGAGAGAGACATTATTCAAGGTTATTTTGTCCAACAAAGATCTATATGTATATATTATATATATATATATATATATATATATATAATTTTTTTCTTTTCTTTCTCCTCTGGCCCTTAGCTTTTCAATGTTTATTCAATACCTAAGGCAGATCTTTATGGCTGATGGTGAACTTATTCTTAATTGCTCAGAGATTTCTTCATTGAACTTTGAAGTGTTTTTCAGGTTCCAAAAAAGACTTAAGCATCCTCCATCCTTAGAATACCTACGAGTATTCAAATCGTAGAATCACAGAATATACTAGTTGGAAAGGACAATCACTTACCTTGACCAGCTAGCAATACTGTTCTTGATGCACCCCTGGATACGGTTGGCCCTCCTGGCTGCCAAGGCACACTTCTGGCTCATGTTCAGCTTGCAGTCGATCAAAACACCCAGATAACTTTCTGTGGGGCTGTTCTCCAGCATCTTGTCCCCCACTCTGCGCGTATAACCAGGGTTGCCCCTTCCCAGGTACAGAATCTGACACTTGCTCTTGTTAAACTTCATATTGTTGGTGATTGTCCAGCTCTCCAATTTGCCCAGATGTTTCTGCAAGGCCTCACCACCCTTGGAGTCAACAGCTCCACCCAACTTGCTCAGAATTGCAGGCTGGACTATATGACATGGATCCTTTCTAAAAATTACGATTTCTGAAATTTTATAAAGCTTTGAAAGTTCAACTAAGGAAACATATCCTAAATTAAGTCCATTCATCATTTTAACTGTAAGCCCTGAATCTTCTTCACACACACGCAAAAAAAGTTCTTTACTGCATAAGGGCAATAGAGCCTCTTTAAAAAGAAAGAGAAGCTTTCTTTAATTGTGATTGTAATTTTGTTGTTGTTGTTAGTAATCATAGCATACCTATAAATTTCTCATTTCACCTCTCATCTTAAACTTGGTATGACACAATGGCTGAGGTGGCAAGGCCCCACTGGAAACCGACTAGTCCTGCACAAACCAGGGTCATCATCTACAGCAGCTTACGCATTTCAAGGTTCCTCCAAATGGCCAAACAACCATCCACTGTGTCAATTACTCCTTGCAGTTTTGTGTCATCAGTTTTATGATTCAGGCTCAACAGCAACATTGCTAGTAATAGACTTGTATTCAGTACTTCCCAAAAGACAAAATAAAAGTTAAAATAATGATAGGAGAAAGAAAAAAGAAAAAAAAAAAAAAAAAGGAGAGAGAGAGAACAATAATTCTACTCTTGCATTTACCAGCAAGCAAGCATTCAGTTATATAGGCCAATTACTTTGAGTAGATGGCAAGGCTAATCTATATAGCAAATATAAAATCTAGCAAAAAAAAAAAAAAAAAAAAAAAAAAAAAAACCTCCAGTAGGACTTTTATAAGACTTACAGGAATTGCTGAATTACCATCTAATAGGCAAAAGGAATTTGGGGGGATGGAGATGTGTATTACAGAATCACAGAATCACAGAATCGTCTAGGTTAGAAGAGACCTCCAAGATCACCTAGTCCAACCTCTAACCTAACACTAACAAGTCCTCCACTAAACCATATCACTAAGTTCAACATCTAAACGTCTCTTAACGACCTCCAGGGATGGTGACTCAACCACTTCTCTGGGCAGCCCATTCCAATGCCTAACAACCCTTTCAGTAAAGAAGTTCTTCCTAATATCCAACCTAAACCTCCCCTGGCGCAACTTGAGTCCATTTCCCCTCGTCCTGTCACCAGGCACGTGGGAGAATAGACCAACCCCTACCTCACTACAGCCTCCTTTAAGGTACCTATAGAGAGCGATAAGGTCACCCCTGAGCCTCTTCTTCTCCAGGCTGAACAATCCCAGATCCCTCAGCCGCTCCTCGTAAGACTTGTTCTCCAGACCCCTCGCCAGCTTCATTGCCCTTCTCTGGACTCTCTCGAGCACCTCCATGTCCTTCTTGTAGCAAGGGGCCCGAAACTGAACACAGTACTCGAGGTGCGGCCTCACCAGAGCCGATAACAGGGGGACAATCACTTCCCTAGTCCTGCTGGCCACGCTGCCTCTTATACAAGCCAGGATGCTGTTGGCCTTCTCGGCCACCTGAGCACACTGCTGGCTCATATTCAGCCGACTATCAACCAATACTCCCAGGTCCTTCTCGGCCAGGCAGCTTTCCAGGCACTCATCTCCCAGCCTGTAGCTCTGCTTGGGGTTGTTGCACCCCAGGTGCAGGACCCGGCACTTGGCCTTGTTGAACTTCATACAGTTGACCTCAGCCCATCGGTCCAGCCTATCCAGATCCTCCTGCAGAGCCTTCCTTCCCTCGGGCAGATCGACCCACGCACCTAACTTGGTGTCATCTGCAAACTTACTGAGGGTGCACTCGATCCCCTCGTCCAGGTCATCGATAAAGATATTAAAGAGGACCGGCCCCAGCACTGAGCCCTGGGGGACTCCACTAGTAACCGGCCTCCAACTGGATTTGGCTCCATTCACCACAACTCTTTGGGCCCAGCTATCCAGCCAGTTTTTAACCCAACGAAGCGTACGCCAGTCCAAGCCACGAGCAGCCAGTTTCTTGAGGAGAATGTTGTGGGAAACAGTATCAAAAGCCTTACTGAAGTCAAGGTAGACTACATCCACAGCCTTTCCCTCATCCACTAAGCATGTCACTTATTAAAAACAGAGCAGCTGAAACTGCTGTTGATTAAACGTTACCAGTAATAGTTGATATGCACTTATGCTACCAAAATATAGAACATTGGGAATTATCAGAATTGTAGTACCAGTTTGTACAATATTCATGTACTACATATATGCATATATTGTTTCGGGTTTCAGGCAATTTCATCCCTGGACCTAGCAGAGAAAGGCAATGAGGAAAGCTTTAACTGTTTTCGCACTTGTCCTGTTTGCTGTTGATATAAACACAATTTACCTCTGAACATTTATATTAATCCCAAAGAATTTAAAAGAAATATGTGTATTTACAAGTGTTGTCACAGCTGCTCTTCATCAAGATAAATAAAAAGAAAGTGGAGGAAGTATACATAGGTTTCTTGGTGTTGCTTCTGAAAGTTATAGCTGAGATGAGACTATTCCTGTTTTTTCTGCCCTGCCTAGAATGTCTAGATTTTCTAAAATTGAACTCTGAGTGATCACAATATTTATAACAATAACCTTAAATATGGAAATGAAGAAAGAAGGTATTGATGAAGGAAGATGGAGATGTAAGTTTACAGTAGTTAATCCTTTAGCAAAAGTTTAGTGATTGGGTAATGTATTATTCTTGTGTGGGAAAGAGAAATCCCAATGATTCCAAATTGAGAAAAACATTTCAGGAAGTTAAGTTTCTTCAGTCATACTCTGTTTGCTGCTACACTTTGGCTTAACGGAGTATTAGCTCTTGCAGTTGTCAGAATTCATGCTTTTCTTGTGTGATGAAACCATGCCGGGAGAGTAAGGATGAGGTAAGGGGTGACTGCACAGTTTTTCTAGTTTGTTCAGTGCACTCATATACCTTTGAAAAGGAGATAAATGTTGGGAACAAAGATTCTGATAAGGACTGTATGACCATAAGCAACAGAGTTTAAGTGAATTAAGAGATGAGACTTGAGGTTTGGTAAACTTTTTAAAAATATTGGTAAAGTATATGATAAATTTTGCTGACCTGAAGAAAAGAAACAGTTACAAAGACAATGATACCAAACTTGTAAAACTGGCAACCTTTTGTATATGTGACTCTGATAAGGAAAAGAACCTGCTGAAAGTCCCCTGAGTGGATTACAATGTGTACTAGCAGCAAGTTTTAGTATTCTATCACACGTCTGCGTTTTGTCCTTTTTTTTTTTTTTTTTTTTTTTCAGGGCACCATGTACAGACAGAAGTTAAACCATACTCCTGTTCTTCACAGATGACAGTTTGCATTTGATATTTGATGAGTTGTTTTGGACTGGGAAAATGTATGAGGCATTAGGAACTTGGATTAATTCCTCATGAGAGCTCCAATGCTTTGTATCTCCTCAATATGCTGTCTAGGTCTAGAAGGATGTTGCATTTTGTAACATTGAAATATTCTGAAACGTCTTTAAAGATCAAGTAGTAGCTTCTTTTTATACCAAGAATTTTGCTTTCAATAAAGTTTAGTTTTAGTTGCCAAATTTTAGTTTCTCCTTTTGTCTGTCTGTCTGCAAATTAAAATTGCTATGAACTGGCTTAAAATAAATAAGAACTTTACTCTGACAAGTATTCCTGCCCTGTTTCTCAGGTACACATTTTGTAATCTCTTTTCAGTACCTGATCACTTCATAAATATGTCCCTAGTCTGCTCCTATTCTTCCACTAATATGCCCTAAACTCCTAATGTTCTCTTCTCTAGATCATCCCGATTTTACACTCTCAGTGTAAATAGCTCACAAATTTACTAATCACCATGCTTGGTGCTAAGTGTTAGGCTAAGGAAGAGGATGAGTGTCACCATGCCAAGACATAAGATCTACTGTTTGCTTGCTATCTTTGCTCCGAAATACCTATGTAAGCATGTCTTGGTTAAGGCTGTGCTAGAATTAGGGGTTGTATAGAAAATCCAGAAATCAACAACAACAACAAAAAGCAATGGGAAGAATGCAAGTTCTGCGTTTATGAAAGATATCCAGGAAGGTGAAAAGCTGTTTGATCAAATGTAGAGTGGGAGTAGACTTATGTCCATCTGCGTGGTGAGAGGTAAAGGGACCAAATATCAGTTTTCATTAAAGTTATCTTAATTTTAAGAAATAGTTTAAAAATACCTTCCCTGTTCTGAATTGGCAAATCTAACAATTTTCTTCATGCTCTCAGTAGAGAAAAAAATATAAATCTGGTCAAGAATTTAAAGCTGGAATGGCTAACGTGCCTATCACTTTAATATTTTCTACATTACTATCTTGATATTCTCTGCCTACAGAAGAATTATGAAACAGTTGACAAGCAGGGATGATGGTGGTGTAGTAAAGTGATCATCTGGTTCTCGTCACTGTTCATCCAGTTCCCTCATGATTTCTTCACTGAGCACAGAAATAATTTTTTCCAAGGTACCATCGCAGAGGAATGCTTTACTCAGAAGGTTACCAAGGTGTGTGGACGTCTGTAAAATCAGGTCTATGGTTTGAAATTATGGCCTGAAAACAGTTTGAAAACAGCCTATCCATAATGCATGCTTATTGGCTCACATCGAGACATATCACATATCTAAAAAAGAAAAAGAAAAAAAAAAGATGTTGATATATTTCCAGTTTAGTTATGACATAGAGCATAACTTCATGGAAGAAGAAAAGAAGTCATAGGGTGATCCCAAACCTCTTGAAGTCAGATGGAATATTTCCATTGAGCTTACTGGTCCTAGAAAAAGGCTTTGATCTGCTACATAGTTTTCATTATCTACAATTGTATGTTCTTTTTAGGAGTTTAAGAAGATTACAGAATAATAGACATGTATGAATTATCATATGTTGTTGTTTACTGTCTATAAATATTTTCCAAGTGTTTGTGACATTTAACTATATGCAATGCTTAATTACTTGAACAGAAAATAATGAAAGTCAGACTTTTCCATTCACCACTGTTTATTTGCCAAATAAATCATATGGTTGTATACAAAACAGGAAAATCTTTTTTAAAAGTGATTTGTGCTAAGTCTATTACCTTTGTAAAGAGGAGCACTAAAATCCAATTAAAAGTTTTGAAACACAATTTGTCTGGGTCTGTTTTCAAATATAGATTGTCACAATAATTGCTCATGGCACAAGTGACTTTCAATAGAGATGATTGTAGTGGTGGGAAAACTTTGATACATTCAGAGGATGTGAATTAAATTTGAAAAATGTGCATGAAACTCTCCTTTCTAAATAACGTGTATTTTTTTGTGTCTCAATTCTCAAATATTTAATCTTCATTTCAGCAGCTGTGCATAGCTATTTCTTTCCACATCAAAGCACGGCCTCATAACAAATAAAAAAGTGAAAGAGATCTATATTAGATATCAGGAAGAAATTCTTCTCTCAGAGTGTGGTGAAACACTGAACCAGGTTGCCCAAAGAAGCTGTGCATGCCCCATCCCTGGAAGTGTCTAAGGCCAAGCTGGATGGGGCTTTGAGGAACCTAGTCTAGCAGAAGTTGTCCCTGCCCATAGCAGGGTTTGGAAACTGGATGATTTTAAAGGTCCTTTCCAACCCAAGCCATTCTATGATTCTATGATTAATAATAAAGAATATAGTGAGAAAATGCTATACTGGATCTTATACATTTGAGTATGTTTTCACTAACCTTGTATATCTGGAAAGAAAATTTACATGTATTAAACTCTGTGAACTGTGTTGTACTGCAAAGCAAAGTAACTGCACATTTAAATTTTTACATTATAAGAAATTTGGGAGTAGATTCGACACCAAAGCTGCATACTTGTTTTAAAAATCTGCATGTTGTTGCATACTGTGTTACAAATTCCCCTTTCCCCCCTCATATAAATATTAAACTTCATCTTTAACTTATTACAACTCTTCTATCTTTCATTTACGTTGTATCTTACCTAGTAGTGGTTTATTTCAATAGTCTTTTCTTCAAGTGGTAAATAGCATATGAAGATCCATAGTCTAATGAAGATGTATACCCTCATCAGGGCTCTGATGAGCTAAAATCAATTGTTTTTGTGCTAATGTTTAAAATTACATGCATAAGCATTTTCCTGCAGAGGTGATGGATATAAGTGCTTCTAAGTATCTTGTGTATTATGTAACCTACACTCCTAATCTACATGCTTTTCTGCTTTGTTCTGAAGTAGTAAGAAACATATTTAAAGATAGAATATCAATGACAATGTAATTTTTAGGTGATGTATACATGTGTATCTATGTATGATTATGCACTTGAAAACTGAGCACAACTTATCTAGAAGAAACTGAAAATACTTTATTTTATTAGATGTAGCAGTTTCTTTGAAGTGACAGCTAGGAGAAACTGAAAATACTTTATTAGATGTAGCAGTTACTCTGAAGTGACATAGATATTTCCATTATCACCCACTGGGTGAGAAGGTATACTGGTATTTTATGGTTGTTGCTGTATATTTTTTATGGAAGGCCAGTAGTATTTTATAACATTCATGGTGTCTCTGTAGTTCAAGCATTAGGGGTTATAGAATAATGTGAAATTGCTCTAAAGCAGAATTCGTGTGGAGCTCATCATTTAAACCACCTGAATGGTAGCAGAAAAATTTTGAAAGAGGATCATTTTGCTTCACCAGCATCTCACAAGGTTATGTTGTTGAAGTTGCTATAAATTAGGTACATGATTTGGTCAGGTAATAAATAGAGTAGTGTTTTCATGGTAGTTGACATGTTTCCATGAGGTGTTTATTGTATAAACATTTTCTGACTGTACTGTGGATCTCCAGAAATATTTTTACTACCTAATAAAATAAAAAGTAATCTATTTAGAAAGAAATGAAACATCTTCAAACTCTGATACAGTTCGCACAAATAAGCTTAAAAGCTCTTTCAGATTTGAAATGTTACAGATCTCTTCCTCCTATTATTAGACCCTCATCTTTCAGTGGAAATTTAATCTTCTACAAAAAAAAAAAAAAAAAAAAAAAAAAAAAAAGGCGCTTATATCCAAATATCTGATATCACAATAAAACTTTCATTCTTTATTTCATTATGCAAGGAATACACTCAGATATTTGTCAGATGAAATAAATTATTTCTTTTCTTCTAAAGTTTCTCAATATGTCTTCCGTAATATTAATTTTTTAGCATTGTAAAAGGTTTAAGAAGGTATTTAAAGAATGTTGGTAAGTATGCAGATCACTAAAGATATTCTATTATAAAGAATCAAATCTGATGGGTGCAGAATGTTGCATTTATAAGAAACAGGATTAAAAAAAAAAAAAAAAAAAAGGAGTACCGAGAAACTTGATTTTTCATAAATGAGATTAATGAGGAATTAGCTGGTGGCTGTGGAGATGGCTGTAAGGAATAACTGAAACATGACCAAAGAACTTGTAAGCCTACAGGTTCTTCTGCTACACTGAATGACTTTTAGGAGTATATTTCCTCATGCAAATTAATGTGTATGTGTATGTAGATATATGGTAGAACTTACCCCTTTCTTGCACTTACAAGTAAAGCAACCTGGGAGAAAATATTCCATAGATTTACTTCCACTTGTCTGAGATGACTGCTGCTACCAATTTTATGAATACACTCTCACTTTACTGCAATTTAAGGACTGTTGTCTCTCATCATAGATAGCCCCCCATCTAATTATATGTCTCTCCTATGGACTCTGCTTCTGGCTTTTATTAGAAATGTTAATGGCAGAAGAACTAATGGGATGGTCACATCTGGAGGGAAGTGTTCAGACAGATTTGAAGATTCATGGCTGCCAGCTGGCTCATCTGGAAGTAAACAAGTTCAATGGAAAAACAGGATTATATCTTGTTTTGGGTCTTTTCTTTAAAGGGGATTTTAAAAAGAGATTTGTCCCCACCTTCTCTCGAGTTAAGAATCCAAGAACAGTGTTGCAACACACTAATGGACTTTATTGATGTGTTGGATGTGCTGTAGAGTATACAATTTACAAGCAAAAGTAATAGGAAACAGAGGAAATAGCCATTCAAATTAAACAGATTCTCTTTTTTTTTCTCTCTTTTTTTTCTCCTTCTTTTTTTTTTTTTTTTTTTTTTTTTTCTGGAAGACAAGTGCATCTGTATAGCTTTAAAGTTATTAGGAAAGTCTGAAATGGTTATTGGCCTTTTTCTAACATTAGTTTGTTTTATATATATATATATATATATATGTATATATATGTTCTCATAATATCACAGCAGTAAGAGAAATGGTGATATTTAATAAATAAGTAATTATCAAAATTATTAATTAGGATTCTCTTTACTCATATTACACATTCAGAGCTTCAGGCCATGAGCGGCTAAGTATCTTTTCATTGTTCTGCTCTCTCATCACTCATCAGCTTATGTTCCTGTGCCTTATTTACTAGAGCAATTTCAAACCCTTCTTTTGTTCATATTCACTCTCTGTTAAATGGGACTGACCATGAAAACAGAAGAACTCTTCATACTTCACCTCAAGGAGAAGGGGTTTTGATATTTATTTTCCAGAAAGGTAATCAGTTACAGAATCAATGAAAACATTGCAAGGTAATGATTAATTATCATCTCATCTCAGCTGAGACATTTAAAACTTGATTATTTCTACAAAGTTCTCATTTCACTGTAAGTAGAACGGTGATTTATTCAGAATTTAACATTTTTTTCTTTCTTTTTTTTTTTTTTCAAAATATAAAAGCATTTCACTGTAAATATCAAAGTATAAAATAGCACATTCTTAGAATCCCCATGGACTCATGACGAATTGCCAATAACTACTCTGGTCCCAAAGTCTGCACTTGTGAGACAGATATACAGCTATAATGGCCATAGAATCTAGGACAGCATTTAGTTATTTCATCCTAAGATCCTATAAAATTTGTTCAATTTCCTAAACAATTCTTCACTAACAGCAGCAGGTGAAGACATCACAAGCAACAGCTTTCCAATAGAAACATAGCTCATCTGCAGGTGTGCTCTGTCACATTACAGAACTGAGCACATCTTCATATTGAACTAGTTATCTAAGATGTGTATAAAGGGTTGAACTAAACATGTTAGGCATTGTTTTTCATTTGCCATCTTAACAGTTTGATTTTACAATCTTAATTCTTTTTCATAATCATTTGTCTGAAATTTACTGTAATATTTTACTATAAACCCATATATTGGATACAGCTACACTGCTGTTCTGTAAAAAGTTCACATTAACAACATTATACTCCTTTCTGCAAAGACATTAAACCAAAGCATTCTTTTTATTAAAACCTATACAATAATTTATGTTTGAAATTTGATAAGAAAAATACAGCTTTTTAAGAGAAAAACAACAAAACAAAAAAGCTTTAGGTGTAGTGACATTTTTAGAACCTATTTTACTACTGGATATCAAAGGTATATTTTTGTTGTTCTTCCCACTAAGTGGAAAAGACCTCCATTAAATCAGTGTTGTCTGACAACAGGAAAGAATAAATCATAGTCCCTGTACTGCACAGTTCTGAAAGGAAGTCACTCTCCAGAAGTGTATTACACTGTTTGTGACTGTATGCTTCATACATTATTTGGACAGAGTGGCTGTTTATGCTCCAGAGAACTTTGTATGAAAAATATAGGTCAAAGTAAAAGGACTTTGTCAAGGATGTCCCAGTCCTGAATCTTAATTGGTAGTTACAGTGGCCCAGTAAATTCAAAAGCTTATATATAAAACACTTCTGCACTCTTTGTTAAAAAGAGCTTCTTGATCATGAACACACTGCAGTCTCTACCAATCTTTATAGTTCCATGATTTAAAGCAATGTGTCTGAAAATTAATGTTGCAAAACAATTGCACTTCCCCAACCGACACACGAAGCACAAAGACCACAATATATTATGTGTGCATAAATATTTAACAAATTCAGGTAACAAAAAAACATATTTCCTGACAGCAGATGGATCGGTAAATTAAGTAGATGAAGCCACTTTGCACTTTCCCTACCCAGCTGCATAGATATGTCAAAGCTACAGTCAGAACCATACCTGCAGCATCAGAGTGAAACTTAGGAACAGGAAAAGCTGAAAAATAATGATAATAATAATAATAATAAAATCTATTGGCTTAGAGGAAATGAATGCATAGCTCTATAGGTGTCCTTCTTTATAAGGTTGCCTTGGCATTGACAGTGGGAACACAGCTGAAAACCATATTCTCTCTGTCAGTGATTCACAGGTTCTTATGATAACTCCAGCTATGATTAGTATTTTTCAGTGCTTTTGTAGAAGGCCATAGATATGCTGCCTTAAGTCCCTGAGCACAGTGGTGAAAAGAAGCTATGTGAATGTAGTTATTTTTCCAAACTGAGATATTTATTTTTCCTGCATGAATGCTGCCTTTGTCACATGACATTCAGATGGCTTTTGAAGATATCCAGAGATGGAGACTCTACAACCTCTCTGGACAAAGTATGCCAGAGCTCCTTCACCTGCATAGTACAGAAGTGCTTCCTGATGTTCAGAGGCAGCCTCCTAGGTTCTAGTTTGTGCCCATTGTTTCTTGTCCTGGCACTTGGCACCACTGAAAAGAGTCTGTCTCTGTCCTGCACTCACCCTTTAGGTACTTATATACACTGATCAGGTCTTCCTCAGACTGAACAGTCTCAGCTCTCTTATCCTTTCTTCATAGGAGAGATGCTCCAGTCCCTTCATCACCTCTGTGTCCCTTTGCTGGACTGTCCCCAGTACTATTATATTTCTCTTGTACTGAGGAGCCCAGTGCTGGACACAGTGTTCCAGACGTGGCCTCAGCAGGGTTGAGTAGAGCCATTCCTATATAAATTAGTCTTTTCTCCATACAAAAGCTATAACTATATTCAAGATGCTTTAACAATTGTGCTTGCCTAAAAAATATCTTTAATATTACCTGTTCTTTCTTGGAACAAGTACAATAATTTTATAGTGAGGTCTAGGTCAGGTATGTCTACATAATAATAACAGGGTATGCATTCAAAATAGTGACACCCATTTTCCACAGTGTCTTGAATTAAAAGGAAAAAAAAAGTGCCTATTGATCGTTTGGATGCTACAATTCCACTCAGAGCAGTCATATTTCCTACCCGTATTTTCTAACCATGTTTGAGGGAATAATCCATCTTATGTTTGCCATGGCAATTGGGTTACAGGTGTGTTAATAGTTAATCATGCATTCCATTTAGATGATGAGGCCACTCATTTGAACTTAAAAAGATAGCTATGTAGAATTTCTAGATATCGTGCACCAAAGCTTAATGTCATCTACTGCTTGGGTAGTTCCTTGGAGTAATGGTCAGTACCCTCAATCCAGTGACCTAAATTCAAATCTTTGGGGAACTTAAAACTTTTTTATGCTGCCCTCTAGATTGACCTGAAGAGGCTGAAGAAATGGGATGATGGGAACCTCATAAAGTTCAGCAAAGGTAAGTGCAAAGTCCTGCACCTGGGGAGGAATGACAAGTAGAAAAATGCAAAGGTTTTTAGGTGGACTCTCCATTCCTAGTGGTTTTAATGCAAATTTAGCATTGTAAGTGGCTGATTAACTGCTGATATGTCTTTCCATGTGCCACAGTGCATTTTCTGACTAAATCTTTAAAAGATGTCATCTGGCATTAAAATCCACCTGACACAGTTTGAAAAACAAACTGCTAAAATGCTGACCAAAGAGAAAGGTCATTAAGGAGATGATGAATAGGAAGAACATATGTATCTTTGGTTCTGGTTTTTGAAAAGGACATAATCTCCATTATTATAAATATTAGCACAGGTTACTCACAGGAGAGAGGTTAAAAAAAAAAAAAAAGTTCTGAAAAATACATTTCAGAGAAAAAAAAAAAAAAGGAAAAAGCTTCTGTTTATATCTGGCCTCTGTGAGACTTGGTTCTTACGAACACTCATTAATTCCTGTAGCCTTGACACACATGAAAAATCTCTTCTGCCAGGTTGCCTAAAAAAAATCTCTTGACAACTGATAAACAGTGCTTGCTGCACGCTGAACTGCATAAGCAATAATTTAACAGCCTCACTTACTCATCTTCTGCTGCCTGTTTCTTGTCTCATGACTGGACTGCAAACTTTGTCCAGACCTGATGTCTCTATTTTACTACACTAACATAAATAATAATTGCCTAATTAATAATTGTCTAGAGGAAAATCTTCCTCTTCCCTGTGCCAGTTGGGGAGATGAGTCTAAGTAGAGCTAACAAGCAGAGTAGGTCAGGAGCAGAGTCACGGAGAAGTGGCAATGCAAACATGCAGTGTTAAGGCAACAGTAAAAGCCAGAACTGAACAGGCAATCCTCTTTAGACATATTAAGGATTTCTAACTTCAAGCTCTTGTAACAAAATGCTTCTTCTGAATATACCCTCTTCCCTTCCCTCCATCAGTCAGTCCATCCCCATACCCAGCTGAAGGGAAAAAAGAACAGAAATACTAATGTAACTAACATTCAATACTTATCTCTTTTTCCATCTCCAGAAAAATGTGTATTTTAAAACCAATACTTTAAAGCAAGGCCAAGTTTTGCTCAGAGTTATTCTCTAAGCTTACTTGGGATAAGCAGTCTTCTGCCTGCATCCAAAGGCACATGGTGACTGAGTCATTGTTTCCTTTTTCATCCACTAAACTCTAATAGAGCAGGATAGATTTCATTGCCCTCAGCATGCCCTCATAACACTTCCAGCTTTGTATTAGGACTGTGATTATAATCAGATCTCATTCTTCAGGGTTTCAGCTGATCAGCTGTAAGAGTCAGGGCCGTAATTTGACTTGTAAATTCTCCTCTTCGTCTACATATGCATCCTTTCTTTTGAAGTACTGGCAATTGACTGCAGCTGGCTATTGAGTGAGGGGTACCCGTACTTCAAGGTGGCACAGTGCTTGAAGGTGCTTGACTGGTATGTCTGATTAAACACTTGAAGTCGTTCTGATAACACAGTTTAGGATCAGGAAGGAATTATCCAAAGAAACAAGACCTCCAGTGGGGATTATTTATTCAAGACTGATCAAATAGATTTTTTTTTTCCAGATTAAAATTGGACAAGATGGACACTTACATAACTGATTTGATGTCAAGGCAGTTGTGGAAAATATTGGTTTGGGGATTTCTGGGTTTGAACTCTTGTCTTGAAATATTCTCTTTCTTTGTTAAGTAACCTTGAAATAGGCAGCATCTGAACATTTTAGTGTTTGCTTTTGTGAACGATGCATTCATTGAACTGACTGAATCTCCATAGCACTGTGTGACCAGACTACCTATTGTAGGTGATGTCATTGTGCTTTGCAAGATCTACCCATTCTTCAGCCAGACGAAGTATTCTGCTATACTCCTCTTCTGGTGTTCTGAAATGCTGAAACTATTCTAGGGCTGCAGTTATGGTCTCTCTTTTCAACCATACATACAGATAGAGTTTTGAGTCATGGACAGACCCATCCCATAATGAAGGATTTTTTAATAATCCAATATACCATTATGAGTGAGTGGTTATGGATATTTCTCATAATTTGTCCCACATTTTCAACAATGTAATCTTAGAAACGGTTATGTAGCAACTGTTCAAATTTTCTGAGACTGAAGAAGGTGATAACAGCTCCACTGCCTTATTTGCTCTGTTTAGC
The DNA here is from genome assembly GCF_009769625.2 of Cygnus olor. Lineage (NCBI taxonomy): Eukaryota > Metazoa > Chordata > Aves > Anseriformes > Anatidae > Cygnus > Cygnus olor. The sequence continues at coordinate 67,188,029 of NC_049171.1, read as the reverse complement.
TACAATAGTATCTTTGTGAAAAAAATCTTTTAATCCCTTTGTTCAACCTGGAATCCCTAATGGGGGTTTCCTGCTTCACTTGCATGAGTACCCTCTATCAAAGAGTACCAGAATACCTACAGAACTAGTTACGTCCTTTCAGTGGAGGAATAAAGAGCTAAAATTGAAAAATAAGAAGTGTGTGTGTGTACAAAGTTTCTATAATTACTAGATTTCCACAAGCTTCTTAGATCAGGATTCTTAGAAAGGAGGTGCTAGAACAGAAATCCTAAAATAACAAATTTCTCCAGTGAATTTGTGCTGTGTCATTTATTTAGATCACTAAACCAAATCTTTATCTATGCATCTGAAGACTAAGAGGAAGTGAAAATAATTGCACTTAATGTAGGAACCAGATATGAAAAGGAAAAAAGATTCTGGACTTCCTAAAGAGAAGTTGAGAACATCCAGAAAGGTCATTAAGGATTTTTGATCCTGTTAGAAATTGGAGAGTCACAAATGGATGTTCATAGAGGAACAGCACTCGAAGTTAAAATGAAATCACGTCATAGGAAAGAACATTGAATTGCTGGGAGACAGAACAGTTGGAGAGGTACTATGGCTTCATGGAGGAACCCCAAAACTAGCTGAAAACAATAGAAGTGGAGGCAAAACTGATGCATGCACTGTTGTTGTGTCCAGGACTGTAGCTTGATCTTGTATGTTTTAATCCCAGTAAGAAGTCTAGATCTCTTTGAAGACCTGGTTGACTGCTGCCTTTACTTAACTCAGATCACGTGCAAAGGTAGAAAGAATTCTTGACTCAATTAGAGTACAACAAAATAAAAATTCTTAAGCAACAGAAATGTTAGAATCCTCATTAAATGTGACATCAGACAGATTGGTCCTTTTCTTATCATCAAATAAAAAACTCAAGTGGAATCTATGGAAAGCAAACACGGGCAGCTGTTCTCAGATAAGAAAATACAGAAAATTACTCCAAATAATTAGGTTGAAAGAGCATTGTTGGTGATTCATGCGAACATCAATAGAAATCAAACTAAATAGGACTTTTCCACCAGAAGAATATTCCTCTACTAACTACAGTATTCAGACAAGTTTATAATAACCCCAGCAGTTAATGCCATAAAGAAAATAAATAAATAAATAAATAAATAAATAAACACAGGGAAGTTTAAATGGGATAAGAATATACAATGTGATTTCTAATAAGAGTGGGCTTATTAAGAATCTTTATTTATTTATTTATTTATTTATTTATTTATTTTTCCCATGGAATTTCTTACTGAGGTACACAGTATTTTCAGAGAAGTTTTATCGTGCTGACAAGAATGACAACTGTATCTGATGTACATTTCAGAATCTTTAAGTGGCTGTTCTGTTCTGAAGAGTAATTATATTATGAAACGTCTTCTAATCCAGAGTTATGCTCTTTTTGTACAAATAGTTGCACCTTTTCAGTTTTCCAAAAGCTATTTATTATATTCATCTTTTTTCATTATTTCTTATTCTTAATATGTCTCCAAAATTTTAAGATTAAGTAAGCCCCAGACTTGAGACTTCCCTAAATCTCTGCACACCTTACAGGAGCAATGGACACTGTCAAGGCTTCTCTGCTCCATGTCCACTTCTGGTGCCTGTGACCTGATTTTAAGTTCTTGGCCTTTTTTTTCTGTTCTGTAAGCTGTTACACTGCATGTTCTAACTTTGAAACCTCCGATACCCAAAATAAATAAAAATGTACTCTTCACATTTCTTCTTCTAGAAACGTACTCGCAAAAGGCACTACATGATGCATTAGTCTATGTATTTTGTTGCTATACTTGGATGATGCTTTTACACTTGATTTCCTTCTTTCTTTTAGACAGTGGCTCAAATCTTTTCTGTGAACTTTTAATTTGAGGCTGCACATCTTAGAAGAATTGGTCAGATTGTTTTCAGTGTTTTAACTGTTTCCACCATTTACTGAGACGGATTTTTAATCTCATTTTTCATAATTCAGAAATTCTGTCAAAACAGATTATCAGAATGATGAGCAGCAACCATACCACAAGCTACTAATAGATTTCACAAATTACCTCAAATAAAAATTTATTCCAAAAGTCAGAAGTGTTATTTATCTGAAGAAGTGTAAATAATGGATGCTGCATTTAGCAAGGAGAGCAATAAAATGTCATTTATTTTGGGCTAATCCCTCAATAACAGTCACAAACAGTCTCAATCTTATAATGTCCTCAGAAACACATGGCCCTGAAAGCTCTGGAAATCTCTACATTTCTACATGAAGATAAAGTGGAATTAGTGTCTCTAGTGGTGCTTACAAAATACTGTTATCAGGAATTAGCAAAATACATTAGCAAAATGTATCTTATTGCATGCACCAAATTATGATGATTTGATAATGCAAGGTTACTGCTCTCATTACCATTAAAATCCAGATAGTTTTAGTGACCTTTATGTCTTTTTCTGTGTAAAATACTTAACAGTAATGATCATTCAAGTATAAGCAACATCCTCCGTTGCTTAAATATAATCCATATGGCATTGCTTAGGAAGTTGATAGCTGTTGAACATTTTCATTTCTTCAGCAGATGTGTTATTGCATCGCCTGATGGCCATGAATGTCAGTAAACAACAGGGAGAGATGCAAAATGTGCCACTCATCTTAATAATCTTTAGCTAGGAAATGGCAAAATGGAAACTTTCATATATTTTCCTATTGTCTGAATGTCTAGTTATGCTAATTCTGTGCTCAATACTTCAGGTAGAGCCCAGAAACTATTAGTTTTAATTATAATTTAGACAACCACATGGACTCTGAAAATATCCTTAAAATGAGTGAAGGCTTATCTAAATGACTGCCTGCAGTGGTCTCCCAAGGAGATACAGTATTACCCCAGGAAACAGCTTGTGATGAGTTCCAGGCTCCCACGTTGCTTACATACTGTCTTGCATCTTGTCTTGTCCAAAATGCCCCAGTTGTCTTGGCCTCCAAGGACACCGAAACACAGGAGGTAGCCCACATCAAACTCATGCCCTGTTCTTAAAGGCAGCATTCATGTAATGGCACTGTCCTTGCTCAGGATGACTTGAACCCAATCCTCAAAAATTTCTCAGGTGCTATGGGAACCCCAAGTCACCTCCCCTGGCATTGCCTGCATGCCTCACTGCAACAGCCAGCAGGTGCTTGTGTCAGCTGGGACATCTGCAAGCCAGACCTCCCCCATAACAGGATCTCCCCAGGAACTGTGCCTGTTAAGAGAGATCTCCAGGAGACAACTTGCCCTCATCTGAGGGCTTTGGAAAGTCCTCCCTTACACAGGTGGTTTCTATGGACCTCTTTATGGTTCATAGCATCCATCATGATGAAGAGTTGTACTGAAGGAGATTCCTCCATCCAGGCCTAGGAAGGATGGACTGTCTTTGGACAGAGAAGAAAAAGTCATCTACAGTTTCCTGAGCCCTTTCCTTCTCGGTCATTGAATGGCCATGACTTATGAGATTTCTCCCGTTGCCCAGGAACAGACTTGCAGATCAGGACTGCTTGCTAAACTGCATCACCAGATGCAAACAGGACTACATGTCTTAGAAAGTCTTTCCTCACAGCTCACAAGCACGTCACTGGACTAGCCTGACTCAAACCTGTGAAGTTTATGACTGTATTGGTTTTATACCACTCCAAGTCCAGGAAGTCAAGGGACTTGATGTACAGAAAAAGCAGAAAAAAACCTTTGGAGCTCCAGCACTGATTATGCAGCCACTGATGAAAAGCATTTGGATGTGTGCTTGCTCAGAAATAAAATGGCATTTTGGGGTGAAAATTATGCACAGATGTTTCATAGCTAGGAAGGTGTCCCATTGGCATGAAAAATAACAATGACAGTGATCTTCCCAAACAAGCTACATATAAATTTCCCCTTAAATTATGCTGAAACCCTTACATTATGTAATATTCATGAAAATGGTACAAAGCTGGAAGAAGGCAGACTCATCCTCACCACCTGCAGCTAGCTTTTCAGTTCGTGTGCTCTGAAGCAGGTTTTGATGTTTTAACCGGGATGAATGCTATCCCGTTAAATTCAGTAGGACTTTTCCCACTGATTTCAGTCACAATTACATGGAAAAAAATGAAGAAAAATATATGAAGAATCCCAGCCTCCCTGTCAGATGATGATTCATAGAAGCCAATACAGCAGTACAGGAGCATGGAGGTGTAAAATAACAGAGGCAAAGCAATCACTATGAGTATCCTGTACCCAAAGGGATGGGTATAGGAAGTTATCAGTTTACATTTCCCTGTAAAACGCTGATTGTTTCAAATTAGCAAATCCTTTCTGCTCCTCTGGTCATGCTGCAGAAAGACTCGTCACATTCAGCTATAGGGTAAATCTCTGGAATAAATGCAGGAGTGCAAGGAAAGAGTCTTTTTGTAAAACCCTGGGGTTGTGTCTTCTAAGAATTTGATACTCTTTACAACTGCTCTGAGGATGACAGAAGGCTTTTTTCCTAATTTTTAAGAATGATTTCCTGTTCTAGACCAGATGCCAAGTTACTGCAAGAGGCCTGGTAGCAAAACAGATTGGGCAAGCCAAGTGTTCACTGTTATTTCTCATGACATTTTTTCAACAGTCAGGGGGGTTTGCCTTCTGATAGCACCCACCAAAGTATGTGCCAATAAGTATTTAAAAAAAATGCCATAAAATTCTTTGTGTTTTAAAGGAAAGTTTTTATCATCAGCTTAATCTTTACCTTTCAGATTGTACTATTTAAAGTGAAACAGCAAATCATGGTGTAATTAGAACTGTTCCTGCAAAAAGGCTGTGGTTTGAAGGAAGACATTATCTGAGTCATGTCAAAAGTCCAACAGCAGGCAGCAATCCTCAACAGAAACTGAATTATTTTAAATTAAAGCAGTAGAGCATTTATTTCCTTGATCTATTCTTCCTGGCTCCAGCATTCCCCTCAAAATGGTAGCTATTTTAAAGCTATTTCAACCCAAGCGCTTTTTTGACCCCTTTAGTTGGAGGAAGAAACTACAGGATGGTCTGAAAAGCATTTCAAGGTACCATTGCAATATATCAACACAATTGCAAGTTTATGTAATTTACCTCAGTAAAATGAATTCACTTTTCTAAACTTATTTTATTCGTTATACTCTTAATCATATTATTGGCAGGGCTGGTAGCCCTACCTATTGTCATTTTTCCCCAAGATCCTGTTTTCAATAGGACAGATCTTTTCTAAAATTGAACAATTTAGGCTGAAATATTCTATGCCAGAAGACAGTCACAGCATGAATTGGTGATTATCATAAAGTAGCACTGATGACTGTAATTTCAACCAATATCCTTCAGGCATTTCCAAGAAAAAAGATGGGGAAAAATGTATCTCCATCTTAAAATCTTTGCTGATAGTCTTTGTTGTTGTTGTTGTTGTTGTTGTTGTTTTGTTTTGTTTTCTATTTGAACATCCCTCTTTTTTGGGGCAGGAGTTGAAATTAGGCTGCAAAACCTATGTTTGCAATTATATGACTTGTGCAAACTTAATGGCTTAATGGAAATATGCTTGCATTTGGCAAAACTTAAGACCTCTAAAAAAAAAAAAAAAAGCAGTTTAGATTAATAGTTTTGAACTGTTCTATGTTGCTATACTACATGAAAAAGCAAAAATTTTTTCCAATGACGGTATTATTTTCACTGTAGTCCTTCTGGGAATGTCTAGATGAAGAATGCAGAGAATCAGCAGTGCTTCTGAAGCTGGATACTTTCCCTGTGGCACTACACCAGGACAAGACTTTCATGTGTACCAGCTCACTAGGAATCTCTTCCAGGCGTGCTGTGGAAAACAACAACAACAAAAACCACTGAAGATCATGAGATTCTGAGGGGAAAAAAATAAAATAAAATAAATAAATTACATTTGTCATGTCATGTGACATAGCATTTCATGTCCTGATATTCAGCAAGGGTAAGAGCTGGGTCCTGCAATCTGATGTGGCCATACGGGCTTGCAGGAAAGTAGCTAGAAAGTTGCCTAGCAGAACGGACCTAGAAGGTGTTGGTTGGCAGCCAGCTGAACATGAGCCAGCAGAGTGCTTAGATGGCCCAGAAAGTCAATGGACTCCTGGTCTGCACCAGAAATAGTGTGGCCAGCAGGACTAAGGGAGTGATTGTTTGTAAATGGCACTGGTGAGACCACTTCTTCAATACTGTGTTCAGTTTTGGGCCACAAGAAGGATATAGAGCTGATGGAATATGCTCAGAGAAGAGCAACAAAACTGTGAAGGGACTAGAAAACAAGACATATTAGGAGCAGCTGAGGAAGCTGCTGCTACCAGCTATGGAAATGTATCTTCCCTACCTGCTCTACTACTCCTTTCCTCTACTGTTTTTCCTGACTTTGGCATATGTCAGGAAAAAAATTGCAATTTTCCTGAAGATTTTAAAAATCCTGTATGGACATTTGGTGTTTGAAACTCTTTGTATTTGCATTTCAATTTCATTTATTCAGAAAAACAAATTATCTTTTTGTTTTCTAGAAGTTTAATTGTAATTCCATGACAAGCTGATTAAAAGAATTAATTTAGCCAGAAATGCTGTTTCTGAAATGTGTGTTTTCTCTTGAAGAAAAGTAAAAGAAAAAAAGCTAACTGGCTAAAACTGTAGGAGAACATATAAAATATTTTGTTTTATTTTAGTGTTTTTTTGTTTTTGTTTTTGTTTTTCCAAATGTAAGCCATGACATAGATGTAAATGATGTACTATAATAAAATTGCTCTCAGAACATTTATTGAGACTAATAGATAGAAGTAATACATCTCATGTCTTTCACACATTAGAGTGTAAATAAACCACTATACTTTTAAAAGGAGATAATATGTGGGAGGAGATGGAAGCTGGGGAAAAAACAAATGTACTCACTCATTCCTTTTTAAATTAAAGCATTCAGTTAAGAGCTTTTGTGGGATTTGAGGAACTATTATCACAAAAATTACTGTCACAAATTTGTATTTAGTTTCATTATATCATTCACCATCTGTTGACCTCAAAGTAATTTTCAGACATTAATGAAGAATACCTTGCATATAACACCTTGTTTGTAAAAACTGTTACATCTACATTATAAATAATGAAAAGCAGATTAGATATACCCAAAGTCACAACAAAATTGCATTGGACACTAGTATGCGATGTTTGTTTGTTTGTTTGTTTTCCTGATATCAAATGTTTTTGTGGTCAAAGAAAAACAAACTAGAAAAGGAGGTAATATAAAAGAAGGTAAAGGCAGTAGTTGCCTTGTATGTTTGTGAGATGACAGCAACGTTGACTTGGACTGTCAAATGTGGTCATTCTGTGGACAGATTTAACAGGTCACCGTGACCCCTTAAAATGTAGGATTAAAATCTTACCACTAGATAGCAGTATTGCTTATCACTCAAGAGTTCTCTGTCTACATTCTCTGTCTTCTCCAGGTCCTTCCTCTGGCAAAGTAATTAACGTGGTTTGTATCACTTGTTGTATCACTTAAGGTTGTCTGTTTAATTTAAATAGAAGACAGATGAAGAGGTCACCAAAGTGACCTACTCTGATTTTTTGTAGGTCTTCTTTTGTGTAATAGCTCCTGAATATTGAATGAGAAAGAATATTTAAATTTGTACAGATGCCAATATAAACATACATATATAACATCAACTGCCACATTTCTATAAATTCTCCTATAACCATGTGTTTATAAGTCGGTATGTACACACATAAAGTTACATCTGAAACTTTAGGAAATGAATCCTCAAGTTTATTAATCTTCACAAAAAGATTTTGCTTTGAATGTTGATCTCTAAAGGTATATGCAATGTAAACTTTAACAGTAGAAATCTTGATAAAAGACTTTTTAAGAAGATAGCAAATGTGAATATTTGCTAGTTGCCTTTTATGTCTGCCTTTAGTGGTATCAATAAAGATGTATTTCACTGTCTGTTGTTGACCTTCTGGGAAACATAGGACTTTCTTTTTTTTTTTTTTTTTTTTTTTTTTTTTTTTTTTTTTTTTTTTTTTTCCAGAAGATAATAACTGGGTATTTCTGAAGATGCTACATTTTCATCTAAAATACATCTGTAGACTAAATATAGGTTTTAATTTTCTTAGTTGCTAAAATGAACATTTATTTCATTTCATCTTATAAATAAAGACTTAGGTTTCTTAAATATTTCTACAATGTCTATCAAATATAATATAGGTTCCTTGACCAATGTTTGGAGTTTGTAAGTGACTAGGGAATATTTTAAATGTTTCAAAAATGTATGGTATTTTCTTTAGGTTGACACAGTATAGTTCTCATTTTTGTTTATACTTTTCTGAATTCACGATTTCTGCTGTAATATCTGCAACTAGTTTTTAATTGATCCAACTGATAGGATAACTGTCAGTGACCATTTCCAAAAGCATCATTAAATGAGTCAGTATTACATATCTGATATAGAATAAAAATGAGCTGAAATAAAGAAGAAGAGACTCACTTTTAACAGTAAAGTATTATACATGGATATATTATATGTGTGACTAGATACAGGTCTCAAAATTATACAATGACAGTTTCTGATTTTCTTTCAAGGTTGTTTTTGCTCATTTGGACATTTTTGCATCCTTAGTGTAACATATGCTTGTAGTATTTTGAAAGAACAACAGAAGCTTTATATGTATAGAAATCAGCTCCAAAACATGAAGTTATTCAGGTTCTTGAATGGAGTTTTGAATAGTCTTGAGAAACATACAATACATATAGCCTACATAATTCTATGATTATTTTTCTATAGTGAGGAAATACCTTTGTAAATTTCATGCTTGGAGTTACAAATGGCAGACAAAATTGATAATGCCAGGAAGACATAATGCAGAGGGAAAAGTCCAAAAGTCAAAGATAATGGACAACAAAGTCCCACATGAAATTTTCAAGATTTTTTTTTTTCAAAGAAAACAAAACAAAAAAGGATGAAAATTTTATTCTCATAAAAATTCTCATAAATAAATATTACTCTTCATCTTTTTTTTCTTTTTTTTTTTTTTTTTTTTTTTTCCCTGAGTAATCTTATGGTGCTTTTATCAATGATAAACCTTTTTAGCACAGTAATAAAGTTTACAATAATTTTAGTATTTTTTATTAAAGGCTGTGCACAAAAAGAATTTCAGCACTCAAACTGAGTCAAAATGAATGAGGCTGTGTAGCTAATTTTGACAAAGGCTATCACACTCTGGTATCCCCAAGTGAGTCTCTTGCTATACACTCTGATATGTGAAAAAGTCAAGATATAATTGTACCAGCCCTAGCCTACTAGCTCTGATACACCACCATGGTCTACAGAGACAGTGATTTACCAGTGGATATGAAGATTGTGCCAGGGTTGTCTGTGGATCTATCACGTAAATGATACAGCTTCTATCTCATCCCTTTCTTCAGCCAGGCTCATCTGCTAAATATCCTCACTATTACAGTAAGCCCTGGATGAACAACAGAGCTTTCAGAGCTCAGACACATCCCTGTCTCTAGACGGGACCAAGAAAGCAAACCATCATGGTTATATGCTGCCTTCAAATGCATAGGAATACAGATTGCTTTATAGATTGCTGCATTTCTGAGCACAGCTTTATCTGCACCCTTCGTATAGCTCTCATTTCTTATTGTTGAGTTTCCATTTCTATGAAAAAAATGAGATTGAGACTTTTCCAAATTACAATTCCAAAGTATCAACCAACTTATACAAATCGAAGGTACAAATCTGTAAATTAATCTTAACTTCACAGAAAAGTGTTGCATGGACCAGCTCCACATATCACTCACTCACATAATCCCACTGACTTCAGCAAATACTGGCTTAAGTTAAGCAGCAATATCATGATTATGTTTTTCTGTTCAGGCAGACTGAGCATATGACTCACAGCAGTCAGCTTGATAAACAAAATCACGTTTTCCAGTCATGAATAATTAGTGATTAAGCTTTGATGATACATTTGTCTATCATCTGTGATTCAAGGTGTGGTTTACGCCTGTAGAGCTTAGTCTAGGATTTGGTCACATGGTACTTCTCACATATATTGCTTTGTAAATGCGTACTTAGTAATTTGCTATTCATGCTTCGTGGTAGATATTTAATTTATATTGTGCTATTTCTGCTCTCCAAAACTCTTTACCTTTAGAAAAGATTGAGACTAGATACACAAACATAAAAAATTGAGGTTTGACCAAACATTTGTGACATTTTCATTTACAATAGATACTCTTCTGATCAAAAATCATGATTCAAATTGTGTGAATAAAGTTAGTCCTAAAAAAAAAAGAAAAAAAAAACAACTTTGAATTGCTCAAACAGATGTTCACAAACAGTTTCTCCCTATTCTACTTTAACTGATTTATGGAAAAAAAAAATCATTTTGAAGACAAAAACATTGATTTTTTTTAAAGAACATGTCATTTGTACTTCAAGATAATTTCAGGAGGTAAATTTTCTTTTTTCTTTTGTTTTTAACAATTTCTTTATGAAGTCCAATATCTTCTACTTCTTATCACTGTTTTCAGGACATACAAATAAAACTTGAATATTTCTATATTGTCACTTGAAATTAGCTTTTCTCAGTTATTACTTCACAATCATAATGAGATGATAATGTGTCTTTGTATAATTCAAGAGCCAGCTGGATGCTTCTTGTCCTGCTGCAGTTGCCTGATGTTAATTCAGCCATTTCTTTTGATGTGAGAAGAGCTGTGTTTGATATTTGCTAATTTATTCTACATGACTCGTCTGTTGTGACATAGAGAGTTTGGATGACTGCTACTTCAAAATGAATGCAGTGCACTCCCATGTCATTTGCCCCGTCTAAATTACCTCTTACTAAATCCCATTTAAATGATCATAGGGATTTATCTTCCATTAAGCAAATAGATAGATAGATAGATAGATAGATAGATAGATAGATAGATAGATAAATAGATAATTAACCATTTGTTCTCTCTCTTTCTGTCCATTGTAGGAAATTCCAAGAAGCCAGGAAGGTATGCAAACAAGACTTTTAAAAACTGTAATTGTGATTAAAGGAAAGAATGATATGTAACAGAGGTAGCAGAAGAGTTAAAATACAAGGGGGAAAGGAGAATAATAATGCTTCCTCAGGTCAGGGTAATTCAGCATATCATGGCCTGAAGGGAGGAAAATTGACATTAATAACATACTATGGGTGTTCCTTTAGTTTTATGTCTTTTCTATCAGCCTCATTTTACCTCCTTGCCTCATAGCTAGTGAGATCATAATCCACTGGTAATTCAATGTCTTACTGATGATGTCTCTGAAATGAAGAACTTTTCAATGTCATGAAAGGTGGTATAAACAGATATTTACTGAGGAGGTAACAAAATAATTTTTTTGTACCTCAGTCTTGTCTGATATATATGTTTGAGTTGGGCTTAGAGATGGGATTTCTGAAAGCTTTGCTGTTACTGATACTGAAGAAAAAGAACATACCTAAACTGTGAGGCTTACTGGAAGAATATGAAAACCTAGCAGGACTTCTTGAATTTAAGCATTTTCATTTTCTTTTTTACTGCTTTTCTTTTTCACATTTTCTCTTCCCTCCACCTTCTTTTTTAAAAGTTTTTGCTTTTGCAAATGAAATAAAATGATGCAAAAGTCAGGGGGAAAGCACAGTAAATCCAAAATATCTTAAATTCTTCTTTTTTTTTTTTTTTTTTTTTTTTCCTTTGGTAGTTTATAGTAAAAAAGGGATTTATTTTATTTTATTTTATTTTATTTTCTAAGGAAGATTTCTAGTGTTCAGTTACAAAAATTACTTTCACTTCATGTTGACATGTTAATTCTTGTAGATTAGAAAAATGCAAATGACCTTTTTTTGCAATGTATTCTACATTTTGAGTCTAGCTGACTACGAAATGTTGCAAAAAACTATGAAAATGCAAATTATTCTTCTCATGACCACTGTATTCATGGTTTGGTGGATTCTGCAGTGGACCATATCCATAGCTGTCCCCACTATCCATTTTCCTGAATTCATCCTCACAAGCCATCTTAGGTTTCAGGTGATGTGTTACAGGTGAAATGGTGTAACAGGACCACAAGAGACCTGGTAGTGAAAGTCTTACTATGAAGCTCAATAACTATGGAAACACAGAGCCTTTGAGTACAATATTTTACCAGAATTCCCATTCTAGTGTAGCAAGATTATCAGGATGACATCTTCACTTTACATAGTCTCTTTTATACAAGATGAATAAAAAGTTGATGTTCATGGCACCAGTTCTAGACAGAAGAAGATGCTAGATTTGCAAATATTTTAGAAATAGAGAAAACAAGTATAACTGCATCTATTTTACTAAATATAATAGAGACAGAGACCATTCTTTGGCTGTGAAGCCAAGTGACTGACCAACACTGAGTGTCCCATAGGTGCTACATGTCATTGATCTATGTCCAATATATGATTATTCTTTGAAGCCTTTTTTGGTCAATTCAGTTTCTGAGATAATGTAAGTAGCTTGCCATTTTCATAACAAGAACCTGGGAGTATGTGTTGCATATCTTGGTGTTCGGTGTTTAGACATATCTGAATGTTAGGGGGTATAAAGTTTAATGTTATAAGACTGTGAAAAGAGCCCAAGTGAGGTGAGTTTTGTCCATATATACCCATACAGGGTGTTAGCTCTGGTTTAAGCCCACGCACCATGTGAGAGTTATATTTTGCATGGTTCAAAACTGCGATAGGTTGTTTGGATAATCAGTAGACAGCACTTGAGTTTTCTCTTTGTCCTAAATTTTATTCAGCAGTACTTGTGGAGCCTGACAGCTTTTCTAAAGTGTTCTTCCTCCCTCAGTATGAAGAAGGAGCTGGGATGAAAGTTTGGCATGTCAGGTTGCACAAAACCTAGTGATGAATGTATTAGTGATGTACAGGGCAGCCCCAGAAGGATGCTTTTACTTAAAAATCCACTTTCCCATTTTCTGGATCTCCTATATATACTGGATATAGCTGTACTCAAAACAACCCCTAGCTACGAGGGAGTGTTGCATACCTCAGACACCTGAGCACTATGAATTTGAGTTTCATTTGCAGGATCACTGCTCATACACACTGGGCAGTGCTTTTAAGAGGAATTTGTACCTTTACTCATTTGTGGTTGAGTACTTTCTGAACTCGTCTGTCTGAAGATCTGTGAAAAAGGGAAAATAAACTTTTTTTTTCTTATAGTTTTAGATGACATTAATATGACAATTTTAATATATTTTTATAATTTGGGGGGAGATTTAAAACAACAAAAATGTTTTTCTTTATATTTTATAGGGATTATTACAAGCATATTTCAGCTCTATTGCGATATTTTTTTTACCCAGCACATTATTTTTTCCCCAAATTCCCAACCAGCATGTGCCTCTGAGTTGCATCTTTATAATCAGAAAGGTTTCATTCTCTTAGCATGGCAATTATGTTGATTATTTCTATGTGTAGACAGACCTAGTCATGCTAATGGAGTTAATTACTTCTATCACATTAAAATGGTTGGGAGGGATTTGCCTAGGCACTAGCTGTGCCATTTGCCACAGCTGTCTGTGGGTTGGGAAGTATTGGACAGTCTGATTAGTATGATGATTAATGTTTAGAAGAACTCTGCCAGGCACCCAAAAGCCTTTGTATCTTTTTTTTTTTTTTTTTTAAGATATTTGAGAAAATTACAAATACTGACATACTTGTGTTTTAGAAATGAATTCAAGGGCTCTCCAAGATGTCTTGAAAACAGGTGAGCACTTGACACAAGAGTTCCCTGTCTATTTGCCAGAATATCTCTGGGTAGCTTTGAGTGATCAAAAAACTGCTAAGGAAACCGCAGAATATGCTAGATTTAATCATGTTTTGACCTGAAAACTACATAGAACATAGACTTAGAGACAAATAGAGATGTTCTATAAAATTAATTGGGATAAACAGAAAGATTGTTCTGTGGGCTGAGTATCTTGATGACAGCAAGACTGACATAAAAGTGTAACATGGGATGATGTTGTTGGAACAGGCTGTTGGAAGAGCTACTGCTTCTGGCTTTTGTTGCTAGAGTTCCTGATAATGTCTGTCCTCTTCTGGGGTAACTTTCTGCTAGACAAGACAGCACCAGATGTAGGTATAATGTAAGTGGAACCCAAGAGGGATACAGTTCCAAACTATCCTTGGGATAATATGTACAGGAAGTTAAAAGAAACAGTCTCTAGTGGCTGCAGACACCAAAAATTAAAAAAAAAAATGTTTAAAATAGTTCAGAAAATAAAACCTGCATTTTGAGTTAACACTACAATTATACAAATAAGAGTTCAGCCAGAGAATATTAAAGGTTGGACAGTTTGGAACAAATAATGATCTAACAGAGAAAAAAAAAGGAGGGGGGGGGGGATAAATCACTAAAGGTGGCTTATTTTGGTGGATGTGAAGTTTTTAACTTCGGATATTTTACACAAAAAATGCATACATAATTTAACAGAAAGAACATTATTTGAAAATGTATCTTGGAAGACTCATGAAATATCAAGATATCAGGCTTCTTATGTCTTCCTTACAAAGTTTAAATTTAGTAGAGTTGACTCATCCCATTTCTGAGCACTGACTTCAAAAACAAAACAAACAAACAAACAATCAAAAGACAGAAAAACAAGTTAAAAATGAATGTCAGGAAGAACCATGACGACTTAAGAGAATGCCACAAATAAACTGACAATCTAAGAAAAATGTCTCCAGAAAGAACAAATGATAGAGCATAAGAATGGCAATCTACAACATTTGGAATCAGTCAATAACATTCTTTTCCCTCAAGGAAAAAGGAACATATTCACTAATGTTATTGTCAAAAAGGACCATCATGATTATCATCTGATCTCTTTTATATTTTAAATGTAATTCCATGTCTTGTAAAATAATAGCTTTCTACTTTGCAAGAAGATTCATTCCAACAACAATTTTCAAACAACTTTCATTTTTGTGTTATGATATGATATATGGTATGATATTATATCAGAGAAAACTCAAGAAATACTACAATTAATATAAAAACTTGTCTTCACATCCAGTGGAATTCCTCCAAACTAGGAGGAATGCCACGCTTCTTGGATTTCCCTGAGGATTATGAAATACTCAAAAATGAGGTGAAACTCAAAAAATTATGAGAAATGAACCTGGGTACATTATGATAAATGATCCTTATTATTATTGGGAAAATTATTATAATAGTATTGTAGAATATTATACTGAAGTAAGAGATCTTCTTGGAGACTGTAATATCAGCTTTGGGTAGGTCTCCCAGTCCATAGGCCCAGAGATATCTTCAAGGTGGTGAGAGAGTGTCACCCATAGAAAGAAAAAACAACCTGTAAGGCAATGCTTTGTCTTTCAGAGGACTTGCAAACATGTCTTATCCTCTAAATCTGTCTAAGGAATAACAAATACCTGCTCTTGAGTGTTGCGGAGTCTATCCAGGAGTACCACAGCTCTGAGCACACATATTACCTGGTATACAAGAGCCATCAGGAGCAGAGCATGAGGCAGAGGTCTTCTGCCATTTACTACCTACTGCAGCTATTCCCAGTATAAACTCTGCTTCTTCTCACCTTGTCATATCTCAATCAGTCCACTACTTGTGTCTCATGTACATTTTCCACTCTTTCAAAATGTTGGCTAATTGTTAAAACTATTGGTACTATAATTACTAAAAAATGTAGTTTTCAAAGGCTCGGAATCCAACTCGCTCAAACCTGGTTCCTTTTTCTACAAAGCTTTCTTTCCATTAAGAAAACTGGTTATATTATCAGTCTTTCTCCATTTCCGTTCTATGCTAGAGTTGTTTAAAATTAAGATTGTTTTATTGTATAATCTATTAAGAATAATTTCCTTCCTCCATATAAAATAGCTGCGCAATGTTTTCTCTTGTTCTTGTTCTGATTTCTCAATCATCCTGCTGTATCTGACGTGAACATTAGTGTTATTAAGCATTCACTCTGAATTTTATGCAGCAGAATTTAATTTTGTATGTATTTCTTTATTAAATGTTCAATCTGAATGTTCTTGTCCTTTAACTGCTTTTTGTCTTTGCCATTTCTACAAGAGACAGATCCTTCCACTGAAATTATGAACACCCACAGATTATCTTAAAACCAATAGCTGTTAAGAATCTTATTTTTCAAGAATTAGAATGTTTTTGTTTTTATATTTGTTTGTTTGTTTGTTTTTTCCAATGTCTACAGTAAGGGTAGGTGATTCCATGATTCTATGATTCTAATGTGTCATATTAAAAATAAAATACCTTAAAATAATAGGCATTCTGTGACTATATTCATGGAAATGACAGCATGAAATATTTCACCATTAGGATAAATTAATCTTCCTTTACTTTCACACAACAGTTTCAATTTCTTTTGTTTTAGGAGAAATTTTTCAAATACTGAGCTGAGATACTATAGACATATGAAAACAGAAATATTCTTTCACTTGTATGACATGTTTCGCTATCTAGACGTATGGCATTAAAACCAAGCAGAAACAAAATTTAGCTTGTCATTTCTAAAGATGTCAAAAAAGCTGCGAAAAGCAATCTGTTAAACATAGTAGCAATCTGTTGGTCAGAAAGCATATTTATGGAAATATTTACAAAACTGAGCAATGATAGAGACTTGCTAAATGAAGGAGAAGTGAAATAACCAGATGTTCAGTATGTAACAAGGGAGGTGGGTGAAAACAGATGGAAACATTTCTATAGTCTAGACACAGGAGTGTCCTGCTAGTTCCTCACTCAATTTCATAATGCAACAGGGAAGATTTCAAAGATCTGTTCCTAATCTCAGGGTCACTGGTATGATAACACTGCACTAGTTTGTGTAGGCACTGAGCCATGAGCAAGAGGTGTGCTTAGAAATGCCTTTTCTAGCAGTATCCAGATAGCCACGTAGCTAAAGATAGTTTGCTGGAGAAGCACCTGTTCCTGCGAGTCTAGAAATGCTACCCACAGTGAGATGCCTTGGCTTTCTTCTTCATGCCCATTATTTACTGAAGGAAGAACTCCTCCAGTTAAGATGATTAATTGTCAAAGGACATTCACCTGAACTTAAAATCTGCCACCAGAGCTCAGAAGTTCTTATTCTCACTGATCAATGGCATTATTGTTTGAATCCCTGTCATATAGCAACATTAGCAGTAAGAATTATAAAGCCAAGGAAACAGAGGAACATGGCTTTTCATGTTGTGGAAGAGACAGGCAACAAAACAAGGCAAGAATAGAAAGACTTATAACACATCCTCTGTGATCACAACCAAATTCCTCTCACAAGATATAGATGCTGATAACACATGGCATTACACTACATTTCTACAAGAAGTTACAGAGACCGGAACCTTAAAGTATTGGCCTTTGCCTTTATATTACCTGGAGAGTTTGGAGGAAAAAGACATAGCTCTATCTGACGATAACCTGCCCAGCCAGCACAAACAAATCTAAACAAATCTATATACCCTTCATCCTTCTATACCATGAACAAACAAATTCTTATCATCTTTTTCCCCTGCACATAAATTTCTGCACTTCACTAGTTGTAAACACAACTATAGCAAAACAATTCAACGTTGTGTTCTGATTTCTAGACGACCATTTTTTTTTCCCTTAAATTACATAATCCCCATATTCTCCTTGGTGTTTTGACAATTCCTTAAATTACTCTTGCAGACAAAATACCTTGCGACCACCACAAAGAAAAGAATTCCAGGATCAGTTCACTGGAAAAAGTTTTCTGTTCAAACAAGAATAACCATGGCATAATTCAGTCCCTGTAGTCTAGATCCAGTCAAACAAAACAAAATGAAAAGAGCTTTTACAATAATTCTCACCAAAGCATATCTTTGTACTTCATGGAAATTTTTCAAAATTAGAAACATTTTGACATCTATTTCTAAATTCTCTGAAGTACTTTAATTTTGTAGGGTGAAAATGAAACAACTGTTACTGCTCATTTTTTGCTTCTCTTAGCACCCAGCTGTTTCTCAACAGCAGGGAATCTGACTTAGGGCATCTGATTATGACCATGTGATATTTTGCAAACTGAAATCTTTTTCCCCATAAGAGCAAATAGAGGTGGTAGCTGGGCTCATGGGGTGAATATTGGCACATGCTGACATGCTTTATCACTTAATTATTTTTCTGTCAAATTTCAAAGACTTCTAGCTATAGTTCATGTTTTTTTTTTTTTATTTTTATTTTTATTTTTCAGTCTTCAAATCACAGCAACTACTTGAAATGCAGTGATCACAAGGAGACTATTCTGTTCATTTTGTACTTCTGAAGGGAAATAAATGTGCTCTGGAGAAAATTCTTTGCTTTAAAAGTAAGCTCAAAATTTTATGGCTAAGAGCAAGGTAATATCAGCACAATTTTTCCTTCATATGGAATTTGTCAAGATCTCCCCCCTCCAGTTATGTAATTTCCTACATATTTTGCTCAGTAATAATCTTTAAATTGCATTTTAAAAAATAATAAAACACATGTAAAAGCTGTTTTGATAGGAAACTTCCACAGCAGATTTTGCTACAAAGCTAGAAGGCATCTATGGAACTGGCAGAAGCAATCATAATGTTTTTAGCTGTTGTCCTAAGAACTCATGAGAGATAAGTGAAGTTCCATAGATAAGAGCCTACCTTTAACAAGGTCTTCACTGATCATATTTTCAAGATGATGTTTTTCTTTCTTTTTCTTTCTTTCTTTCTTTTTCTTTCTTTCTTTCTTTCTTTCTTTCTTTTTTTTCTTTCTTTCTTTTTTCTCTTCTTTTCTTCTTTCTTTTTTTCTCTTCTTTTCTTTCTTTCTTCTTCTTTCTTTTCTTTCTTTTTCTTTTTTTTCTTTTCTTTTCTTTCTTTCTTTTCTTTTTTTTCTTTTTTTTCTTTTTTCTTTTTTCTTTTTTTTTTTCTTTCTTTCTTTTCTTTTCTCTTTCTTTCTTTTCTTTTTCTTTCTTCTTCTCTCCTCTCCTCTCTTCTCTATCTCTCTTCTCTTCTATTATCTTTCCTTCTCTTCTCTTCTCTTCTTCTCTCTCTTCTCTTCTCTCTCTCTTCTTTTTCTTTCTCCGCTTCTCCTTTCTTCTCTCTATTCTTTCTCCTCTCTCCTCTCTCTCTCTCTCCTCTCCTATCCCTCTCCTCTCTTCCTCCTCTCTCTCATCTCCTCTCCTTCCCCTTCCCTTCCTCTTTCCCTCCCTTCCCTTCCCTTCCTTCCCTTCCCTTCCCTTCCATTCCCTTCCCTTCTCTTTCTTATTTCTCTTTCTCTTCTTTCTCTCTTCTCTTCTCTTCTCTTCTCTTCTCTCTTCTTATCTTCTCTTTCTCTTCGCTTTTCTTCTATTCTCTCTTCTCTTCTCTTCTCTTCTCTTCTCTTTCTTTCTTCTTCTCTTCTCTTCTCTTCTCTCTCTTCTTTCCTTCATCTCTCTATTCTTTTCTTCTTTCTCTTCTCTCTCTATCTCTTCTTTCTTTTTTCTCTCTTCTCTTCTCTTCTCTTTCTCTTCTCTCTCTTTCTTCTCTTCTCTTCTTCTCTCTCTTCTCTTCTCTTCTATCTCTTCTCTTCTCTCCTTTCTCTTCTCTTCTCTTACTTCTCTTCTCTTCTGTTGTTTTTCTTCTCTCTTCTCTTCTCTTCTCTTCTCTTCTCTTTTCTCTTTTCTCTTCTCTTCTCCTCTCTTCTCCTCTTCTTTTCTCTTCTTTTTCTTCTCTTCTCTTCTCTTCTCTTTCTCTCTCTTCTCTTCTCTTCTCTCTCTCTTCTCTTCTCTTCTCTTCTCTTCTCTTCTCTTCCCTTCTCTTCTCTTCTCTTCTCTTCTCTTCTCCTCTTCTCTTCTCTTCTCTTCTCTTCTCTTCTCTCTTTCTTTTTCTCTACCATTCTCTCCAGTTATGCAGTATTTTTCTTGGAAAGACTTGCCAGAGCTTGTCCAGACTGTCCATTACCCCAGATAAATCCCTGTTGGTGTCAAAAAAGTGGAGAGATTACTTCCCCTATTTAATAGGGGATGATAAAGTCTTGTTGAAGCATTCCAGAACTATGTTTGCATTGTAAGAGTAGTGCTTTTTTGATTCATATTGAGCTTGTAATTCATGGAACTAGCAGATTTTATTGTGGAGGGCTTTCCAACCAGCTGTTCTCCAGCTAATGTTGGTGCATGCTTTCTTACTTAAGTGTAAAACCTTGCATTTCTCCCTGTAGATATGTTGAATTCTGTTTGTTGTTGCTGTTGTTGTTGTTTGTTTGTTTGTTTGTTTTTTGACCGCTTCTGTATTTTCTAAAGTGAACTCTGCCATTGTCCTACAGCAAGTCTGCAGCTTATTCCAGCTTGGTGTCATTTGCAAACATAACAAACATCCTCTAGCTCATCACAAAGTCAGTAGGAAAATACTGAAGAGTACTGTCTTGATGATAACTATAGACAAAAACTCAATAAATGCAATTTAATGGAAAAACTTTAATAATTATATTACAGCACAGTTCTCCAATCACTTTTGTACTCCTTTTCTTCTATTCAGTTCCATACGTTAATAGTCCTTCAGTTTAGACTAATTCAGTCTCCTTTGCTTACGAGAATATCATGTGTGGCAAGGTACAAATCATCCTATTTTTATTTAAATGTCCATAATGCAGACATATTTTCACCCATGCTGCCTTTCTTGTTCTTTATGCAGAGAGAGCAGGCACTTCAAATGCAAAACTGTTCTGCTGTATTCTAAATGTCTTTTTTTTTAATTTTTTTTTTTTATACGATGATGTGAGTTGCTTTCTATAAATCTTTATTTTTTTGCCATTAACACTGAAAAAGACAATTAAAAGAAATGTGGATGTCTAGACTGTGGATGGCTAGATACAGGCAGATCAACTTTACCCAGTCTCAGAAGTGTTAACCAAAGTAAAATTACCTCTCTTCTGTCACTTGCCATGTTTGTAGAGTCTGCTGCAAAGACAATTTTGGTTGGATTGATTTAATTTACATAACAACAGATACCTTTGAAAACCTATTACAACTGAATTAATAGACTCCAAACCACTTACAACCTCCAAAAATTATCTAAGAAATGTTCCTGAAGTTATTAGAGTAACTAGTGGTATAAGCAAGTACTAAATACTTTCTCCAGATATTTTTCTTCATTTAAAAAAAAACAACAAAAACACTTGAGATTCCCGTTAGCATGACATATACAATTAAATAGAAAAGAATGATAGAATTAAACAACAGAAAAAAAAATCAAAATGACCTGACCCTTTCATCAAATCTTGCATAAACATTTGTTTCTCCCTAGCTAGTTTCTACTTTCCAGCCTACTTGGTTCCACAGTTAGAATACAGTGGGGATTCATACAGAAGATGTAATGAACAAAAAGCAGAGTCGGTATCTTTCATGGATATAAAACATAATTATGGATATAAAACATAATTACTTATGCCCTAAATTAAAAATAAGTAAATAAATAAATGCCCTTGTGCACAAAAGAAGCCTTTTTTTTTTTTTTTTTTTCCTCCTGAAAGATAGTATTACAAACCACTCTCATGGGTTTACGTGGCAAGGTTTTGGTAGCGGGGGGCTGTAGAGGTGGCCTCTGTGACAAGAATCCAGCAGCTGCCCCATGTCAGATCAGAGCCAGATGGAGCTGGCTCCAAAAGGGACCCACTGCTGGCCAGAGCTGAGCCAGGGAGAGACGCTGGTTGGGCCTCTGTGCGAGCAGATTTGAGATTGGGGAAAAAAAAGCTGCACAACAGCAGTTGGGAGAGGAGCGAGAAACAGCCCTGCAAACACCAAAGCCAGTGCAGAAGGAGGGTAGGAGGCACTCCAGGACCCAGAGCAGCAGTTTCCCTACGGCTTGTAGAGAAGTCCCTGGTGGAGCAGGCTGTCCCCTTGCAGCCCTTGGGTCCCACATGGAGCAGATCTCCACGCTGCAGCCTGTGGAGGAGCCCCCGGTGGAGCAGGTGGATGTGGCCTGGAGGAGGCTGCGGCCCATGGAGAGCCCCCGCAGGTGCAGGCCCCGGGCTGGAGCTGCAGCCCGTGGAGAGGAGCCCACGCAGGAGCAGGGGGTCTGGGGGGAGCTGCCGCCCATGGGGGAGACCCGTGCTGGAGCAGTTTGCTCCTGATGGATGGACCCCATGGTATGGAGCCATGTGGGAGTAGTTCTTGAAAAGCTGCTGCCTGTGGGAAGCCCACACAGGATCAGTTCAGGAAGGACGGCTTCCAGAGGGAGGGACTAAAAGTTGGAGCATGGGCAGAGTGACCATGAAGGAACAGCAGAGAGGATGCATTAGGGACTGACCGCAGCCCCTGTTCCCCCATTCCCCTGTGCTGCCCAGGGGGAGGAGACGGAAGAGGGTGGATACGTGGAAGTTTAGTTTGTTTTCTTTGTTTCCCACTTCTCTAGCTTGTTAGCAATAAGTTATAAATTTCTGTAATCTCCCAACACTGAGTCTGTTTTGCCCATCACTATCTCCCCGTCCTTATCTGAACCCTGGAGCCCTTTTCATTGTATTTTCTCCCCCTTTCTCTTTGAGGCTGGGGAGTGAGAGAGCGGTTGTGGTGGAGTTCAGCTGCCCAACAACGTAAAACCACCACAGCCACCCAGCTTGTGATGTAACTATCAATGTTTGAGCTTTCCTCAGAAAGACTGTTTATATATGGCCTGCAGAAATGCTACTGGTCACAAGGACATTATGATCTCCTAGGTGGATCCACATGCTGCATATGTGGGTCCATTTGGCAATAAAGCAGATGTTACTGCCAGGAGGAAGGTCCAGGTAGAACCATGGAGGATGCATTTTGCAGAGATACACCATGACTACTGCTGATGTCAAGAGAGTAAAAACTATATGATGAAAAGAGATGGTTCTCATTTCTGAATTATCTATTCTTCTAAAAAGTTTGCATAGTCATTAATTCAGAACCTTTCAAAATAACGAACGTTTACTGCACTTTATTTTTCTTTAAGTATTTCTTCTTGAATCTAAGGTAATTTAATGTTGTGCGAAGCATTCATTTATTGCCATGTATCAAACTACCTATAAAACAAAAAGATCATTTCCATTTAATATAGAGAGCTCTTACTTTCCCTCAACAAGTAATGTAGATTATTATTATGACTGAAACCAATAAGGGAATGACAAGGTACTGAGTAACTTCACTGCTAGTCATTTCTGCAGGAGACTGGGTTTATACCAAGCAGAACAGAGAACATAAACATTCCATGCTTTTTTAATTCAATCCATCTATTCACATAGATGAAAAAATATGTGGTAAAAACAATTAACTAATAATTCATTCTCAGAATCAAAAGGCACAATTCTCACAGTGATCGGGGCAACCTGCAATGCAGATAAAACAAATACTTGCATGTAAATGGGAATAACTGACAACTGAGTATAAATAATAAAATGTGTGGATTTATCTTTCCTGTGGAGAAAGTACAGTTTTTCTCATCATCTGTTTCTCACAGGAAAAAATTTACTTCCCTAGGGAAAAAAAAAAAAAAAAGAAAAAAAAAAAAAGAAAAAAAAAAGAGTGCTTATGGAAAGAAACTTCCTTTAAGACATTTTCTTTGTTGCATTTATAAATGAATTAACAACCATAACAAGAACAAATGCTGAATGTCGTGTATGTAAGAACTTTGAATTCCCAGAAGAGGCATACTTTGGCTTTTACTTAGAAGAGGCAAAATAACTTTTCAGAAGGAAGCTCAAATATACAAGCAACAATGAGCTAAGTACCAAGTCATCCTTTCATAAATATTTAAATTTTGGCATCAGATTATTTGTACAAAGCTGATTTCTTCAAAAGCTCTATAAACTTAAATCATAACTTAATTTTGTATAGTTCTGAATCTGTCTTTAATTATATAGAACCAAATTCTGGGGGTCTTTGTACATATATATCTTTGATTTCTAATTCAGTGAGTAACTTCTGAATCATTTTGTATCACAGGTACTGAAAGGCTCTATTATTAAAAGTATGCGCGAAAGTAAGTGCACAAGATGTGAAGTATAGTATAGACATAAATTAAATCAGCAGTTTAAAATATTCAAAGGAACATGTTAATTGTAGTAAACATTTTTTCAGAGCTCTTCTTCTGAAACGTCATCAAAGAGTTATACATATATAGAGAAAAACAGGGATATAGAGACATACATTTATGTATGTGGATTACTCTCATTTCATCATTATGATTAAAAACACCCCCTACTTTAACATAGGCTAAAAGAACCTTGAAATACCTGAAGAAAAATTGATGGGCCAAACAGGACACAGAAACAGTATTCTGTGATTTCTGAAGAATACAGAGGATGTCAAACTAATGTATTTAAACTAAGTTCCTGTAATATTGTTGACAATTTTTGTTGTTGTTGTTTTGTTTTGCTTTGTTGTGTTTTGTTTTCTTTTTTTTTTTGTGAAAAATGTTGCATTAATTGGGAAATTTTTCTAGTACCCCTCTTTTATGTTCTACTTAAAAAACTTTAAATAATAACAGTAAATCCACAATTTAAATCCTATATTTTTGCATAGCAACAGAAGAATTTTTTTCAAAACTTTAACATTTATTGCAACCATTGGTTCATTCAATGGGACAGAAATCCACTGAAGCAGAGCCATCCAGGACATTGTGTTTGTTTTGCTGCTTTTCATTTAATTAAAGTCAAATTTAAATTCTAAATGAGAAAAAAAAAAAAAAAGAAAGGAAAGAAATATCAATTTTATGTCCAATAACAACTTTTGAATGAATATGGTGAGCATAGAAGAAGTGATTTTTGTTAGGGTTCTTCTAATTTATTATGGGATAATCACTATTTTTCATCATCTTCGTCTTAATTTCTATTAATGTGTTAGGAGAAATGGATAATGAAATTTGTTCCAAACAATAAAGGAAAACTTTTTTTTTTTTTTTTTTACTGGGAAAAAAAAGTGTATATCTAGCACTATGAATAGGAACATCAATAGGAATAGTCTAATTTAGAGACTTATACTCATCCTGTGAAACAAAACTAATTTAAAACACTATTTGATATGGTGAAAAGCCCTGAAAAGTCTTGAGTGAAGAAGGTGGTGGTCTCCCTCTGCTCAATGCTGGTGAGGAGTGCTGTGTCCAGTTCAGGGAACCTCAGTACAAGAGAGACGTGAAGAGCCCAGCAAAGGGCCACAAAGATGATGAAGGGACTGGAGCACCTCTCCTATAAGGAGAGGCTTAGAGAGCTGGAACTGTTCAGTCTGGGGAAGAGAAGGCTCATGGGGATCTTATCAGTGTGTATAAATACCTGATGGGGTTGGTTCTTTTCAGTAGTGTCCAGTGACAGGGTAAGAGATGATGGAGACAGGAATTCCATTTAAACAGAAGAAAATGCTATTTTATTCAGTGAGGTTGGTCAAAGAGTGGCACAGGTTTCCCAGAGAGAGTGTGGAGTGTCTCCATCCTTGGAAATATTCAAAGACCAACTGGACGCAGCTGTGACCAACCTGCTAGCAGGTGGCTGTGGTTTGTGCATGGGGGTTGGACTGGGTTCTTTCCCAGGGAGGCTGTCTCACCTCATATGTTCTGCAGTGCCTATAATTCCATTGTTGTATATCTGACAATCATCACTCATGCAAAATGTCTTCTAATGGATATTTGAATAATACTTTTTGTAGATATAATACAGCATCATTGAAACAGATGGAGATGTGAAGGTAGATTTGGGGAAAAGAAAATTAAAAGTGAGAAGCAAATGATCATTCATACTGCCTTATTATCTTTACTTTTACTTGCTAAGGTAGACAGATTGAAAACTAGCTCCAAAGACATAAATTATTCTTTGTGAACCAAGTTCTTGAGAATATCCTTGAGGGAATGTTTTGGACTACACAGTGAAGGCATATAAACGTTTTCAATAGCAACCAAAATCTTTAAGCTTCATTGTGCCTAACATCAAATTAAAACAATGTTCTTGAAATATGAATATAAGAAAAAAATCATTAAGTCTTTGGAAAGACTTAAAATGTATCTTAGGAAAACACTCAAAGATATCATCAGCTTTTGGTTTACCACTTCAGCCCCAGGACTATCTTAGTAGGGGGACAGAAGTCTAATCAAGCAATTCTTGTTTTTATCTAGTAAGATGGTGTGAAGTAACAAAGAATTTTTATACAGGGAAGAGCAACAAAGCAGGAAAGATTGATTTCTGAACAACTGATATCATTTTCTTTACAAAAGCAATATATGATGAATTTTCTTTTCCACTGATTTAATATCTTTTGTGGTAAAACCATGTCACAGCTTTGCCTTTTTTGTCCAGTTTATAAAGCTTCATATATTTATGTAGGACTGAAAATAATTTGCATTCCACAACAGAGGGATGACCAGGGCAGATATTTCATTATTTGAAGGTATATGAAGAAAACTATTCATGTGCCTTAAAGACAAAATTTGAAACAACAGTACTATTCAAAATGGAAGAGGTAAGGAAAATACTTCCAGGATCAAGGTATTCAAAATACTACAAGATTCAGATTGCTCAAAAATAACAGCTTAATCTAACAAAAGCTAGTGAAAGCAGGGATTATTATTTGTGTGGCAGACTCTGTCGTGACTGCTCACTGGCTGACAGCCTTTGGAGAAGAGTAATGTCTGGGATGTCTCCGTCGTAAGGAGTAGCCCAGGAAAGGTACTTTTGCACATCCTTCAAAGGGAAATAACAAAAATATCTGGGCAATAACATCAACTGTTCCTTACTTTCCTAATAGTATTAACAGAGAAATACTTACTTGTAGCTAGGAGGGGATAACCACTGACATATTATTCTCTGTTCTATGAGTAATTATGAAAATGGAGCAAGAATTATCCATGATATATATATAATTCAAGTATCAATTTATCAGCATCTTAAGACTTTTTAAACAGCTATTTAATATTTCCCAACACTCCTAACCTGCTTTTTTTATCTCTTTAAGTTGTAAGTTCTTTGCACATTTTGTGATCATTTTATTAATTTTATTATTTTGTGATCATTTATTAATTTATGTACTTATTTATTGTTTATTTATTTCGTACAGTACCTATCCATCTCAACTAAACTAAATCAGGAAAAACAGTTCTGTGTAGTTTGTCAGTAAGCCATCAGAAAGAAAATCAATATCCAGGCACAGTTTCGTAACCATTTTCATCTCTAAAAACTTTTAACATAAGCTTTCTGAATAGCATATTGACAGGCACCTGGATCATTGTACTGGATTTGCAGAACTGTAGTCATGTCATATGTAGGCAATATGTATTGTCCTTCTCACATCCAAACTTCAATGAAGGCAAAGGAATGGAGGATTAATATTTATCCTCTCCTGCTCTGACATTCAAATTAGATAAGATTAAGCAAGCTTAATATTTAAGGAAAGCTAAACTGCCTGGTTTGTTATAATGGAAGAAGATGAAGAGTGTCGTTACGCCTGGACAGAAATTTTTTTAAAAATAATTTTTACAGTTTATATAAGGTCTTTTTATTTTTCTTTTTCCTAAAACTGAACTCAGCTCCATTTCTTTGCTACTTAATCCATTATGAAAGGTAGTATTTTTCTCTTTACCACCTGCAACAAGCTGAGCACTATCTGAATGCAATTGTGAGCACCATTCTATTTTGTGAACAGCATATCTTGTTTGTTGCAATTTTCCCAATAATCTTCATTTTGTTTTCTAGTCTCATTTTTGGATTTAGAGCAACGTACTTATTTTGTAGCTGGGTATCCACAAATTAACAGGCTTTTAAAGCATTTCATTTCTAATTTATTTTTTCCCCAGTGAAATAAATAGTTTGTATTTGTAAGAGGAATATGATACTGCTTTATTTAATGCCATGGATGGGGGAAAATGTTAACAGGGTAAAGAAAAAAAGTTCTATCACCATGTGTGAAAGGAAGCTCTTCTGTTGTTGCATGCCAGTAGACCAAATCAAGAAGATGGAAAGGAGTTCGTAGATTTTAACTCTTGGTCTTGATTTTAATTCCAGGATTTACAGTAAGAGTGATATAAACCATCAGAAATTTAACACAGAATTTCTGTTGCTGGTTTGCTAGTTTGTTTGTTTCCTTCTCAGAGTTTTCTAACTTTCTGAGGCTTCAAAGTGCTGCATCTGCAATTTAGAAATTCCTCCTTGAAATCTGCCTGCTTTGCTTGCCAAAGGGGTTAGGTGTACATTGTGAGTCTTGAGCCAGAGGTCCTTTATGGAGCACAGCCAGGCCTCCAGCTGGCTGAGACTGTAGGTAGTCTAACTGCTCTAGAGCTAAGAGATATCTTTTCTTTCGTGTGTAGTTATATACAGCAGAGGGCACACAGAATTGCAGCAATGCTGGGTGTGAATTGTAAATTCCACCGAGTGTGGCTTGCGTTTGTGTTTGGACCTCACACTGTGGTACACACTCTTCATAGCAGGTGGTCAACATGCAGATGTTTACTCTGTCTCCAGTTTCACCATTCAAGTCATACAAGTACAGCTGCATCTAGTTCTGCCTTAAATCTTCTCAAAGATGTAGGTGATGATTCAGTGAGCATACCAGGGGAAATCAGGACTAGAAAAATTAAGCAATGTGAAAAGACTCTTACAACAAGAACAGAATGACAAGGCGAAGTAAGGAAAAGCATATCCTGTTTTTCTGTCCTTACCAACATTACTGTCTCCGTCCTTTTATTTGAATGTAACTCAAATGTACTATTAAACAGAATAGACTGAAGTGATATGATTTCAGTATAATGGGGACATTGTTCTTGACATTTTAATATTTTTTTAACAATGAAAAGGTAATAAAATTCGTCTTTATTTTCTGTTTTCAAGGCCAATATAAATTATGTCTCAATCTAGATTACAGTTACTTAAAGAGCGTGACATGAGCTGCATTAACTGTCAAAGGTCTGTACATGATACCTTTAATAACAGTGTTCAGTGAACAGACAAGCTCAAATGTGGCTTGATTTCAGCACATTCCAATAATTGCCCCAAGTCTCCAATTTGTGCAGGGCATTTTGAAATCCCCAGGGAAAGTTAAGCCCATGCATACCTAGCCAGCAATAGAGAGCAGTGATTTTAAAGGAAAAGAAGAAAAAAAAAAAAAACAGCTAATCAGCAATAAAATCAGCTCTTTCTTTATTTATAGTTTCTAGTTATCAAATGACTATTAATAACAATTCCCTTCATTAAACTTTGACCTGGAAATCAGAGCCAGGAACACTGACTTCAGTTCAGATAAATTTTCTTTGAAACTAACTTGAAATTCATACCTGGATAATTGTTTTTATGTTTCACTGTTGTGTTTTTTTGTTGGTTGGTGGTCGGTTGTAGAGTGTTTGGTGAATGTTTCCTATATCTGCCACTTTCCTTCTTTGTCATTAATGAATGGTTATATCAATGGAATCGTGTATTCTTTCCTCACACTGTTCACTTCAAGAGTGTTGGAGGTATATAGTTTAAAGCAAAAAATGAACACAGGACTTCGGAACATTCTCTGGTTTTGGCCACAGTAATTCAGAATGATTCCTGGTTAAAGTAGTGCACAGGGTTATACACAATTTTGACTACTTTCTAGTCTAATATTTTACCCTTAGGAATCAGAAATCAAATGGTAAAAGTCAATCTGATGACATGCTGTTGCTAAATTGTGTTTCACTGGGAAAGTATATTTTTAGTCAATACTCTGCAGGAAGAACGGTGACTGATGTTTCTATAGATATGGAGAAATAGCAACTATGTCTTTCTTGGTTACAAAGCTCAATGAAATGTCAGACATTATGTTTGATCCTCTACAGCCTTGTACATTTTTTAGTTTTCTACATTATTCTGAAACAATAGCATTTTTCAGCCAGTTTAAATAAGTACAAAATCGCCCCATGAGGCTGTTGGAAATCAGTCTCTTTTTATGCACAGAGTGCTAAAAAGCAAATTGAGAGGGAACTCTGCTGTGAGCTCAAAATCTTTCAGATTTCAGGGAATGACAGTGTATCTTGTTAAATCTTAGAAACTGTGAGTAAGCATGGAAATATCAAGCAAAGAAAAATCTCATTATGGAGCAATACAGACACAGATATATAAAATTTAAGAAACCAGTATGAATACAAACAAAACAGTTTAAGACAACACAAGGACATAAATGCTTTGAGGACATGTCTATTATACATTCTTTTCTGAGTATGTACTCACACCTTAAGAAAGTTATTTCACTTTTATTTTCTAGTCAGTGATAGTTTAAGTTATTGATGTTACCTTCAGGAGCTATCAGCAGGAGTAGTCAAGGTTTTTAATTCTAGCAGCAGTCCTGCAGTCTGATAAGCATCCTCAGGAGATGGCATAGAGTGCCAACACTTCTGCATTCTGTCCCTTTGATGTAGGCATAATTACATTAATTTTAAGAACAGTGGCAGCTTAAGTGTTGTGTTAGTCAATATTTAATTTCATTCTTCTTAGACGATTATATGTTGTAGCTGCTGTGATTGTACTATAAGTATTTTATAGTACTAGGCTTCAGATACCACGTTTCAGTTCTAGCTCATGAGTCTAACAGGAAATTCTTCAATGTTTAGGCCTTTTTGTTCCTAATTATATAGTCTATTTCATGGGTATTCAACCTAAACGTATATTAAATCAACAACCAACTTTATAAAACACACTGGGATGGCCATGTCCCCTCTATAAAATTAGATTAATTAGATTAATTCTATATTTCATTCAGTCCATCTCTCCTCTTATTGTAGCTCTTAATTCATGTCTGATCCTCTGCAACTTGTTCCAGACAGTATGAATTACTCCTCAGATTCTGAAGGTACCACAAGATAAGTATTCTTTTCTGTGTTGCCAATACAAACTAGGTTCTTTTCTGCTTCCTCCATATAAAATATCAAAGATTAAGTACCCCACAGTTCTGGAGGATGTCCCCCAGAGGACACTCACAACAACAAAAAAGCATCTCTTCGGAATTCAATAAGTAAAAGCAATTTAAGTCAGCGAAGACATTATCATTGGTGGTTCATAGAAGTACGGTGAGGATGGCAGACATTTACCAAGCTGAACTGAGGAGGTGTATGGATACCTGTACAGATATAAGCTCTAAGTACTGTGTGACTCAGTCTGCTGTTCTTGTCACCTGCTTAATCTCACTCATTTTTTTCTCCCCAGCTGTTCAACGTTTCTGTCAAAGAGGCTTCTCTCCCCCTGGTGCTCCATCAAAGCCTGTTTCAGGCAGGAGCACAAAAGCATCACTGTTAAATTGCCTGCAGCCTTCCTGGTGCTCCTGTTAGAGCAGGCTTTGAAGAGCTTCCTCAAGCCACTCTGCCTCTTTTCTTAACACCATCACTCAGTATATATGAAGATTTGAGGCATTTGAGGCATTTGTCTCTCATAGCAGCAGCCTATTAGTGCCTGTGGACATGTTGTCAGAAGAGCCAGAGAGGACATTACTGCTCAGCTTGTTCTGTTGCTGTACAGGTAACATGTTTGGTGTGGGGATTTCTCTCACCTAATTTTACCTATCTTTTCTTTTTGCTCCCAAAGATATATATTTTTTAATTTTTATTTAATGGTACCTCCAGTAAAACTTTTCCCCACAATACCCAGTTCCTCAGTTTGAATCCACATGACTTTTCTGAGACTATTTGCAGACCTGTCCAATCATATGTTTTTCAGATATTTTTTAAGGTTTCAACATTAGATGTACAGTGAGGAAAATATATCCACTATTTAAAATTTTGCAATTTCAGTATGCCTAGGGCCTGAAAAGTCTGTTCTCTCATGTCACTACTAAAGTACTGCTCTTCCTCAGTTTTCATGTAGGTGCTTGAATTCTTTTGTGGAAATGAAAATCTCTCACTTTCAGTTTCTCGCTTTCTCTATCTTTTCTTTCCTTTATGACTTTTCAGTTCATCTCTTTTCTCCTTTTAACTCCTCTTCCAATTTCTGCTTTATATCTTCTTTAAGATTAAATTCTACCATAGGAAAAATCTTCCTTATTTTCTGTGTCAAGATGTGCACAATTAGCTCTTTTTATTGTTTGATTGGGAACCTAAACTCAGTACAATAAAAAAGTTTGTATTTCATTCAATCATTAGAGAAGTATTAACTTGAAATAAATGTATAAGCAAGAGAAAGAACCAAGACAATTTAAAAGTGTGGTTAATATTTTTTTCCCCTGAAGAATAACTACATTGTCCTTTAAAGAGTCTTGTTTCTAGGTAGTTCTGTCACCATTTCATCTTGTTTTCAGTTTATAACTACAAACTCCTGTCTTTAAAATGTGGTATAACCCTTGATCTTCTACAGCAGCAGCAAAATTTCCCACTTTTAAATTTTTGTTAAGAAAACTTCTCTCTTTTTTTTTTTTTTTTTTTTTTAATGAAAGTCCTTTTATGCTCATTAAATGTCAGTCCAGATTAAGGAAAGAGGAAAAGGAAAAAGAAAAATTAATATAATATGTCTATACATATTCTCAGAAGTCATGTTAAGGAAGTCCTCTGTAATTAATTCTTTATTATAGGCTCCCTTTTTAGTTGTTCAGAAACCAGACCCAAGAAGTGTTATTTAGCTTTCACAGAAGGTAGCTGATTTGAGAAGTAAGGAGTGTTGGCCTTTCCTTTTGCTATGTGCTTTCACATAACTGAATATTAATCTGAAATAGACGTATGTTTTATGATAATCATCTGAGATATAACTGCAGGTTGGTTCAGAGAACTGCTGGAAGAGTTACGTCACAAGGGGATTTCATCTGTGCTCCAAACAGACCTTGAACAAAACATTTTTGAAAATGTCACCTTCTTCTAGTCTCACGGAAAGAAGAAACAGATGGGAACATCAGATCATCTAGGCTGACCTTTATATACCACAGGTCAGTAAGATTTACACAAATAACTCATTATCAAATCTAAAGATTTATTTAAACCAGAGGTTTCTGTTCTCAAATTGCCATGAGTAGGGGGAAAGACTAAAACACTGTCTGTACCTTAAGCTTTGTTGTTGGAAAACTATGGTGAGATGATCCCAGCAGGCAAATCATACCCAATGCTGCAAACCTCTTTTGCCCTTCTCTGTTTCCTCATACCATGTCTACCAAGACTGGGAGAAAATTTATTTTATCCAAAGCCAACACTGTGTAAACTTGGGCACATGAGCTATACACTGCAAAGTCTCTGTGTGTTGCGGAGTTGATCCATAATACTTGCTGTTAATGTTGATTAAGAAAAGAAAAAAAAGAAGAAAAAAAAAGAGAGTGGCACCTGCTTGTTTGATTTTTGTTCACATTTTTAATAGGCAAATTAAAAAAAAAAAGAAAAAAGACTGGAGTTCCTAGACTGGACAAAGATTTCCCTGTTTCCCTGAAGGCTGCTCAGAGTGAGTGAGTGAGGAGAGAGGCACAATGTGGAGTTTGGATCCCCTAGCTCCTGTGGGAAGAGCAAGGATAAGAGACTGCAGGGACTTGAAAGTCTCTGGAGAGATTAAGTCCTTATTAATATTTGTGATATTGTTCTCTGGGCACTGCATTCAGCTGGCATGGAGCAGCCCATTTTTGCACTCTGGCACTGCATTCAGCTGGCATGGAGCAGCCCTTTTTTTCACTATTAGGCTCTTTGACCGTACAAAATAGAGTGGCCAAGCCCAGTGCATCTTCTGGGAATGGTCTTTGGCTGGGCTGGCTCTGGTAATGTATCTGTGATTTGTCGGGTATAACCTGGTCAACACAGAGCAAAACATCCACCACTCCAGCAGTTTAACATTGCAAATGACTGAGTCCAGTGCCCAGCAGCACTATCTAGAGCAGTTTGATGTAGGCTCAGTCTCAGGGATTGGGAAGAGTGACAAGGAGCAGAAAGCCTGACATTAGAGAAAGAAATTCTCTAGGTGGAAGATTTCTGCTATGTAGAAGTTGCTGTTGTAACTCCCCTAGAAACAAGGACATGCACTTGGACTGTGAGGGAGATATGTACATTTCATAACTTTAATTTCATTTAATCTTCCTTACTCAATTGCAAGTTTTGTGGTATTCAAAAAGTAATAAGTTCTATTTTTCACATAATAACTTATTTTTTTTTTTGAGTTAAAACGCTTCTAGACTTTCTCTAGAAACCACTGTAGTAGAACTGCAGACTCACATAAAAACTCCTGCCAACTAGTCCCAACATCTCTGTTACCTGAGAAAGACGAGGAGAAAAAAAAACAGAGGTTCCACAGACCACTTTGCATATGGGATAAAGAGTCTTTCTTGTTCCACCAGAACCCCAGCTGAGTCAAAAGGGTGTGATTTAAAAGTCTAACATACGGATTTCTATTCACTTCCAGCAAGATACTTTCATTTTAGTATCAAAGGACTGTAGGATGGTATTTAAACTTTTTTTTTCGTGTGTGTGTGTGTGTGTGAGAATAATCCTGGGATTTAACTAACACAACCTTTCTTATTTAAAAAAAAAATTAAGACAAAGTAGGGAGGAAAAAAAAAACTCACAGAGACTCAAAAACTGCAGACCCAGACAACTGCTTGTTTTAAGTATCTAGCAAATGCAAAAGGCATCATATGTAGTAAATGCAGATGCAACATAAAAGCTGCAGATCAAGCAAGAAAGAGCAGAGGTTTAAAAGTGTGATAGCAAACACAGAAATTACTTCAAGTGTATCCCTAGAGCGAGGAAGAAGAAATTATGACAATTTACACCACTTTCCTCCCAGAAAAGAACTCAAGGTGCTGACAACTCACTGTAACATGGCAACAGTGTCATCAAATTGAATCCACCACCACAGGACCCAGACACGTAGGGGGAAGAGGACCATTAACACCCAGAAAAAGGGGTAGGAGCTAGAAGAATGTGTATACGAATTCCAATTGTATTGTTATTCTTATTTTCTGTAACAGCCAGATCTGGACTGATTGAATGACTACGTCCTGAAGATTTCCATTATAAAAACATACATTCTTAGCTTTCGGTAGATATACGTATGTGTATTTCTGCTTTGCCCATAAGCAAGATGTTGAGTGTCATACATGTTCACATCAATAACACAAGGCAGTGATTTCAGTGGGGTTCAGGACTTCACATATGGTAGGCCAATTTTATTCCACTACAGCCTCCAATTCATGTTATGTATGTAACCATGCACTTCATCCCAAACTTTCTTTCAGTGTTTTCTAAAACCTAGAAGATATTTCTTCCATCAGTACTCTTGTGTCAGATTTTAGTTATTCCCTAAGGGCTGGTCCCGGGTCCCCTGGGAATCAATAGTATCTACCTGCAGGCACAGCACAATTCAAAGCATGTGTGTGACACTCTGGGCTTGAACCTTGACTTTGCATTCAGCAGAAGTCCCACATACTGCTGGAATGGCACAGAACATTCCCAGGCATCTAACAGAAAATACATGTTGTTACTGTGCACTTATGTAAATCTGAATTTGTATTGGTATTAGACAGAAACAGTTATTTTCATAGGATGGTAGGAATTGCTTCTCAGAAATTAGTGTTTCTACATGATAAGTATCAGATTGTGTTTGCGTAATTTATTTTATATCTACTTTACTAGTGTCTATAATATAACATATTTCTCTTTTATGTTAAGAATTCAGGATGTGACTAATCTGAGATTGCTGTTAACCTTAATTTTATTTTTGAGAAGACCACAAAGGTCTAATCTTTGAGCTACATTTCAAATTTGATTGTTTATAAAGCATCTGTTTATTAAATTGGAGGCTCAGAGAATGACAGCACAAAAGCTAATATTTCTTTCCTCCTTATTTCCCCAGTGGAATGAATATGTTTTTCTTCTTCAATTAGTTTTCCATCTCCTTTCTCCAATATGATCAAAATGTTTCATGCTGGCCAGATTATTAACAACAGCTGGATGACATATGAAGAGTTGTATCTAAAATGTGATTTAGCAAACTGACTGAGTCCTAAACACAGAGCAAACTGACTTTCAATGGACCAGTTCAAATCCATTTCCAGTATTATGGGAAAAACAAATTTCACTATTTTTTTAAAATTATTATTGACAGGATATTTTAAACTATTTTGTTTTCTAGTTTCTTAACACCTTCTTAGCTGATGTGTTCCACTGCCTATTGTTATACCTGTTCTAACAAACAGTAAACCAGTAAAAGTTGCCATTCTCATCAGCCAAGCCTAAGCATTTTCCTGGTTAATTGTTCCCAATTTCCTGGTCATACTGTGATATACAGCTTTATTTTCTGTACAACTTCTCTGGGTAGCTTTGCTGGCAGTCTGAGCAAGAACTTCTACAGACTTTGACATTGAAGAGAAATCTATGCTAAGATAGGGACGGTGCGGTTAGAGAGCACAGTTGCAACCTTAAATCACTTCCTAAATGTTAAATTACGTGCCACTTCCTGGTGGGTGAGTCTTTACTTTCTAGGTCTGAATCTTTTCATCTGGCAAAAAAAATTGGTTAAGATAAATCCTATTATATCGGATTTCAGTTTTGTTGGGTAATGGAACATTAAGTTATAATGAAATAATGGCAAAGGTACATTTAGTAGTTCAGGCCACTCATTTCCACAATGTTGCATATAGCAAGACTGGATTACTGCTATAGGCTTGAATTGGACTTGAGGAAGGGGCTAGAAGAGAAATACAGCCCTGGAACAGTTGCTAACACAATAGAAATAACTGGCACTAAACTGTCATTTGCTTTGTTCTGCAATACCAATATCCTAAGAGGACCTGGGTGCTACATGTAGCTTAAGAGGCCACAAAGGCTCCTGGGACAAAATTGCACAATCCTTCTTCCTAATTTTCTTCCCCTCTTAACTCATGAAGAAAAGGGATGTGCCACAGACATCTAAAGCTTTGTCAGGGCAATTCCAGCACTTGTTTTGAACTTCATACTACATTTGAAAGAATTTTTAAAAGACTTATCTATCTTGCAAGAACTGTGTGTGTTATGTCTAAAGGTATCCCCCGAGACTCTGCTGAGTACCATTCACTGTTTTCATATGCTGTCTTCCAAAAGTCCAGATATAAATTCGTCCTCAGCTGGTAATTGGAGCAGTATTCCTGCTTACCATGAGCTGGTGCCACAGACTCTTTAAAGCAAACATCAGCAGAGCATGTTCTCTATCCCCTTCATCTAACTGTGTTTACCTGGATATTCTTTGAGGCATAAGGTGGCCCCAAACTAAAAAGTGTCTGGTTTTACAGAAGTGTTTTACTGTTAGTAATATATGTTTCTTCATTAATATCTGTGATACAAGGACAGTCTTTAATTTCTCTAACCCATCATTTCTGAGTCAACTTATTAGACGTTTCCTACTGTCAAAGAATAGAGAGCAGATGCTGTGCCAAAAAAAAAAAAAAAGTATTTTTTATAAATTCTTTATAAATTAAGAGATGCCAGAGTAATTCTTACCTTGCCTATGTTACAGCAGACCATTTCCTAACTTTTATGAACAGATGTTAGTGGGTGGGCTGTTTCCCTGTTGTAATTTCCTTAAGCTTCTCCATGGTGGTATGGAGTACTTGCAGTGAAAATAAGAAAGCTTTTCTGGAGCTATGCATGTTGCCATGTGAAATATTATTTCATATCCTGCTCTTGCTGACACTAATGGGCAGCTGTGTCTGCCTATGATTTTTCCTTTCACACATAATACTCTGTGCCCTAACTAGAATTAAACTTACAAGCCAGCAGAGCAACTATGAGTAGCTATACTGTAAATTTAAAACATGATTTGAATTTTTTGCTGCTTTTGAACATACTACAAAGAGGTAAAAATGTCACTGCCCCAAGCAAGAAGCCAGTCACAAACTGTATCTTGTCCTTGGCAACAGCAAAGATGATGCCCGTAGAAAGTATAGGAATGAAGACCATTTCTGAGCAGCACTTTCTGAGGTATAAGCTGTATTCAGACCACTGGCGTTGACATATAGACAGAATAGGTATGTGATCCTTGAAATGGACTCATTTTTCTTTGGATATCTTTATAATTGATCTAAAACAAAACAAAATAAACAAACAAACAAAAAAAACTAAAGCACAAATTTTTCAAGACATGCATAAGCTATATGTGATGGTATTTTCTGTCTTTCCCTGTAAGCCTTCTGTGTTACCCCTCCCTTCTTGTATTTTGAGAAACAGTGCAGAAGCATTCCCATCACTTACTCATTGTCGTCCACTCCTTTATAGACTCCTGTCCTTTTCCAGCATGTGGTGGTGGTGTTACCAGGTTGAAGTGTTATTAATAAAAATAATCTCCTTAGAAGTCAATTTCATGCTGCTCTTCTGTATGGCTTTCCTATTTTGCCATACAGTCATTCTGATGGGGAATATGAAGAATAATCTGTTGAACCATAGGTACCTACAGTAGTGCAATGATGTTTTGAGTTTCTTCTCTAGTCCCTTTCTATTCATCCATGTTACTCTATTTGCTGTTTTACAAAAATAAGTAACATTTTCACAGAACTGTCTGCACTGACCACGAGCTTCCTTCCTAAATAGAACAGTTATTTTACTGTCCATTATTCTTTATGTTGAATTAGGATGTGGCTTGTTTGTTTTGTTTTGTTTTCCCCCCACTTACAGTATTTTCTAGGGAGTTAGACAGAATTTCTCTAATTTTATTGTCCCACTCACTCACCACAGTTTTCAGTTTTCAAGTCAGCTTATCTTTTAATAGTTTTTTTAATTCTAAAAGTAAATTTTATCTCTTCACTATTTACATCCTTTCAGATCTGTTTTGCATACATCTGTATAAAAGATCTCTTTGAAATTCTGCTGACAACCTCTTTTTATTGATAAAATTGATCTGCTCTTCCTTTTTGATTCCCATCCTTTCATGAATTATAAATTTACAAAAAACTATGCTCCCTTTTCTCCAATAACATCTTGATTTGTTTAATAATCTCTGATGAGGGAAACTGCCAGAATAATTTTTAGATCTCTAAGTACCATTTAACTGTTAAAACATTTTTATACCAGAAAGGTGACTCTTAGTCCCATATGATGTTTTCCTTCATCAGGTAAGGACTCCCCTTGGCTAGATATTGATACTGTCAATATTCTGTTTGGCAATAGCTTATCTAGCATTTAGCTCAAAATTCCTTCAGGAAAATATTTCAGCCTGTATTGTAAAGTATATAAAAAGCAAAAATCACAGTGAGTTCTTGTGAAATACAGCTTTTGAATTTGTGAATTAAGAGAAATTATATGTGTGTTGAAGATAGGAGTTACTCATGAGGTAGATAATTTGTATACCCGGAGTGAATCCAAAGTGATCATGAAACTCAAGTTTAACATTACTAACAGACGTGTTAATATTTCCAAGAGTTCAGTCAAGGGCTGAGCTTCTCACTCACCTCCAGTATGTGGCTGGGAAAGGAGCAGTTTGTTGTTGTTGATGTGTTCATTATTTTAAGTGAACTGTTGTATGATCCAGATGTTTTTCCTCTTTTTTTGTATTCTTGAGTAACAAATGAAACCTGAGAAATTTGCTGTGGAAAACTAGATTTCTGTTTAATTCAAAATTTCTGCCAATTTAATACTTTATTATGCACTGTAAATGACAGCAGCACTTGCTGCACAGAAATCTAATTATTTTGTACAGAGAACTTTATTTAGCCTAATATGTCACATACATGAGAGTAACTCAAGGACACAATAAATATGAAGAAAAAAAACAAACAACAACAACAAAAACAGACTTGGACATAAGCAGCAAAGCAGCCAGAGCAAGTGTTTTAATTCAGTAGAGAACAGTTGAAATGGTAGGACATGGATTATACTAATAGTTTTTTGTTTTGTTTTGTTTTTTCCTGGAGAAAAGTGTAGCTAAGATGCTAAAAGCTTTGCATTTCCTTTCTGTACAACTAACAGATAATTTCATGTGGTCCAGAGCTGCTGAAGACCAGCAGCTCAGAGTTTTTAGAAGTGCAGCCTGTGGATATCAACTCCAGAGAGCAAACCTACTCATGCAGCTAATTGCTGAGAGTAATTTACTTGCAAAATACAGGAAGATCTTCAGTAAGAGAGGGTGATTTAGGCTTGGGGTGTAACAAAGATACAAATGGAAGATTAGAGTCGGGAAAGATTATCTGGAAGTAAAGTGTACACCAGTCAGCTTTTAACATAGTTTGCACAGCTGCATACTATACACCTTATACCATCTTCGAAGAGAACATTTTCAAGTCCTG
This sequence comes from Cygnus olor, assembly GCF_009769625.2. Classification (NCBI taxonomy): domain Eukaryota; kingdom Metazoa; phylum Chordata; class Aves; order Anseriformes; family Anatidae; genus Cygnus; species Cygnus olor. The sequence goes on along the minus strand of NC_049171.1, from coordinate 67,147,846 downwards.
TTCTACAATCTATTTACCTGTACTTCATTTTCTGAAACACTGTGGTGCACACTTCTTAAAAGAAATGGCACAAGTTTTTTACTGGTCTTGAGTTTGGGAAAAGTGTGTGGGCAGGTTTAAAAGGTGACTGATCTGTGTATGAACATTTACACATCGACAAACATACACCCATACATGCTACCATGAAAAATAAATTATTATTATTAATTTTGCTTGCCTGGCTGCAAACAGAAGACTTTCCTCTCTTAACTCTAGCTCCCTCACCTCCCACCCCACAACTACTTTGAATTCAATAAATCAATTGTAAGACTTCCTCTGACAAACTGGATCTTGTAAGAATAGGATCAAATACAGTATGATGGATCAAAGACTGGTGAATATGCAACTTTTTTCAAGATAGAAAACTGTTTATTCTAACCCATATATCCTTCTAGACATTAAAATGGGGACGTTTCTAATGGCAAATATTGCCTTGTTTTCTGCTGTCTCTTACTGTGACAGCAAACGAGAAAGGATCTAATATGATAGTAAACCGTTTGGAAACCTGAATGATGTCAGGAAGTACTATTAGGCCTTCAGTATTTTCAGTTCTCATACTCTTTCTTCTAGGTTGGGAGGCCCCACTGTTCTCCCACTCCCTAAATATTAAGCCCAGTGCAGCTATGACAAATGCATTTCAGTAATCTCTCTTACCCCTTTCAGTCAGAGCGTCAGATCAAACAATAAATAGGTGGACCTTCCACATCGCCCTATCAAAGACATTATAGAGAAACTTGCTTTATTTTCTCTCTGAGATTAGGTGTACAAATCATTATGATTTAACTAATATTTTGGGGGTTGAGAAAGAAAGTTGAGAAAATACCTTTTTTCTTCAGCTCCATGGAACTGTGCAGCTGCACTTTTGTCCTCACTGCCTAGAACCCTGCCTCAGAGGAAAATCAAATCAGAGATGCTAAGGAGTAAGTAGATTACTGGACTGGCTTTATGATGTTTACTGAAGATTATAAAAAGATTATATAAGGCATACCCTCATTTTCTTCAATTTCATCTTGACCCAGTAAATCATTTTATGTACAGTTGCCTTGGATTCTCACCAAAGAACAAGTACTTTTAAATGGAAATTTTTATTTTCTACTTCACAGAGACATCTCCTTTGAGAGTAAGAAATTACTACCATAAAAGTACACTTTTACTTACAAAGAAAAAATTAGTTAGGATTTCGCTCAAGTTCCTATGCAATCATCATTTTTAATATAACATTAAATTCATTATTCTTTTGAAGGTGCTCTGTGAATGTTTATGCTAATTCACTAGATGTAAAGTATTTATCTTATCTACTTATTCTTAAAAATGATTTTAAGTCAAAACTAAATTACATGAAAGAGAAACTATGTCAAAAAAAAACAAACAATTTCAAAGCATTGTTTCAATTTTTGCTTTTAAATGTTTCCATTACAATTAAATATGAATAAAGTGCAATTAGTTTACATTTAAAATTATTTTATTGAAAGAAAAGACAGATATATTAAGAAGATGAAGACTTGTAAAATATTAATGTGAAAAGTCTAATGATTTTTTTTTCTCATTACAAGTTATGGTTTTCATAAAGTAATATTTTCTGATGAAATGAATGTTTTTTTCCCTGAAAAGATCCTGCTAGGTTTAATTTCTTGTGAAATTACTTCTGCTGTATAAATCTGTGGGCCAAGTTCAATTAAATTAACTTTTTATTGTCTCCCACAAACCAGGAGATGGATGATATTATCATTGTCTCTGTGGAGACAAGTTTCAGACATTGCAACTATTTTATTAAAAGTAGTAATTAATCTCTTTATAAATTTACCAAGATCCAGTTAAGTAATTACTACCCTGAGCTATCAAATAGAAAGATGTGTAAAAATAAATAAATAAATAAAAATATTTAATTTTATCTGTTTTCTTCATAAGATTGCAGAAAAACATAATGTTATATTATGCTGTTGGATAGAATCAAGTACCACAATAATCACCTAAAGCTGAAGACCAAGCACAGGAAAGGTTCATATGATATAACACCAGGAAAAATTAAAGTTAGAACTGTTCAAATAAAGTTCTTATGTTTAAGTCAAGCAGCAAAATACAGGTAATGTTTAGATTTTAATTTTTTTAAACACACAGGTCAGTAAAGATTTTAACTCCCTATTTTTACAAATACTTAGTAATCAGAACATGTCTAAAATGCTACATATATTATTGAATATTAAAAATACAAATATTACTGTTCTGGGAAAAAAAAAAGTTTTCTATTCTGTGCTGAATGTACTTTTGGATTTAGATTTACCTATTCACAGAAAATGTAAAAATTTGTTGCAGTTATGAAAACTGGCAGGGTCCTCCATGCTTTGCCTAGGAGACTCCTGCACGGGGAGACACCTGCAGCTCTTGGTTGTGAAGATCAGACAGGAGGTAGTGTGCATTTAATTCTGACATCCACACAAACACACAGTTCATTGCACAACCTCTGAAGAGCAAACTAAAATTAATCATATCTCCTTCTGGCACCAGATGTTAGCCAGGCTGGCTGGCAGGCTAGTGCAGGCTATTATGATTGCTATGGATATGCTTACTGCTAAAGAATGGCTCTAGATATGCATAAAAAGCGGCTATGAGCAGCTATCAGCTGTGTACAAACTCCACAAGTCTATTATCAGCAGGTATTATCCTTATGTAGAATTCATCCTTTCTCCTTTACCCACAGAACTTCTTTTCAAGATTGATTTTGCTGCTCATTCTATTATTGGTTTTTAATAACTCCATTGGAGTCACATAGATCCTACCTTCATTTCTTCTTAAAGAGAAAAAAAATATGAAAAGAGCAGTACAGGCTTATTTTATTATGATGTGGATGATAGAAGCTACAAGAAGAAAACGCAAAAAACTGCACGAGAAGAAACCTGACTGACAGCTGAATTCAGGCAGGCTGGCATGATCAGCGACCCCCAGAGGGGCCAAGAGGGCTTAGCAGGTGCCCCTGCCAGCAGAACTTGATGAAGGTCTTGATGGAGGTCTTGATGAGAGATCTAGATGAAGAGGAGTCCCAGATTTCCTTTCTTAAAGCAAAATATCTGGCTCTTTTCTTGAGCAAGCAGCCATTGTAGACATGCTGGTTCCATGACCTTCATATCACAGTCTGATTCTTTTGCCCAACATTTTCCTGTTTTCCTGGTTTTATCAAAGATATATTATATTTAGTGGACTTCAGTCCCAGGAGTCATGACGACATCTGAGCATTCATTTTCATTCTGAGATAAATATACAGAGGATGGTACTAAGAGGACATGTAGAAGGCCTCCATATTCTTTACATCTGAGGATTATTACAGTTTAAGTTGTTTTTGCCTAATGCTTAACAACAATTGTCAGTTCAGATTTTATTTTCATATTACAGAGGTGGCTCTGTGACGAGAATATAAAGACATTGAGCAGAACGTTTAGGAAATATCAACATTTATTTTTGCAAGCCTTCTCCAGAGTATTGTTGATTTCTCTGTTAGATAAAACACACAGTCTTAATGAATTCTGAACTGAATGTTGCTCAGAACAAAGTTGTGTTGCACTGGAAAGACTTTCTCTAACTAAACATTGATCATATATATTGCCTTCATGGCATTTAAATGTGAAATAATATTCAGTCTGAAAAACTAAATCAGTGGGGTGTGGAGATTCAAATTTCTCTGTTTTTTGCCAACTCTCTGAAGAGACCATAACTAAGATACTTTGTTCTCTGCACACTCCTTCCTTCAGCTGTAGATGAAACATAGCTGATTTGAAATGGTATAAGAGCTGCTCCAGAAGCCACGTTCTCAAAAGGCAGATGAAGATCTTGATGAGGAGACAGACCTGGGGTGTGGACATAACTGTAGCAACTGTCAGAAACTGCCAACTTGTAGATTATTATTGCTCTCTGAAAGATGCCTTCATATATTACTAGTCTCCCATGACTTAGTAGTGTTACAGTAGCTGCTGGTGCGGTGGGGTGATAGTAGTTTGGCAAGAAGCTACCATCTAGTAGATGTAAAAATTGTAGATCAGTATGAGTGAATAGTCTTCCAGCACTTCATGGGCTGCCTCACTAGTGCATGTTTCCAGGATCCTCTTATCTCAAGCTGCCTGTAGATACATGTGCTAGCCAAAAGTATTTCTGTTGGTCTGCAGACCTTCATGCAGGTTCCTGTGTATTAGCACAGGTAATTACCTAGCTGGTTGCTCAGTATAGCTAGCATCTATCTCTGTGTCTGAATGGAAGAAACTCTAGCTCTGTACTCTATGGGCATTATGGATAGCCATAAGATTTCAGTGCTCACTGCTACCTTAAAGTATTCGAATACACTTCACTGTTTTGGCTAATGAACGTGAGTCTCAACATAAGAACATCTGATAGAAGGAAGTTTAATTACATACAGAACAGCTGTAAGTTAGTGTTTAAATATGCATTTAATCAGCTGAGAACTTAATAACATTGCTTGAAACCCACTTGAATGCTCCGATGTCCCTTGTCATTCATAATAATAGGACATGTAAAATGAAGACAAACTTTTTCTGAGGATGAAAGTACTACTGAGTTTCCAGAGCCAAGTCACAAAAATGAAAATGCACTGTTGATCCCTGGAGCTTAGTCTAAAAGCCTTTCTGACTTTTCAGAGTTTTTAATCAAAATAAGTAGAGTGCCAGCAACTGAATCTAAAAATTATCCCTAAATTTGAAAATGGAGAAGATACAAACGGGTACCTGCTAATGAAAGAAAAATGTAAGCTATGGAAAAAAGAACTAGTGACTGGATAGCTACAGAACATATGGAATCTCTCTGCAGGAATTTGGAGGTTTGAATATAATTAATATAATTTGGTATTAAAGGTCTCTCTTTTTTTTTCCCCCCCCCCCTCAGAGGCAGCCATCAGATAAAGAAGAGAGATCAAAACAGAAAAGGCATAGGACTATGGAAACCTTACAGAGGATTTTTTCAGGAAATGCTGTTATAGCTGAAATTCCGCAAGAGCCCTATGTTTTTCCACAAGGTTGTTCAAAAATGATCAAAGACTCAAATGAAGCCTGAGGAATTATTTGCCTTATTTAGAAGGAACATCAAACATGTCAGTGAGTTAAGCTTTTATTTCACCTCCTGCCAGTTCCTTACAGTGCCATGATATGTTACGGGCTGATAGGTAATAGATTGAGCTTCAGAAGAACTTGAAGGCTGTGAATAGGGATTTCACTGATTCAGTTCAACAAAGAATAGATTTCTAGGAAGCCATGTGAATAATTTGATTCAGCTGTGATTATAAGAAGCAGACAAGTATGGTGGTAAAAAAAAAAAAAAAAAAAAAAAAAAAACCAACAACAACTGAATTGTACCATACTGAGAGGGTTTTCCTCTCCAAATACCCCTTTTGGACTGTGAATGTGAAAAGGCAAATATAGCTCACGTCTTTTCAGGCTGCAGCAAAGGTCTCACTGTTCAAAACTAACCTTTCTAACTTTTTTTTTTTTGGGGGGGTGGGGGGGGGGGGGCGGGCAAGGCTCCCTTGCATCATTTATCCTGAAGAATTGAGGAATTAAAGTTTTTGGGAGGAACAAAGTAAGTTTGTTGTCTAGAAAAGACACATGGTTTAAAAATTAGTTATAAAAATTTACCCCTAATTATTAATCATTCCAATTATTAAAATATTGGAAAATGAGTCATCAGACGTAACAGTGTTACAGAAGTAACATATAAAATCAATTCCTTCTGAGTATGGTGCATTGATTCAGCATATATTTCTCCTTCTGCCAGAGGAACTTTTAAAATAAATAAATAAATTTACAAACAGACAAACCAATAAATAAAGCTGTTACTCTCTTCCATGATGATTCAAAAGTGAAAATTGTTTGCAGAAAAAAAAAAAAAGTCTTCCTTTGAAACTATAGTTTCAATATGAGAAGAAAAGTCTCTCAAACAGCGTTGGCCTGCAAAAGACCAGATAGAAAGGAGGCACGTATATCAATAGGCATAGAATCATTGAATGGTTTGGTTGGAAGGCACCTTAAAGACCACCCAGTTTCCAACCCCCCTGCCATGGGCAGGGACACCTCCCACTAGACCAGGTTGCCCCATCCAGCCTGGCCTTGAACACCTCCAGGGATGGGGCATCCACAGCTTCTCTGGGCAACCTGTGCCAGTGCCTCACCACCCTGTGAGTAGAGAGTTTCTTCCTAATGTCTAATCTAAATCTCCCATCATTTAGTTTAAAGCCATTATTCCTTGCCCTATCGCTATACTCCTTAATAAAGAGTACCTCCCTAAATTACACAAATGCTGTTCCAGCTGAAGGTTCAGCCAATGAAAATGACAGATCATAAATGGAAAACAAATAAATAAATAAATAAACTTGAATATTATTGGAGTGGCGAAATACTGCTAAGCATCAGTTTCAGGACGCCTTTAAGAGTATCTTATCTGTAACAGATGCTAGCTGTCAGTTTGTCAATACCCCTGAGAAATGCACAAAAATTGTTGCACATATCCGTATCAAATGGTGCTTTTTACAGTGTGTCCTCCAGCTTCTGGAAAACGTCACTACGGAAATTTCCTAGTTAAAAACTGCGTATGTTTCAGCACTAAAAGATGCTGATTTTAACCCAATAATAATAATAATACCGTACATGAATGTAGGACTTATATATGGTAAAAAAAAAAAAAAAATTCTTTCAATTTTGGTTGCTGTAACAGCCATCAAACTGAGGGAAAAAGCACAGGGAGTGAAGAAGGAGGAAACGAATTTAGAAAAAGTACTTTATGCCAGAAGGCTATCATTTACATTGTTATCACGCAATACTAAGTCTCCTTGAGAATCTGACAGTGACCCAAAGGGTGTGGGTTGGCATGTTGCATGTAGAATGTATCTTTCTCAGACTGCATTTATAAAACACTGGCAGCCTTAGAAGTTAAATAGACAAACAGGCTTTCTGCTTGTTGTGGTTTAGGCCCGGCTGGCAGTCAAACACCACACAGCCGTTCGCTCACCCTCCCCCCTCCCTCTCCGGGATGGGGGAGAGAAACGGGAAAGTGAAGCCTGTGAGTTGAGATAAAGACAGTTTATTAAGACAGGGAAAAGAACAACAACAACAATAATAATAATAATAGTATTAATAGTAATAATGTGTACGAAATAGTGATGCACAATGCAATTGCTCACCACCCGTTGACCGATGCCCAGCCTATCCCCGAGCAGCCGGCCACCCCTCCACCCCGGCTAGCCACCCCTATATATTGTTCAGCATGACGTCAGATGGTATGGAATACCCCTTTGGCCAGTTTGGGTCAGCTGTCCTGGGTCTGTCCCCTCCCAGCTTCTGCTGCATCCCTAGCCTGCTCGCTAGCAGGACAGAGAGAGGCTGAAAAGTCCTTGGCTTGGTGTAAGCACTGCTCTACAACAATTAAAACATCAGCATGTTATCAGCGCTCTTCTCATTCTAATCCAAAACATAGCACCCTGCCAGCTACTAGGAGGAAAATTAACTCTGTCCTAACTGAAACAGGACACTGCTCAAGCTGCACGGGAAGGACAAATTAAGGAGTGAAATAAAGTGGTGATTTGGAGATCTCTGAAGGGGATTTTGTACTACTTCCTCTGCACCATGTTTCTGGGAACTCAACTGCAAAAGGGGAGCAAGGTTTAAAAACAGGGTTCTCAAACATTAGATATAAACCAGAACACACTGCACAAATGAACTGAGGGGGATGTGAGAATGACTGACAAAGCAGTGAGGAAGCTTTTGAGCGCTAAAAGGCAGGAGGAAGAAGGAGATCACAGCAGAGAAAGGAGGTGGCCTGGGAGCATTAGCATAGGTGAGAGCCCTGTGTGTTGGCGGAGCAGCTTCCCAGGCTGCCTCCAGGCAGAACAGCCTTTCACTAAGGCAGTGAAGAACAGACCTAAAAGAGAGCCTGGAAAAGAGATTAATTCAGCTCATTATCTGTCTAACCTTAAGGGATGTGTTTTGAAATGGTGTTTTTGCTTTTGTAATTGAATGCTCGGCCTCTGCACTACTGACATAAAACCTGCTGTTTTCAGCCAAAGCTGGTCTCAGTATTTTAAAGTGGACTCGAAGCTGATACATTTTTCAGGGAGTGGATCAATTCATAGAAGAGCTGTACTCAAAGCACCTTGGATCACCTGCAACAAGCTTGGAGATCCTTAGAGTTGCAGTGCATTTGGGACAAAAGCAGAGGTAGGCAAAAATGTCAGGTCAGAGATATCCTTTGGACAATGCTATCTTCTGCCACTGTAACAAGAAAAAGGGACTTAAATCTCACTGCTTCAGCTGTCAGAGTTCACAAACTGAGGGAGAAGTGGGGAAAAGTGCAGGCTTTACATATATAGATGCTTTGAAGTAAGAGGAAGTGACTGAGCAAAACCATAGCAAATTTCTCCTGAGAATGAACTAAAGAAATTTCACATTTGAGGCAAATGTAACCAGTACCACATAACAAAAACAGAAGCAAAGATTTCAGACTGGAAAAGGCTGAACCTGCAATGAAAATGCCAGAAACAGCAGAGGAAATATGCCCAGAATGATTTCATTGTTGGTGCTTCTGTTCCAACACTCACTGGAGCAAAAATTAGATCCTTTCTTTGGTGGGTGTTTCAAAGCTTCCATGGGCATGTCCCCACTGACTTCCCAAGCCCCTGTATTTCAGGCTCTCTGGTGCTATTGTGAATTGTACAAACACACATCTCCATCCTTGATGCCATCCTCCATGGTGGTATCAGCAAGTCTGCCACAGGGGGAGGCTGAGGCTACTGACACCCTTACCAAAGCTGGGTGAGGGCAGGCAGCTTGTATGCTCTGGTATGTATTAGGGAACACCAACATTTTCTTGACATTTCTGGCTCTGTGAGTGAGCCCTTCAGCGTTACCCACCATATCAATTTACGTTGAATTAAAATAATAATATATATTTCCCCCCTAGGTTTTCTTAGACTGTTTTATATGTCCAAAAGGTTTTTCCAAGAGGTTTCCACTCCCACAAATCTTGCCTCAAAAAAATTCACAACTGTTTTGATGTCTCTGAAAGGCATCAAAACACAGCACCTCTAGTGTAGGCTCCTTAATTAAACGTTACACTATACACTCAACTTTTTTTTTTTTAATCATTTTATGTGTAATATTGTTCACAAATTATTTCAATTTCTGTTCTTCCCAATGTTATTTTCCCTTATGTTGGATCTTCTCACTTTTTCTTTCCCTTTTTAGTTAATACTCATTGTTTTTCTAGAGAGAAAAAGTACTTTGACATTTAAAATCTTTACTACAAAATATTTATAGATTTATGAAAATGTATTGTCAGTATTATTTCATTATATTCCTTGTCTATTTTTCCTTGCCTTTCCATCATTCTTCTTTTTCTCCATTTGCAGTCATTTTTTTTAACCTACTTTACCTTCACCAGTGATTTTTTTTTTTCCTTATCTTCTTTACTTCCAGTCCCTCATACTTCTATTGCCTAGCACAAAACTCAAACTACTTCATTAATAAAGAAAGCGATTGGACTATTGTAAGAATCATTATAGACAGCTAGATATGTGAAGCATCATTCTCTGCTCCTATTGATTTCTAAAATTTAGATGTAGTATAGTTAGTAAATGATCAGACATTTATTTCTTCATCTCTGCAGAGACAGCCCAGGAGACATCCTTTTCTATGTACAAGACTCTCATTTTCCAGGGCACTAGGACCAGGACACACCACCCCCAGTTTCTCTTCACAAATGATACACTGCTTGTTTAGCAAAGCAACTGGCATTTCTGCACACCATGAGCTCAATCATCCACTTATCCATTGCTTTTGCTAGGACAAAGAAAAGGAGTTCTTCATCCAGATTCTATACTTTTACATTTAGCTGCTTACCTTACAACACACTTCCTCACAGGAAAATAAAAAAAAAAAATGTTTCCACCAAAAAGAGATTTTAATGATCTCAGTTTGAACTGTAGGACCCTCAACAGGAGCTGAGACCAGTTGAATGTAAGTCACTTTATCACTGACTTCATCAAGTACTTTAATCCTTACCACCACCCTTTATCATTCTGTAGCTGGTAGGAGAATAATGGAGTAACTCATTTTAAACCACACAGCTGATAAGTGTTTTGGACTAATTAATCATGAAGAACAGGCCTGGCAAATACAACAAAGCTAATGATTTCCTACAGTCTTTTTGTTGTTTCAGTCCTGTATTTTAAAGCAAAGAGAAACTGAGTGATGAGAGGCAAGGCTGTTAGCCTTGTTTATAATTATGACTATATATTCCCCTTTTTGAGGTGCAGTTCTCAATCTCCTTATGATTTTGACAATCTTATGATCTGAACTTTTTCATTTGCTGTTTTCCAGACTGTTACTTTTTCCAATTCCAGACACTTTTAAGACCTCAATTAGAGAAACAAAGGGTTTTTGTTTTGTTTTGTTTTCCTACGTTAAAACAAACAAACAATAAAATAAATAAAATAAATAAACTCTACAAGTCTTTTGTCAGTGGAGCTGTGCTTCAGAACTTGTCAGCTTTGTCCTTGGTAACAGGAATAGGCTTCTTGTCATTGTACTTTAAGGGGGGGGGGGGGGGGGCGGGAGTGATGTCTAAATTGTAGATCTTGAGAGAAAATGAAGGGACATTGCACCTGGAAAAAGGGTTAGGATGAGACAAGAAAGATTTCCTTCCAGCCCTCAATCTTCTATGTGAGGCTCCTTAAGTGAGATGAATATATTCCACATCTTTCAATGAACTAGGGGCCATCAAATGAAGCTAGTGGGAGCCAGATTTGAAATAAACAACAGGATATTAGTAAAACACTGTCATCTAAAAATTCATGTATAAGTACAAGAAATAACATGGGTTGTTTTTGTTTTGATTTAATTTGACTTGTTTCCTAGAATAATGAGAGACTAGTAGAGACTATATAGAGTGGTAGCTACTTAAGGAGAAGGATTGTAAAGAATTCCCTCTTCAGTCCTTTACAAACCACTGCTACTACATCCCTCGCATCACAAAATTATTTGTTCGATAAAATCATAGAACTGTTGTTTGGAAGAGACTTCAAGAAATAACAGCATCCATTCCCCAGCTCCCAAGCAAGATCAACTTTGAAGATTTCTTGTAGAAATGACATAGCTATAAAACCCACAACAAGACAATATACTCCTCACTCTGCTTTTGTACTGCAAAATACAGATTCATCTCCAAAAAAATTATTTAGGTAACTAGCTGGATATTTATGGTATCTTCTCCAAATTCTGTTTGGCTAAAAGTTGTTATACAAATATAGTTGTAAGTGTATACTTTCTAGTGTACACTTTCTAGTGTACTAATTTATGTTTTAGTCACAATGAAATATGCTGTCATCAGGCTTTCACTTTGATAATTGTACATGAACAGAGAATTAAGCATTTGGAGGTGCACATACTTTGAATAAATGTTAAACAAAACCAACTACTCATTATTTGACCTGTGAGAGTTTAGAAATTTTAGAGTTTGGGAAATAAACACTACTATATTTGAATGTTTAAAAATACAAGAGATTGCTAAAAGGTGAAAATGACAGGATCCTAAAGTAAAACAGATGAAAGAAAATTGGTTCAACTATGAAAGGATGTTTTTGCCCTTTGGATATGACAAAAACAATCACTGCAAGGCTGTTGATTTTATAATTGAAAGGAAGACAGGAAAACTCACATAAAATAATAAACAATGCTATAAATGACATAGTTTATTACATTTCCTATCATTTCAGCCACAGCTGTACTTAGTTAAAAATGACAATTATTTATTCTGAGTTATAAAAAAGTCAGTTTTGTAGGCATTCTTGGCTTGAAAAATAGGATAAGGCAATTGCCTAAGGCAGCAGGTGGAGCACAGCAACCTGCACACCTGCCAGTGTTTGAAGAGATGGCATGAACTCTTCCAGACTGAAGTATCACGCTCAGTTCCTATAATCATTGCTCATTGCTGTGGTTGTTGCAGCTGAGGGAAGTACTGAACCATGTAAGATCTACTACATGGAAGGAAAAGAAGTGGTTCCCCTCTGCAGGAGTTTCAGCTAACACTATCTTCATTCCTAGTCCAGCAGCAAAAAAAAAGGGAGAGAGCTGCCCAGCTTCCTCTGTTTCTTCATTGTTCTCTGTCCATTTCCCTCCCTTAGAAAGACAGGAAAAGTTACTGAGCCTTCTTCCTCTCTCAACAGGAGGCCATGGGATGTCAAATGAGGCTCAAAGAAAGGATATTCCATGGAAAACTAGCAGAAACGGGGAAATGAGTCTAATAGTCCCAGAGAGGTTTACAACCCATTCTGTTTCCTGAAAGATAGAAAGATAGGTAGAGCCCTGTGGCAACCTGCCAGCCAGGTGGCTTGGGCTGCCAAGGTCACCCATCCTCACTACCCTGGCATTATTGTTTCCTAGGACTTCCAGCCAGAGAAATACCTCCCAGATTGTTCTGAAGTGGTACAGGTACAGAATCAAAGACTGTTTAAATCCTTTGAGGAGAGAAATAGTCTTTTGCAGCTCTAAGTCCACCATTTGAATGTTCTGCTGCAATGTGTTTCAAGGCTTTTTTATAGGGTCCTTGAACCAATCCCCTATGTGTACTGCTGTTATTACCATTGTCAACGTTTTCAAAGCCCCAAATTCTAGCAAATCTTCCACCAATTCCCTTAGCCTTCACCTACCACTTCATTATCTTCATTTCATACACCTTTTTTATTTTTTCCAGAGCTTCCATTCCTCACTTTTGGTCAGGATTAGTGTAGTGTCTTTCTTGTTTTTTTCCTCAATGCACATCCTTTCCAAGCATAAGGACACACCATTATAACATTTTATTTCCCACACACCTTCAGCGTGCCAAGATTCAGCAGCAATGGTGTCCCTGGCAGGTTTTTGAGAACTGAAGTTAAAGAGAAGTTAAGCTGATTGAAATGATTTTTTACTATCTCTTTTCCTTTCTTCTGCACCATTTGATCTACCTTCAATAATCTTTTATTTATTTATCATCTGCATTGCTTTCTTTATATTTTTTTAACATCACTAGAGTTTTGCCTTCTTTTAAGCCAGAAGTTTTAGTCTTGGGAGAAAAACTATAATTGACTTTTTTTTGTTTGTTTGTTTTGTTTAAATAATCTGTTTATTGCTCTGTTGAACTGTAGAGCAATTATAAAGCAAGACTCCCTATTGTACAATTTTTTCTTGTCTCCCAGATATTGGTAAATTAAAAAAAAAAAAAAAGCAAAGAAAAAAAAAGTATAAACTATCACATAAAATACAATATACATGGGATCTAAACAGTTTTAAAGAGTCCCCTGTTTACAGATAGAAACATTTTGAGCTATAAATTATATATCTGCTTGAAAATAATCTATTAATGTCAGTACTTATTAATGGAAACCTATAACATTTATTAGGATGCCAAGAAATGGTGAGATCAGCATCAGAGAAACTTAAGTGGTGTTTTTGTTTGGCATTTTCTTTGCTAACAATCACAGGTATATACTGGTTGATCTTCTTTCTTACTGTGATTTAGGGTCACTTGTCAACAAGCCCAACTCTGTGAAAAATGAACACTGTAAAAGAAAGAAATTTAGAATCTGAGCCAAAGTTCTCATGGAATCTTGTGGAAGGATCCCGAAAGACTGCATTGATAGTCACTCAAGATATTGTAACTGTTAAGAACATCAATATTTCAAGTCATATAATGGATAAATTTAAAAATTATTTTTCTTGGTAAGGATTTCTTCTTCATTAATGAAAAAATACAGAAAAAAAAAAAGCATAAAATAGAATAATTTTTATTTTTTTTTCCCCCCACAGGTGTGTTTCCACTTATAACAAAAACTGAAAGTTTATTTCTCTTATCAAGCCCCATCGAAGAAGCTATCATCGCAGTCAAAAATGAAATTCCATTATAATTAATTTCACTCTTCAGTCTCACTGAAATAGAAAATCTACACAATGAAAAATCCCATCAATTCACTATCAATACAAACAAAACTTTAGTGAGATGCTTTATGAATAGGGTGAACTCAAGCATTAGTTTCAAAACAAAGTATATCTATCCACTTGTATTAACATTTCAGAAGTAATTAGCATTTCTGAATTGTATCTCTGCATATCCCTACTTACATGCTGTGACTCACACTTCATGAAGTGATTTTGGAATATAAGAACTGCATTTATTTTGGGTGAGACTAAATGATAAGATATGGCCCAAGAGTACAAATAGCACTCTCCAATTGCTTATGCGTTTAGTCCATGAGACCTGAATCCAAACATAGGATGGAAATCCAAACATAGATAAAAAAAGAAAATATATAAAAAAAAATCAAAATAATATAGAGTGGCCACCGAGTACTCAGCACCAACTGTTTCGCTATACAGATTTTCTTTTGCACTACAATACTTGACAATGCAGTCTACCCGTAAACTAAAAAATGTCAGACTGGAAATTGCCACAGCTCTGTGAAGTTGCAGTTCAGTTTCTCCATTGGGTATTCTTTATGGTGATTACTAATGAGCATTCTCCTTGCAGTCAGTCATTAGTCTGGTAGTAGATATTTGGAAGGCAGTGGTTGTTTAACTGATACAGCTACCAAAGACCTCTATTCTGAAATCTGAAAGAAACAGTTTTATTTCTGCATTCTCTCCTGATATATGAACTTCTGCCTTGGGTGAAAAACAAAAAAATTAGTACCTTGCTTTTGGCTCTTGGTTAGATATGATGGTTCAAAGGTGTGATCTCCTATCCATAGCACTTTCTCCTGTTCTTCATGTTGGGATTTGTCAATGAAAAAATATATTTCAGATGACAGGAGAAGTTTAATTTCAAGGTCTTATTTATTTATTTATTTATTTATTTATTTTGCTGGCCATGATGTACACCTTTTGAAATGAATAATGGATTAATCAAAGGCTGGATTTGTAACTGAGCTCCTACAAGGCTTACTTTGCTTCCACGAGCAATTATCTTACTTTTATAAATGTTGATGAACTGCACATCTTCAGGCATCCTGGAGGTACAAGAAAGAGCTCATTTAGGATCATAAAATCATAGAATGGCTTAGGTTGGAAGTTGCCTCATAGATCATCTAGTTCCAGCCCCCCTGCCATAGGCAGGGACACCACCCACTAGATCAGTTTGCCCAGGGCCTCACCTAACCTGGTCTTGAACACCTCCAGGGATGGGGCATCCACAACCTCTCTGGGCAACCTGTTCCAGTGCCTCACCACCCTCTGAGTGAAGAACTTCCTCCAAAACACAGAAGGATGAAAAAAAAAAAAAAAAATTTTAGGATTGTGTTTTCTTTGAGGCACTTTCCCATGGAAGTTTTGCATTGATCAAACAACTTTATAAACCATGAACTTTGACTATTGTCTATATCAATAAGATTCTTTCATGGTCTCTAGCTTTCTGAAGGAGATGTGATCCCTGGATTATATAAGAATGTAATATAGCACATAATCCCAGTGGGAATGGACATAGTTTTCTTAATGGAAGTCAAATGCATGGTTCATTCACTTGCATGATGCTATTTCCTTTGCCATGTTACAGTAAGAACAAGGATGCATAATCATTTGCTTGCCAGTAAGGAAGATCTCAAAATATGGGTAAGGCCCATTCACTCAAGGAGTTTGTTCATCTACATATTGAAGTTGATGTAGTCCAGGCTGGCCAAGCACTGCAGCCAGTTCTATTAATGTCTGTGACAAGCCCTTCACAAATCAGTACCTTGGCCTTAAATCAACTCTCAACTCTCCCTAGTGTCCATAAATCACCAGTACCCATTTTCACTTAATACATACCAACAGCTCTAACCATTAGTGCTTTTACCTTTCATCTGTTTTCACCACTTCTGCAATCACCTTGATAGCAAATAAAATCCTGAGCTTTCATCCTGCTTAACACAGCTTGAACTCTTCCATTTCTGTAGCAACTGGCATGTTCACCTTGGCTTTGAAAAGTCCCTATTTTTAACCAGGCATAAACAGACCTCAGGCTTTGTAGCATCCTTTCACAGAGGCAAAAAGTCCAGCTGTGACAATCGACATACTGATTTTCCTCTCTTCTGGTGTCTCTAGTTTGGCTGCTGCCTTGCAGAGGCTTTCCTTCCTTTGTCCTGTATTTGGAAAATAGAAGTTTGGTAGAAGTTATCTTCACTTATTGCCCTGGGTTCTTTCCTTACATGGAGAGTATCATATTTCTTTCACTCCTCCCTCTGGTCTTTTTGTTTGCCTGCTTAGATCTTTGTGTTTGTTTGTTAACACTTTTCTGCTTTTAAGAAAAAGCTTTAAGGGCTAAAATGAAGTTACCTGCACTGACTTTCATTGGAAGCATTTGTTCCTACCCTGGAGTAATTTTCTTATTCCACCAAAGAACAATCCTGTATATTGCAATATTGCAATTAATACTGAGAAGCTAATAAATCCTGAGTGTGTTTTTTTTTTTTCTCTTTTGTACGTATTTCATCATATAGGGTGTACAAAACCACTATGAAAGTCCACCTCAGAAGTACCTTGCTGACAAGCTTCAAAATCACTGAGAAGCTCTAATGTTTCACAGAATGCATGATATGTTTACTTATCAGAAATTTTTGTTTCTTTGTTAGAATCACAGAATATCCTGAGTTGGAAGAGAAGGTTCCTGTCTTAACACAGGACCACACAGAAATCAAACCACATCCCTGAGAGCATTGTCCGAATGCTTCTTGAACTCCAATAGGCTCAGTGCCATGACCACTGCCTTGGGCAGCCTGTCCCAGTGCCCGACCACTTCTCAGTGAAGAACCTTTTCCTAACACCCACCCTGATCCTCCCTTGTCCCAGCTCTATGCCGTTCCCTCGGGTCCTGTCGATGTCCCCAGAGAGCAGAGCTCAGCGCCTGCCCCTCTGCTCCCCTCTTGAGGGAGCTGCAGGCTGCCATGAGGCCTCCCCTCTGCCTGCTCTGCTCTGCTCTGCAACCAAGTGGCCTCAGCTGCTCCACATACGTGTTGCCCTCTAGACCCTTCACCATCTTCCTAGCCCTCCTTTGGACACTCTCTAATAGTTTCATGTCCTTCTATTGTGGCATCCTGTGGTAGTTTTACTCAGGTGGGTGGCTGAGCTCCACCTCAACTGCTCTCTCACTCCCCAGTCTCAAAGAGAAAGGGGGAGAAAATACAATGAAAGGGCTCCAGGGTTGAGATAAGGACGGGGAGATAGTGACGGGCAAAACAGACTCCGAGTAGGGAGACAGTAAAATTTATTGCCTATTACTAACAAGCTACAGAAGTGAGGAACAAAGGAAAGAAAAAAAAACACCTTCCCCCCATCCACCCTCTCCCACCTCCTCCCCCCGAAGCAGCTCAGGGGAATGGGGGAATGGGGGAATGGGGGCTGTGGTCAGTCCCTAACACTTCGTCTCCATCGCTCCCTCAGGGTCACTCTCTGCCCCTCCTCCACATGGGGTCCCTCCCACGGGATGCTGTCCTTCCCAAACTGATCCAGCGTGGGCTTCCCACAGGCAGCAGCTCTTCAAGAACTGCTCCAGATATGGGTCTGTACCACAGGGTTCATCTGTCAGGAGCAAACTGCTCCAGCCTGGGTCCCCACAGGCAGCAGCTCCCCCCAGACACCCTGCTCCTGCGTGGGCTCCTCTCCACGGGCTGCAGCTCCGGCCCAGGGCCTGCTCCAGCTGAGGGTCCTCCACAGGTCGCAGCCTCCATCAGTGCAGGTCCACCTGCTCTACCGGGGGCTCTTCCACGGGCTTCAGCGTGGAGATCTGCTCCACCGTGGTACTCCATGGGCTGCAGGGGGACAGCCTGCTTCACCAGGGGCCTTACCACAGGCCACAGGGGACTTCTTCTCTGGCGCCTGGAGCAACTCTCCCCGTCCTTCTTCACTGACCTTGGCGCCTGCAGGCTGTTTCTCACTCCTCTCACTCTCCCAGCTACTGTGTAGCTGCAGGGTTTTTTGTTTGTTTGTTTGTTTTTCCTGCTTTCTTAAATATGCTCTCACAGAGGCGCAAACAACATCACGTATTGTCTCGGCTCTGGCCAGCAGCAGGGCCCTTACCTAACATGCGGCAGCTTCTAGATTCTTCTCACAGAAGCCACCCCTATGGCCCCTTGCTACCAAAACCTTGCCACGTAAACCCACTACACACCCAAAACTGCAAACTGTACTCAAAGTGAGGCCACACCAGCACAGAGCAGTGCAGGACAGTCACTTCCCTCAAACAGCTAGCAATGCCATGACTGATGCACCCCAGGGTATGGTTGGCCCTTTTGGCTCCTAGGGCACACTGTTGGCTCATATTCAAGTTGCTGTCAGCCAGAACCTCTGACTCTTTTTCTATAATTGGTCAGTCACTTAGGGTGAGATTTCACATGTTATAATATTAGAATAACATCTTACTTTAGAACAGCTAAAATTGAAATAAATTAATAATTTGAAAAATAAATGCTTGAGGTAGCCTACAGTTAACATAATTTTCCTTGCTTTACAATCAAATCCTGAGATCAAGTCAATTTTAGAGGATCTGATATTTTACTATTTCTATTTGTTTTTTTTTTTTTTAGAGAAGTTCAGATTTTCAAAATTTAGTTTAAAAAATATTGAATGCAAATCTTTGTCCAAAAATATGTTTTATTAGGAAAGAATAACTATTTTTTTGGAGTAAAAAGGAGTTGCCAAAGAAATGTATATACCATGAAATACAGCTTACTCATACAATGCCAGAAAAGGAACTAGACATTTCCTAAGTCAACTCAAGATAAGATGGTATTTTGAAATATTTTCTAAACAATATATAGTGAATATTCCCAAGTCCCTTGGGAGGAGGTTCTGAAGGGCAAAGGAGTCCAGGAAGGCTGGGCGCTCCTCAAGAAGGAAATCTTAACGGCTCAGGAGCGGTCTGTCCCCACGTGCCCAAAGACGAGCCGACGCGGAACTAGACCGGCCTGGCTGAGCAGAGAGTTGTGGCTCGAGCTTAGGAGAAAAAGGAGGGTTTATAATCTTTGGAAAAGAGGGCGGGCTACTCAGGAGGACTATAAGGATGTTGCGAGGCTGTGCAGGGACAAAATTAGAAAGGCCAAAACTCATCTGGAACTCATTCTGGCTACTGCCGTTAAAGATAACAAAAAACGTTTTTACAAATACATCAACGCAAAAAGGAGGACTAAGGAGAATCTCCATCCTTTACTGGATGCGGGGGGAACTTAGTTACAAAAGATGAGGAAAAGGCTGAGGTGCTCAATGCTTTCTTTGCCTCAGTCTTTAGTGGCAAGACCGGTTGTTCTCTGGATACCGGGTACCCTGAATTGGTGGAAGGGGATGGGGAGCAGGATGTGGCCCTCGCTATCCATGAAGAAATGGTTGGCGACCTGCTACAGCACTTGGATGTAAGCAAGTCGATGGGGCCGGATGGGATCCACCCGAGGGTACTGAGAGAACTGGCGGAGGAGCTGGCCAAGCCGCTTTCCATTATTTATCGGCAGTCCTGGCTATCAGGGGAGGTTCCAGTTGACTGGCGGCTAGCAAACGTGACGCCCATCTACAAGAAGGGCCGGAGGGTAGACCCGGGGAACTATAGGCCTGTTAGTTTGACCTCAGTGCCAGGGAAGCTCATGGAGCAGATTATCTTGAGTGTCATCACGCGGCACTTGCAGGGCAACCAGGCGATCAGGCCCAGTCAGCATGGGTTTATGAAAGGTAGGTCCTGCTTGACGAACCTGATCTCCTTCTATGACCAAGTGACGCGCTTGGTGGATGAGGGGAAGGCTGTGGATGTGGTATACCTTGACTTCAGTAAGGCTTTTGACACCGTTTCCCACAACATTCTCCTCGAGAAACTGGCTGCTCGTGGCTTGGACTGGCGTACGCTTCGTTGGGTTAAAAACTGGCTGGATGGCCGGGCCCAAAGAGTTGTGGTGAATGGAGCCAAATCCAGCTGGAGGCTGGTTACTAGTGGAGTCCCCCAGGGCTCAGTGCTGGGGCCGGTCCTCTTTAATATCTTTATCGATGACCTGGATGAGGGGATCGAGTGCACCCTCAGTAAGTTTGCAGATGACACCAAGTTAGGTGCGTGTGTCGATCTGCTCGAGGGAAGGAAGGCTCTGCAGGAAGATCTGGATAGGCTGGACCGATGGGCTGAGGTCAACTGTATGAAGTTCAACAAGGCCAAGTGCCGGGTCCTGCACCTGGGGCGCAACAACCCCAAGCAGCACTACAGGCTGGGAGATGAGTGGCTGGAAATCTGCCTGGCGGAGAAGGACCTGGGAGTACTGGTTGATAGTCGGCTGAATATGAGCCAGCAGTGTGCTCAGGTGGCCGAGAAGGCCAACAGCATCCTGGCTTGTATAAGAAGCAGCGTGGCCAGCAGGACTAGGGAAGTGATTGTCCCCCTGTTATCGGCTCTGGTGAGGCCGCACCTCGAGTACTGTGTTCAGTTTTGGGCCCCTCACTACAAGAAGGACATGGAGGTGCTCGAGAGAGTCCAGAGAAGGGCAACGAAGCTGGTGAGGGGTCTGGAGAACAAGTCTTACGAGGAGCGGCTGAGGGAGCTGGGGTTGTTTAGCCTGGAGAAGAGGAGGCTCAGGAGAGACCTCATCGCTCTCTATAGGTACCTTAAAGGAGGCTGTAGAGAGGTGGGGGTTGGTCTATTCTCCCATGTGCCTGGTGACAGGACAAGGGGGAATGGGCTAAAGTTGCGCCAGGGAAGGTTTAGGTTGGATATTAGGAAGAACTTCTTTACCGAAAGGGTTGTTAGGGATTGGAATGGGCTGCCCAGGGAGGTGGTTGAGTCGCCATCCCTGGAGGTCTTTAAAAGACGTTTAGATGTAGCCCTTAGTGATATGGTTTAGTGGAGGACTTGTTAGTGTTAGGGCAAAGGTTGGGCTAGATGATCTTGGAGGTCTCTTCCAACCTAGACGATTCTGTGATTCTGTGATTCTGTGATTTAAAAGCTATTGCTGTGATGATCCTGCCTGGGAGACCACTATTCATGGAGGAGTTAGTGAGCTACACAGCAGTTAACCTGATAGTTAACAGATCTGTGTTGTTCTGTGCTGCACATCCAGCGTGGACTTCACACCTATGTTGTGCTGCACCTGTCCCTTGGCTGGAGGATTGGGCTGCCTGCCTCTCTTTGCCTTTAATTAGAAGTGCAACAGGAAGTTCTCATGGGAACATCCTTTCTGTGACAGCAGAAATTATTAACAGGTAGTTTTCTTGCAAGAAAATCCTACAGAAGCCCAAATGACCAAAATGGGGTCACCCTTTCCAAGGCCGGGGTCTGCATGTGGTGCTACACATGGTCAGAGGCTCATTCAAAGCTGCGTACCTGGGGATTCCCAGTATCTGAGGGATGTAAGAGTATCTTTACTATTCTTTCTTTCTTTACAGCATTATCTCTAATAAATAGTATTTTAAAGGGTACTTTACAGAGCCTGAGTGCCATTCTTACTGGGATTGTAACAGACCAGCATCTCCTAGTGCAAAACTACTTAGTTAAAATGATTATTTGAAAACAGCAGGACTATCTACACTGCAAATGGAAATCAGTTTTTCTCATAACAGCCTAATTTCTATTTTCCTCTCTTTTGTTTACTGAAATTGCAAGCACCACTATTTGAATAAAGGGTTGATACCCAGCATGTGTGAAGTTATTTCCAAACTTCTGATTGGCTGTGAAATGTATTTTCCCTGTCCTCTTCCCAGGAGCACTTTTAAGAGGCATTGAGAAAATTAGCTTAGACAACCTGCTCATTCCAGTTTTAAGAACCATTTTTGATGTAGTCAAATACATGCAAATGACTTACAAAAACATTCTTCTTGAATCTTAAACATTCTAGACATTTAGTGTAAACTGCCTCTGTAGCAATTACATGTAGCTATTACTGGATGTAATTCTGTCCTTATGGCCTCTCAGCGTTAGCCCTAGAGCTCAAATTGACAATCCTGGAGTAAAATTGAAATGATTCTCCGACTACTTGATTAAGCGACCATGAGACAAGCAAGGGTTTGGACTTGCATCGGCTTTTCTTTGGCAGTTGCCTATATACATATACATTATTATAAATATGCAACCAACCATAATTGCTACAGAGAAAATATACCCTGTCTGTTACTGTAGAATCTGTAATGTGCTGCTAAATCATAGAATCATGGAATGGTTTGGGTTGGAAGGGACCTTAAAGACCATCCGGTTCCAAGCCCCCTTCCATGGGCAGGGACACCTTCCACTGGTCCAGGTTCCTCAAAGCCCCATCCAGCCTGGTCTTGAACACTTCCAGGGATGGGGTATCCACAATTTTTTTGGTCAATTTGTTCCTGTGTCTCACCACCCTCAGAGTAAAGAATTTCCTCCTTATATCTAATTTAAATCTCACCTCTTTTAGTTTAAAATCATTATCCCCTTTCACTATACTCCCTGATGAAGTGTCCCTCTCCAGCTTTCCTGTAGTCCCCTTTTAGGTACTGGAAAACCGCTATAAGGTCTCCCCAGAGCCTCCTCTTCTCCAGGCTGAACAATCCCAACTCCCTCAGCCTGTCTTCATAGGAGAGGTGCTCCAGCCCTCTGATAATTCTCATGGCCCTCCTCTGGACCCACTCTAACAGGTTCATGTCCCTCTTATGTTGGGGACCCCAGTGCTGAATGCAGTACTCAAGGTGGGGTCTCACAAGAACATAGTAGAGGGGGAGAATCACCTCCCTCAACCTGCCAGTCAAGTTCCTTTTGATGCAGTTCAGAGTATGGTTGGCTTTTTGGGCTGCAAGGGCACATTGCCAGCTCATGTTGAGTTTCTCATCAACCAACACCCCCAATTCCTTCTCAGCATTGCTCTCAATCCATTCTCTGCCCAGCCTTATTTGTGTTTGGAATAATTCAGACACTAACTTGCATTTAAATGAGCTATTCACATATCAATACCTCAAAAACCAATGGCTTAATTTTCTCTTTTTCATCTCTTTCTAGTGAATATGGAACTCCTGTGACTGTCCAAAGTGAGACTGCACAGCAGTGGTCCGTACTGGTTTTAAATCAATGTAAACTTGCTAGTAATCTTTTTGTTTTCCTTGACAGATTCTCACTTCCTGTAATCACAGATATCACAGAGTTGCTGAGATGGGCAGGACCCCTGAAGATTGCTCAGTCCACCCCCTGTTCACACACAAATCACAATCACCTGCAGCAGGTTACTGATGGATGTGCCCAATCTGGCTTTGAATGTCTCCAAGGGCAGACTCCACTCCCTCTCTGAGTAAAATGATCCAATGTTCAGCTGCCCTCACAGTAAATATATTTTTATGTTTAAACACGATTGCCTGTGTTTCAGTTTGTGCTTGTTGCTTCTTAACCTGTCATTAAGAACCTCCCTGCCTCACTGCCTGCAGGTATTAATGCACATTGATAATATCCTCCTGAGTCTGTTCTTCTCACCAGGCTGAACAGTCCCAGCTCTCTGAACATCTCTCCCCCCACAGTCCCCTAACCACCCTCTTTGCTGGACTCACTGCAACATGTCCATATCTCCCTCATACTGGAGAACTCAGAACTGGATGCAGCACAACAGCTGTCTCACCAGTGGTAAGCAGAGAGGAAGGATCACCTCCCTTTACTTGCTGATGCCTTTCTTAACACAGCCCAGGCTGCTCTTGGCTTTTTTTTTTTTTTTTTTTTTTTTTTTTTTCTGCAAGGATACTGATGGCTCATGGTCGACTTGATGTTTGCCAGGGTCCCTAGGGCCTTCTCTGCTAACCTGCTTTCCAACCAGTCAGTCATTTGCTTCTTCTTCCTCATCATGTAGTCTGTAGCAGATATCTACCCCAATGTCACTCACATTCATGTGCCCACTAATCCTGACCCATAAATTCTCAGCTGGCTCCTCATTTGTCCCAAGGCATTGTTCCATGCGCTTCCACTACTCTCTCACAAACAGGATTTCACTTTCTTTGACATGCCAGATGGTCTTTCTTAAAGAGTCAGTATCCAACCACTGCATCCCACCATGCCTCTATCATCCCAGTGAGATCATAGCCCTGTAACTACACACAGATCTCCAGTTCCTCCTGTTTGTTCACTATGCTGTGTGCATTAGCGGACAGACACTTGAGAGAGGCATCTAGTTGTGCTGGTTTCCCTGAAAGTAATAATATGCAAATACCTCATTTGCTTCAGCTAGAGAAGAGAATGCTTGCAATTATATTTTCACTACTGAGAAATGACCTTATATGTCTTCCAGAAAGTCACATTAGGTAACTACACTTAAGGTGACAGAATCTATTCCATATTAGATGTTAAATAGTGGACGTCACTGACAAGAATATGAAGCCTCGTTACACTGGCTTTGTTATGTATATAATTTTAAAAAAATCTTGAATTGTGCAAAGTAGCGCATTTCTCTCATTAAATAACATTTTTTCAGATAATTAAAAAGACAATTGAATAAAAACATAATCAGGATAAAATATGTGAAAATCTAGAACCTTGGTTCAGCAGTACATAGAGAAAAAAAATAAATTAAAAAAAAAGAGTATATGAAAATGTTGGCTGGAAGGGCATGCTGAAAGTCATCTAGACCAGTCTCCAGCTGAAAGCAGAAGTATTTCCAAACCCACGCAGCCCAGGCTTTGTCTAGCCAAATCTTGAAATCAGAAATACAGAGGATATACAACCTCTAAACTTACAATTTGTGGCCCATGTCCCTTATTATGTCATTTGACACCATTCAGAACAGCCTTTCATCACCTTTATAATCAATCTAATGTAATCTAGTAGTTGCAGACTATTAGATCTCCTACTCCTTAGCCTTCTCTCTGCAGGAATAAACAAGTCTGCCACTTCATGTCCTTCTTAGCAAGTCATATATGACCACTCTCCAGCACTCCACAGACACTTCTTTAATTTCTTTAATGTTAATTTAAGGATCCAGATGTGGCCTCTCCAGCACTGAACTGAGCGCTGGAGAGCTCCCTTCAGTCTGCTAACCATATACCTCCTGTTGCATACTAGTACGCAATTTACATTTTTCACATTGAGAGCTTATTGTTGGGTTGTGTTCATCTTGGTGTCCACAGTAAACACCAGGCACTTTTTAGCAAGGCTTCTACCCAGCAATTCCCTTCCAAGTCCTCACTGATACATGGGATTATTCCATTCCAGATGCAGAGGTTTTCATTTCTTGGAGTTAATGTGATTTCTTCTGACCAATTTGTCCAGTACTTGAGGTCTTTCTGGGTTGAAACTCTGGTGTGCGGTATGTCAAATCACTCTTTTAATTCTTGCCTTTCAGTTGAGCAATAAGCATTGTGTTTAGTAAGGTAGGTTTTTGCCCCAAATGCTGAATTATTCTGAAATGTAAGCTCAAGATGATATAAAATGTCTGGACATAGTTTTAAGTTAGAGTAATCTTTGTAGATAAGGAAAAAACAAACAAACAAACAAAAAAAACTTTCAGCCTCTTCTAAGGCCTTATAATAAAGCGTCTGAGGTCCCACTTTTTTAAGGGTGAATATGTGAGCAACTGAAGAAGTAGACTGTGCTTTATTGACTGCATCAGTTATTAATATTAGTGTTATATGGTCAAATATCAGCAGATCATGTTTTAAAGCAAGAGAATGAGTCTTAGAGAAGTCCATAATGCTACAAAGAATGAAAACCTTTCAAAGTAGCTAAGACAGAATGAGTCTGAAAAAGATAATGAGATTTTTGTAGGAGAGAGGAAAGCATATGACCAAATTATAAGGTAATGAACAAACCTGAAAGATTGCATGACAACACCTGAATATGATAAAATGGTGTGAGGGTAACAGTTTGCATATACTTAATTGAAGTGGTTTTCGTGAAGAAAAAAAAAGCTCTGTAATGAAGGGCAAATATTAATGGGGACAGGAGCATCAAAGAGCTATCACAGCCACAAAATAAAAAATAAAAGTCTGTGCAATAACTGCCTCCTCACTGACCCACTGTGACCTTCCACACCTGGATGCATAAATTCACAGAGAAACTTTCAAGCTAGAGTATACAGGCATAAATACTGTCAGAATGAGAAAGAGGAGAAGGTTGCAGCACTCGTCAGTGGCCTACAAGCATACCTTTTTTCATTCTAATACATCTTCTGATTGACTTGCAAGCAAGGAATTACTTTATACCACTCTCATTTTAACATTTTATTATTATGTGAGTATATTAGTATGTTCTTGCATCTGTAGAGATGATTCATCAAAAATGTTTCTATTCCATAAATAAAAGGAAAGCAGGCTGTAGGTTTTATATTGTCAACAGGATTTATAGGCATAGACTGTATTTTCTCAAAAACAAGTAGTATGAATGTAGACCATCTACCACTGTCTGAAGACCATGGCTCCCCAGATGTGAATTGTGAGACTGTATTGTGACTGAGAATATTTTAAAGAAGATTTAGGTCTCGGATAGTGCATAGGTTCATGTGTCTAAAGAAATATAAACACAATAACATGTAATTTCAATTGCCCGTTTCTTATTATGGAATCCACAAGTCTAAACAAAGAATTGATTGGGTCAAATTACCAGTGCTAAGATACTCAGATGGGAGGTAAGTGCTAAGATACTCCTGGGTTCCAACACTTCTTCACTTCTTTCACCGACTTTACGGATTAAAAATTTTATCCAGAACATTCTAATCAAACATATTTACAGTAACTAGGACTAGGAGAAAAAAAAAAAAAAAAAAAAAAACACTTCCATTTTTATCTGAAAACTCATCTCATAGTATTCAAATTTTGAAAAAAAGAAGGTAAGTTTAAATAGAAGCAGAGTTAGCAAAGAAGCTCTCCAGGACCCATCATCCCTAGAGAAATCCTAAGATAATTTTTAGCCTATAAAAAGAAAGTGCATCATGTCAATGCTGCTGTGATTTATAGACCTGAGGGAAAACTGGAGGATGACATCTTGATTAATGTCCTTTCTCTTCAGTCATGTTACTTGAAACCTGAAGAGATGGTAAATAAGGAAATATTCTATATGGGTGACATGATCCACTTTCAGCCCAGGGACAAGGTTTGCAATTTTTCCTGTACTGGCTCTTAGTTTTGGAAGAAAGCCTTCACAGAAGAGCATGAAATTCAGATCTTCAGACTGGGGGGAAGCGGGAGGCAGAAAATTGCTATCAATAGAAGCAATTTATAAAATTTATAAATCCTTATTTTCAGAAGCTTCACATGCAATATCCCTAACAGGACGACAGGAGGCAAAATTAGGTTGATAAGTATTACTGCCATTTCCATAACAGCAGCAGTTAGTCAGACATTTTGCAGTTATCTCTATGAAGACAGTCACTGTCCTGAAGAACCAAAATTCTAAGGAAGTGACTCAGTTGCCTAAACACAGGCATTTATTATTATTTAGATGACCTATCTATCCAAGACAGCTGCGTGAACAGTTATAAACAGAAGATTGATAAGAAACTCCTGAAGAGGTAGCTGGATGCCAGGTAGGATGTGCTTGTAAACATAAGATCTGATTCTTATGTTCAGGCAGCAGACTCTCCGCTACCCCCCTTGCCCCTCCACCCCTACCCAGATGCAAGGTGCATTTTTCAATGTTTCCTTAAAACTGATTCCTTTGAAAAATGTACTCTGTATCTTAACTTAGATTGCATTTTTAGTCCAGCTATCAAAAGGAATGAGGTGAATGCAATCACATTTTTAATGTTTTTATACAAACGCATACATCTTTTCTATCCACATTTTCCATTTAACACTTTTTGAACAATTTCAGCCAATATGACAGATGGACAGTGCCTTCAGAGGCATTAACAACCTACAAGTGTCATGAAAATAAGCTGGATGAATGGCCCTATTAATGCCCTGACAAACAAAAACAAAAAAGTGTGGTATGAATTTTATTACACACACTGAAGAGCCATGTAAGAGAGTACTAGTATGAGCACTGCAGCAGCAAGAAAAACTTATCTGGAGTTAGTAGCTCCATAAACAGCAAAAAGCCCATCTGTAGAAAGCTAGGCTTCATCAGCTCCACAGCTCACAGAGTTATCATAGTTATCACACTTCCACAGTCACTTCCATCAGCATGTGTCAGTCTGTCACTCTGGAATGTTTTCTGTTTTCATTCTTATATATACAGGGCACAATTTTGAAATAACAATAATGAAAGAAAATGTGAGAAAATATATAGAATCACATTTGTATCTGAGCTGAGAGAAATTTTCACAAATACTCGTGGATATCCTATGAAAATTACATTTAGTAGCTTGGATTTCCAATGTCTTTGGAGGCAATTCTGGTTTGTCCAACTGTTTTTCCCATACTTATGCTTTAATGGCTACTACAAATCTTTTCCTTGCTTGACAGAAGAACTTGGCACTCTAAGTTAGTTTTATAGATGAAATCCATGCAAATGAAAATTAATTGATCCATTACTGTCTTTGCTGGTTTTGTTTGTTTGTTTGTTTTATTCCTACATTATACAGCCAAGTATGTGAAGTATGAAGTACCTGTATGTTGTCTTTGGTCTGCATATGGAACAGATATTCCAATGGCACTTCTGCTTGAAGGTCTAGAAGAACAACCAACCAAACACTTCTTAGATATTCATTTCTAAGATAATGACACAGAAGTTAGAAAATGTCAGAACTATACTGCCTGAGAAGTTTTCTGTCTGTGCATTATGGTGCTGTGTGTAATGTTATGCTGTCTCTCATAATTTTATTGCATTGGAACCCACCTTGCCCACTTATTGACATTAGCATAGTTTCAGATAGTTCTGTGACTACAGTTTATTTTCAGCAGCATAGGGCATTTATCATGGCTAATTAAACTGTCTGATTAACATTTTAATGGGATTTAGTTGACCCTAAATAAAGGGATGAACAGTCCCTATGCCTAGAAGGCTGTTAGATTTATGTTTGTCTTCTTACGTTATGGGTTGCCTCAGTTATCACAGTAACAACTTCTTGAATTTTGAACCAAAATGTATTCATACTTTGCTGATAAAAATTTAAGTGAGTGCCAGACTGAAGGCTTTAAACTGGATTATTGCATCAAAATGTTATGAGGTTTATACATAAGTAACAGTATATGATATAAATATTTCCTTAAGCTCAAAGACAGAACTGTCCTACATGAAACAGTCCTGTTTTAAACAGTGCTATAGGATCACATACAACCAGGGGAACACATTGCCTTATTAAGATTAATTCTTATATAAGAATAATTTAGAACAAGCTTTTAAAAAGTGTAACAATGGGATGACACATGAAGAAAAAAGAAATACAGTTAGCAGAAGAAATGGTGGGACGTGAAGCATGCATAAAGATTTTCATTAGAAAACACTTCACAGCTTTTGTTGTTGTTGTTTACCTCCATATAGTTAAATACAGTATTTGGTCTTTCACTCTTGTTACTACTCAGTTTGTGATATGGAAGGAAAGTTGCTGAAGAGATCAATTCTCTTTGACATACTGTCTGATTAGTCACCATACATTGGTCTCATACTAACAGGCACTCCTCACAATAACTCGAAAGAAAACTTGAATGCTTAGAAGCCTAAAGATATCCAATATATCTTTATTAATTCTTAGCATGAATGAGTAAAGAAATTTTAATTGCCTGATGACCAGCTTTTTTTTTTTCTTAAATCAGAAAAATATCATAAAAATGCAACTCCACTTCTCTTAATTTATTATTTCAAACAGATAGGAGTTTCATCCAAACTCTTACTCATGTATAAAGAAACTCTATAAAGTAACTATTTATTCCTTATCATTAAACAAAACTGTGCATTAGAACCAAAGAACATCACTCTCCATCATCCTACTACCACTTATTTTTAACACTACACAGGTATAAAGAGGGTTTAAACTCCTGATATCTTGAGAATGTCCATCAAAGCTTGTATAATCATCTACATCTATGAAAAGAGTGCTAGACAGTAAGAAATCTAGTCTGATCCCTGCCAGCCCTTAGCAACATTCTGTTAGAAGGTCCTATTGGATTCTTACTTAGCTAGCCAAGAGACAAAGATAACACGGTCAATAGGTAACCTTTGAAAAAGAACTTGAATAATCTGGTAAAAATCCCAGCTGTTAAAAAAAAAGACTCCAAAGTAGAGATGTTCATGATGAATTTAATTCAGGAAGGACAAAGCCTTTCTGATGTTGCTGTCAGAGTGTTTACATACTCATGTTGAACTGGTCAGGTAGAATATGAGATTTTTGTCTCTAACCAAAGTATTAGGCCTTATCTGGTGCCAAAAGCTTGATGGGAGACTTAATTGTTCTACTTTTTCATGGCAACACCTGCAGTGAATTCTTGTAATTAGGCTGACTGACACTGTAAGCATAGCTTGCCTGCTCTGTTAGTCATCCATTTAAAAAGAAATTGCTGTATCTCATGTGGTTACCTTGACAATCCACAATTTATGTTATTTTTTAACACAAGTTTACCACAGAAGTGCACGCTGTATGTTACAATCCAATGGCTCCAATAGACCACTAACAGAAATTACATTGTCGTTTAGGTAGAGTAGGCAATACATATGCAAAATGATATGTAAATGTTCTTACCATTCAGCAAAGTGATTTATAGAAGTTACAATAATTTGCATGCATTTCTTTGATGCTTTTAGATTCCTACTGTCCCTGTGTCCTCATTTGCAATAATAATCAGTCAACATCAAATCTCACATAATTAAGCTGAACAGAGTGGCACTTTCTTTAACAAGGGTAATTGTTCATATGCTGCCCCTGTGTAATGAGTCATCATAAACAAAAGGATGTGTTAATAAGTTTTCACAGCTGGTATTTTGGGCTGGATCCTGGCTAAATAAGGGCAGCTTAGAAAAACTTTCCAAGCATTATGATGTTTCAATCCACAAAATATTCTCCATTATGAAGATTTTCCACTGCAACTTTTATCTTCCTTTGCACTTTCAGCATCAGCAGCTGAGAAATGAAGCATTCAAAAGTCTTGCTAGTACTGGAATGTGAATGAAACAGGTTCACTTTTACATATTCTAAATATAACCACATATTTGGCTAGTATTTTTCATAGTGGAATTCAATACTCCCTCATCTAGATGCAATTAGTGGTGCCTGGGCACTTCTAAAATCTAACTCACTTCATGTGCTTACCTAATTGACATATGGATTTTGGCCAGGTTTGTGGAACTGACTGAGAAACTAATCACCGCTTTGCTCCAGCTGCTGTAGTTACTCAAACAATATTTTCAGTTCTATACAATATGTCAACAAAATGCAGCAGTCAAAGAAATGAAAGATTATATACATTATCTTAAGCTGCCTGCAAAAGTCTGTGTTGCAAACCACATTGTCTATTGACAAAATACTATTTGGAGGAGATGGGGAAATAATTACAATAAAATATGTAGGGAGGATATTTTCTGAAGCTTAGACTATATACATAGAGAACCTTTATTTTCTACTTGAAAAAAAAAAAAGAAAAAAAAACTTGTAACATGGGCAGCAACAGGCAGAAAGCTACAGATGGAGTTGAAGAACTTTTCTTTTTGCATGGAAACATATTCAGTTTATAAAATACCATGAAGCACTTTCCCAGATGGTTGTCATGGTAAAAAGAATTCAGCAGAAAAAGGTGCTTTTAGAATTCCATAGACCTTGAGTATTTGGATTTCAGGTTATCTACAGCCTTCTAGGATATACCCATCTGATTAAAGGATGTTTTAAAGAATAATTTTAAAAGTGTTTCAGTTATATTCCTGTTAGGCACTACTGAAGTACTGATCGGCACCCATAACATGAAACTCAGTAACTGAAATGTTCAATAGAAAACAGAAGATAACTTTTGAACATGTCATTATTAAGTAAAAAAAAAAAAAAAAAAAAAAAAAAAAAAAGTGACAGTGTGGATAAGTGCAAATGTGATAAACTATCCTCAGAAAATGTATAAAGTATGATACAAGTGAAAATCACTTGCCATAACAATGTTCTCTGGAAGAATGGGAGACCATGAATGCAGAAGCCAGCTATCTCCAGTGACACAGCCACTCAGCCATGAGATCATTACTGAGCAAGTTTAGTCCAGTAGGAAGAATGAGGTAAAGCTTCAGATTAATTCAGAAAAGGAGCAGATACTGAGGGCAGCAAATTGCTCACACGTCACTGCAGGAGCAATCAAGCATCACATGGAAGCAGACAAGAAGGTGGAAATGTCAAGACTGATGGAAAACTGGGAATGTTTCCGTATTCTGAGTGCTACTGATGTGCTGAAAGAAAATATATCCAGCTGTGTAATGCTGCAGGCAGACGTTTTGAAGTATTCTTGGTGAAATATTTTAGACAGGTAGTCATATCTGTGACTAGCAGCCAGAGAGGAGGTGAGTCTTTTCTGCTTCCTCACAGGCCTTTTCCTGTAATACTAGGTAGCTTGCCCATTTCCTTACACAAGTCTGTGATAAATGCTCTGCAACACTGACCTCTCATTAAATGCCACCAAACCACTGTATGAAGATTTAGTGCCTGGAAAGATAAGTGGCAACTCAGGGTACCTTGCTGCAGAAGAAGCATAGGACAGCTAGTAGTCAGGCATGTTGCCTACTGCTGCACTGACCGAGACTCACAGACACTTTTCTGCCAAAAAGTATACATCGTCTTAGTGACCCAGAACCCATACCTGACT
The DNA here is from genome assembly GCF_009769625.2 of Cygnus olor. NCBI lineage: Eukaryota > Metazoa > Chordata > Aves > Anseriformes > Anatidae > Cygnus > Cygnus olor. The sequence goes on along the minus strand of NC_049171.1, from coordinate 67,115,162 downwards.
CTCACATCAAAGTGAGATTGAAAACAAAGAAAGAAGTCAGCACCAGGGCAAGAAAGCATATTAAAGTGCATTTTTTATGGGAATTTAGGTAAGATGGGCTTAGACATATATCTCAGTTGTACCTTGCCTACCTTTTCCCCATACTGTGGTTTATAAAGGCATCTTTATTTACATTAACCTTACTTCTACAATGGTATATTTTAAAAGATGAAGGAGTTGGGATATCATTTCTTCTCCCTACGTTCACAGGTACTGCATGTTTAAGACAGTGGACGTAATTTGAAGCAGGGTTTTTGAGAATTTTTATGTTAGCTTATCTGCAAAAAGGATGGCAATAACCACCTGGAAACTGGCTATTTTAAACCATATCTGTCATATAACTGTGGTGATGGTGTCCATCTGGCTTGACCTGCAAGCTTGTCTGATAGTCATCCATGATATCTGAACTTTACAGTGGCGTCAGGAGACATGGGATATCTTCTCTAGCTGAAGGATCATGTATGATTGTGTCAGCTAGAAAAGTTACTAGTTACTTTATTTTTCAGAAATCTTATGGATTTCTGTACATTACAACAGCACTCATTTATTTTCTTTTGATTCTGACTGTAAGGTGCATCAACTTTTTTTTTGTTTGTTTGTTTTGTTTTTTTGAAGATGAACCCTGCTATATACTAGCATGTATTTTCGATATTTGATATAAACAGCTAGGTAAAGCACAGAGAATCAGCTACACTGTACATATTATATGTTATATTTATTATATGTTTGTGTGCTTATATTTATTGAACATACATACATTGTCATTGTGCATATAGCACCATTTTCCTACAATATACTGATGACTAAATGTGTGAATAATCCTGACACTGTGTTCTTCCTTTTCTTGTGGGAAAAGCATCTTTTCTTATTTTTTTTTTTTTTTGATTTCTATGGGACACGTTTTTAGGTTTATGCTCACCAAAAAAAAAAAAAACAAACATAGCTCACCAAAACATGCTCACCAAGAAAAACATAGATATACAAATACTACAGTGTAGGAGCTTAGAACAATTTGTAAATAACACTGTAGTGTTAAGTAAATAACTCTTTGTGTCCTGCAATCTATACAGAAATGACCACACAATCTACTAAAACAGATACTGAAATGTATTTGGTGTCAGACTTAGGTTTATATAGCACACACATAAGACTTATGAGTGATAGAACTGTGTACAGGAAATTTTGTGCATTATAAAACTCTTCTTTCTCTAGAAAGCTCATAATCCTTCATATTTTGGAATCTTACACTAGCTTAGCTGTGTGTTGCCTCTGGTCATATTCAAGGAATGGTCATATTTCATCATCAAACTTAGATCATATCTAGAAGACCTCTTTCTCTTCCCATTTAGTGCATATCTTGTTAATGCACAGTTTGTGACTAATGCCACAGAAATGCCTGCTGGCTGTAGGTTCTGGCAACACAACAGCATACTTCCATACATTAGCCACCTTTGGGGACAAATAAATAATCTACTTAAAACATCAGAAAATTAATTTGCATAACCAATCTAACACAATGTTCATTGTGAGTCTCGCCAACACCCTTATTTTATCTCTTGGATGTTATGCTGTAGCTTCTAGGTTGGTAGTGATAGTATACTGATTATGATGATCATGAGTAAGTAATATGTGCTTTCTTTGTACATTTCCGTAGTTATTACATCATCTATATTTGTTCTGGCCCTGTCATTTTCTTACAAGCCTAATATGGATGCAACCACAACTTACTTTCTGTGCAGTTATGGCAAAATTTTTGCTATCTAATTTTTACTTTTCCACATTCTACATTGCATATACATGGTTATGTGCATACTGCTACATCCTCAGATGGTAATATATCAGTTTTGTGAAATACCTTATTGCAATGTTAATAAAGCCTGTTACCATTTCTGTTGGTCTGCCTCATGGTACAAGTAATCGGCAGGCAAGAACATCACTTTTTCTTTAAAGACACTGTGATTGACCCACCTGAAATAGAGCTAACAAATTTGCCCAGTTTTCAGCTTGATACTTTGTTTAGATTTATTTCAGCACTTCTGCTGTAAAAGCCAGTCATTCTTTTGTGATAGCTGGAAGTGTTCATGGAGAATGAATCCATCACCATCATGTGAGCTGAAAAGATACAAATATCCTAAAATCACTTTTTTTTTTTTTTTTTGGTATAAAATGGCACCTCTTTATTTGTACATTAATCACTGCATTCAGGACTGTCAGGGATATTGCTGGCCATGGTCTAACTCTAATTTGCCACAGACATTTGCAGTGAGTTTTTTGCTTCCTACCAACAAATTGGGTGAGAACCATCCTATTGACAGTCTGTGGTCATCTTAGCTTAAAATTTCACACAGTCTTGTATTTGACTTTTTATTTTTATTGCTAATTTTATGAATTTTAGGGTTTGAATAAAACTGAACATACAATGTTTCATCTCCTCAGACAACATAGGCACCATAGGCAAGAAGAATATAATACTAATGCTCTGGTTCCACAAATCCGTAGACGAGCTTATCCAGTTCATTTTGCAATTCCTATTTCCTTCTGTTTAAGAGGTGCTTAGCCAATATTACCAACAGACACTAGAAACAATTAAAACATAAAAGCACAGGAAGACACTCTTACTTGCTCTCACAAACACTCATATTCTTTTACAAATGAAGAAAATATTTTGAAAAGCCAGACACTATCTATATATCTCCATTCCTACCCTCTTATTTCTAGAGCTATTTTTTCTTTTCCTCTCACAATTCCTTTTTTAGCATCATTGCAGTTTTACAGAAAGAGCATATGGTACACTTAGAAGTTTAGGTAAGAGCACAGAAGAAAGCCAGTTCATTCAGTATCCATACCAGGCTATCTGTCTTTGTTTCCACTCTCTGTAACCCCCCTTTTTCTGCTTGAGTTTGGCCAGGAGCTCCTTGTTCATCCATACAGATCTCCTGGCATTTTTTCTTGACTTCATATATATAAAGAGAAGCCACCACAGAATATGTTTCATGATCTTTGCATTTTTCCTCATTGCACTTCAACGGCCATTTTTTTCAGACAATCTTACAAGAAACTTATGTCTTTCTTCTATGTTTTAGATAGACTGAAAAAAAAAAAAGAAAAAGAAAAGAAAAAGAAAAGTTACATTAGCTACAAATCAGTCATTCCACCTTCCTTTTGTTTTTCAAAACAATTTAAAATATGTTTATAATTATATTTAATACATATTTTAGGAGCTTCTGCCGATAACCTCCCACCACAGTGAAAACTGTCTGTCTATATTGAGGTGGCTAGAACAGAAGAACAGTGGCAGAATAATCTGATGTTGACTTCAACTTTTATTGTAATTCCAAAGGCTATGACTATATTTTTGCTCAATCATAAAAGAACCCGGGTATGTCATGAACAGGAATGTGAACACGAACATGAACACAAAAAGGCTTCAGTTAATGAAGATATTCCTTCTGGGCCTCTTTTGCCATCTTTAAGCTAACCTAGCTGATTCAAAGGATGTGCAGCTTGAGGACGGTAGGGTTCAGTGGTGTTACAGACATATGACTTAAGAAATTTTCCTTAATTGTAGTAACGAAATCTGTAAGTGATAAAGATTACTCAGATGTGCCAGCTCCCTTCATCCTGAACTTTTGACAGGGTTTGTTCCTGAGGAACTCAGTGCAAGAGAAGTTCAATACACTACATTTCTGATGAGATAAGAAAACCCATTAAAGGGGAGACAAAAGGAAAGATAATTTAATTTAACATTTAATGATATATGTAAAGAGAACACAAGGGAAAAGTGGTAGTAGAGGGAGTTGCACGCTGTCAGACTGAATGATGGAAACTAGATGACTTCACAGAGCTGCTGAACTTCATCATGACACATGCTTGAAACCAAAGGCACTTAAATCAAGACTCTGCTAAGCTTGAAGGAGATTCTATCCTTGCAGGCCAGCAAATTAAATGCTCCAATGCAGTAATAAAATGTCAAATGATGGACAGTTGTGACTACTGCAAACTTAACTGGCTTTTGCTGGTCTGTCCAACCTAACCATTACCCAAGCTTCTTAGTAATAAGCATATCTGAGTAGCTGATTTGTAGAAAACTAAGATTAGGTGATCCAAGTTTGTAACGCACATAATACCCAGCCCTTTCAACAACAACAACAACAAAAGAATGGAAAAAAATAAGAAGAACATTTCCATGCTCTTAAAAAGATAGAAGTGGATCTAATCCATCCCAGTGCACCAGCTTCATGATTCACTGATTTAAGGTCAGATAAGAAAACATTAGAACACAATTTCAGAACAAATTTAGATAGTTTTCTCTAGCTAAGAACACAGACGGACTCTACAGAAGCTCTCACTCAAAGGCCACACAGCTTTCCATAGTAAACGTTGCTCTTGAATTAGTTTCTTTTTTTAAATAAGTTACAGCACTCCTTATAACAGAAACTTTGCTGTCTATTCCACTTCACAGCAGAGCAACCATGCTCTGATAAAAGGACAATGATTAGCCCTGACCAGTCTGACCTGATATATTTTAACAATAATGTAAAACAGTAATGTAAAAGTCTAATGTAAACATTTCAAAAGTAAGTTTCTCCTTCTTAGCTATAATTCCCAATTTCTTATCTTTGCTACTCATTCTCAAATATTGTTGCTGCAGTTCCTTTGAGCACAATTCTGCTGGCTATAACAACCTGCTGTAATCTAAATGTACATATTGTCCAATAATTTATATATTCAAGGATTCCCCAAATTGGTTTGGATTGTATCTAGGATGAACGTCTTCCTAACCTGCACAAATTTGTTATACAGGAGGCATTTTTTACACACCCTGTACAGACATCCCGAACTAAGTGACTCATGCATAGATTGATCAATGACCCAATGTACTTTGGGTTCATGGATCTTTTCTGACAAAGGCAAATATATTGAATTAGGAATTATTCCTAAATTGCTTATTCAACAATAAATCTATGAAAAGCTGAGGAAAGAAAGAAAGAAAGAAAGAAAGAAAGAAAGAAAGAAAGAAAGAAAGAAAGAAAGAAAGAAAGAAAGAGAAAGAAAAGAGAGGAAGAGAGAAACAGAGAAAGAGAGAGAGAGAGAGAGTGAGAGAAGAAAGAAGAGAAAGAAAGAAAAAAGAAAGAAAGAGAAAGAAAGAGAAAAAAGAAAGATAAAGAAATAAAGAAAGAGAAAGAAAGAGAAAGAGAAACATAAAGAATTAAAGAAAGAAAGAGAAAGAAAGAGAAAGAGAAAGAGAAAGAGAAAGAGAAAGAGAAAGAGAAAGAGAAAGAGAAAGAGAAAGAGAAAGAGAGAGAAAGAGAAAGAGAAAGAGAAAGAGAAAGAGAAAGAGAGAGAAAGAGAAAGAGAGAGAAAGAGAAAGAAAGAGAAAGAGAAAGAGAAAGAGAGAGAAAGAGAAAGAGAAAGGGAGAGAAAGAGAAAGAGAAAGAGAAAGAGAAAGAGAAAGAGAAAGAGAAAGAGAAAGAGAAAGAGAAAGAGAAAGAGAAAGGGAGGAAGGAAGGAAGAAAGGATCATTAAAGTTCAGTGGCTGCAGTTATCTTCTGCATAGATACACAATATAATTAATTGGTCCCCTTCATATCCTTTCTCCCTCCAAATAATATTTTTTTTATAAAAACATCTTCCTACTTATTGCACCATATTTCTTTCTGATTAACCACTACACTCTGATCTAGAATATATAGAAGCTGCAGTTCCGTCTCCACATCTTTCACTCTTTATTGGTTTTGTGTAAAGACTTTAAATGATGTATATTTTCTTTCACTCAGAAATGGGCTTCTATTACAAACTCATCCTTCACAAATAGTAAAATAGCAAAGACTTAATCACTATAAGTCCCAACAGAGTACTTGATATATAGAAAAACAACATTCTTTTGGTTACTCTGTCCTATTTGATGGGAAGTAAAAATTAAGCTGCACTGCTTCCTGAAACATTTGGTTAACTTGAATGTACAGTTTCAATAACCAAAACTTAAAGCAAATTTTTATGGTCTTTTGCTGTCTTGATTCATGTCTTTTTGCATTATAGTTGACACAGCTCCTCCTGAACACAGCATGCATTTTATCTGGCAGCCACTTATCAAACATTGGGACCGTTGTTACCCAGGAGACTCTGGGACAATGGCAAAGGGTTTTTGGATGATTAGTCAGTGTCACCAAGATGAGAGTAAAATTAAGAAACAATAAGTACAACATTAATACTGTTAGGCATAGAAAGAAAGAACAAAAAAAAATACAGAAACTCCTGAAAACAAATAGCATTGCTCTTAATCAAACTGACAGCTATAACACTAATTAGTTTTGATTCACAGAGAGCTAAGGTATTTTGTGTTCAAGAACTTTTTAAAGATTCATCTTCTGTGTTTACTTCCCGGTAAATAAATTCTGATTTTTCTTTCACTTAGAAGTTAAGAAGCCTGTTGTTTACTATTCTCCCTCCTGACTTTTTGAAATTCTAGGGTGATTCTAGAATTAAAATGTTTCAAGTCCATGCCTGACCCACCAGAAGACAATAAACTGTGTTTGTGACCTTCATTCTTGCTGATGACACCAAACTTGGAGGAGTTGTGGACTCTGATGAGGGTGGAAAGGCCTTGCAGAGAGATCTGGACAGATTGGAGAGCTGGGCGATCACCAACCACATGAAGTTTAACAAAAGCAAGTGCTGGGTCCTGCACCTGGGATGGGGCAACCCTGGCTATACGTACAGACTGGGCGATGAGACGCTGGAGAGCAGCCCTGCAGAGAGGGATCTGGGGGTTGTGGTTGACATCAAGTTGAATATAAGCCAGCAGTGTGCCCTGGCAGCCAGGAAGGCCAACCGTATCCTGGGATGCATCAAGCACGGCATTGCTAGTTGATCGAGGGAAGTGATTGTCCCACTCTACTCTGCGCTGGTGTGGCCTCACCTCGAGTACTGCGTGCAGTTCTGGGCACCACAGTACAAAAAGGACATTAAACTGTTGGAGAGTGTCCAGAGGAGGGTGACAAAGATGGTGAAGGGCCTAGAGGGTAAGACGTATGAGGAGCGGCTGAGGTCACTGGGCCTGTTCAGCCTGGAAAAGAGGAGGCTGAGGGGGGACCTCATCGCAGTCTACAACTTCCTTGTGAGGGGGAGTGGAGGGGCAAGGGACCTATTCTCCATAATCACCAGTGATAGGACCCGTGGGAACGGTGTGAAGCTGAGGCAGGGAAAGTTTAGGCTGGACATCAGGAAGAGGTTCTTAACCGAGAGGGTGGTCGCACAGTGGAACAGGCTCCCCATGGACATAGTCACTGCACCAAGCCTGTCTGAATTTAAGAAGCGACTGGACTGTGCACTTAGTCACATGGTCTAAACTTTTGGGTAGCCCTGTGCTGTGCCAGGAGTTGGACTTGATGATCCTTATGGGTCCCTTCCAACTCGGGATATTCTATGATTCTATGATCCTAATTCAGGTCAACTTTCAGGTAAATATATCACATAAATTTATGCTATGAGCTTCATATCACAGTATCACAGTGATTTCATTATATTGACCAGACCAACAATCCTGACTGAATTCATAGCCAGCACTCCATATTTCACATAGTGGCTGTCGTTGTTGATGTTGGTCTAGCAGAGTATTAAAAGTAGGACTGAGATTTTAGGTTATTCATAAAAGTTTCATAGACTAAAAATTATGTCTAATTCGCATAGCAGAAACTCCATTATTCTTTTTTTTTTTCACCATAAGTGATCATGAAATCTCCATAGAAGATGGGAATTTCAGTAAGGGAGAAAAATATATAGCAAGAATAAGTCTCTGTTCAAGTAGAGAGTGCAAGAATTATAAGACTAATGAGAATGTATGAGAAAAGCTTAAGTGCTGCCATGGCTGCATCTGTGGGTTTATATGAACAGGAATTTTCATGAATAACCAGAATAATCATCCTACAAAGGGGACATATCAATGAAAGGCATTTTTTAGCTGTACCTGGGTAGGCAAAGCCAGATATAGTGAGTCCCTTAAAGTCCTAAGACGTCTCTTTATACAGAGATGAAGAAAGTGAATAGGTGGTGTCCTGGTTTCAGTTAGGACAGAGTTAATTTGCCTCCTAGTAGCTGGCAGGGTGCTATGTTTTGGATTAGGATGAGAACAGCGCTGATAACATGCTGATGTTTTAATTGTTGTAGAGCAGTGCTTACACCAAGCCAAGGACCTTTCAGCCTCTCTCTGTCCTGCTAGCGAGCAGGCTAGGGATGCAGCAGAAGCTGGGAGGGGACAGACCCAGGACAGCTGACCCAAACTGGCCAAAGGGGTATTCCATACCATCTGACGTCATGCTGAACAATATATAGGGGTGGCTAGCCGGGGTGGAGGGGTGGCCGGCTGCTCGGGGATAGGCTGGGCATCGGTCAACGGGTGGTGAGCAATTGCATTGTGCATCACTTATTTCGTACACATTATTACTATTAATACTATTATTATTATTATTATTGTTGTTATTCTTTTCCCTGTCTTAATAAACTGTCTTTATCTCAACTCACAGGCTTCACTTTCCCGTTTCTCTCCCCCATCCCGGAGAGGGAGGGGGGAGGGTGAGCGAACGGCTGTGTGGTGTTTGACTGCCAGCCGGGCTAAACCACAACAGGTGGGAAACTAGTCTAGACAGAAGCCTTGCTATAAATTACAGAATGAGAATTAAAGCAATTTTACAGAGGTGACTAAATAAATAAATAAATAAATAGATTAGATAAATGTATAAATAAATGAATGAATGATGGCAGAGCTCCTAGTCTTTCAGTCTTTCTAGTCTTTAAAGCCAAAGTAACAGATCATTTACTACAAAATGTTGATAAACTAAGGGAATTTCTAGGCAAGTCGAATGACGACCAAAAAAAAAAAAAAAGGGAAATTAAGAAGGAATGAAAGATAGCATCAGAGCATCAGGGAAGAATTGGGATATGTAGTCAAAATCAGATCTGGATGTCCTACTCCATGATTTCATCCTCAAAAAGGCATACAGAGAATGGGTAAATGGGAAACAGAGTAGATTACATAAGGCTTATAGATAAATACTGTGTGCATATAGGCCAGGATACAAACTGAAGCACATCTCACAGGTGACATCTAGGATATCAAGAAAAAGTATTTAATATATATTGTATATTATAACATATATTATATATAAATTATATATAAATTAAAGGTTACCCAACACAGAAGAAAAGCTATCAAAAATAATTTCATACTAAATGGAGTTTTTAAAATCTTTTCAGATAGTTCCATAGAAAATATTATTGACTTACAGTAAAGAAACGTAAGTTGGAGAGTTGAGATAGAAACAAAACATTTCAGACTGTTTGGGTACAATACCATGAAAATTAAAGGAGGAGTGAATAAATATCAAACCTGTTCAAAGTTACCTTCAAGAAATAATGGCATTATCCTGGAAAGCACTAGAGGTATATTACAGAATAGTTTGTTCTTAAGAAATTGGAAAAATAATCTAAATAAAATGCAATTCAATATGTACATGTGAAGTATCTTTGTCGGTGCAGTCAGCCACACACAAAAAAAGTGAAAAATAAATAAAGAAGTAAGCAGTTCAGAAGAAAAGGTTGTTGGTAATATCCGACCACAAGTTAAACACGTCAATAATGACAGAGTATAAAAGGCAAATATCATCTGAGAGTGCAAACAGCAGTGTAATTTACAAATACATGAAGTACTACCCTTTCAGTCGGCATGGATTGGCACTTGAGAACTGTGTTCAGTTTTGCTGCTGCTCTTTAAAAAGAGTCAGTCACCAATTGGAGACAGCCCTGAAGAGAGCAACAGAATTGATCAGAAGCCTAAAAAGCATGAGTTGTGGGGAAAGACTGACTGAACCAAGGAGTAGGTAAATTTAAGCAAGACGAGAATCCTAAGTGAATACAAAATACTAGTCCTCGAAAGGTTAAAATACTGCTCCAAGCAGGAAGAACATTACCTGTCTTCACTGTGCAGTGTGTTTATAGAAAGAAATAATAACTTTAATTGGCAGAAAGAAACACAAGAAAACTATTCTAACAGGGCCAGGGCCAGCAAATTTGAATAAATAAGCTATGGGTGATGTAGAATTGTAAGTACTAAAAAACTTGAAAAGCAGCTTGGGTAAATAGCTGGTTTAATGTTGCCTTGCATCTGCAGAAAAGAATAGATGAAACTTCAAAGTTTCTTTCAAAAAAAAAACATTCATATAGAAAAATGTAATAATATAATATTATATAATTAATACATAATACAGAGACCTAAGGTAAAAGAGAACTCTCTTCTATCAGCTTGTTTGGCATATTAGCCGTTTCAGACATTGAAATGATTTTTTTATCTATTTCTTACTTCTCTTGATCTGGCCAGTATATCAAGGGGCTGTGAATTTATGGCTAAAAGTAAGGGTTTGTATTTGTTCTTTTTTTTCTATCAAGTGTAACATAACATGACTCCCTAACAGCCATGATGCTGTCTCACTCTTAAACGTGTACATTTAACCTTCCAGCCAAACAACATTTCACTTTCTTGTGGCTTGATATATCACATCTACAGTGGTAAAATTGTTTCTGTGCTCACCCAAACATGTAAGATTCAAACCAATTTTTCCAGCAGTTAAACTGAGGATGTGACAGTAACATTACTCAGCAAAGATGAACTGTCACTGTGATTAAGTGGAACAGTTTGATACCTGTTGAACTAAGTTACTGATGAAAAATGGACTTGTAATGTCCACTGTATCACAAGATGATAAAAAGACATAAGCAAGTGAAAGTTTTATTCAGGCTGTAAAAACAATGCTAAGTATTGTTTGTACAGACATAACTAACTAACACATTTTGTGAGCTCCTAGAGAAACATCTCAAGGTTGTGTACATCTTACATGCACTTTGAAAATAGATTATGTGACATTGACAGCTCCACAAGGAGGAAGGAAAGCTTGCTAGAAATAAGGAAAATGTTCGCATATACACTATGAATTTTAAATGTGACCAATGAGCTTGTCTGGCTCCAGTTTTTAGGTACCTGACTTGAAGCCTCAGGAAAGTCTCACTGTACTGCAAAGTATTGATTATTTCCCCCCTAACTCAAGATTTTCTATGGAGTCTTGAGTAGAGTAAGAAAAATTGCTTGAAAACTGGATAAAAATAATTCTTGGAATAATGGAAAATATAATGACCAGAGTATGATGATTTTTTTTTTCATATGATTTAGAGAAATCAAATTCAATTTTGTTACTTGTATGAAGGCAAACTTTTAAACAGTTTTGACAATTAAAAATGTGTCAGAATTACAGAACTACCTTTTAGAACCAAAAAAAAAAAAAAAAAGAATTTCAACAAAGTAATTTTTTCTTCTTTTTTTTTTTTTGTTTTTAATGAACAAACAAACTCTTTTTTGTTTTGAGAAAATATCTTAAGCAGCTTAAGCTCCATCTTTTATTTTAGCAATGTATCAGCCTTTTGGAGGTATAGAGTTGGAATAGGACTCAGAAAGACTGAAACCAATAGGGATCTATAGGGGGATGTAGTAGATGCAGCTTGGTTGGTTCAGTCAGAACAGCTGCTCAAATAACACCTGGTGCTGAGCTGTGTATTAATCTTCTCTGTTAACAAGTTCTGCTCGCTAATGCTGAGCTGGTCAGACAGCCTCTACTTGTCCCTCCTAACTCCATCTTCACCATTTTCGCTGAGACTCAAATAAAATGGGGGTGAATTCTATGGTGAATGAATTCTAACACAAATATTGCAGCAAATTCTCTACCACCAGGACTCAATGAAAAAAGTAGAAAAAACGTAAAGGCAAATGCACATACTAATGAGGTGATGCAGAGCAGTGGAAAGTATCTCTGTTGTTGTCACTGTAACAAGTACAAAAATTGTCATCAAGGATTTTATTAGCCCATAGCAGAGAAATGTAACAAATTGTTGTATAAAAACTGATTCTTTTTGGTAGGCATTTTCTTTAGATGTTATTGGCAAAAACATCAGATGCTGTATAAAGAATCATTACCTTCTGTTGAAATAAAAAGAGCAGTGATCTTGAATGGTATTTATTACTAAGGTCTTTAATTATTTGCATACATAATATATCATATTCATAATATATCATATGTCAACATAGGACAGAAAATTATAATTGTCTCATATTAAAATTATTCAAGTGAGTCAGTATTTTTCTGCTCACAGAACATAAAAATTGAATGAGAGAAAGTGGTTTCTTGTGAAATTATTCAACACAAGTTGCAAAATTTAACTGATGAGGAAAACTTTTCTGTGAACTTAAAAGACATTCAAGATTTTAGTAGACACTATCCTCCCCATGCTGAAGAATTTTATAGAGATCTTTAAATATTCATATTCATAGGTCATAATAGTCAATTGTATTGAATATTTTTTCTAAAATATAAGAAAAATGAAGTATTAGAGATAACTGAGAATATGCTTTGATTAGTTATCTAACAATAATGCATGCACTACAAAGTAAAGATGCTAAACAAATTATGATATAGTAATAAACACTTGTGAAGGGCTAAAATGTACACCATGCCAAACAGTCACTGATAGTACTGAGAATCATGGTAAAATATTTTCTGAATTCAAGAGGCTAACAAGAAACACCTTGTGTCTCTAATACATCTACACTACTCTCTCCAAGGCACTAGAAAATTTGTGTTTGTCCTGAACAAATTTTAATACAGCAGATCTTAGTAAACAAGCTCACTGTCTCTAAGCGATTTTTTTTTTCAGTTGCTCCAAAGAGAAAATTGCCTATCTCTCAAATTATAAAGAGCATAGAATATCCCTTTTAATATATATTAAAAGGATGTGAAACTATTGGAGAGTGTCCAGAGAAGGGCTACAAAGATGGTTAAGGGCCTAGAGGGGAAGACGTATGAGGAGCAATTGAGGTCACTAGGCTTGTTCAGCCTGGAAAAGAAGAGGCTGAGGGGAGACCTCATCGTTGTCTACAGCTTCTTCACGAGGCGGACTGGAGGGGCAGGCTGAAAATCAGGTTGATTTTCACGCATGGGTTCAATGCTGTCTTCTGTTTTACGGCCATGGCTGGGTCCCATGCTGCGTTCTGGACTATGGGCACGCCTCTGCTCACCGTGGCTGTCTGCCTGATGCTCCTGCTGTCGTCCCATGCCACCACTGCACCAACGGGAAGGCCCAGGCCCCCTGTCGCTGTGTCTTTGATGGGGCAGCCTGTTCCCCATGTCGTTGCAGTGCCAGTGGTACCACCTGTAAGTGTCTGTGGGCTGCGCGCCAGAGGTCTCTCGAGCACTGGTGTCTCTTGTGCCGCAGGCACAATCCCTCTGCCCATGACACTTCTCATTCTCGTTAAGTGCCTTCCTGCTCGGTGCTTCCTTGGATTGCATCACTGTCCTCTCACACCGAGGAGGCCTGCTGCTCACCTTCCTGCTTCTGGACTTCTTCCTGCCACACTAGCTGTCTGTCAGAGTGCCTAGAAGCGCAGCGAGTGGTGGGCCAGCTGCAGGGGGTCCTGTTTTATAGGGCCCGGAGCAAAGGCGGGGCAGTGGTGGCCACTGTGACCTCAGCAAGCCTCTGTGATGGAGTGGCCCGTGGCCAAAATGGCCATGTGTTGGGAGTGGCCTGGAAGATGCCCTCATGTGGAAGGAGGAGGAGGGTTGGGGGCCTGAGGGTCCCTTTTCTGGGGCAGGCTCCCCCAGGCCATTTGTCTTGCCAGAGAGAAAGGCTGCCCCTTGGCCACAGGGATGGCCCTCCACCTCCCATCCTGTTTCCTGGCTTTATTTTTAACACTGTTTTTTAGGAAATTTCATTCTATTCTTTATGGAAAAGAACAGAAACAAGGTGCAACTTCAGCCCTAATTCCCATGTGCGCTTTGTGCTCTGAGTGAAGAATTTCTTCCTCACATCACATCTAATCTAAATCTCCATTTGTTCAAAGCCATTATTCCTTGTTCCATGGCTACACTCCCTGATAGAGTCCCTCTCCAGCTTTCTTTTAGGCCACTTTTATGGGTTAGCTTAGGTGGCAAAACTGCAGGACCTTGCAAATTTCAGCCTTATCTACCTTGTTCCACATGTTCCACATGACCTTTTCCAGCTCAGGCTCTAGCCTTTGATCAGTGTAACATAGAATCATAGAAACATTAAGGTTGGGAAACACCTCCAAGATCGTCTGGTCCAACCACCCCCCTACCACCAATATCACCCACTAAACCATGTCCCTGCGCACCAGGTCCAACCTTTCCTTGGCTACTAAGGTGATGAAGGGCCTTGAGGGGAAGATGTATGAGGAGCAGCTGAGGTCACTTGGCCTGTCCAGCCTGGAAAAGAGGAGGCTGAGGGGAGACCTCATCGCGGCCTACGGCTTCCTCACGAGGGGGAGTGGAGGGACAGGTGCCGACATATTCTCTTTAGTGACCAGCGATAGGACCCGAGGGAATGGTGTCAAGCTGCAACAGGGGAGGGTCAGGCTGGATATCAGGAAGAGGTTCTTCTCTGAGAGGGCTGTCGTGCACTGGAACAGGCTCCCCAGGGAAGTAGTCACGGCACCAAGCCTGTCAGAATTCAAGAAGCGTTTGGACTGTGCACTTAGTCATATGGTCTGAATTTCCAGGTAGACCTGTGTGGAGCCAGGAGTTGGACTCAGTGATTCTTATGGGTCTCTTCCAACTCGGGATATTTTATGATTCTACGATTCTATGATCCCAAGCAGATTAAATAATCATACAGCAGATGAAGGGAGGATTGGCAAATTCAGAAAAAGGAATAGTAGATATTTACTATTTTTTGCTTCCTTTAAGGATGAACATAGATTAATTTATTGTGTCTTTTGAGATATTCAAACTTATAACTCACAGTGCATGGGAAATACTGCTGACAAGATATATGACAAAATAACAAACTATACGTTAGAAGAAGTATATAATATTAAACAGAAATTTTCTTCCAGATCTAAAAGCAGCCGGATAGTGTCACACAGGGCATGCCAAGCTAAAGGGTTTGTGAAGTCACCACTAATTTAAACGACAATAACAGCATCTTTTAAGGAAAGCCTCACAGGTTCAGGTACTTAAATCTTTATTCAAAGAAACAGAAAACATTCTGATCCAGAAATTCCTACAGGACTCTCTCTTTCTAAACATGCTAAAGTGATTTAGATTATGCAGACTAATTAAATCAGTTACGTAAACTGAACCCAAACGACACTACAGAATAAAAGATCTTCAGTAGCAAGAAACATAAAGAAGAGATGACTCCTGTTGTGGTTTAACCCGGCCGGCAGCTAAACACCACACAGCCGTTCGCTCACCCTCCCCCCTCCCTCTCTGGGATCAGGGAGAGAAACAGGAAAGTGAAGCCTGTGAGTTGAGATAAAGACAGTTTATTAAGACAGGAAAATAATAACAACAATAATAATAATAATAATAATAATAATAATGATAATAGTATTACTAATAATAATGTGTACGAAACAAGTGATGCACAATGCAATTGCTCACCACCCGCTGATCGATGCCCAGCCTATCCCCGAGCAGCCGGCCACCCCCACCCCAGCTAGCCACCCCTATATATTGTTTAGCATGACGTCAGATGGTATGGAATACCCCTTTGGCCAGTTTGGGTCAGCTGTCCTGGGTCTGTCCCCTCCCAGCTCCTGCTGCATCCCTAGCCTGCTCACTGGCAGGACAGAGCGAGAAGATGAAAAGTCCTTGGCTTGGTGTAAGCACCACTCTGCAACAATTAAAACATCAGCATGTTATCAGCACTCTTCTCATCCTAATCCAAAACATAGCACCCTACCAGCTACTAGGAGGAAAATTAACTCTGTCCTAATTGAAACCAGGACACTCCTTTTCAAATTGAAAGAGAAATGTTTGTTATTGGGATGTAGCTCAAAACAGTCCTGGCCAACAAGTAGATTTTAAACACTGGAAATCATGATTTATATTCATATTTTCTACATTACAACAAGATGTGCCCAAGTTATTTTTAAATATATTACAAAGCCCTTAATTAAATTGCACCCCAAACTTTTTCCATTCTACCTGTGATTGTATTATGTACAACAAAACCACAATTCAAAGGAATCCAGGTTGACTGGAAAGCAATAGATGATGAGAGCAGGCTGACTTGGGAGAACAGAAACTAAGCAAGGGGCAGGAATTTGATAGGAAAGAGGCATGAAGTCATAATTACCATGGGAGACCCATACAGCAAAGATAGAGAAAGGAAGGATCTGGAAGAGAATCTGTGCTGGTGCAGGCACTGGGAAAGGAAAGTGGATATTGCAATTTTATCAAACATGATCTTTTCTGTGTTTGTGTGTGCCTGCATGATTGGAAAGTGTCATGAATTTGGAAAGCTCTGTATGAAAACATTTTGCAACCTTAGGAAAGGATTGTTACAAAGTGATGTCAGTGTTCCTAAGCTCCTCTTTCCTTCACTTATCATTATATATATTAAAATATATCATAACTGCTAGAAAAATAAAGTACATTTTCCAACAAAACCTTATGTGTTGGGAACATATGAAAAAAAGAGAATAAATTATACTAACTTCCACAGTTATCTTCTTTGCTGAGCTAATCCTCCTTACTAGGGATGACGAAAATACTTTTTCTTTCCATGAGATTTATTGACACTCTTATTCCATATAAAAAATAAAATTAATAAAAATATACTAAATTTGCAGACAGAAAATCAATTTTGCAGTAATCCCTAGCCAATATTCTCAAAGCCTTGATGTTTTTTGTTTTGTTTTGCCAGAAATATAATTTTTCCCATAACCTCTAGTTGTTTAAGAATTTAATCTTTGTTTCATCTTTGTTTAAATGAGATTAAAACAGAAAATGTTTTCTTATTATTCAGCTCTATCATGTTTTGTACTAAGAAGTTTGTGTTTGTTATTGTGTCAGCTTTGTTCGTTATAGTATAATTATCAGCATCGAAAATAGTCTATAATGAAAATAATAGAAATAAGTAGATTCTTTCATATTTAATACACCTTTAAAGTCAACATGGGAAAACATTGAAAGTTTTCATAAAAAATACTTAACTCCTCTACAATACACAAAATATGTCATGTACATGAATGTATATTTCTAGCTGCTAACCATAAATATGATGTACTACATGTAAGAGGAAATCCTGCTTGCAGGATATATTCTTTTTGACAGAGCATAATCTGGGCAGATTCATGTGATTATTTACTGAAAATTTCTTGAGACATGCTAAAAATTATAAATTTTTACTTGCTTGTTTTGTGGATGTAGGTTTAATTATAAAGTTTTTTAAACACACAAAAATATTAATCAGGCCTCTTGTTTGTGATATGGCTACAGTAAATATAGGCTTCTATTGAATTCCACAGAAGAGAGGAGATATTAAAACCAGGCTGAGTAGAATATGTTCTGCAGGCTAACCAGAAATGTTTGGATGTCATTCTTGCCAGTCTGAATAGCAATTATATGCATGTCACAAGCAGTGTGGAAGACAACAGTGCTGGTATTTTTGTTCAGTACATTAAAAAACAAAGGCAAAGCATTGTGTATTCAGCTATTTGATGTGATACATCAAATAGTAGCCAGACCTTCTCAAGGAAAATGATATGAAAGTTGCTTCAGTGAAATCAATAAACTGAGTATATCTTGGTTTCTCATCCATCATTTTCTGTGGATAATGTAACTATAGTCTATAGAACTGGCAAACCAAGTCCAGCCATCACTTCTCCAGCCATCACTTTCTGTTCACACTGACTAAATAACACCTCACTGAGGACAAAGGGAGAAACAAGGTATTCCATAATGTATTCGTAATGCATTTTCAGGTATTTCACAGACATGCTGTGGGTGTCTCAAAGGACAGCACTAAGAATTCTTAATGAAAGCTTATTCAAAATCAAATAGTGCATTTTGCATTTTCAGGTATCTAATTATTCAAAAATAAATCTTACTACAGTTAGGTAGCCTTGACGTGCATTGCTATGGCTGAATTTTAATTCTGTCTTGTTTAGTAAAATGTCAGACACACAGTAAGTTTAAATTAAAAAAAAAAATAAAAATAAAATAAATAAATACATTAAAAAGACCTTTGTGTTCTGGGGATCATAACCTTTGTCTTCTTCACTTTCACTGCATCTGTTCTGACTTCCTAATTGTGCCCCAAGCTGTACAGTACACAGCCTGGCTGAATTCTCGTGGCTTTTCATACAAATAAACATTCAGTTTCTTTACAGCTTGTTTAAACATTTTTTCCTTGTATTTGATTGTCTTAATAAGTAGCATTGCAAAACTACCAAGGGAAAGAGTTTGGAAAAATGTATTTCGTTTTACTAACTGCCACGTTACAGAGATTTAAGTTTAAAAATAACCTATGTTGATTTACAGCTCTAGCTAAAATTCTTGATTTAGGACATTTGATGAATTTGGAGGTTAAATAAATATATTATCTTAATCTCTTAATCTACATTGCCTGTGTGTTATGGAAACTGATTTCTATTGGAGAGAAGTCTCAGAATGAGTATACTTTTTTTTTTCTTTTGTGTGTGTGTTTGTGTGTGTGTTTCCATACAAACACATTTTTTAGTGATTTAGCTACCACCTAAACAGATCTGCTTCAAATAACTGTACCTCAAAAAATATCACTAAAGCATAAAAATTGTTACCACAAAATTGTTAGATGCATACACTGTTGACTGTGCTGGTGATTTGGTATTTTCATTGTAGAAAACAATAGCCAGTCAGCTGCGTATTACCAGAATGAATAAAATGCATGAAGGAATGAGTACATATTATTAAATGAAGCACTGTCATGCTTCACAGGCATTGTTCTGCATATCTCAAGTTTCTGGCTGCTGTGAGTGAACGCACTGTGACCTGGCAAGGAAATCATCAGACAGCTGTTTGTTGCAGTGGCCACTGTATTCAGACTACGAAACAGGTTGTTTTCCTCATAGAAAGAGTTGACAAAAGAGTTGAAAAACATAACAAATAATTAAAATTGTTTCCAGAGTTGCCTCATAATAGCATGCTGTATAAACAAGGCTGCAATAACCTGCAGATACCTGGCTATCTGATTAACTCTAGGCATATTTGAGAGCAGCCCTGCACAGAAGGTCTTGGAGGTACTGGTGGATGAGAAGCTCAACCTGAGTCAGCAATGTATGCTTGCAGCGCAGAAATCCAACCATATCCTGGGCTGCATCAACGGAAGTGTGGCCAGCAGGTTGAGGCAGGGGATTCTCCTCTAATCTGCTCTTGTGAGACACCACCTGGAGTGTTGTGTTCAGCTCTGAGGCCCCCGGCATAAGACATGGACCTGTTAAAGCAAGTCCAGAGGAGGGACACAAAGGTGATCAGCCAGCTGGAGTACCTCTCCTATGAAGATGGGCTGAGACCTGGGAACATTCAGCCTGGAGAAGAGAAGGATCCAGGGAGACTTTATAGTGGTCTTCCAGTGCCTAAAGGAGGCCTACAGGAACACTGGGGAGAGACTATCAGAGTCCGTAGTGATAGGACAAGGGAATTAAACTAAAAGAGGGGAGATTTATATTAGATATAAACAAGAAATTCTTTACCCTGAGGGTGGTGAGACACTAGAATGCATTGCCCAGAGAAGTCATGGATGCACCATCCCTGGAAATGTTCAAGGCCAGGTTGGGTGGGGCTTTGAGGAACCTGATCTAATGGAAGGTGTCCCTGCCCATGGCAGGGGGGTTGGAACTGGATGATCTTTAAGGTCTCTTCCAACTCAAACTGTTCGATGATTCTATGACATATTCAACTTCTACTGAAGTAAACAGGATGTGAACACAAGATGAATTATTAATGAAAAATATAATATTAAAAATATTAATATCAGGATAGTACTGAAGAGAAATGGGGTGCTGAACTGAATAAGAACAAATAGTTTGGGTATGTAAGATACTTCAGGAAGAGAGGTGGAATATCTGTGTGCTGTTCACTGGTAAGCTGGAAGCTCTTTAGTGATATCAAAGGAAAAGGATGGAGAAAAATGAACCCAAGACTCTTGATTACATCAAATTACATCACTTCAAAAGGACTCATCACCTTTCCAAGAAAACTAAGAGCAGTCAATCTGTTAAAACATCTGTACATAAAAAGACTAACACCAGCAGCAAATGCTGAATATTACAGCATTTCCTCCCTTATGAAGTTATCTTCATGCCTGTGAAGTTTCAACTGCCTCACACAAAGAATAATTATATCTTATGTAATAATGGCATCTGGTGGATTGGATCAGGGCAATATGTCACTCAAGGACACTAATTTATTGAGTTTGAAGCTTACCAGCTGGGGAGAAAGTCAACATAGAAAGCAGCTTCAGTGAGGCTGACCATTCACTGAAAGAGTGGCTGCCTATGAGAAAGGGAAAGGAGGAGAACAGAAAAATAAAACTGATGAAGACTGGATTCATAAATTTGTTATATTGCAATTCGTATGAGGAAGGTCTTAGAGAAGAGAAAAAAAAAGAAAAAAAAAAAAAAGAAAAAAAGAATGTATTAGAGAAAGCTGGCATTTCCTCAAAGAGATGAAACAACTGGTACAACCGTCCCAGTGCAGAGAAAAGCATGGAGGCCATGACTGAACTATGACCTCAGCTACAGGAATGGAAGAATGCTAAAGTGGAAATTGGGTTAGGTTATGAAAGACATGTAGAAATAAGTAGAATGTGTAGATGTTAAGTCAGAAAAGCTATAACATGACCTGCAAGTGACAATAAAGAAAACAAGAAGTAGTGTGTGTGTGTGTGAGAGAGAGAGAGAGAGAGAGAAAGAGAGAGAGAGAGAATCCCCTGTAGCATTGTAGCATCAGGGACAGAAAATTAAATAACGTAAAACTAAACAGTTGATGATGAGCCAAAGTATTCAAGGCATTCTTCTGTCTGTCTTTAGTAGAGAGTGGAGTAGCACAATTTAGTGGAGTTGCACAATTTAATATCAGCATCAAAGGTAAAAAATATCACAATTGGGAAAGAGCAGGTCAGTGAGGATCTGAAAAAATATATAAATTTTATTAAGTTACCAAAGCCAGGAAAGTTTCTTTCTAACTAGTTGAAAATTTGTCCAAGTTACTTTTAAGGCCATTATATATGTGTGAGTTCATGAAGGAAATGGAGGTACTAGAGAGTGTAATGAGGCAAGTTGGTGCACATAACTAAAATAATAAATGATATATAATTAAAATGAGGGAAAAAGCATATACAGAAAAAAAAATAAATCAGTAGCAATTACTAAGGAACTTTGAAAAGTAAGTTGTCTTAAACCAAACTAATGAGTCTATCATGGGACAGCATAATTTGTGAATAAAGAAAGAGTAATTGTCATTTATGATGACTTTTAATACAGTTGGATATAAAATTCTGACAAGCAATATAGTGAAGTATGCCCTAAATGAAAGGTGAGTAGCAAAGTGGCTGAATAATCTTACCAAAGAAAATATTAATTAATGGTTGTATTTTAAATAAAAGGATGATGAACTCCACTCTTGCAGAGGCTAGTTTTCTGGCTAGATCCAGTTTTATTCAGTACTTTCATTAAAACCGAGATGAAGAAAAGGAACACATTTCTATAGCATGTACATTACAAGAAGCTGAAGAGTATGATAAGCTTGCTGGGGAATGTAATTAAAATTTTAATAAGAAAATAGTACCTGGAAAAATATTTGATTCAATAGAAGGAAAGGGAAAGTTATGGTAGCTGATTTAATTTACAAATTAGGCAGGAGTAATAAACTATTAAAATACAGGGTGGGTTAATGGAAAACAGGCAGTAATAATAATAATAATAATAATAATAGATCTGATAATTGATGTGAATTTTAAACTATATAGAAGTAAAAAATATCATTGCAAAAAAAAAAAGGTAAAACTCATTCCAGGAAGTAAACAGAGTTCTATACACAAGACAAATGAAATAATTCTTCCACTCCACAGCACTGGAAAGTTTCAGCTGCAACTTCCCTATCTAGTTAAGAAGTTACTGGACTCTTGCAAAATATAGGACAACTGAAGCAGTAAAGAAGATAGCAATGGAAAAAGAGGTGCACATTTAGATCAGCTGAGGTCATTTATCCTAAAGAAGAAAATTTTAGGAGCATAATACGGCATAATACTGATATTCTAAAGCATAAAAGGTTGTAACAAAGAAGGGGAGAATAATATGTTCTCCATGAGATAATGAACATGAATTGCTCAGGGAGATTACTGTGATTTTATGATAAAGGTTTGTGAAGTATCAGAATAGATCATGTGGGAGGCTGTGAAGGCTCCGTCAGTTGCTGCCACTAAAACTGGATTAGAGAAAGGTCTCAGGATCAAAACATATCCTTGATACCTCCTCACAGCCACTAGGCCGGCCACATGACCTCTTGTGGTTTTCTTTTTCCAAGAACATTTTCCAAATTTCTCCAAATTTGCCAAAATCTCCCCTTATTCCAAATAATCTGCAGGTGCCTGGTGCCTCCTTTTTGATTCTTGATTAGCCACCTCTTTGTCTCCAATTTAAAGTTATTTGAAAAGGTGCTAACCAGCAGCAGGACCTTCCAGCTCAATTGTTGTAGGAAATGACAGAATTCAAATCCTGGAGTAAGCAATTGAGGTATTTAGAGCTTCAGAGATGCTTACATAACTCTTCCAGATAGTGCAACAAACGTCAACATGGGCCATCCAGACATCCTCATTAACAGATCTGCCTCTCATATATCCTCTATCAGTGCCTGGGGATACATGTGTTCAAAGCAGCTACGTCATAACTATCTCACCAGTGCCATCCTAATGTCTTTCAAGTATCTCAAATGCATGCTGACAGCCCTACTGCCTAGACCACATCAAACACACTTCCTTTCTTTCAGTTTCCTTTGACATTTTTCTTTCCCAACCTCTCCATCTCTGATTCTTTTACCTTCGTCACTTATTTCAGCTACTGTTTTCCCTTTTAGTGTATGCAAGGGAAAAAAAAAAAAGCTATTCTAGATTTTTATTCTTACTTTTAACATTTCCCATAATTCTTATACATATAACACCCAGATGCTGAATAAGTGAATAATCAGTGACAACCAAGTACGAGATACAGTTAGAAATTCACATTTTCCTTATAGATTCACCTCACACTATTGGTTCACAAATAGCTGGAGAAATCATTAATTGTGATGAAATTACCTACCACTGAATAGCATATAACTATTTTATTAATTTCCAGTTTAAAAATTGAAAAAAAAAAAAAGATAATAAAATTAGAAAGTTTTGTAACTGTAGTAAAAGATTAATACTTCAGTTTTCATTTTAGCTTTCTCAGAATAAAATATTTAATCTTTATTTTGAAACAACTTCTATTTCTAGTTTTAATACCTTAATTCCATTAATAACCAGAAAACATCCCAAATCTACATTGAAATAAAACATTACAAGTAACCTTAACTCTGTCACAGGACCAAATTTCCATCTTTCCTCTCTGCTTTTCCATATTTTCTTGTCTTCACTTCTGCTTTCTCAGCAGTTTTTATCAGTACCATAACACAGTCTTTCAAAGCTTTCTTGAATGAATATAGCAGAAAACATTACTGCATTAGTCAGTATTTAATAAGCCTATGTCTCAAGACTGTTATTAATCCTATAGGCAATATCTACATTACTAAGCAATTTGGTGCTACAGAAGCAGAACAGTAGATCCAGGCAGTTTTTTCTTGGGCTTTCTCTCAACTCTAGTGGGTGTAATTCATACGGTTTGCTTTGGAATAAATTTAATCTGGTCTGTTAAAACCGTTATAAGTAGGAACAAAGGATTTTTTTAATTTTTTTTTCTATACATTCTGAAATCCACAGCTTGCAAAACAAAATCTAGCTTAAAATGAATGACCTGGGAGAGATTATGCCAATCTGAAACAAAACCAATTGAATGTGGATGCATGAAAACTCTCCCTAGAGATGAGACACTTGGCTATTGACGTTTTACTTCTCTTAAGAGAGTATTTGCATTTATTGTGAAGGTCCTATACTATGTCAATTTTGGTTTGGGAAAGGGGGAAATCCTAATGGCCTGAGCTGTGGATAATTCTAAAACTTATAATTTCTTAAAATGGTTGCCTTTCCTCCATATTCAAGCATTCTTTTTGCATCCTGCTCTAAATTTATTCTTTCATATCAAGCATTGGACTGCCAGCAGTGCTAGGTGGGATATTTGGTTTCTTGAGCTCAATTTTTTTCAACCTGGAAAGTCTATTGAGAACTGAATTTCATAATCCTATATATATTTAAAAAAAAAAATTAAAACATTGCACCATTTTGTCCCAAAAAGTGTGGAGAGGAACAGGTCTAAAAACCAGGAAATGCACCGTAAAAACATGATCATGGTTCCCAGGACAGTCTAGCAGTGCTCTTAACTAGCCACACCAAATCCTGCAGCAATAAATCATTGTTTACATCATTTTGGAGGGGGACTCAAGGAATGCTTATAAGCAGTTTCACTAACAGTTTCATGGAAACTGACGTTTGTTTTCAGAAACTTCTGCAATCACTGAGAATATCTCATCTTGCCCATTTATTGTATGCTGCTTTTAAGGAGTAAAAGATGGCAAAATCTTGCCTTTAATTGAGAGGCAAGAATGCATGACTGCAGACAAAGAACTGAACAACCTCAAATAGTGGACATCTTCCACTTTCAACAGTGCAATCTTATATGAAGTACAAGAAGAAAATTTTATAAACAAGGAAATGAAATTTTGCAGTGATAACACAAACAGGATAACAAAATAAGAGTTATCGCATTGTGCTACTAACTAGCTGATATGGTGATTTTGTCTGGCCATTCTAGACCAAGCACATTTGCATTTTGTAGTCCAACTGTTAATGGAATATTGACTTGTTTCAGAAGATTTATCTTACCAGCCCTAATTTACTGCTGGCTACCTCTTTAAAAGCTTGCATACATATTTCAGTATTGGAGTAGGGCTGCTTCATGAAGGTGTGAGGATAAGGAAAGCTACTTTGCTTTAACCTTTAAACCCAGTATCAGAAGCAAAAACCCAGAATGTTCACAGCCAAGATGTGTGCTACTGACCAGTTCCTGAAAATACTTAAGGATGTGCAAAAGCCAAAGTTGGAGCAAAAGCTTATGACAAAAATCTAAGAGACACCAACCTTCCCCTTTCTATGACATATTTTACTCTTGTGCTTTATAATATGAAGACAGCTCTTTGAGGGGCAAATTCACAAGGACATCAGTCATGATTTTTCAAAGCAATGAAGAGCCCAAGGGACTTACATATGAAACAACAAGTCATGGAAATGTTATAGAAATAATATTGCTTAAATTATTGTCTTTAGCTTTCCTCTGTCAAGCAATGACAAACATGCTGGGAGCACTTCTACAAATTAAGCCAAATGGTGAATGGTTAGGGTGGCTACTATCCCTGGGCCAATAGTAGAGATACATCCCACTAACTCTTAATCAATCCTCACTTCACAGCCACTGACTTTCCACCTGGGTGTTTCTTTGTTTGCTTTTGGTAAAAATTACAATTAAAATGATGAGTGGCATATACCAGCATGAGGCTATGAAAGACAGGTCAAATCTGGCTGCTGAAAAGCTTTTTAGAGAGCACCCTGCTGTACCTCCATGAGTACTGTGTCTTGCGGGGACGGTTCCAGTACCACCTTGTTGCTCAAAACGGGGTCATCCCTGACAGTGCGAGGATGGGGTTATAAGCAACAAGGCAATCAATGCTAGATGCTTTAGGGAAAATGTCATTAAATGTTTTTGACAAAAACAGGACGCTGAGTCATCCCAGAACTGTTTGTAAGGTCTTTGACTAAATTTATTCCATCTTTAAGTCCTTGACATTTTCTCTATACTATACATCCAGGCACTGTTAAGTATGTACATTATAAATTTGATTTTTCTTCCAGCTGTGGCTGAAATTTTCCTGTTTAGAAGAGAGAAATCAGTAATCTTTTCTAACTTTTTCTGAGTCACTATTATAACAATGAGAAAGTCCCAGTTCCTAGATCATTGCATGCACATAAAATATTCTCTGCTTGAAAGGTCATGCTCTCCAGATAATAAATACATAAATAAATAAATAAATCATAAAAAAGAGAATAAATTCTCTTCTTGAATTAAAACTGTTAAAAACTTAAAGACAATGCAATAGAATACCACCTTGATTTTAATTTATTTTGAAAACATTTCTCAATTTACCCCAGTCAGTGTTTAAATATTGGCTACTTTTGTCTATAAAATCATCTGTAAATCAGCATGATGCGGTTTGTTAAAAGAGCAGTGATCTAGTCTGTGAAATCTTTCCCTGCTCCCAGTGTCATTTAAACATCTACTGCTTGATCTGTACATCAGCAATTTGCTCTTAAAGAGGACATTATTTTTTTTTCCTCTGGAGAAAGCAGGAAATTTCCCTAAGAAACAAGTCAGAAAAAAAAGGGGGGGGAGCTATGAGGCTCCTATTAGTCACGGTTACTGCCTTTACTGACTGCCTGACACCACTAGCATGGAAAGAAAACTTTTTTTTTTTTTTTTTTTTCTACCAGGAGAGTGCATTTCAGGCTTCTTTAGAGCTGTTGACAACAGCCTTTTAATACCTGCAGAGATATTTTCATACAAACAGTTGCATTAATGAAATTTAATAATACTGTCAGGACTACAGTTCATGTGATCAAATCAAATCCCACTTCACCTCTGATAATAGGGAAATAAAAAATCCTTTGGTGTTTATTTATCAAATTCACCACCTGTTTTACACCTCTAGGAAGATTATATTTCTAATGCTTTTATTTTGTGGATTTTCCATCAAACTTAACAGCTGGAATTAATAAAAATAGTCAGGATTTGTCTGAAAGAAAATTTCCATCATAGCTATCATCAAAACCTAACATTTCTAATATGGATCAAAGGTAGAGGTACACTTCTGGATGGTAGGAAGAATGGCTATGTATTTGAGATGACAGTGTATTTTATTTCTTTTAATACAGTAGCAATGATTTAAAAACAAGCAAACAAAAAAACCCAACACAGTTTCTTGTACAGCAAAACCTAATCTTATTAGAAGCAGAAAAGTGTGTTTTACAGAGAATACAAGAACAAGATTAGACTATATGCAAACTGGGAAAGAAATAATTATTTATCATTTTAAGTATGTCTATGTTATATCTTTACCTACTACTTACACTCTAAGACTTTTTTCCTGTAAATGTTATGATAAGGCCAGGGAAGAGATTAAAAATTTTTATTTATTTATTTTTTTCTTCTCAGTATGCTATGGTATTTTGCTGACATTCTCATAGCAACAGCAAGTATTCTCCTGGAGATCAACAGCATGTATTCTCCTGGAGAAGCTGGAAGCCCATGGCTTAGATGGTTACACTCTTTGCTGGGTTAAAAAAAATGCTGGATGGCTGGGCCCAGAGAGTAGTGGTGAATGGAGTGAAATCCAGCTGGCAACTGATCACGAGTGGTGTTCCCTAGGGATCGGTGTTGGGGCCCATCCTCTTTAATATCGTTATTGATGATTTGGATGAGGGAATTGAGTGCACCCTCAGTAAGTTTGCAGACGACACCAAGTTGGGGGGAAGTGTTGGTCTGCCAGAGGGTAAGAAGGCCCTGCAGAGGGACCTGGACAGATGGGCAGAGGCCAATGGGATGAGGTTCAACATGGCTAAGTGCCAGGTCCTGTACTTGGGTTACAACAACCCCATGTAACGCTACAGGCTTGGGGCAGAGTGGCTGGAAAGCTGTGCAGAGGAAAAGGACCTGGGGGTGTTGATTGATGCTCGCCTGAACATGAGCCGGCAGTGTGCCGAAGTGGCCAAGAAGATCAATGGAATCCTGGCTTGTATGAGCAGTAGTGTAGCCAGTGGGACCAGGGAGGTGATCGTCCCCTTGTACTCTGCTCTCGTGAGGCCGCATCTCGAGTACTGTGTACAGCCTTGGGCCCCTCATTACAAGAATGACATTGAGGCCCTGGAGCATGCCCAGAGAAGGGCTATGAAGCTGGTGCAGGTCCTGGAGCACAAGTCCTGTGAGGAGCGGCTGAGGGAGGTGGGGTTGTTTAGTCTGGAGAAGACGACTACAACTCTCTACAACTCTCTACAACTACCTGAAAAGAGGTTGGGGGAACTGGAGGTTGGCCTCTTCTCACAGATAACTAGTGATAGAACTAGAGGGAATGGCCTCAAGTTACACTAGGGGAGGTTTAGGTTGGAAATTAGGAGAAATTCCTTCCCAGAAAGAGTAGTGAAGCATTGGAATGGGTTGCCCAGGGAGATGGTGGCGTCACTGTCCCTGGGGGTTTTCAAGGAAAGGTTGGACATGGTGCTTAGGGACATGGTTTAGTGGGTGATATTGGTGGAAGGGGGATGGTTGGACAAGATGTTCTTGGATCATCTTAATGACTCTATGATTCTAAGTGAAATGTGTTCCTTAATAGACCATATTTTAGTTAAAAGCTTTGCACTTGCTTTCATTCACCTAGTTTTGATTAAGAAAATAACTGAAGTTGTCATTTTCGCTTGGAGGTGTATGAATGCAGAATATTAATGCTAGGTCTGGAGAGCACTGCTTTCATGCTGTGCCCAAAATGCTTTGTTGCTGGAAGAGAAAATATTGTTTGTCAACTTCTAAAGCAGAGCTACCAAAGATGAATTATCATGCTGTTTTGGCTTTGATAACCATATAAAATATTTTTTATCTACTGTTCCTCATATTCTTGATTCAATATCCACAAATGAATATATGATGTCAAAAATGTCTAAAATATTCATGGGTTTAGGAGACTGCTAGTCTTGATAGAAACACAGCATGAGGAGGACTCTAGGTTGAATGTGTTTTCATATATCAAAGGCATTTTGATTACGAACTCTTACTTT
Source organism: Cygnus olor (assembly GCF_009769625.2). NCBI lineage: Eukaryota > Metazoa > Chordata > Aves > Anseriformes > Anatidae > Cygnus > Cygnus olor. The sequence continues at coordinate 67,086,233 of NC_049171.1, read as the reverse complement.
TTCAAGATATAAACATTTAAAGAAAGCAAGATATCCATCATCATTTATTTCTGATGCTCAAAAATCTATTATCTTATAAATCAACAAACAGAAGTTGCAGAGTTAATTTAACTGTTATAATTTATGTATCACTTGAGGAATCAAAGATCCCAGAATAAATTTTTAGCCTAAATACAACTCTAATGACTTGCAAAAAGTCATTTGGCCTCATCTCTGATTTTTAATTTTTATTTATTTATTTCTATTGAGATGAAGGTCTTTCCCACCTACTTCAGCAAAATGTGCAGGCGGTCCAGCTAAGTAGCTACTTCCTGTTGCTTGTAAACTTGTACACCATTCTTTTCTTGGATGTTTCTTTAATTCCTTTTAAAATTTTATTTTTATCATGGACTTCTAGCTGAGCAACTTTTTGTTTAATATAGTTGTATGAACCATCATTTACTGTTTTGCATGAGAAATTATCTAGGGTGACAAAATTCCATCAGAAGGTAATCCTGACAGGATGCACAGAAGAGATCCTTTCCACTTTTCTTTACAACTCAATAACTCTTTATATATATATATATGTATTTAGATTAATTCTGATGGAAGCACACAAAGGAAAGCTGATTAAAAAAATAAATAAATACAGTTTTCAAGTGGTTTGGTACAAAGCTGGACCACAAAGCAGTTAGAAAACATGGTATTTTCTGACTCTGCAGACATAGTCACAGAATACATTCCATATCTGATTTGCTGACTTTAAAATAATATATTTTTTTCTCTTGGTTTTACTATTTTGTGGTAACATTAGAAGAATGAGACATAAACAAAAGAAAATCAATTAGATTCCATTGTGAAATGTTGCAGTATTTTCCTGATAGTTGCTCAGTAGCACTCGCAGAAAAATTCTGGTTGATGATACACAGGTCCTCATCATCAGAATCTTCTCTGAGGTGGCAGGAATGGAAACAAAGCTAGAAAGAACACAACTTATTTATAAAGGAGGATAACTAATAATGAAGCTATTAAGATGAATATGTTGAACCAAGATGTTTCTTTCCAGTATCATGTTTTGGTACCATACTATGATAACACATAAATCCAAATGTTTAACAGTGTAAATGATTTTCTTATAATTATTTACCATACATTATTATACTTTAGTTGGAAAATTTGTTTATATTGTGGTTTTCATTTCAGACAAGTACTGAAACCTGAGAAAAGAACAGAAGACATCTGACATAAATCAGAATCAAAATTGTCATTGAACAAAAACAGAAAAATTCCTGAAACAGTGCAGGATATTTGGCTTGTTCACACTTACACTTTTAGTGTTTCTTCACACTTTTTTCAAAGCTCACCTATAGCCTGAGATTACAGAAGGGGACAAATACAGAGAAGTATAATACAGTGACTTGGAGTTTTAGGTCAGCCTTGAGAGACAAAGGGTTGAAGGAAGAAAGTACCATTTCCGTCTGAATTAGCTTTTCATTTCTGACAGAAACTGAAAAGACAAGAGGTTGTGACTCTACTTTTACATCTCTTCCTCACTTCAAAGGTATTTTTTCTTTTCTCACTTCTGAAAGGTATCATCTTCTGGATAGTTCAGCTGAAAACCACACTCTACTAACTTAACGTGTAAAAAATACAGAGGTCAAAACTGAGTAGACTTTCATTTTTCTATTGTATGTGCCAAAAAGTAAAATAAAAATTCTAAGGTGTCTGAAGTATGCAGTTGACATTTGCAAAATACATTGTCCATTGAGTAATTAATTAATATTATCTATTCTGGTATAAGCATGCATGTTTTTTAAAAAGGTCAGGTGAAAATTGAAAACTTTTTGGAAATGAAAGTATTCCAAGTGATAAGGTTTTTGGCCAGTCATTTAACAGACTTTTTTTGGAAATCTATTTTTAAATTTCGTATTGATTAATTTCATTTATTTTTACAAGTACTTTGATTTATGTGGATTACATGCAGGGCTTCAGAATATGTTGAAGTTTAAGAAACAAAATAAAATAAAAAAAAATCAATGTCATCATTTTTCTCACTCTGTGTTTGCAAAAAATATTCCTGTATTTTATCAAATGGGAAAGAATTAATTCACTGATCAAACTAATGAAGACACTTTGAAAAAAGGAAAACATTTATTCCATGTGTTATTCTAGTTGAGAGAAATTGTTTTTATAAGGTTTTTAAAATTTCTATGTAAACAAGTAAACATTTTTTAGAAAGCAATGACAAAATAAAACTGACTCCGTATAATGTCTTAACAGGCTTTTTATTTATTTATTTATTTATTTAAACAGAAATCTATCAAGGGAACTACTTGTTAAAACTGGAAAAAAAAAAAAAAAAAAGAAAAAAAAAAAGCTTTTATGTAAAGTTTCTCCCATATACTCACATTTAAGAAAAAAATATTTCCTAGAAAATAAAAAGAAGTGAAGGAGTGTGTACAGAACTAACACAGCAATGATATGCCATCCTACTAAATCCAGATGATGTTATGGTAGAGATCTTATTTTGATAATTTTCTGAAGTAGTTTATTCTTTTGTGATTTATTCAACATTGAGGTTATAAGTGTAACCTCCATAGGTTTTCTTTAGCAAGAAAAAAAGCTGATCACACAGCTCAGAGTAGATAAAAATTAAATATAATAAAAAATTGATAAATATTTTATGGACTAAAAATTATTTATAAATAACATTTATTTATTCTATGAAATAAAAATATGGGTGTGATGGTAAAAAAAAAAGTAAATAGTTATGCTTTTGAGGATTTCAGATGACTTTGCGTTTTAATGAAAATATCAAACACATAAAAGTCCAAAATAATTAAATAACTCTTATTTACAGAAAAATGCAACAGATATGGAGAAAACAGGGTGTGTTTTGTTGTTGTTGTTGTTGTTGTTTGTTTTTTGTTTGATGTTGTTGTTTTTAAATTACACTGCAATTTGAAGGAACATGTTAAAGAACCATAAATTCTTTAGAAAATATTTAATCAACTCATGGAATTCTAGAATAATCTGAAAGTTGCCCAGATGCATTGGTATTTGGATATGAACTTTCAGTAAGATGCTTTACATGAGTAAATTTCTCCTGATGGGCACATTCAGCATACTTCCCCTTTGGCATTCATGTTACAATACTATTATTAAACCATTGTTAAGTTTAGAAATTGGGCAGGCTGCATTTTGGATTTATTATTTAACAAACACTTGGAGAACAGAAGAGCTGCCTTTTGTCTTCCTGAAACGACGCCAGACCAAGAACTGTGGTCAGCATACAAATCCTATGGATGCTGCAGATTAAGGTCTTTGTTATTTCTGGGATTCATTATTATAACTATTTATTTTGGGGGTTTATTGATTGCACTATTCAAACACTGCAGTCCATCATGGATGCTAGAAAGCATCATATACAAAATTTTGAGTAATGTGAGAAAATAACTATACTTAACTCATCATAAATTTCCTTAGTGCTTGATATTTCTTGTTTGAAAGTTTGTAATAAAGTAATAAAATATACCATTGAGCAGCAAGTGACTGGAAGCAGGAACTGAACTTCTTGGTAACCAGTCTTGGGGAAAAGACTTCAGGATTTTATTTTGTAATTACTTAGCTGTGTGGTCACAAATGTCAGTGGGAGTATGAATGTAAATGCAGCTATTAAAAATAGAGAGGGTAAGCTAGAGTCCCCTAAAGTGCATCCTTGTGCTTGCGCACACACACATACAACCAAAAAAAAAAAAAAAAAAAAGTGTCTTCTATATGTCTTCTGCTTGTACCGAGTACTTCAGCCGCACCACTGTTGATTAATCCCTTTAAACTCTGGTGTGTTTTAGCCACCAATATGGAGCAAGATTAAGGACTTGGAGTTGTTCCCTTCCACAAAGACTCAAGAGTCCCAGAGGCTTTGTGAAGCCATCTTAACTTTTCATCTGACACAGAGAAATTCCTGAATGGCACAGAAATGTCATAATTGCACCTTTATATAAACCTTTCTTGCTCCCTTGGTACAGTGAGATATTGGGAAAGAGACAGCTAATAAGCTTTGGCTAAAAGAGTTGTTTATGACAGTTAAAACCATGCTGCTCTGGGGCTTTGCTTCCTAGGTTTTGCCCACAATTCACCTTTGAGAGTCTTTTTTCTCGTAACGATAAACATATATTCAGTAAAAATGACCTTAATTTCTGGCAAGTAGAAAAAAAGAATTCTGGAGATTTATGGTGAGGGACAGGGGTGGGGGAGATAAAGTACAGGCTGTAGGGGTAAAAGCAGAGAATATGTTTGAAGACTTAATTGCTTTATTTTCATTATTAAAATTCCTGCCAAAATATCTCTCTAAGCTAAAACTCTGCTTTGGTTTTGGCTAATATTAAGTTCCCATCAACAGTATTATTGCAGCCATTATGACAACAATATCTACGTTCTGTTGCACTCAGAGCAATTGGCCTTTGAGGCTCCAGAGGATGCTGTGAACTTTACTACCTTTTTCTCAGGCACAGAAAAGATCACAGCTGCTCATGTTTTGCATCTATTAAAGAGGTATCTTAAGTCTTATCTATTAAAGAGGTATTTTAAGTCTTACATTCCCTAAATTCCTGTTTAATAAAGCCATTTTTCCATTTTCTAACAAAAAAAAAAAAAAGATAAATGTTACATATTTCCACTAAAAAATAAATATCTGTATACTGCAATTGTTCTCTTTGCCTACACAATATTCGAAGAGATTTTGGAGGATCTGAACCAGCAAATAACCCCATACATGTCATATTACTTTCTCTTCACTTTCATTTAATTTGCCACCCCTCTTCTCAAGAAGAAATTACAATTTAAAATCTTGGTAATCTGCAAGTGACCTGCATACAATGTAGACCTGCACCATTGTTTAAAAAATGTTTTTCATATTAGGTGGAAAATTCCAAATCACAAATGGAATATGAATAGAAATGTGAAAAAAAAAAAAAAAAAAGTGCTTTGCTTACTCCAATTCAGCTGATGCAGGACCACAAGAAAGATTGTAGATGAATACTTGATACTTATTAGAACCAAACTGCAAATTGTTTCATAGTCTCTGGCTTGCAGAAAGGTACTATTACTAAGTAAATTGCACAACTATACAAAGAGCTTTAAAACTGCAAGAACATTTTTCATTTTTTAAATGTTCACCTGGCATGAATGCTATGAATGCTAATTTTCAAAAGCTTAATGTTGAACACTTACTGATGATATGAAGCAGACTTAAGACTATGACAGTGGATGGGAGAGGTAGAAAGGGCAGGTACCATAGAATGCCTGTGTTTGACAAATGCAAAAAAAAAAAACCACAAAAAACTCATGCACCGTACCAGTGTAATGGTGAACAGCAAGCAAGACAGAGCTGGCTGCAGATTGTATGCCAGGAATCAACAGTCTGGTAACCGTGAATATTTTTTCTCCAGGAGATTAATCTTATATTTTTATTTCCCAGTTGTCATTATTTTCAGAAATTAATCATTTTACATCAAAGAACGTGTTAATATGTAGATGATTCCTTCCCACAAAAGCATACATTTTGACAGTGAAAATACCACAGTATTAGTTAAGGTGAGCTTTGAGCAAAACTGCCAGTCACAGGAAGCGTGCCACATGGAAGAGGAGCAAGAGCCATCCAAGCTCATGGGTCACCTGGACCAACATGTCAGGGGACAGCATTCTTTTAAGCTAGAAACCCAGTGCAACCACTCTTCTTGCATCTGCTCCTTCTTCAAAGGGGGCGGTTATGGGAAACAGACGAATTCTTTACTGCCTCATTCATTTAGGTAACACTTTTACTGCCTCAGAAATATATGAAAAAGGGGCATCTGTATCTCATAGAAAAGGAATATTATGAACACTGGACTGCCACCTAGGGATGCCAGCACTATTTTATCAGTTGAAAATGGACTTGAGTAACTGTATATATTTGCTGATATCTTTTAATCACTATTTCATCACTATTGAAAGCTCCTATTGATTTAGGTATCTAATACAGAATTTGAATTTCCTTCCTGTGTTTTGTTCAGCTTCCAGGTAGGGATAGATTATTAAATTACCATTAGGTTATTCTTCATTACTTTTAAAGCAGGACACTGAATTTTTATAAATCAGCAATAGTACATATTCTATAAACAATATCCAGACTGTGCCATACCTACAGACACAACCTCTAAAATGGAGAAATAAGTTTTTCCCATTGACTGTGTTCAAGGCCATTACCAGCTGTGCTATAAATAGCTGGAGATGGCTTAAACTCATACCCATTAAAAATGGTAAACTCCTCAGTGAGCAATTGCCTCCCTAGTAGTCCTGTGCCTGGGTATATAGAATCACTGAATCATTTATTTTGGAAAAGACACTTAAGATCATCAAAAGTCCATCATCATATGTAGATAAAATGGCAATGATTGTAAGAAAAACTAACTTTATTACAGGTAAAATCTTTTTAGAGAAACAGAATGCTTTCTCTCCTGGGTAGCTTTTCTGACTTTCAAGAGAAACATTGTTTTGTCCTCGGTAAGGTGTTTTTTTTGTTTTCTCTTTAAAAATGAGATGTCAGAGAGGTACCTTCTTGTTATCCATGACCTAATGCTCTGAGGAAAGGTTTGCAGTGGAGAGCTCTTGACTGATAACTCTCATTAGAGAAAAAAGAAGAAAAATCTAAGAAAAAATGACCATGAAAGACAGCCTTCAAGGAAGAAAGCATAGGAAAATAACATAGGTATGACAGCAATGGGTGATCAAGGTGTGGGAAGTATAAAAGCGAGGGAACAGTTGTATGAAGTATTGTTAGGTCCAGCAGACCACTTATCAAACTGTGAGCATAAGGGACAGTCTCTAATTGTCTGAAACAAATGTACCCAAACTGCTTGTACAATGGGATTAAGAAGTGGGGCAGATGCACCTGCTTAGGGAGTAAAGATTTATTTGTAAGACAAATCATAGAGGGAAAAAAATAAATAAAAAATAAAAATAAAAGGTAACATGCAGGCAATTCAAAGAGACAAAAATGTAAGACTTGTTGAAAAGCAGAAGGAGGAAGCCCTGATGATGAACAGAAAAGTACAACACAGTCAAGATTTAGGCTGGAAACAAGAAGCAAGCATCTGTAGACTAAGCTAATTTCACTCTTAGGATTCAGGTCTCAACCATCTTAGAAGAATTCCAACTTTCCTCTCTTCTTCTCTCCTCTCAATTTCAGGGTTGTTGGTATACATGGATGACAGAAGTATCCAGGTATTGATTAACATTAAAAACTTTCTAGTGTGAAATGGAGAAGTGTGTGAAGGAGGTGGAGGAAGATGTTATAAATTATGAGAAATATGGTAACCAAACCATTCTGATTCAATCTTTTGATGTTAGTTCATGAGAAATTGCTGGACAGCTTTTTGAGGATGCTGGCCACTGCACTTGGTAGGGACTGGTAGGGATTTGGGACTTTCTGAACATGTGGTGTACATGCAGTGAACCAATTATTGGACAGAAACAATCCACATCAGCCCAGATTATCTCAGAACTGATAACAAAGGTCATTATGAAGATAGTTGACTGGATAGGAAAAAATTAAAAAAAATTAAAAAAAAATAAAAAATGAAAGGGAAAGGGAAAGGGAAAGGGAAAGGGAAAGGGAAAGGGAAAGGGAAAGGGAAAGGGAAAGGGGAAGGGGAAGGGGAAGGGGAAGGGGAAGGGGAAGGGGAAAGGGAAAGGGAAAGGGAAAGGGAAAGGGAAAGGGAAAGGGAAAGGGAAAGGGAAGGGGAAAGGGAAGGGGAAGGGGAAGGGGAAGGGGAAGGGGAAGGGGAAGGGGAAGGGGAAGGGGAAGGGGAAGGGGAAGGGGAAGGGGAAGGGGAAGGGAAGGGGAAGGGGAAGGGGAAGGGGAAGGGGAAGGGGAAGGGGAAGGGGAAGGGGAAGGGGAAGGGGAAGGGGAAGGGGAAGGGGAAGGGGAAGGGGAAAGGGAAGGGGAAGGGGATGGGAAGGGGAAGGGGAAGGGGAAGGGGAAGGGGAAGGGGAAGGGGAAGGGAAAGGGAAAGGGAAAGGGAAAGGGAAAGGGAAAGGGAAAGGGAAAGGGAAAGGGAAAGGGAAATGGAAAGGGAAAGGGAAAGGGAAAAAAAAGGGAAAGGGAAAGGGAAAGGGAAAGGGAAAGGGAAAGGGAAAGGGGAAGGGGAAGGGGAAGGGAAAAAATACCAAAAATACAATTCCTAGTTAAATACAATTTCTAGTTAAATGTGAAGGGTTAAGAAATTTTTAGCTTGGACAGGGAGAATAAAAACATCCTACAGCAGAAAAAACAATTCCCTCTGGGGTGCCGAACAAAGAGATGAAGTTATTGGAAAAACAACCACAGGAGCTGGCCAGCATTAACTTTCAAACCTAATAGTCTTCAGGGAGGAGAGACATTAATGGCATACACTGAACAGATGCTAGAGATCACATACTGCAGATACCTACAGGGACATGTCTACACCCGAGTCATTCACCCTAGTCTCTGTTTAAAGTCAGAGAGAATTAACCATTCTCTGAAGTGAATCCCAGTGGTTGTACCTATGAATGAACCAAGCATGGACTGATGTCTCATTAACCATATGTGCTTTTGTATGTGTGTATATCTAACCACTTCAGATTCACTGCGTTGGAAATCAATATAATAAAAACTCTAGAACTACTCTACAGTTTTCCTTTTTACTAAAATAAACAGCATATGCATGAACATCTGTTAATATAAACAATTTTAAATACTTTTGAACTGTACTGTCAATTACAGTTTCAGTAGCATTTTCACTATGGCAACATTTGCTGCAATAAATACGAAATATTATCTTGAATTTCAGAATCCAAATAATAATATATCCAAAAAAGATAAAAAATAAAGTGGAACACTTTTCCTCATTCTGCAGAGCACACAAACTTTATAAGCTAATTTTCAGACAACTCTATGGTGAGCCAAAAACAGCTAATGATTTAACTTTACTCCCTCAATCCCAAATTACAAGAGGCCAAATCATTTGATTTGAAAGGGATTTAACAAATACTTAGCTAGTGATTAAATTTGCGTTTACCGTCCCTATTTCTCACCAGTGTGGAATTTTATAGTCTGTGCTTTTTTTTTTTTTTTTTCCTAGTAAAATTAAAATAACTCACAGCAAGCTGTATATTAACTTAATATTTCTCTCATCTGTTAGTAGGCACTACTTGGACATACATTTTCTTTCATGCTATCTTTGTTTCTTAGAGATGTGCAGGTCTCTTCTCTGATTTTAAATCTTGGTTGAAAAATTGTATCCAGAATCGTTGCCGCCACCAGTACTTCACAAATGACTTTATCCTTCTGCAACAAACTATCTTGTAGTATTTTAGAACAGATATCCACAATATGATATTTGAAATTCATGCTCTGCTAGGAAGGATTGATTGCTTGAGTTGCAAAGTATCAGAAGAATGAAAAATGTGTAGTGAAGAAAAAGGTCAAAAAAGCTGCAGGGCTTTGAATCTTTGAGGGAAAGGTAATGAGAAACCCAAATGAGAAAAAAACAGTGGTACTGCAGAACCTTGCCATCACTTTCTTTCCTGAGGGAACAGGTGCCATACCTCAAGCAGAGCTGTTGGAAAGATGAGGCCATAATGATTTTTTACCTTGGTGTACTCTTAAATTGTTACTGTTTTACTCAGCAAGAAGATTGCTGCATGAAGCCAAGAGTAAACTAGCACATTTGCATTCCATTTTTCAGTACCACAGATAATCCATGGAGTATTGGTTTAGAGGGATGCAAATTGGCTGCTTTGTGAATGCAGATATCAAAAATACCACACTCAATACAAAACACTTTTTTGCTAACTAAAGCAGTGAATGAAGCCCATTTTACTGAAGTAAGTTCCTATCACTCCTAATCAGGCCAATTTTAAGCATATCTGAATAACTAAATATTCAAAAGTACACCTAGATCTATCTTCTGGAGGATGACCCTGTATCTAATGAAGCACACATTGTATCGATGAAATTCAAAAAGTGCTTGCACACAGTCAAACTGTTATTTACATATTTTTCTATCTAAACCCAATCACATAGATAACTTTTGTGCAAACACATACTATACTTTAAAAGAAAAAATAAAAATCTATAAAGCTTCACAAGAAATTATACTTGACAACTCAGGAATGATCATTGTTTCTTGGAATTGTTTACCTAATGTCATTGTTAACTTGTTAAGTTCAATGGTATTCACTGACATACATATTACATTACCAATGTCCACTCTGCTGTTTCTCAGAGCCTGTCACAAACCCTGAAGTCAATGTCCCCAAAAAAATACAGTATGTAATTCACTTTTGAACTGACTTGACTGACTTATGATATTGGAAAGGTACAAGTTACAGCTAGAGTCTACCACTCCCCTGTATCCCTTCATTGTGAATTATTATTTTTTCCATTAAAATCAATGAACTCAGAACAATCCTAAGTCTGAAAATAGCAGGGAAAGAAATCTGTGACAAGAGCTCATGAAATCACAGGCAGCTTGGAGGTGAATATAAATGCCTGTTCACTGTCCAAGCACAGGCATTAGGGGCCATTTCAGTGATCAAGAAGTTGAAAACAGTCAAGAGGAAAGAGTGCCTCACATCATGGGAAGTAAACTTTGCAACACATTGCCCTAGGTTGCATGGATACCAAAAAGTGTATGGCTTAAACATGATGAGGATATGACAAGAAAATATGGATATGTAGGGACAATCAAATGCGTAGATACCAGTTCTGGCTCAAGCAAACAAACAAACGCTTAAACACAAACAGCAGTTCTCTTGAAATGGGAAGTATATGCCTAGGAAACCTAGTGAAATGCTTGCTCCAGTCTTTTACTCCTCCCTGAGAACCTGCTGTGGACCACTAATCAAGACAGTGTACGGGGTTAGATAAACCTTAATCCAAATCTAGCTATTCCCATGTTTCCATGAGCACCATCTCCAAAATACCCAGTGGCCAGGACAAAAAAAAAAAAAAAAAAAAAAAAAAAAAAGGAAATTCTTTGAAATTTATATAAATTGGCTATATATGCTAATTTATCCAAAGCTTATGGAAATAATAACCACTTTCAGGAAGCCAGTATTTACTACTTCTCAGAAGCTATGATTACACCATATGTTATCAATTTAATGTAACGAGTACATTTGGCAGAAAGGTATTTAGGGGGAAAATGTGAGCAAACTTAAAGGATAGGTATTAAGCAGGTTTGACAGTAGGGAGTTAAAGCAGCATGAAATTAAGTTATGCTAAGAGGTGATTTTTAAAACGGCTGATTTCCACCAGAGCACTACTGTATTCATGTCAAGTATCTCGTACTCTCAAATGCATAACAAATGTAACAGGCTCCAAAAGGCAGCAGAAAAGATTAATAAAGTGGAAATGCTGAACATGGGGAGATGAATACAATTTTGATTAAAAGACCAACTGGTCTGAAAAAGTCAGGTCATCTAGCTCTTTAACACATAAAGTGACCATTAATATTAAGAATGAAAGATTAGAAATTGATCTTGGACTCAGGAACCAAGCAGAGAGCTTGCAACAACACCATAACATAAAAACATGTATAATTTCTTAGTCAAGTAAAAAATCTAAGGATTTTTGTTTTGAACATTCTGTTTTCCACTCCTCTGAACCATAGGTCTTTGTTAGATCCTTCCTTGCTTCATGCCATCATCTCACAGAAAGAAGAAGCATTTGGATTTTAGCGGCAAAGCTGGATAACAGAAATCTCTGCTAGGTTTCAAGGGTCATAGAATGATTTAGGCTGTAAGGAAACTCAGGAGTTCACCGAGACCAGCCTGTACTGAAATATTCCACAGATATTCCACAAAACAAAACAAAACAAAACAAAGAAAAACCAACACTGCATTTAGCCACTTTATATACTATTACATACCATTTTCTGCATCTCAAGGGGAAAAAAAAACAGACTGCTTAGAGGACTGGAAATTGAAAACAGCTTCTATAATCTAAGGAAGGGAGAAAACTGTTGGGAGCATGAGAGAAGGTTATAAAAATGTGAATTACATGGAGATGAAGCATAAATAAGTCAAAGTTATTCACAGTTATTCAAAGTTGTTCATGCTCCAAGGCAAAAGGACATACAATAATACTATCAGTCAGTGACCTTAACTAAATCAAAAGGAATATATATATATATATTAGCACATATACTTGTACTGTTTTTTATTATTATTATTATTATATTTTTTAATACTACTTTTGGCTGCTTTTTCTGTGATCTGCCTCTCCAAATGTCTACACTTTGAGGGACAAGAGCAATCCAGGCTGCTACTGTCATTTTAAGTGCACTGCTCATTTAATGCTGTCATTGTCTTCTCCAAAATCTCCTTCTAATCCCAGCTCTCTCTCTCTCTCTCAAAAAAAAAAAAAAAAAAAAAAAAAAGGTTTTGCACAGCCATTCAACATGTCTTAATAATGGATTTGTCAAATATATAGTTGTATACTTTTAATTACATTTATATTTTATATATATATATTTATACTATTACTATATTTGCACTGATTTTTCATTCATAATTTATTTCTAACACACACACTTCTAGAATAAGTGAACTCCATGAAAAATGTTTTCATTGATATTCACTGTATGTTTGTACTGGTCTGTTGATCTGATTTACTGATTCTCCAGGCAAAAACTTTCTGAACGGAAACTAGTGGAGGGTGTCAATGTTCAACTCCCTGTGAAGTCCAGTGGCCAAGAAGCGTTCACCAAAACATGGGAGAAGCCGGAAACTAGTGTTTCACATTCAGCATGCCTCTCTTCAGAAGTATGGACAGACATACTCCCTGTATTTCAGTCAGAGACAACAGCTCTAAAGAGGATTAGGCAATGATGAAACAGATCCTAATTTCTTTCACCATTGCACTGTCTTAAAAATTGCCACATTATCCCTAGTACAGTGAAGACCAAGTAGGAGCAAGCAATTTCTCCTATCAATGCCAAATAAATTTAAATACAATGCATATCAGACAAAGAATTATGTTAGATATTGTAGTACTTTGATGTTTAAATTCATTATATTGAAATAATCTTAAGCATGAATGATCTTAGTCTCCAATATAGTTAAAGACTATGCACAGAACCTCATTTATCTCAAATTCCTACTTTTAAATGTAATATTTAATTTGCAGATTTTGTATAGCCTAATAAATAATGCCATTTTTTGTTTTATCTTCTTCCATTCACTGCTGTTTGCAGATGGTATAAAAGTAAAAGGAATTAACATCAGGAGTATACACAAGATAAAAAGATTGGCACCAATACAGAAAAAGATATGGACCAAGCTAATACATCCAGCACAGCACAATGCAGGGCTGTGCAAGAACACTGGCGCCAGTCTGGAAGCAGTATCATTATGTTCATATGCCATAAAAAGTCTCATCCAGTGCCATTTCTGGTCGTTTCAGTGAAAAGAACCAGACAAACCAGCAAAGACCATCTTATTTTCCTGCACAGAGAAAACATGCCTGTGAATTCTGCTGCCTGCAGGGCTAGGGTTGAATGAAGATGCTCACAGGCAGGTTAGATTCACTGCGTCTTTCTCCAAGTTTGAGTGACAACTCATCTTGAATGTGGGTAATACATGACAGCCTTTCAAATCACTGCAGAATCATACAAGGAACAGCTTTGCTTTGCAAAGTGTTGTTGAATGGCATCTATTCAACCTCCACACATTGAATATGAATTCTGTGGTGTTAGTGGAAGTAAATTATTTTATTTTCCACCTATAGGTCAATTCTCCTGCTATGATCTGTTCCAGGGTTTGCCAAAGTTTGTTTGTACAAACATAATTCATTTCCATCACCAGCAACAGCCCTATGAGTTCCATTTTCATTGTAATGCTTTGTTATTTTTCTTATTTCAAAATGACCTAAGTGTCACTAAGTGACCTTAGTGAAAACTAAGTATTATAACCAGCAACAAATGACAAACAAGTTTTCTTATCTTTCCATATGGTTGTCTCCCCAACTCCTTCATTAATCTCTTTCATTGCAATGCCTTGTGAATGGTACATAAATTTGTACTTAGTTTAAAAGTAGCCAAGAGATGAATCCTGCAACAAACTGCCATGGTGAAAATCCAGGGTAATTCTGTTTTGACCTATGAATATGTAAAGCCTAGAACTTAGTCCTAATAGACCTTTCCAAGCTTCTTCATGTGCTCTAGTATATTTTCCATAGGAATTATTCTTTTTCTTTTTTAAAAGTCATAGAATCATAGAATATCCTGATTTGGAAAGGACCCACAGGGATCATCTAGTCCAACTTCATGTATTAAAACAGGAATTATAGAGGAAAGAGAAACTTTAAAAGCTCTAGAATAAACTGTTTTAGGTTTTAAACTGTATTTGTTGAATCATGGACTTATAAGTATGGCAAAATTAAGAGGGGCAACCTTCCAGGAGACTCCTGCAGTACTTTTTGTCATGCTAGAAAGTCTGGGGTTTTCTGAACAGGCTTAACCACACAAATCTCATTGCAATTTCATTATAAGCAAAGAACAGAACACTTTAAGGGAAAAAAAAAAAAAAAAAAAAAAAAAGCCAACAAGTATATGAACAAATTCTATTACAAGCAAAACAAATTTTAGCTGTAGTTACCATACAGAAGTAGCATTTGGTAATTTTGAATAGTCCTTTGCATGTGAAAATTCTAAGGTAGTTTTTGAAGAGTCATTAATTTAGTCTCATGACTCCCATTATTTCCCAAATATACTGTCACTAGTTTACAGAGATATTTTCCTCATGAAGCAGACCAATCTGTGCAGGACAGAAAATCAAATAATAAATTCAAAATGCTTAACCTCCTTGACTCTGCTCAAATTAATTTATCACTTTCCACTTTCATTCTGTAAGCAAGGCTAAAGATCAATCATCCCCTGAGGAAATATTCCAGGAAATAAAAGAATAATAGAAATCTTTAAAATAATAAACAATGTTGATCAACAATTAAGCCAAATACATGAAAAGTAGAGAAGCATTAAGGAGAGACAAATAAAACAATGTAAGTTTTTTAAGGTACAAATAAAAAGAAAGTAGGAAGCATGTGGTACTAGCCTTCACAAAGGATTTATTAAATAACCTACCATGGGCCCACACATGCTAAGGTGAGATCCAAACAGGAACTATACATTTTGATATCCAATATAATGACAAAAATTAGATATCCAACTCCATAAATCAAATTCACAAGGCTGCAGTACATGCTTGAACTCTCTGTAAATTGAAAGGTGGGGATCTGAATATGATTATGAACTCCATCACTCTAAATTGTGGAATGACTCTATTAATCAATAGAAAATGATGAATGGAAGAATGTGTGAGCCTGAAATTCACCCCTTTGATGTCCTATCCATTTATCTGTCCATGCCCAGATGTCTATGAGGAATTAGTATTCAAAACTATTGTTTTATACACTGGTATGCTTTTGTTCAAACAACTGGTCCTTTTCTCTCTTTAGAAAAGCAGAGCTGTTTCTCATCAGCCTATGGTAACCCAAAAGATAGGCAGCATCACAGCTGGCTTATGCATCCTAATAACAGGCCTATAATCAATCAACATGCCTGGGAATAAGCTATAAAGTAGTTAGAGGAGAACATTGTTCGGTCTAGTAACACAAAATCATTTAATTACTCTGTGAACCTGTCCAGGAACAAACCAGACAGGAAAAAAAGCAGTTTAAAATAGCAATCAATACAACTGCAGATGCATATTACTACTCTGGCATTGGACAAAAGTAATATTCAACTGACAATTAAAACGATAACTTTTTGAACACAGCATTTAGTAACATCTTCCCAATTGGAGAAATAGACAAGAAAACCTACCCAGAAAACCTTTCCCTTCCTCACTTCTCCCTTTCTTTTTAGCAACCAGCTAGTTGGTCCTGTATGTCAGGCTGACAGGTTCATTGAGGTTCATGTGAGCAATATCTTCATTTGTACAGCATAACTCTTTTTTCTATAAAAAACAAAAGTCAACTGATTGGCCATCTATTGGTCAGATGGGAATGACTGTTAAATGTTATCTGTGCATTTTCAATGTTGTATAGATATACAGGCAGTGTATGTTAGGGAATATGTTCAGTCTGGGTAATGCACGGCTAAATGCAGAAAGCCCCAGACTCTCTCTAGTCCATAGTGAGGATTAGGCTTTAAAAGGACTAATAATGAATGTGAAATTAAACTCCTTTCTAAAGTAATTAAGTCATAATAATAATAATAAAAATAAATAAACCCCCCAAATAGACTCTGAAGTACAGGTACAAAGAAAGATGACTTTCCATATTGCCCTCGCTTGAGTTCTAAAGAACTGTTCTGAAGTTTACTTTAGTCTGTCCCACATCTTTCATTGCCTATTCTCCCCAATTATGTGTCATCATCAAGCTCGGTGTTTGCATCTAACTCCTTGTTCTAGTAAATAAACCCAGGGCACAGGATGGGAGGTGGAGGACAGTCCCTGTGGCCGAGGGGCAGCCTTTCTCTCTGGCAAGACAAATGGCCTGGGGGAACCTGCCCCAGAAAAGGGACCCTCAGGCCCCCCAACCCTCCTCCTCCTTCCACGTGAGGGCATCTTCCAGGCCACTCCCAACACAGCCGCCTTTGGCCACGCATGGGCCACTCCATCACAGAGGCTTGCTGAGGGCACAGTGGCCACCACTGCCCCGCCTTTGCTCCGGGCCCTATAAAACAGGATCCCTGCAGCTGGCCCACCATTTGCTGAGCTTCTAGGCACTCTGACAGACAGCTAGTGTGGCAGGAAGAAGTCCAGAAGCAGGAAGGCGAGCAGCAGGCCTCCTCGGTGTGAAAGGACAGCGATGCAGTCCAAGGAAGCACCGAGCAGGAAGGCACTTAACGAGAATGAGAAGTGTCATGGGCAGAGGGATCGCGCCTGCGGCACAAGAGACACCAGTGCTCGAGAGACCTCTGGCGCACAGCCCACGGACACTTACAGGTGGTACCATTGGCACTGCAACGACATGGGGAACAGGCCGCCCCCTCAGCCATACAGCGACAGGGGGCCTGGGCCTTCCCGGTCGTGCAGTGGTGGCATGGGACGATGGCAGGAGCGTCAGGCAGGCAGCCAGGTGGAGCAGAGGCATGCCCATAGTCTGGCACACAGCATGGGACCCAGCCATGGCCGTAATGCAGACGGCAATGTCAAACCCACAGATGGAAATCAACCGGACAGTGGCATGGGACCTGGGGTGGAACTGGACGTCCCCCTGGTTCAGCACCCTGGCCTGAAAACAGTCCTGATGGAAGGCATCCAGTTTTGGCAGTCCCGGGCAGGGAGTGGCTTGTCCTTCTGCCCAACACCATGATGCCCATGGAGGTGGATCCACCAAAAGATGTGGAGGAACCGATGGAAGTGGATCCACCTTGGCCAGATCAGACCTGCGACTACCCCAGCATGTCTACACTCTCTGCCATCAGAGCGCACCAACACCATCGCAGGAGTGCCCAGCGAGCTCCCTACTCGTCGCGCAAGCTCCATCCCAAGCATTAGCTTGGAGCCACCAAACACCACAGATATCCCGCAGGCTTACCTGTGGGATGTCCCGGCAATAAAGAACTCTGTTGCCAATTCTCAGGGCTTGTGTGAGTGCTTCTTTCCCATCCCCCAGCCCTTGTGCAAGAGGTGGTATCCTTTCTGCACAGAGCCTCGAGGAAGAGCACAAGAGAGGACCCAGCTTCCTTCGGGCTGCTGCGCTGGGGTGAAAGGAGGAGACCCTGAGGGCCACCATGCACCTTTAACATTTGTGAAAATAGACTGAGGGGTGAAAATAGTAGTGTGTAAGCAATTATAGGTGTCTAATTTCTTATATTAGGAGTGAGTTACTATACCTGAGTAATTGGTAATGATAGACATGGAGAAGGCTGAGGTACTCAGCAACTTCTTTGCCTCCATCTGCACTGGTAGACGGGCTTCCCAAGTCTTTCATTTCCCTGAACCCGTAGATGGAGGCTGGGGGATCAAAGTCCCACCCACTGTAAGTGAAGAGCAGGTTCGACACCACTTGATAAATCTAAACAAGTACAAGTCTATTGGACCTGATGACATGAATCCCAGGGTCCTCTCTCCATCATAGCTGAAAAGTCCTGGCAGTCAGGCGATGTCACTGGTGAGTGGAAAAAGGGAAATGTCATGCCCCTACTCTTCAACAATTAAAACAAAGAATTGAACAAAGAGCACTGCACTTCAACAATTAAAACAATTAGGAGACATCTCTTCTCAGAAAGAGTGGTCAGGCATTGGAACTGGTTGCCCAGGGAAGCGGTCGAGTCACCATCCCTAGGGGTGTTCAAGGAAAGGTTGGACCTCATGCACAGGGACATGGTTTAGTGGGTGATATTGGTAGGAGGGTGATGGTTGGACCAGCTGATTTTGAAGGTCTTTTCCAACCTTAATTTTTCTATGATTCTATGATTTTAGAAATTCTCACTCAGCTGCAGGTGTGTATCTCAGAATCCATGTTTATGTACCTTCACACAATCAGTTCCGCAAAATAACAGGTAGTCTCTAAATGAGTGTTGATGCTCTTAAAAACTACATTTTAAACTCTTGCCAAAGGGCACCATATGGTGAAAGCGGCTTAGTGTTTTTGTCATATGCCTGAACGGTGACAGTTTGCTAGAAAATGTACCCTGGTGTGTTGAATGCAGATTGGTGCAGTCTTATGGGTCATGTGTTTCACTTTTAAACTACTGTGATTCACCTGCAGGGTAAGCATAACAAGCTTATCCTCAGGTACCAACAAGTAGTAAAGGCCATCCTTCATTGACAATAAAGAGTCTGTAGAAGCACATGTTGAGATATTCAAGAACAGTACTTTGGAGATTTGGATAAGAAATTCCCATTAATTTTCATATCAATTCAGTACACACATTATTTAGGCAACTGCAGACCTCTCAGGCAAAGTATTACCCACTGTGCTCTTGTTGAGTCAGTACTCTTCAGTCTCATTTTACCTGGATCAGACCATTATGTCTGGCCTTAACTCCCTTCCTTATTTCAACATAAGCTACAAAACTAAATGAATGAACAGAAGAACTGTATTATCTTTTTGTTGTTGATGATGATGGTTTATGAGAAATCTCTCCTTCACATTAGGTTTTTGACATACCTGTTTGGGAAACAGTAGGCTGCTCATGAATTCTGGTTGATTGGATAGATGGTACCTCGAACAATCTGATCTAGCAGAAGGTTTTCCTGCCTGTGGCAGAGGGGTTGGAACTAGATTATCCTTAAGGTCTTTACCAACCCAAAACAATCTGTTTTTATGACATGCCCTTTGGGAGCGTTCAGCTTTGCAGTACCACCCTGAAATCTGGAATTTTCCTTCTTATCTGGTTATGTTTGAGGGTTAATATTCTAATCCTTCTCACCATGTTCCACACCAGTAGGATTCATTTGGATAAATTTTATGATTCCTTGTCCCTTTCACATAGAAGCAAAACTTCTAGCTACAGAAAGGGATCTAAAAATCTCTTCTATTTCAAAAAGTAGTTAGCTCATGTCATCAGACTACCTTAGCAGGGCAAGTAGCTAGAAAATCCTCAAATACATATACACATACAAGTAAGATTTATACTTATATGTAGAGTGGGTTACCTTCCAGTTGAAGGTTTTCCATGTCCCACAGGTTGAATCCACGTACAACTACCATGTCTCATGAGAACCTAATATTTTACTTAAACACTTCAGGAAAGTAAATTGTGCATGATGACATGTTTGAACAGCTGTTAGTGGATTTAGGCATTTTTAGTTTGTCATTTTTAGATTTTTTTTTTCTGCTATCATAGTGTAAGTTTTCAGAATTGTACAACTTTATTTAATGTATTAATTGTAATTATGGTTTCATAAACAGTGGATGTTTCATTTCTTTTTGCTGGGGAACAACAAAAACAAAAAAGTAAATATATGTGTTTCTGATGGTTACACTTCCATTCCATCTTTTTTAGCTTAGCTGACCTATACACACTAAAATGAAATAAATAATTAAAAAAAAAAATCAAGGGTTTGTTTAGTTACATATATAATCTGTTTTATTGCTGTCAAGGAGTGCAATATTAACAACTTTGCAAAGCTCTGTCATTCCAGTGTTACCCTCCATTTCTGAGACCATCTCCGTTTATAGCCTTTCATTTGAAGATATAGTGAGGTACAGAAATGCTTATTCCATCATGAGCCAAGGTAGCACTGGAATAGGCATCAAGGCGGGTGCATCCCCTCAGCCCTAACCCCTGGTGTCACTGAGTGCACCACTGTGCTTTGGGGATTAGTTTACATTTTCATACAGCACTGCAGCGTGCTGTGCATATGCACTAGTGTTCTTGGAGCTCTTTGCACTTTGGTCCCTTGCAAAGGATGGGGCTGAAGGCACAGCATTCCAGAGGGCATTGCACATCTCGCCATAGACAGTCAGCCACCATGGTCAGAGCAAAACCAGGCCAAGACGAAACACAGCTGAACTTGAGCTCCTATCCCTCATCATTGCAGCAGAGCTGCAGGGGAAGAAAGTCAGTCCTTCTTACATCAAGAAATATTGTGCTGGCATTAAAATAGAGTTAGCAGTGTTTCTCTTGGGGGTATACACACGAGAAGATAAAACATAAAATGCCAAAGCCACCATAACACCCAAGAAGGCAGGCAATGTTGAAATCTTATTGAAAGCTTTAATGTTTAGACTCACGTACCAGCAATCACCAAGCATTTATATACAAATTTTCTTCCGTCTTTATTTTTATTTTTCAGGATGGAACTGAATTTCTGCTTGTAACCCAGGCACTCTTTTTGCCATATCCATATGGCATCTATATCCAGTCTACATGATGAAGAGTTCATGACATATACTCAGATTAAAAACTGTTGACAGCCAAACTAAGGGAGATTTCTGAAGAGAGCAGTGAATAAAGCTTATTATGTTGATTGATCTAGCTCCAGGCCAGACTGTAGCAGTAATTTCCTTACACAGTAAATTTTGCAAGAAAACCTGTAATTATTTTCTCTTGTTTGGTAAAATAATCACTGCAGAAGTGCCTGATGCAATTCAATTAGGACAGATTGAACATCAGGATGGAGTAAGAAAGTAATAAAAGACAACATGCCCAGCATTGCTCTCCATGATGGCTTTCAGGAAGGATCAATACACTAACACAGCATAAGAAGAAATGATGATGTATTTTCTTTTGTTCCTGGAAGCTTTTTCACAGAGAATAAAAGAAAAAAAAAATGTAATGCCAAAAAAGAAGAATAAAAATGGAAGTTAGAGAGCAACACGTCAGCCAAGAAAGGTCAAAAGCTTGATTGTTCGGAAGTACAATTGTGATTTCAGTGCAAATCAGGTAACTCTGTAGGCACAGCCATAATATTTTTGTACTTCTACCTAATTTGCACTTGTACATATGACATCTGTATGTATTGTGTAGTATGGGAGCTTTCACTTCTCTACATAAATTTCAGTACCTGTGTTTTAAGACTCCATTCTTCAAAATTTGACCAAACAACCCAGATGGACAAAAATAAATAAATAAATCAATAATAACTACCTAAATAAAAAAGCACCACACATTACTGCTTCTAAATTCCAGCTATCAAACATTTTCTTTCTTATCTTGAATCTCACTTATGTTACTTGTGACTTCACATTCTTACAACTTGTTTTGTTATATATAAGATAACAAAATCAGAAATCACTTACAGTAATGATCATACTGTAAGGTACAGACCAATTTTCAAGTGCAGTCACTAGGTTAATGTGTTAACCTCAACATTCATGCACACACAGATTACTATCTGCTGAACATAACACTTGCATGTCATTCTACACTTACAGCACAAACACACAACAAAAATCCTGCTACAACTAGAAACTTTACACAAGTAAATTGAAGTAACATGAAAAGTTCTTCAGAAACTTCTGAAAGTTATTACTTGGTTTTTCAAAGGATACAATTGTGTTATTTTTCTCCCAAAGGAAAAGATGGTAGAATTAGTGCACATGGGTCTACAACCTTCTAAAAGATATTCCCATTAAAAAAAAAAAAAAATCTTGACTTAAAAACATAACTCATACAGACACAAGAACCTTGAGACAAGATTGATAGGGTAGGACCTCTGATCCACAATCTTCTGGACACCCACTTATCCAGCTGCTAGTACTTATTTTGGCCTCAGTTGCCAACCTAATTTTCTTGTTTCTTAATTTCTTAAACTTTGAAAGTTTATTCATTCCTTGTTACATAAGTCTAATTCTTATCTTCATACTTCTGAAAAAGCAAAGATTTTGTTCTTTCTTAGTGATTTTAGGTGCTGTTGTTCTGAGGCATCTGAAAAACGACAACATTTTTGAGAGTACATGCACAGCATTTGAGGATTTTGGCTCTGTCTAACTCATCTAAATATGAATATTTATGAATTAGCCTTTCCCCAAAGATGAAAGACATTCAGAGATTGTAAATTACTGAAAATTACCATGAAAATGAAACTATTGTTGATAATATAAAATTCATGTCTGACAGCAAGAAAATTATTTTTCTATTCATGATCAATATTTTTTCGATAAATAAAAAAGAACCATAAAAATCTAAGCTGCAGAAGAGTACTTCCTTTTTTTTTTAATTAGCAGCTAACTTACTGCCACTATAAATTGTTTAGTGAATAAATTCAGCTACATAAATTAAAATGTTTAAAACTTCAAGTTACAAAATTATTTATTAACCATAAGAAAATTTAATCAATGCAATAAATTATCTCTTAAAAATATAATTATTCTCTCGTTAAGTATTCCAATAATAATTATTCATGAGTAATGGAAACAACAACCTTAAAATGAATTTCTCACCCTAACTGCTTTTAAACAAAGAAAAAAAATAGTATAAAATTCACAGACTTTTACAATAGATGTAAGGAATAAAAACAAAGCCTTACATTTGATACAATCCCCAGTTAATTTGATTCTTTCTATAATTTTATAATATCTTTAAAATATAGTTGTATGAATTTAAAGAACACTCCTTCATACTGTTTTTACTCTTGCATTGAGCCAAATAAGAATGTTAAATTACTGATGCTAGTAATATAATCTAGGAGATTATGACCATGTTTACCTTGCTTTATTACTCATATTGCAGTAGAATTGAGGTACACATGAAAATCAGGGACTCATTATGTTTAGGACTACCCAATATATCCAACAATGCAGTCTTTGACATAAGTATTTGATGATGCACCTTATATATTTGTGGCTTATGCAATGAAGTTTTTAATTTGAATTCAGTTCTACAATCTCATTTATTGGTAGTTTATGGAAGTACTTTTCTGGATTCTGTATGATTGAATGAAAATCTCAATTTTCAGGGTAAAATTCAAACTTTCTACAGAGTTACTTTATCTACTAATATCTGCCAAAATGTATCTGGCAAACTCTTTTCCTAAATGTTATTTAGAGTCTCTCCTCAAAATCCACCTGATCATCTCTGCCTCCTTCATGGATGAGCTGTGTTCAACTACAGGAACCTCACTCTATCCTTATGCTGGACATTTTTAGGGACAGGCACTGTTGTTTCAAGACTATAACACTGAGTTTGTTGCAATTTATAAGCCATTAACAGACTCCTATTCACATAGTTTATTACACCTGTTTTAACAGACCTTAACCAATGCTCGCCAAGTTTACCTTCCTCTTTCCCCAGCTCCATAGCAGAGACACTTTTCCATTTATCTGTTGTCCGAAAGTAATTGTAGTAGGCATTGTATCCTGCATGGAAAACAGTAAGACTTGTAATTCTAATAATCTCAGGGAACGAAATCCTAGCTCAAAAGTCAGCAGAGCCATCCATGCCCTTCCTCTTCTCAATCCCTGAGACAGTGTTTGAATTTTCAATAATATAGACAATGTAAAGCATTAGCATGTCAAAAATAAGAAAACAGTGATTAAATCAAGCTAGAGTGCTGATACGTAAAACCCAACAGTGGAAAAACAGGAAACAAGTGCTCTTCTCACCTCTTATTTACTTCTCCAGGGACAGTTAATCTCACAGGTCCTCATTTTCTATGGCTATAAAAGGTGGCTATTCCCTCCCATTTAAGAGGGCAGTAACCGGTAACTTATTTATTAATTTCTGTAAAGTATGCGAAGAACATGAATAAAAGCTCCATATAAGCAATATCATATTCATTTTTAAAACTAATAATAAGAAGCAGATAAACAACAGGAACAAAAATACATATAAAAGTGAAACCATTCAGGAGTTTCCTCCTTCCTTTGAAAGGGAGGAGGGGAAGTACTGACCTGGAAAGATTAAAAAACATTCTAGCTTTCCAAGACAAAATAAATAAACACTGGTGCTTTTGAAATGCATTAAGACAATGCATTAAACTGGTTGAAAACGGTATAGGTAGTTTTGCTAGCTGAAATACGAGCTAGCATGTTATCTCTAGAAATTAAACTGATCTGTCCCTAAACTGAGAACCTTTCAGAGCAGGAAGAACCAATTCAAGATCTGCAGCTGAATTGCAAATTGGCATTTTGTTCAATGTCAGTGTAGGTTTTGGACAGTGATTACTCAGATTTAAATATATATACACACCAGCCCTCTGTTCCATTGTCTTCTCCTTGGTGAGGGACAGCACTTTTGTGAGCAGATGTTCAAAAAGCTACACTGGACTTCTTATATGGGGTAAGGTTAAGCAGGTACCCAGGGAGGTAAGATTCCATCAGGGAAAAGTGGAGATGAGAGGAAAATATGCACCCAATTCCTTAAAATTTACCTGAGAACGGCCCAATGACTCTTTCTTTCCATACTCTTAGCCCCCTTCACCCTGCTGATTTTCTCCATACCTCCTCAACCTCCATAAATCACCACTGACCACCCTACCTGTCTTACTGTGATCTCTCTTGGCCTCACTGCCTTCTCCCAGGTGTTCCCCTTGACTGGGTCATTTTCCACTGTTGCTAGTGCTATACTGAATATTTTTGTCTAAAACCAGATGAAAAAATCAAGCAGAACAAAATATTTTGGGATTGCTATTCAATAAGGTGGGGTTTTTTTTGTTGTTTTGTTTTTTTCCTGCAACAGGGTAAGTATTTTAAGATTTCTATTTTGTCAGAGAGATAATAACGAATAATTCTTAGAGCTGTGATGTGCACATTGTTATAATTGTCTTTTCACCTATTACAGGGCTCTTTCTTCTCTCTTTAAAAGAATGTCTAGGCTCTTCATCATGTCTCCACAAAACTTTTAACAGAAAATTAAATAGCATCTATCAATGGGACATTATGTTTAATAAAAATAGTATCATTACTTGACTAGAGAGCACCATTTGAATATAACTTCAAACATTTTATATAATTCCATGAGCACAGCTGTTCACTCTCTTTGAGATTATAATATTACTTTTTTTTTTTTTAGTGTATTTTGAATCATTGCTAGAATGAGTTTTGATCTTTCTTTTCATTGGGAAAAGATGTGAAATTTCACTGTATTAAAGACAATAAAACTTGCTCACCTTCCCCCACAGAAAACCCTCATTTTTCCTCTCACCTCCTTCAACCTCTCTGGTGTTTGCTCCGTGTCCTGAACATCTGTGTATCTCACCAGCAGTCCCCTATATTCATCACCTCCCTGCTATTTTTTCCAGCATTTGGCTGTAAACTAGGAGACAGCTTCTCACAACAAAAGATAATAACATGGCTGCTTTAAGTTTCTCTTGTGTCTTTCTGAATGTGAATGCCTCAGAATAGAGGTGCATCAGCAACAGAAATAATACAAAGTAGTTGCACATAGTTAATAAATTTTCAAGAATATTTTTTTAAATTTCTGCATTTCTTTCACAGGAAAGTATTCATAACATATTAGTGATGGGTGTAGTGTAAGTCAAGAATTACATCTTCCCTATTTTCCATTTCATTGCTTGTTTGATAAATGCAACAACTCATATTCAAAGAGTAGTGCCTATTGTACTATGGCATCTTTTCCTTTTGCTCTCAAGGATCTGTTTTTCAACAGATTTTTCCCTTTTTTTTTTTTTCTTTTTTAGATGGTAAGTTAAGTTAAAGGAGTTAAAGCCTGATAATTTGAAGCTTTTGTCAGTGACTTCACCAAGATATTCCTGTACAACTTACTAATTCCCCTTCTTAATTCTTTAAAAAAATATACATATCTTCTTCTGCAAAATAACAAAAGATAATATAACAGCAAATTATCAAAAGTTGTTAAAGAGAAAAATGGAGATTAAGATAGTTTTGTTTTACAAGACATCTATATTTTTCCTGAATTGACTTGTATTTCACTGGAATTGACTGGTATTGACTGTATTTCACAGCTATGTTGTGAAGTTCTCCACTTCAACAAGGTTATTAACCAGAGCACTTATCAATAAAAAAGATGAGAATTTAGGGTTTCCAATAAATGCTCAAACGTACATGCAGGTTGGGGCTTAGACCAAGTTCAAAACAGTGCGCTGCATTACCTACAGAGGGTGGAAGAGAACAAGAGATTAAATTTCTGTACATTTGAATTAGTCTGACATACTACAGGTCAATATTCTGTTATTGGTTTAAGACAGACATGTAAATTTCGAAAAAATGCACATTTTAAATTTAGTTAAAAATAGAAGGTGAACAATACTTGGTTTGTTCTCTTCTGACTTTTTATATTGTTTTTACAGTAATTTGATTCTTAATGCTCTGTCTTTTAACAAAATAAAGGAAGCCACTCCAGAGCAGAGGTGATACCTGAATTTCTGATCTTCGGTCAGCTTCAACATCTTTATATATAGCTTAGCATGCAGGGCACCAGCTATGTGAAGACAGGACAGACTACGCAGGAGACTAACCTGTGCCATAACAGGTCACTGACCACCACACATACTGCTCAGGTCAGACAGAGACACAGAGACAAGCAGTTCTGCCAAATGACCCAGACCACATGCCACAATCCTGTGAGGTGCTCTTCTGGGCACATTGGGTAGCACTGCCCCCTCCTCACCACCACCACCTCTGCAGCACCATCACACTGCACTGTAGGAGATTTTATGAGCAAAACAGACCAGTCCCTTGTTTCTAAGCTAGCTTTTGCCCTGAAAATGACACTAGGATTCTGAAAAGATGCCATGAACTCTTCACCACATCACCCTCTTTTCTCCTTTCATTTGCACAAGAAAACAAACAGCCTGGTGGCACATCTTAACTCTGCTGATGAAGGTAAACTAGTATTCTCTATACAGAATTTTGGTTTCTCTTTAATAACAAGTTTTGCACACACACACACACACACACACAAAAAAAAAAAAAAACAACTCTGCAGCAGCTCTGTTCTCAGTCATTGTCAAGTTGCTGGATTTTAAAGTATGAAAATTCCTAGAAAAAAAGTTCATTGTGAGTGGGAAAAGCCAAGTTTGGATCAGATCTCTTCCACAGCATTGAATGCTCACCAGGATACATTTATCCCTAATATGTCCCCTGCACATTGTAGCCTGATTCATTTAATTATGAAAAGAATGGGTTTGCAGGACATTGTAAATTGTTCTGTTTGCTTTACTGCCATAAAATTATAAAACCTTCTGTTGGATCATGTTTAACATTGTCCATCACTTTCTTAAAAGTTTGCCTTAAGTTTTCTAAATTGTTTAGGCTCCAGCGTTCTGGAACCAAACGATCCCACATCACTGTCTTGGGGAAGATAATGTGTTGCATTAGGCCACATGGCCAGTGATGATCCCCACTACAGGCACGTTCCTCTAGCAGCTGATCCACAGGACCTGGGGTACACAGCTTCTAAAGTTCTTACACACTCTTCAAATTACAAACTACTTTTTTAATGCAGAGATTTGCCAAGCATTATACTCTTCTTTCTTAAGACTTCTGACATGTTTGTACTAAATAGATAAAATAGTTCACAGCTTTTTTGATCTTGGATAAAGTTAAACTGGAGAACAAAATTTATTCCTCCCAGTGCGTACATGCACGCACACAAACACAGAATATCCATTCTCCCTGTTAACCTTGTGCTAACAACATTTAAGTCATCCTAAATTCCTTTTGAAGAATCAATGGTCATTTAGTTCTATCCAATACCTTTGAACTGAAAAGCACAAAGCTAAAGCCTGAGCTTGCTTGTGCAGCCCACCCTATGAAGGAACAAATATTTGACAAACATAACAAAAATGAACATTCTTGGGCTGCTGTCTGGAGCTTTATTTTAGATATACTCCAGAGGAGATCAGCACTGTTCTGTCAACACTACCTGAGCAGAACATTTCTAAACTGATGATCCCTTTTTTTTTTTTTTTTTAAATACCTAAATGCTCCATCACAAAGTCATCAGTAGGTCAACTTGACTGTTATCCCAGTGGGAAGTAAACCGTAACTCTGAGGACCTCTATAAATTTGAATCACACCTGAATATGACCTTAAATGACCTTAAAGAAAATATTCTCACAAGATTAGGAGCAAGTAAATTCCATGTTAGACATCCTTTGTTGTTACAAAGAATTTTCTTACCTCTATTGTCCTTCTATCTTTTATACACTTTTATTGTTGAAAGTGATTGCATTGCATATTTTAAGTATTTTAGTCATGCAAGATAAAGATCATTTAATATACTTAAGAGTTGAGTAAATGGGATGTGCATGGGTGAAAAGAATAGAGTGGGCTGGGAACTTCTCTCTACCAGTGCTGGAGCACAAAGTTAGAGCAGAACCTCCTTTCATTTTGGTCACAAGAATTCCATGGAATGGAAGCAGTAAAGACAATTATTATTTTACAGAGTTTTTTTTAAAGTGCTGAACATGAAAAATGAGGCAGACATCTATGCCTGAAAGAATTCAATTTAAATAGCTAGCAAAAAGATTGTTAACAGACGATGACTAGAGGATGTGATATATCAAAAACTGAAGCATTTGAGCCAAAAAGATTAGCATACACCGTATTAGTTCCATTACTTTGTATTCATCCATCGTCTGGGATCTTCAGTTGCAGAGAAATTAGAGCTTCATACAAACAGCAGTAGAAACAGGTTGCTGTGAGAACAGCTGGTCAGAAATTTTCCAACAAAACCATTTTATCTGAAACAACAGCAGCCTGGTAACCTTTGATGAATGCAAATAGGGTTTGATGAAAACCCTGCACAGACTCCTAGCAGACAGAGCAGACAGATACCTTGAAATCTTGAAAACAAGGTTTGGAGTGAGGGCTCTGAGAATAACTAGGCTTCACATTATGGAAACAGCATCCAAAGCTTTGAATTCCTAAATTTTGTGTGCCTAAGAAGGTTGATAAGAAATGGTGGTCCAGATGGCACCTACCCTGATAATACACTTACAGTTGCTAGGAATCTTACCTATCCACTTTCCAAAAGGAAGTTCCTGTCAACTGATTCTACTCCCTGTGGTTGGGAGTTGTTTACCCAGTCAATTAAAAAAAAATCCCAACTCTGCAGGGATGTTAGGACCTGGCTGCAGGGTAAAGCTTTGCAGATAGTGCTTGCTGAGACAGTGACTTCTTTGATAAAACATTGGTGACCGTCCAATAAGCAGCAAAAGTTATACCAACAGTCGCTTTTATTTTTGCAATATCTGCCATTTTAGTTTCAAAAATTAAAGATGATAAATAAATTATAATGTAGTAGGGGTAATGCCAACTCATTTGATGTTTAACCACTGACCAGCTATCAATTTGCAAGAAATTTCAGGCAGTATTGACCTGGATCAGATTCAAGTAAGTGACCTAGAAGTAAACAGCTGAGTATCTCATTACTGCTGCCCTCATCCATCTTGTCCTGTGGTACTTTCTAGTTGAACTTGGGCCAACAAGAATAATTATATTTCCTTTGCTCTTACAGAGCATCACAGTTTTTTTGCTGAATAAAAAAAAAAGAGGCCAAAATTCCAAAATTCACCATTATTTCCCAAAATACATGCTTTTTAATCATGCATGCAAACAAAAAAAAAAAAAAAAAAGGAGAGAAAGGCACACATTTTTTATGTACTTTACTGTTATAGAACTAATTTTGTCTTGCTATAAGGAGAAAAATTGTCAGAAAGCTCCTGTTCATTTCAGAAGTCTCAGTGTTTCAAATTTAACTTACTGCAGTATAAGCTGCAATGGATCAATAGATTTGGCATGTCCTTTGTTTACAAAGCTCACCATTATGTTCTAGTTGCTCACATTCATCATGCAGAGATAGGAAAAGTCCAAACTGAAGTACCAGTCCCTAAATATGGCTGCTACAAAAGACCCATGTTTAGAAAAAATTGCTCTGTTGTAACAAGTAACAGAGAAAGTTCTGGGGGATAAGAGATTTAAGATTCAATCCATATACGATTATCATCCATTGCATGAATGGAAACTAAAGCACATTCAAGGAGAAAGAAAGCAGAGAGGAGGTAATGAATGTCAAAGAAGGAGTAAAGGAGATGTGGACTTTGATGAGGACACTAGAAAAGTATTTAAACGGAAATCTTGTTTGTAAGCATAGAGTAAAGCTTCTTTTTATTTTTATTTTTTTTAATTTGATTTTCCATTCTTTCTCTAGATGGAATCCTCACTCTGATTACTTATTTAATTATGAATTTTTATGATTTTTTTTTTTATTATTATTATTTTTTTTACAGAAAAGTCTGTGTGGTGCAATACTGTATGACCACTACTGTGAAACTGGCACATGGGATTCAGTGATGCCTCAGAGATAACAGACTTTATTAACAACAAAGAACTCTCTCAATGAGAGAGTGGGAAGACTCATGGGCTGGGGAAAAGCTGCAAAAGTTTCTGCCAAGTTTCAGAAAATATATACAGTTGTGCTAGTATTGATACTTGGAAATTTCTACTTTCATCAGCCTCTCAGTTGCTGAATAGACATCAATACCACTCCACAGCTTGGTCACCATCTTTCCCAAGGCTTCATATACGTAAACGCAAAAAATAAACTAGAAAACCTTTACCTGGACTACTATTTCCCTCTACTGAGAGCAAAGATAAAATTGATATCTGTAAAATGGCACATGCAAGGGAAAGATAAATGATTTCGTATCTTCTTGCAGTAACAAAACTAGAGGCCATTAAGTGAAATTTCAGGAAGCATGTCCAAACCAGATGAGGAAATACTTTTTCCACACAAGTTACAGTAAACTGTGAGCATCTCATCCTAGTAAACGGTGTATGTTAAAATTGTACATTGGTTCAGAAAGTGACTAAATGCTTGTAGGGAAGAAAAACTCCTCAGGCAATGCTTTTGAATCAACTAAACTGTAAGCCCTGTACCCTCCCCAGCCTCCAGCAAGCACTTGTCCTCTTCTCATATTCTTGTTATTTACTACTTTCAGCATGACAGTGCAAAGCTAGACAGACTTTGTCAGATTCATGACAGTGACTTAAACTAGAAAAACAAACACTTTAAATACTGTTCACTGTCACAGGGAGCTGTCATCGACTCCTCTGTTACACTGGGATGTTACACTGTGATGCAATTAATGACTTGCTACATCCAAAAGAAAGCTTTAACACATCAATAAAGACTACATTTTCAGATGTTAAAGAATATTTAAGCAAGCAGTTCCACCACTTGATTCAGGTAAAAGATTGTCTCTCACTCTTTATTGGGAATTATAGAGATAAGTAGGTTGAAATGGAACCTCCATAGTTCATCTAACCCAATCTCCTGCCCATGGAATGTCTTTTGAAGGCAGGTTGCTCAAACTCCTCTACAGTTGAGATTTGAATATGTCCAAGGACCACCCTACTGTCATGGTAAAGAAAAAAGAAAATCAAGTTGGGATCTCCCATGTTCCAGGTTGTGTCTGTTGCCTTCTGTTCTTCCACCATGAACCTCCAAGAAATGTAACTTTGTCTTCACCATCAGTAATCAAGAAGTTAGAAGATTAATACTAAAATAAGGAAAGGTGTCTTTCATAGTCCCTGTGCACATCCAGTGTCAACTTGAAGTGAAACTTAAGTTGACCAGTAGATAAAGAAAAAGCAGTTCCCTTTGCACTGCAACTATGATAGGAAATTTCAGTTAGTTTTCACATTCCTTTTTTTTTTTTTTTGATTTCTTGCAGAAATCTCTTTAGAAAGAAATATATATTAACTGAAGTCTAGAGTCTCAAAAATAAATATGAAAAGTATTCATTGGAAATTAGTCCATCCACATTTTATCACCTGTCAGATAGAAACCTCAACTTGTTTATCATAGAATCATAGAAACACATAGGTTGGAAAGGACCTACAAGATCGTCTAATCCAACTGTCCTCCTATCACCAATACTACCCACTAAGCTACTAAATCATATCTCATAGCACCTCATCGAGGTGCTTCTTGAACACCACAAGGGATGGTGACTCCACCACCTCACTAGACAGGCCATTCCAGTACCTGACCACTCTTTGAGAGAACAAGTTTTTCCTGATATCTAATGTAAATCACCCCAGGTGCAACTTGTGGCCATTTCCTCAAGTCCTATCATTAGTTATCTGGGAGAAGAGGTCGACCCCCTCCTCATCACAACCTCCCGTCAGGAAGTTGTAGAGTGCATGATTGTCCAGCTTCATCATTTCATTTAAAATACAACACTCAAAATAGAAGCATATGTGAATTTGTTTCATGTTGAAAAAGTTTATCTGCAGAAAATATTGTCCTTCATACATTTTCTTATGATTTATATCTCCTTATAAGACCCACATGAAATTCACAGTTCCAATGTTATTTATAAATATTATTTAGTAAAAGGAGGAAACGTTAAAAAGACAGGTTTCTCAATTAATCTAGATTACATACCTCAAAATAAGTGAAACACTATTCACAGCTTCATTTCATAAGTAAGAAATAGTTATAAGGTAGTAAAATAGTACAATCTGCAGAGGTATGAGTCAGATAAAGAAAACTTTTACTTAACTGTTCACTTGTGTATGCATGTGGAAGTATCAGATAACAACTCTGACTCCAAAAAATAAAAAAGTAAATCTAGGAAAAGAACATTATGATCACTCCTAGAAATTATCTAAAATATAATCTGTTGCTGAATATAATTAGCCAGCTTTTTTTTTTTTTTTCTCTAATGATAGAGGACTTGTTACAATTCTTATTAAAGTTTTCTAAGAGTTAACTAGTTTCTCTCAAAAGCATCCACCTTAAATTCCATCTAAATTATTGGCATTTAGACAGTGCATCTTTGTTATAGTTTCTTGTTAAACAGAAGATGTTCCATTGCCAGGAGCTCTTTTCTGACTTGGCTCAAGAGCTAAGTAGCTAAGTTGTAAATACGTTTCATTTCTTCTCTTTGGTATTGCTGACAACTGCTTGCTTGCTTCGCACCTCTTGATTTTTCCTTGTTCTTCTTAGTGCAAAATCCCACATTAGGAACATCTATCTCCCTTGGACACTTCGAGGTCCTGGTGAGAAATCTTGATTTATTGCTCTGTTTTTGTATTTCCTTGATTTATCTTGTTTGCAGAAGCAGACTTTCTTTCGGGTGTCTCAGCACCCTCATGAACCCAGACATTTTTGGATCAATTACATGAAGTGTTTTTATATATTGCTTGCTTGTTAGTATTTTGGTTATGTTCCTATACAAGGTAAAATTGCAAAGAGGCATTTTTCTTCCTTTCCAAAACTGTGAGGTTTTCCTGGAAGTGAGTTTTAATTAGCCATTTATATTTTTGCTTACAGCTGCAACTCAAGGACAGGATAGATTGCTCTTTCTCTACAGCTCAAAATAAATAAATTCAGTATGAATGGATCTTGGAAAGAAACCTGTTATGCTCTGCCTCCCACCTGATTCCAATAAACTTCTGCTAGCAACATAACAAAGACTTCTTTTGCAGCTCAGTTTGATTTCTTTTGTTTACCATCTCCTCCTTCTCCCAAAACTGCATGTCCATGTGTAGTTTAAATCTGTATCTTGACAAATAAAATACAGTGAGGAGGTGTGAAAGGCAGCAAGCATTCTGGGCTGCTGAGGGTACTAAGCAAGCTGCAGTTATTCAAGTTTCTGCTTTTCATAGGAAGAGAGGGATGACAGTAAAGCACAAGCTTTACAATGAGCAGACAAGCTTTGGTAGGTGTATACATTTATTTAGTGGGAAGAGAAGCTAAAATGGCATGGAAGCATCAGAGGAATATTTTGCACATCCACAGAGAAAACGGGCATGTGGCTTGGGAGCATGCATAGGCCCCTTTAACAGGGTAAACAGGTTTATGGATGGTTAACTGCTATTGACTTCTGGAAACATTTGTAAGCCTTTGTTTCCAACAACAGCACTCAGAGACATAGGAAGTGACAGAATTTGCCAAAGAACTGTACGCCAGACAGTGCTTCAGAAAAGTGATCAGCTGTGGGATAAACAAGGCCTTTTAGTCAACAGAGCCTCAGGCTCAGCTTTTGAACTTGCCACTGCCCTGCTGTAATAGGAAGGAAAATTTCTGCCAACACTGTCAAACTTCAGCTGCTCGACTGCCTGTGACACAAGCATATTGAAAGCTGCAGAAGAGAGGGCTTCCACTGAGTGTTCAACTGCATGCTTATCTGCAGTACAGCCTATAAAAGGGAAATGTGGAACAGGCAGGGAGTATAGCATCATCACAGGCGCAAAACAGCAGCTTTGAACACCTACATGAAAATATAGATGGGGCCTGTGGGTCAGATCAGACCAGAACAAGCAGTCACTTCAGACAACTGTTATCAGATAAGTTGAGTACTAAAATGTTCTGGGTTTTACATTCTGCTACAAATTAGGATTTTTAAATTGAATGCAGCATGTCACAGCTAGAGCCCTCTGACTGCCTCCTTCATTTCCTGCTATGACAATTGAGTGCCTCCCAGCTTCATGGCCTGGGTGCATGCCCTGGCTGCACTCTCACCCCACACATTACAGTTCTCCCTCCTGCACCCTGATTTCCACAAAAAAAATAAAAATTGGAAAGAAGAAATATACCCCATGGTCTCACAGCTCTTCAGTCTGCACACAGAGGTCTGTAGCCAAAGATGTCCTGTGAAGTACATGCAAGCTTCAGGCTAACCATCATTGCTCAAATCTGCCTTCTGCCTTTTTTGTGCAGGAGCATAATCCTGCAGGTCTCCTGGTTAGTCTACCTGCTGGGTTATTGCAATCTCTGTGCCAAAAGCACTCACTGACCTGTTTCATGTACTTGAATTTTCTTCCTTTGGATGATACAATGGAGAACAATTCAAGACTCTTAGGTAGTTAGCCGTAGCAGCAAGAAGCAAAACACGAGCAAAAGCCAAGACTTTTAAATCCTCAAAAGACAGGGAAATGATATTTACCTTCTAGGTAACTGTATAAAAATATAGAAATTTTAGTAAGAACAGGGACTAGCACTCAGAAATCTCCTCTCCCAAATGAGCATGTGATTCAGACAGTCTTCCTTTACTTTGTTCCTTTTGTCCCCTACAACATCATGCCCTCAGAAGAGCTTTAAAAGGAAAAGCAGATTCTGTCCTCCTCCATGCCAGCAGATAGGCTGCTCTTTTGAGTGCAAGAGAAAAAGTTTGACTTTTTTAGAGAAAGACATTTTTAAACTGATCTTCTACCTCCTGGGAGAGGCACTCTGTAGGAAACAGGTATTAAAAAAAAAAATTCCTTAAAGGAAGGTTGCCTTTGGACATTTAGCCAGACTCTGTATCCCATGCAGATGGATATATATGAAGACTTCAGGAGCACACTCAAGGGAACTCTTCCATGCACGTTCAATAAAAGCAGATGCATCATCCATGTACTAATTTTTAATTCTTTTTAATTCAAGAACTGGCCACTAAAATAATCATATAATAGAAAAGGTGAAGTGAGTGGAAGAAATGCTGAAGAAATAGCACAGAAAAGATCCAGTTACAGCAACAAACAAAAGAAAATTAATTTTATGGATAAATGAAAAATGCAAAACAAGAAATATCTCAAAGCGAAAAATAAGATGAAGAGGCAACTCAAGGTAAGACAGGAGGAGTTTTGTAGAGCAAAAATAAAGTCAATTTTGAATAATGCTTTTGATAAGCAGAGGTAATACTGCTAACATAATTTAGTCTGGAAAGATTGAAAAAGATAGGTCAGCAAAGTGACTTTCCACAAAACAGATTAATCGTACCAATAAAGAGAGCAGGCCATCCGATTGCATAGTAATCTTTACTGTCATTTAACCATATTGTCTCATTCTATATGTCCATTCTCCCTTGCAATACACTCACACATCTGTCTTCGAAACCCTTTGCAAGAAAAAAAGAGAGTCTTCCAGATACACAGCTAAGAATTGTGTATACATCCTGGAACCTGTTTTAGGTGGGCTCTGTATGTAGAGCCTGCCTACTTATTAAGACTACAGGGAAAGTGGAATATCTGACATTTATTTTTGTTGTGTATCATTGTGTTACATATATTGTACTTTCATTGAGCAAAAATTGTAACATCAGATTTGATTAATATTACTGATGTTAGGACAACCCTACTAGGCACTGATCAAAAGGCACTCTGAATCCATTATTTATCCTTTTTTATCCAAATTATTTTCATCACTTAACAGAATTGAGGGCTGCTTTCTTTTTGCCTTTTTTTTTTAATTATTATTATTTTCCAGATAATCAGATTGTGATGGAATTAAAAACAATAGAAACATTTTCTGCACTGTCACTCACACAAAAATGCACATGTAGACTTTTAAAAAGCTGATTATTGTCCTAGAGTTACTGGAGTTAAAAGTTAAAGCTATCCTTCAAGTCCTTGACTGTTACACAAGGAGCAACTCAATATTTTTGAACTTCAGCTGAGCTGGGAAAAGACTTAACCTTATAAAACAAAAAAAGATCAAGTGAAGCCTGAATACTTGGATACAGCAGTAAGGTTCTTATAGTCATTTCTGAAGAAAAAACGATATGATGTATGTTATAGCTTCTATTGACTTCAGTGAGATCTGCCCCTCACCTGTACCAATCAGCTGTCAATTCTGCTGCCAAATTTACAGCCTCCTGCAAAAATATATTGGTTAAGTGAGAATTCCTACATTTAAAATAATAATAATAATAATAATAAATTAAAAATATATAGAAAATAAACATTAAAAAAAAAGCTGAATTCTTAAAATTTTAGATCATCCACAGGCACGTGTTCAGCCACTCCCAGGAAATCAGCGCTCATCATTCATAATGGTTTCTTGGAAAGACAAACACTATCACTCCAAGCATCTCCCTTTCCTCCTCCTTTACCCCTGTTTTTATTGCTGAGCATAACACCACATGGTGTGGAATATCTCCCTGGTCAGCCTGGGTCAGGTGTCCTGGCCATGTGCCCCTCCAGCTTCAGATGCACCCCCAGCCTCTTCACTGGCAGGGCAACACCAGGAGCAGAAGAGTCCTTGGCTCTGTGTGAGCACTGCTCTGCAGCAACTAAAACATTGGTGTGTTATCACCACTATTTTCATCCAAAATCCAAGCTAGCACTGAGTGAGCCTCTACAGAGAAAATTAACTTTACCCCAGCCAGAACAATGATGTTTGTTCTTTCATGTTCATTACTTTTAGCTGCACTGCATCCATGTCCATTTCTTGGAGGTCAATGTCCTCTTGGATGTCAATGGGTACTAGTTCATACCTTCCTCTTCACACAGCCCATACTGTTCTTGTACAATCTGATCCTTGGAGGAAAGACAGTAATGATGAAGAGGAAATTCTGACCAGAGAAATTAAAGGGAAACCACTGTACTGGGTAGTCTTGACCTCCCCTTTCCCATGCACTGCCATGGCTCTTCAAGAAAAACAAACACAGAGCAGCGAGCAGAGCAATACACACCACAGCCTGACAGGTAACAGAAAACGATTGTGTTCAAAATGATTTTAAAATAGATTTGCAAAGGAAGATTGGTATACAAGAAGCAAAGCTGTGAGCAGTGAGGAGAAAGAATAAGAAAGACATATGGTGACTGACAAATACTCCTGTGCAAAGAAAAGCTTATGAAAAGTCTATTTATCTATAGACAGTCTATAGTAATAAAGTCTATAACAAGAATATATTTCAGTCCTGAGATTCTGCAACTTTTGCATTTTTTAGCTGAGACACTAAGCAACTTATCTT
Source organism: Cygnus olor (assembly GCF_009769625.2). NCBI lineage: Eukaryota > Metazoa > Chordata > Aves > Anseriformes > Anatidae > Cygnus > Cygnus olor. The sequence continues at coordinate 67,048,115 of NC_049171.1, read as the reverse complement.
TCCTTGTGTGGCAGTCAAGTAGGTAATTTCCATTGCATAACAAGGTTAGAATAAATACCAATTCCAGAATACATAAATAATGTGATCTGGATCCAAAACGGACATTGCTTAAGCAAATGAGACAAATATGTAAAGTAACTCATGACATGAAGAGCGATCAGCTCCTGCAAAACTGTATTTTATTTTATTTTTTTTAAGAGTTGGAACTAATCTTCAATTAATTACTTATTAGTAATGCTTCTCTCCAGGGGTAAGGAGGTTTATTTACAAGCACACATTGCAAAGTTTACCAAATTCCCCCATGTAATTGCGAATGGACTGGGAAATGGTTATTTTTGTACTGAATGTCAGATCTGCACAATTTTGAATAAGTACAAGCTGATCAACAGGACAGCTGTTACAGTATTTTTGGCTTTTCTCTTCCATGGCTGCTGGGTTACTGATGTGGTTTCCATACAGTCTTTTACTTAAGGCTAGGTACAAATGCTTCTCTTTTAGTGATCTAAACTAAACTTTATTTTTGCTGTCAGTGTTGTTAATATTAAATGAAATCCTAGCTGAAATAATTCTGCTTCCACATAAGGATTTAAACTGCTGCAGCTGCCTTCATTTCAGGGAAATGGCTCCTAGCTTCCAGCTGAAAGGGGCCCTATATTCATAATCTGTTGGCTGTCAGAAGGGAAGCCAGAACCAAGCACTCTTTCCAATTAAATAGCAAATGTAGCCTCCTGATGAAGTCAAATGAGTCCAACCCCCCAGTCAGAGATTCTTTTGGATCCTCCCCATCTACTGAGACAGAAGACACCAGTGGTAGGCAGACTGTGTGCAAATGGCAGACGGAAGTACATATGAAAAGATGCAATGTTTTCAAAGGTTAGAGACATTTTTCCAACACAGATTTTGCTTGCCTCCGCTCCGCCCCGCCTTCCACTGGTAGGGTAGTCTGAACTTAAAACCACAAGTAAGTGTCCAAGCTTGCACAGGTGGTATGTAAAGCAAGAGACTCAAGGAACTGTGGATTCACAAGTCACCTCCTCAGAGGTACAGAGGAGGTAAAGCACACCACACAAATATGTTTTGCACAGAACTTCTGAGAACTGTTATTCTTAGGAAAGACAGTAAAGAGTAAATAACAAAACAGAAGATAAACACACCTGAGCCCATTATGCCTGCCTGTTTCCTAGCCTCCAGATGAAGACTACCTGAAGTATCTCCAACAGCAACTCTCCTCTCCTCTTGCTGTTCCAGACCAGAGGTTTCCTTAAGGGAGGGGGAGGCTCTTTTATAACCTCTTTAGATGATTTACTAATCACCTTCATCAAGTGATCTAGGCCTTCTCACCAAATGATAGATTGCTGTGCTTCTAGCTATCAGACCTTGACTGACAGTTTTGCCCTGGGCAAGGGGTATCTTTGTTTAAGGGCATTCTGCTTATTTATGAAAGCTGGATGACCTACAGTGTTATCTTATCCATTTTGTCAACCTTTAAATGTCTGCAAGTGCTTGCTGGTGTACAGTTAGAAGTTTCTTGCTACATATCCATTCAGGGATGAAGCTTGCTCACTATAATCTATTGATCTCACTTGGCAGACGAATGTGTCAAGAAACAATAATTAACCAGCATCAGTGTTTCTGCTTCTGGGAGAACTTAGGCTCCCCTTTGTGCAGGTGAAAAGAACTGCACAGACAAAAAGTCCTGGCCAGTCCACCTCACTCTGATACTTAGACACCTTCTGGAGTTTGAGGAAGGAGATGAAGTTCACAAGACCATCTCATGTTTCCTGCAGAGTGGACCTTCAGTTCTCTTAGGATTTTAGGACTAGCCATTGTTAGAAATAACACAGTGAAATCCAGAAAGCTGTACCAGGGATCATTTGCCATATGCCACTGTTTTGGGAATCACTTTTCCTTCTGTTCCTTCGCCCCACTGGGTTATGTAATATCCTTCCTCAGAAATGGTATATTGTATTTTGGAAACTACCCATTACTTAGTTTGAGATATGATACTCTACTACTAACAGTAATGCTCTACTCATCCAAAAAGCACTTTCCTTCTTGTGGTCAGTGCAATTTTTATCTCATAGGCTCTTATTGCATGTCTCAGAGGAAAAAGAGGATTTTTTTTGTACTCTGGAAACAAGGGAGTGAATTAATTTGTTTTTACATTAAATCTGCTGGAAATCGCTTTCTTTAGTACCCTAAAATGTGTGGCAAGTCTACCTACTTATTTGCTACAACACAAAATTTATGAGTATCATACGTGGATTATAGCCAGTTTCCATTCAAAATTTAATTTGACATATTTAACATAAAGACCCTTATTTCACACACCGAGTCATTACAGTGCAGCTCTTTGACTGGGCTCACAGTAAATGCCTCACAAGTCTTTCCATTTTCCGAAGAATGAGAAATTATGCTAATTGCTTTTTTATGATAACTTGTTATAAAAGAGCAGTTTACACAGATTAAGCTCTGGTAGTGCTTGATTGCAGGGCACAGCACTTTTCATTCCCTTTTTACATACGAGGTACTTGATTTCTTCATCTGCGCATACAATTACATTCTGTAATTGGTTCTGAGATTCATTAAAAGGAATCTTACTCTGCAGATAAGCTATATCTGTTGGCAGGAGCCTTACATTTACCATTTACTTATTTATTTATTTATTTTGTATAAAATAAAAATAATAGAAAATTAATAGAAGCACCAATAATTTTGCCTTAAAATAATATTTCAGAAAATTAACAGATGTTGATACTAGAAATAAAAAGAAAAGGAAAAAAAAATCAAAATTTCTCATGCGTCTTGTTTATCTCAAAGCAGAATTTAAGAGTAATGGGGTAGACATAGTATTCCAAATGATTTGCATTCAACTCTTCTGGTAGCTAAGACTAACTTATACAGCACATTTTCCATCTAGCAGGTGGCGAGAAAGTTGACAGCTACAAGTGGAGTGAAGCTTTTCCCACATTCTCCCACCCTTCCCATGTTAGCCATGAAACACAAGTTCACTGTGCCTGATAGTGTAGTCTTTCTGATGGAGGGTGGACAAAGATAGCGCTCATATTCACCTGGGAAATACACATGCCTAAGACTGCTGTCATGTGAGTCCCAGAAATAACAACACACCTTTGTTCGCAGGTGCCCAGGGTGTGAAGTTTGCATGTAAAAGTTCCTTATTCCTTATCCTGTCCTTAAAGCTGCGCCATACTATGCTGCTCCTGTGCAAAAGGACATAGTTTTGTTTTCATGGGTATTGTTTCTTCTGCTGTTCAGCTCACAAATCTGAACAATTTTCCATCATCACTCTCTTATGAAATACAGCTGAAAGATTATCTCTGGTTCTTCTGTAAAAGGGGTGCATGACAAGGGAGTTCTAAAAATAATCTTGTTACAAAAACCTATTTATTTACACAAAAACATATTTAAGTGAAGGATACATTTCAGATTTAAGAAAGAGGAGGATAGTGGTGGCTATCAGGATGTGAACACATGCAGACTTTACAGAATAATAGTTTGCTTAATCTGCTTAACTGGGAATGAAATTAGAACCAGTAGAGCCTAGTTGCTCTAGAGAATTCACACACAAAAAGCAGAAAACACAAAATCTAGGGCAAACGGGGCTAAAGAGAATAATAAAACATTTAAGTTTAAGAGAAAGAGAAGAAATCCTATCAATATTAATGGCCAAGAAGAGAAAAATCATAGAAGTGTCAGATAAATGAGAGATAAATGAAAGAGAATTTCATATTTCTGTTCTGCATCTGACAAAAAACCTAGAAAACAAAGATAGTAATTTAATAGTAACTCAGTGGGACACAAAACCAATGATGACTAAACTGGCATGAGAGCCCACATGAGGAGTTTTGCAGCAACAGCCGGTAAGATTTCTAAGCCAGGAACAGAGAACTTCAGTAGGTCTCTGAACCTTCTGGAAAAATCCAGAGAGCTGGAGATATATATGTGACATTTGAGGCATCCATTTTAAAGGCTAGCTAGGCTGAATGAGAAATGTCTTTCACACTGATATCAGTCATTTCTGGAAAAAAAAAAAAATATATATATATATATATATATATATAAATATCTGAAACCGGGCCATCTAAATACATTGAAGAAAAGTAGCAGTCAAAGATTTGCACCATCATAAAAAAGTTATAATCAAACAAATTTAACTAATTGGTTCTGAGATCAATAGTTTGTTGACAAAGGGAATATAGTGTTAATGTTGCATAGTGCTGTAGATTACTTGTCTGCCTGACACCAACAAAATGGAACACCCAAATGAAAAGGCATCTATTCTGAGATAATGTCTAGATGCCATACATCCAGAACAAGCATTGCTACTTTGAAATTAATGTCTAAAGGATTTGGCAAGGTTAGGTCATATATGTGCACCGTTATAAATGAACTTGAACCACCTTGACTTTCTCAGTCAATAGCAATATTTGCAGCCACTGCTGCAGTCATCCAGGCTTGTAACCCAAATCCCAGACCCAGTGCTGGCTCCAACAGAATTTCAGTTGCACCTAGATCCTTGACCAAAAGGTTAGTGCTGTCTTCAGGTATAGAAACTGCAGAATGTTGTATAGAAACCCTGAGGGATTGCCATCTCTGCCTGCTACCAGACTACTGTGTCTATTTGAAGAAGGGTATTAACAAACTGAGGAAGGGTGAAAGGGAGGGCAAGAAAGGAGTCATGAAATAGGTTTAAAAACTTGGCTTATAATGACACTTGGAAAACTTCAACCACTTTTCTTATTATAGAAATTATTTCATTTAAGCCTAAGTACCTCATAAAGACAGAAATTTGACAGAGGGCTCTTCAATCTCCTTGAAAGGGCTTTGAGCTAAAGTTGAAGTTAGACCAATTTAGACTGAAATAGATGTAAAAATGAGTGCAATAAACCTCGGAGGAAAAAAAAAAAAAAAAATAATCCAAGAGTTTTGTTGCCACTTCTGCTACAAGCATTCTAAATCAAGATATTTGACATTTTTCCATAAAGGTATTCAACCAGGAATTCATTTAGAAAGATACAACTTATAGAAACAGGGCATATAACATTATCTAACTAGTCTTGTTGGCTTTAGAAGTCACTGAATTCATGCAAAATTTTATATTTTCAGCTTTCATCTAAAAGTTGTTTTAAGTAAGTTATTTGGTAATTTTCTCTCCCTTTAAGTTTCTTTATGGACTTTTCTCATGTACTTTTCCTGGACTTTCTCATGTCATTCCGCTAATTCTGCTTGGACCACTTTTTCTTCTTCTGCTGAGGAACCTAATCTTCTCTTTATGTTTCATCTTCTCTTTCTTTTCTTCAGTTTTAGTTTTCTTTTTCCCCTTCTGAGGCTTTGCCCCTTCCATTCCTTCCATTGCCTTGCCTTCACATTCTAAACTTTCCTCTTCTGTTTCTGTTTATTTTTCCAAGCAAATTATTCCATCCAACAGCATATGGAACAAGTCTTTCAGGGAACATAAAAATAAATTATTAACAACTTCCAAATAATAATAAAAAAATACGTGTTAGCCTAAGCAGAAGAGTTTTTAAAAAAAATATGTCACAATATCAACATCTTGCAAAGCATATAGAGATGATTTATGAGCACGTTGAAATGCAGTATCTCAGCTAATTGCTTTTGATTCTGACTTTGATAGCTTCACTCATAGGGATTTTTCTAAGATATAAAAGCAGATATGTTGAAACCAATTTAAAAGAGTCAGCAGAAAGCATATGCATACCTTTTTCCATAAAGAGCAAATCATGGCTATGAGCAATCTTACAGTTCTAGAAATTCTGACAGGTATACCTGAAAGGCATTATCTTCCTATGGACTCCTAATATCCTTTCTGAGATAAGTTGATGCATTCAATTAAATTCTTGGTGTGCAGCCTCAGATTATAACAATTATTTATTCTCCCACAGATCCAGCAGGGTTTCAAGCCCTTCTGTCTCATCCCTTCAGGACCTTACAGTCCAAGCTTGGTAAAACTAACTTTGTGTCTTCGTATCCAGTCACTGGAACTAATCACTGGAGCCAAATGCTGCAGTTCAGTTCCCAGAGAGAAAATAAAGTTTTATTTGATTTCTGAGTGAGAACTTTATGCACAAGTCTGACATACTTTATTTAATTCACTTGACACACACAATCTTCCAGTGAATTGCCTGAACCATCTTACATTTCCTATGTAAAAATGTTATCTGGGGTAAATGGTCAAGAATGAAGAAAGTTCTTATCACAGCCAAGTTTTTTGTTGAACATGTCCACACTTTATTTTCACTTGAGTTCAGTTTTTGTTATTATTGTTGCTTTTGTCATGCCGTTCCTATGAATATAGCCATTCACCAAGGCTGATGTGTATCCAGGATTCATCATTTTTAAAATAGATATTATTGTTAGATGTTTACTCTCCATTTCAGGCATTGCTATAATATCAAAGGCAATCTGTTTAATTTGATTGTCAATTTAATCCCAGAAAAATATGTTGTAGATAAAAGGTAGAGCCCAGAATCCTCAACTGAGACTTGCTTCTTCCTTTCCTTTCCTTTCCTTTCCTTTCCTTTCCTTTCCTTTCCTTTCCTTTCCTTTCCTTTCCTTTCCTTTCCTTTCCTTTTTCATAACAAGCATATTTATTTTTTTATTTGTATAGATAACGTTAGCTTCTTTCTTCAAAAAGAGAAAAGATGTAAGGCAGAAACAGCAGATGGAAAAGTAAACTGTTTAGTGGAAGATTTGAATAACAGGATTAGAGACCACCGGCAGGGCAATAAGTTCAGAAATTTCTGAGCCCCTTGCACAGAGTGTCAGGTAGAAATGAGCTAGGAGTGAAAGAAGTTTAATTTATTAGGTAGCAAGCAACACATCAAAACTAAATGTGTTAATGGTTTTTGTATGTGTTTGAAGTAGCTGCACCTGATGGACATTTGGAGCCAGGGGTTTCCTCCTGTCCCAGCCTCATGGATGCGAGGCTGCTGTGGTTCCCTGTACCCAGGGAAGGTGAAGGCAGCAGTGAGGTAGAGCACACCTTCCTGTCGGCTTCATGTGCGTGCTCACACTACACATCTCTACAGATGAATGGCTTGACACAGAGAAAAAGTGATGTCTTTACCAGCAGCCAGTTGCATGCTCACAGCACTCAGGTGAACAGCACAGGTGGCCTGATCCCTGATCCTGCTCCTCCTCTCCCACTGGTAGGGATTGGAGACCGCTACTGCAATATGGCCCCCACAACAAATGGGTCGCTCCCGCAGTGGGCCTCAGGCCCTCAGCCTGTCCAGCAGCAGCCCCCGGCCCTCTGCCCTGCTCCAACCGCTGGCAGCAGCACCTAGGAGCCCCGAGGTCACGGCTTACCCTGCTGATGGTACGCTCTGCTCCTGCCCTGTGGTGCTCACACCTGCAGAGCAGAGAGCACGGCCATGCAGGAGGCAGTCAGAAATCAGATTTTTACAGGGTAGGGGACCAACTGTGGTGATCAAGCACAGGGCTCAGTCAGACAAGTTGTTGACCTGTACACTCAGCTGGCCCCTTCTTCCCATTTTTCACTCTTTTTTTCCACTCTTGTTCCTCCCCAGTCCACCTTGGTTCCTCCTCTTCCCCAGCTTTGGTCCTTCCCAACTGACTCATCTGGATGGGTTTCACTCCAAAGACAATCCTTCCCCCATCATTTGGATGGTTTTAGGGAGAAGCCAATTCTCCATATCACCCTCCACTAGGTTTTTTCTGCCTGTCACTGTTCCTCTGATCTTTGCTGGGTCTTTGAGTTCACCATGGTAAGCCTTTAATAAATGAGCAGCCTGCAGCAAGAATAACTGGTATGAATAATAGAATGACAGAAAAAAAGTAAAAGCCAGACAAGTTATTCTTCTGAGGCCAATGAAATAAATGACCATAAAGTAAGAACCATCAGTCTTAAACAAAAATAAGTATCATGAGAGAATTGCATCAAAATGTCAGATAACAAAAGAAGCATAGGTAAAAGTTGATGTTCGCCTAAACTACAGACAGAAAGAGAAGGCATCACATTGTGGGCTACCTCAAGAATAAGGTAGGACATACACCCCCAAACCGGTCTGTATCCACAAGGAATCTTGCTGCACCTTCACCAAAGTATGCATTAGTCTCCCCTTCCTCTCCCCCGGTGAATCTGTCGTCTGTATGTGTCTTAAGGGCAGCTGAGGAGAAATGTGTATCCTGGCCAGTGCAGTTGGCTTTTGAGGACAGAGATGCGTGTTTGGGGGAGGGGAGGCTATCTGTATGGACATTTCACACGTGCTGGATGGCCAGGTGTGATGTACTTCAGATGATCATTTGACTACATGTACCTTTGAGTTAGTAGCTCATTTTCAACTGCTGCAGAATGGGACATGTTTTTACTGAAAAGGAAATTAAACAATATCTCAGCTGACTTTTTATCTCCCGTATGTCATCTTCACTATCCGCCAGTCATGTATGTGCTATTCACAAGAAGCTTTGAAAAATGTTTATAACTGTTTTCCATCCGAAACCAAAGCTATCACCAGCTAGCTTCACTTTCAACAGTGTAGCCTCAGATGCCTCTAAAGGAGAGGAAAACACTTAGCCACCCATGTGTGCTCTGGGGAGGAAACTCATGCTCACGTCTACACCAGCACCTGAGCCAGTGCCAGACAATACTTCAATTACCTCTGCTATTAAATTGTTAGTCCCATACATTATTTTAGCTATAGCTAAATCTCAGCTTTAGCTAAATAATACTTACCCAATTGATTCTTGGGTAAGACAACAGACTGCTGACAAGATTCTGCTTGGGACATAAACACTGTCCCAGGCCAACTTCCCAAAGGAAATTTTGATGGGATCACTTTGTTTGGGGAATAACAGAGTTTAAAGACATTGACACAGGCCATTCTGTGCCATTTGCTTTCATGCTGAGAACAGTCCTGGGCTCATTTAATATACTGCTTTAAATGTACCCATGGATACTGTGAATGGCCATAAAGCCAGTGTGGGATACAGGAGCTACACCAAACTGCTATTGCTGAGAATCCATCTGAGTTACCAGGAATTGTACTATTTCAGCAGGATTCCTGATGAGGTAAGGAGCTACCCTGCACAAAAAGATGTTTGCAGGAGCTGGGCCTAAGGCAGAGATTTCACTGAAGGGGAAAAAACAAGCAAACAGCAACAAAAAGTTACCTCCTTTTTTGAGCATAAAGAGAGGCCAGCAAAAAAAAAATAAGATCAAGTGTATTCTTTATGAAGGAAGAAAATCTCTAATTCCCATCTTTCAGCACCTTCTCAAGGGACATGGAATTAAAACAGTAGGTATTCAGAGTAGGATTTCCACAACACTAGATTAGAAACATAGTTCATTATCTTTTCACAGGGTTTTCAACTCATGTATACAGTCACTAAACTTCCAAATAGAGCAAACAAATATAACCATGTTTCATCTTTCCCTGTAGTTTAATTCTTTGGCATTTTAAATTGCAACTACTGTGGTATCTGTGATTATCCCAAACAAAGAATTGGACTTTCAGACTGTCTAATAACATACAAATTAGATACGGAAATAATATAATTTCAACTATAGACATTAAGATATGAATGAGGACACAAATGTCTGTTTTTAATTAAAGATCAGAAAGAGAAAGGTGGGTTCATTTATATATATATGTTTATTTATTTATTTTACTTTTAATGTTTCACTTTAAACATAAATATTTTAACTGTCAAAATAACAACAATAATAATGTTATTTCAGAAATATTGAAACCGAGATTTGGACTTTGTTTACCATCTCAACAGAAATATTTCCATCATTTCAAAATTTTTCCACGTTTCAAAAGTTATAAATTCATTGAAATAGAATTTCTGCCCTGAAAAGACTGGGGTTTCAACCAATCTGAATTTTCCTTTGAGGTGGGGCTTGGGAAAGAAAACTGCTTTATCATATTTTTGACCATACAAATCTTTGCGGTTTCTTGCAAGCTCACCAACTCCATGCCACAAGACAGATAGATGCAGAGTTCCTTCATGTGCAGCATGAGTAAAGCTGTAGGAGAATTTATTGAACATTCATTGGCCAAGTGATTCCAAGCCGGTGTTTTAGAAAGTTTAAAATGTTTACTTGGAGATGAGAGCATGAAAAAAAATGGCACAAGGCATTTCTACAGAATATATCTGGAAATATAAAGATGTTCTTTTTACTCTTTTTGTTTATTTGTTTGTTTTTCAGGAGGACTTTAATTCAAAAATGTCTTATAAAGAGTTAAACACATCTCTCAAATTTTGAAAAAAATTCTGAAAAAAAATTAAATTCCATCTTGTTAAAGCCTCATGCAACAGAAATTACTTTACGCCATGATCTACTAATGATGCTGAAATCATTTCAGAGAAAGAAAACATAATGGATATAAAGGTGAATGCTTCTCATTATCAGTCATGCTGGAGATGCTTCAGTCATTAAATTGCTTCTGATGCACAAGTCCAGGGACAGAAAAGATGTCAACAAAAAAGACATATGAGTTGCAGTGAAGCATGTGGAATTGCTGAATTGGGAACAGTTATGAATCTTGCTCTCTTTTCAGATGTTGCTATGCATTTTAACATTCATGGAAAATCTGAGCAGGAGGCAACATTGCAGCTGGTAAAACAGCTTGTTAAAATAAATTTGGAAGTGCTTAAAGTCTAAGAAAGTGTGTCATGTTGTACCTAGAAACTAGCCCAAGAGGCAGAGAAGTGAAAAAAACTAATTTTCTAAATGGTCTTTTTATAATGGTCATAACTTTCCAGGCAAGGCACTGCTGTTTCAGCAGCTGTTAGAAAAAAATTATGGTTTGTGGGTCGTTTTTTTGTTTGTTTGTCTTTTTTTTTTTTTTTTTGTGAGGATGGGAGGGTGGAGGGTGGTGCTTTGTTTTGTTACATTGGACACCACATACCTGAAGGGCTGCTGTGCTCTTGGTTGCTTCTCTCAAAAACAAACAAAAAGAACGCATGTCCCAGGTAACTCCCAAATTGCAAGATGGACAGAAAACATGCAGAAATGTTACAGCCTTAAATATCCCAAAGAGAGAAACAAAGTCTTGGGGGTGCCTAAAATCAGCAGCTTATGGTTTCAGGCAAACTGCAGGCTCTCCTATAAAGGTCTTGAGAAGCAGGAGGTTTGTGCTGGTAACCAGATAGAAGCAGTGGCCTAATTCTTGTTGGTTGGCCATCACACTGGGTGGCCTGCCCCACCTTTCAAGGTGGCTGGAGCACAGAGCAGGTTGCAGGAGGTGTCTCAGGCTGTGCCGGGAAGCACAAGGAGGTGCTCAGTGGCCACTTGTAGAGTGGTCTGCCAGGGTGGGAAGAGGTAGTGTGCTCCTCCACAGAGATGGCTGCAGGGAGCATCCTCAAACGGCCCTAAATCAGACTAATATTTAAACACCTCTCAGGCATTTTCCTGAGCTATTGCAATGCAGCACTGTACTTCAGGCAGAACTCTTGCTGACTCCTGTCAGCTCAGGACCTGGCCCTTCCCATTCATATTGAACTTGCCAGCAGAGTCTGAGAGATGGATGTGACAGTTTTAGGCACAGAATTCATCTCTGCTTCATGCTTGGTTTTGTTTTCTTGTCTGAAAGGAGAACTCTGAACTGTTAAGCAATTGTTTTTAGGTTCTCATGATAAATGAAAGGCTCAGTGACTCTAGGGTTTTGTGACTATCATGATGCTCCAGTTTCATTCTCACACTGTGCATCATTCTCTGTGAAAGGTGCAGCTAGCTGGAAGACTCTCAGTGGAAATTAGGATTTCATTGAATGATGGGGACAAAGATGGAGGATATTTTGTTGATCTTCCTTTGAACAGCAGAAAAATGAATACAACCTATACTTGTGTGCATTTTCAAGATAAAGTTTTTCCTTAATTTTTTTTTTTTCTTTTTCAGTACATGCCACTGTAGTGAAACCCTGACTCCATGCAGGCAGATTAGAGTTATTTTATTTATACAGTAGGAAAGTCTGTGTGTATGTACCAGTGCAGTCTCTGGTGAGGACATGGTGATACTTACAAGCCAACGGGTTCTTATTTCAATTTAGTTCCTTTGTTCCTGTGCAAGCATATGAATAATCATGTAAGAGAAGAGGGTTTGTAAAAAGAGGTATTTTATTAGGTCTACTAATACAACTGAAATTTTGATTAAGTTTTCAAATGTGCAAATCTTCAACACTTAATCATCAACATTTAAAACAGTAGTAACACTTGTATTTTTACCTCAGGTACTCCTGAAAAGCACATTTTCAGGGAAAATTTAGAAGAACGGGAGTCTCTGGCCATTTCATGTGTGACAGTGATATAAAACCAGAACTCTGATCACTTCAATACAAATACTACCATGTTGACAGTTTTCTTTCATGAAACTACTGCTAATGTTTTTTGTCATTGTTGTTTGTTTGTTTGTTTGTTTCCCTCAATCTGAAATAAACACACCCTGAAACCTCGGTAGGTTACAAAAGAGAGATGTTCTCCACTGGTCAGCTCTACAGCTCACCTGTATAACTAGTAAATAAAATAAAATAAAATAAAATAAAATAAAATAAAATTAAATTAAATTAAATTAAAAAGAAAAAAAGCACTGCTGTTTGTCATCCTCAGATGATTCTAGGTTAAAAAAAAAAAAAAGTTCACATGTCACAAATATTCAGTCAACCCCATTCCTCCAAAGATAATGTTTTGTTGTTGTTGTAGGTTTTTTTTTTTTTATATTTATATTTATAAGAAAGTTTATAAGAAAGGATGGAGGACATAAAGGGATGATGTCAAGTAAAAATACTAGCATTTCTCCTTCAATCTCAAATACAACCTTTTGTATTTGAGCAAAGGCCAAGTCTGCTTTTAAGAAAACTTCAAATCTTAATCAACAAGCTCACTGAAGTATCACAAAGAGAAAACCTCAGCAGTAAAATGGTGGCCTAGAGAGAAAAGCACTTCCAGTAAGTTAAAAGACATAACAGAAATAAATTGAATAAGCTTTTACTGTATACATAAGACATTTTTATTAATAGACAAAATATCAATCAATAATATTAATCATGAATGTTAGCAAGTGAATCCATGAATGTTCCTTTCTCAGTCAGAATCCCCATTTCATTTGCTGTTATTACATACTCAATGCAGTGTCAGCATAACTTTTTGCATGCTTATACGTTGATATGGTGTTTTCCAATATACTAAGGACCATGAACCACTTTGAAAAAAAAAAAAAAAAGACCATACATATACATATATAAAATATGTATATATAAAACAATTCCTACCTCATTGTTTATTGCTTGGAATTTGTGGAGAGTGGGAGGGAGGATAAATATACAGAATGACTGGCATTAAAGGAGTTATCTGCCTATTGATGTCATTAAAATCGATATTTATATTTAAAATTTCAGAATTATAATGACAAAAATACAATATTTGAAAGAACAATTGTTTGTAGTAGTACTACTAGTAGTAGTAGCAGTAGTAGTAGTAGAATATTAGTAGTAGTAGTACTTCCCCAATGCTGCTGCACATTGAAGCAGCAATAGTATACTGGGTTATCTGCTACCTTAATGAAAACTGGTGGAACACGTCCAATTCTGTTTTCCTTCTGGAAGTCATTTCTCAGAATTTATAATTAAATAGGCACATGGAGAAGTTCACCTTGACCCTTCTCAGCTTTAGAATTCCAACACTTTCCCCTCAAACACCACAAAATGTCACCTGCAAACAAACAGCACATGATTAGTGTAGCTCTCATGCACTGACTGAGGAAAGTAGTAGGGTGAGAGCACTTTTATGTTAACTAATATGTAATTACATGTTTTCATATCACCTCTTCAGTGGGTCTGGGTAAAAACAATTCCTGAATATTCAGATCAAACATATGTCATTTAATACTATCTCTCACTAGTTAGTGTCACATTGGTACAATTTGAAATGTCATACTACTTCAGTTAAATTATAGTTGGGGGAAAAAATGCCCTATAAAATATTGCTTGTAGACATTCTGCCCCTTGCAGTTTTTACAGGAATACTTTGTAGAGAGCTTGTACATTGAAATTATTCAATAAGTTTTCTCTGAACATCCTCTTGGAATCAGTCAGTAGTTTCTTAAAATAATCAGGCTGACATGAGATATGGAACTTCTCCTTCCCTGGTCTTTTTCTTCAGAACATCACCTAGACAACCAGAGAGCGCCTTCGCAAGACACTGATATATATGTGTGTTTGAGAGCCTTGCATTTCAAACTCCTACCTGATACTATTGTGCATTTTCTTCTCAAGTCTTTCAGCTTTCAAGATTTCCTCCAACTTCCTTTGAAGTGTATTTGAAAGGCACTATGCAGTACTTATTTACACAGTAATATTATATAATGAAACTTGCATTGTATTGAACTCAGTGTCTGTTATTGCAGCGACCCACATACTTTCATTAAGGTTGCGTAATGGTGGCCATTATACTTCAAATAGACGAAACTTGAAAGTATCATGATGGGACACAGTTGATAAATGCTAACTGATCTTCTGATAAAGTAATTTTATCAGACAGGAGAAAACCTTCAGGAAAACTGAAGACACTTTAGATCCAGTTTCCAGGAATAATATGATTCCTTGAGTACTTTATCACCTTAAGAGGTATTTGCTCAGATTGGTTAAAATGGTTATTTTCAATGCCAATGATGAGAATATTCACAGATGTTTGATTAAGTGTCTGCCTTCTGTTTCATAAGTTGTTGGCACTAAGGAGACAAGATCTTTGCTCCAAACTATGAAAAGAAGAGGTCAGCACTGATAGAGATTTCTTCAATGTCATCTTGCTGAGAAAAGAGCAGGTGCCATTCTACTTTGTACGATTTACCAGACACTTTACCACTTTTCCCAAACAGATTGTTTCTATTTAAAGTCAACGTTTGTAAATGAATGTTAGCTAGGGATGCTTAATCTGTTTAGTAATCAGAATTTCTGTTGTTATTGGGTTTTGTTGTTGTTGTTGTTTTTTTCCCTCTTCTAGAAGATAAATAAATAAACACACAAACAAACAGTTCTCAGGTCCGGAATCTAAACAGCGCATGAAACACTATAAAATGCCCTTATCAATTGCCCCAATTTGGTGTATTATTGGCACAAATTTGGCCAAAACTTTCATAAACAGAGAACCAAAGGATTGAAACTGGCCTTGGTCAGTATCAGTACATCATCAGTATTTTTTTTAAGACTGCATCTTACATCCTTCTTGCCAGACAGTTAATTACACTTCTAAAGCAACTGAGACCATGTTAAACTACACTTACTCCAGTACTGAGTAAGATTTCAGAGTGTGGCTGGAATAAAACATGTGGCCAGTGAAGTCAGTGGCAACGTAGAGGACAGTCTGTGATGCTGGGAGTTGTTCTCTCCTAGGTCCATGGGAATGTGTGAGCATTTTCCCAGTACAACCACCCTACCCCCAGGAATTGCAGGGTAGTTTCTTCACTTTATACAGCCCTTACTGGAGACACTTGGGATGCTTGCAGGGTTTACTTGCTTGAAGCACTGCACAGCAGCCAAGTTACAGCTTCTTAATTCACATGCACAATGACAACCAGAAGTTGCTCCATCTTCTCCACTCATGGACACTTGAATGACTTTTAATTTGGTCCAAGTATATTGCTTTGTGTAACATTAACAGAAGGGAAAGTAATTTATTGTTAACTGCCATATGGATCTGCTCTGATCTGCAACAGTTTTCCATCTAGTTAATGTTCTTTCATCATTGCTGCATGAGCTTCTGTTATTAACAAATTGTCTTGGATATGAAGGTTGCATAGCAAAAGTTATTACTTAAATCATAACTTCTTTTTTTTTTCTTTTGAGTTGTGTAAAGTTCCAACTGACACTCTGCTAAAGGAAAATATTTTACGGCTCACAGATTGCTTATAAAAAAAATTGAAGGTATTCACTAATATTTGTTTGGTTAAGAAACTAGAGTGATCAAATTATAATGACCAATGAATCAATTTGCATCAAGAACAATATTTCTATAAGCAGTTTAGAGACTGAGAAGTCTGTATTTCAAAGTCACTATGGTGTAGGAAGCATGCATCCTAAACTTCTCTACAGTCATTTTCCTTTTGCTTAATTATTATTCTTGAAGTTTTTCTCCAGCTATGTAGTAGCTTTCCTCAGAAACTGCATTGTATACCAACATGACATTAGTATTCTTCTTGGTAGTTTGCTTTATCTGCCAAACACAGCACAGTTAAAAAATAGGTTTGTCATTTCTGCTCTTGAGTTGATTTGTCTGCAATCTCCAGCCATGAGTTCATGGTATGCCTTCCTAGGTCGCAGTACATAGCCTTCTAAGGTCCTCATATTTTGTTTTAGTGAAAATATTTACACACCCCAAGAAAGGTATTGAAATACACTGTCCTGAACAGACTGAGAGCTCTCTCCTGTGAAAAGCACTTTCCCTGGCTCTCAGAACTAAACAGCATTTTTTTTTTTCTTTTTTTTTTCTTTTTTTTTTTTCCCTCTAAATTTTCCAAGTGTTTTTACCTCAACAGCAGTGGGGTTGAACTCAGTATTCCAGTCTCAGCATTGCTGTATGTTGACATAAAAATCACCTCGCTGCTTACCTATTTAGACATCCTAGGATCACATTAGCATTTTTATTACAGATTGCAGTGACTGCTCCTATCAAGTTGTTAGTCTTTCCAAGGCCCAAGTATTTTTCAGAGGCAAGATCTTCTATGTATGACTCTCTAAAAACAGATCGTTACCTGTTTTTATTAAGGGAACGCTCTGGGTGGATGGGGGTGGGCAGCAGGTAAGATAGGGAATATCTGAGGTGTTAGAGAGGGCCTAAAATTATTGAATTAGGCACAAGATCATATATCTTGTGATATAACTTAATGTAGGGAAGTTTATAGAAACACTTTTTCTTAGTTCTCCTGAAATCTTTTTGCATCTCCTTTGTCCTTACATGTACAATGTGCGTAACTTTACAGTAACTACTTCCATTTAAAACTGACAATTAAAATACCTGTTCTGTACTGCTGTTTAATAAGGAAATAAAATTTCTCCAAATGATTTCAGTATGCTACATTACAGGGTGATATTGCAGATAAAAATATATAATTGACAAAAAAATACAGGGCCTAATGTTTGCTTGTGTCTGTAAGCTAGACAAAAGAACTGTTGTGCAGATTGGATCTGTCTATATGGTTTGAGTTGATTTTCTGTTAACTTTCTAGGTAAACATTTGTTAGCAAAATCACTGACTTCCCAATTTATGACTATGAAGAAAATATTACAGAGAATTAAATGAAAGAAAGCTCTGAGAAGTTAACATAAATATGCACATTACTTTAGTCTTTGAACAAGCCACATATTGAAAATAAACTTTATGACCTTAAATAATAACACAAAAAGTTACATAATCAGCACAGCTAAGATTATGCATATCAAGTAATCAAAATAGATTCTTTGGAAATGACCTACTGACAAAAATCTAGATTTTTTTTTTTTTTTTTATAGACTGCAGACAAGGTATTGAATTTGAGGAATAAATTATGAACTAGATTTCTGAAAATACTTTGGCCTTTCAGATCTATGAAAATAGGTGTTAACTTATATAGCTCATCTTGAGAGTCACTAAGTTCTATGTTTCTGTATTTGTGTGTGTTAGTGTTTTAATCAGGCTTCAAATACAGAGAACATCCATGATGTTCCTACATTTATATACTGCCTCTTTGCCCAACAGATCTATGAGAGATGTACATACTATGTTCTGTGTCTCTCCTGTAAGCACAGCTACCAGTAAAGTCCATTAAAAAAAATAACAATAATAATAATAATAAATCAGACCCCCTACTGTCCTAGGTTCTCTTCATTAATCAAAGGAATATCTCAAACACAACCTATCCACCCATAAAACTTATTGACAGGATATAATGGATATACTGGGCAAGTGAAAGCCATGTAGACAAGAACGATGTATGTTGAAATTTGGACTGAACACTGGGCACGGCACTCCCTTCTTTCCTGTAGAAACTGGCCTCCCTTTTAACAGCTGTACTGAGAACATAAATCTCCCCTCTAGCAAGCAAATATAACTGGCATGAGCGTATATTCACACAGTCCTACTGCACACTTTTGAAAAGCTTCTGTATTCTACCCCTGTAAATGAGCAGCGGAGACCAAAGCTTGCTGCTCCTTTCTGCTGAGCAGCATATGCTGCAGGGTTGCACAAATGTTTGCAGAAAGATTTCACTAGCAGAAGTGCAACATATATTTATTATGTTCTTCAAAATTTGCCTTATAATTTGCAGCAGGCTCTCAGATTCACATAAAGACAAAGAGGAAAAGCTTGAATTCATGAAACTTAAAAGTTTAATAAAACCAGGATTGACATACATTGGAAAGAACATTTCACTCATACTATTGGCTGTCTAGACATATGTTCAAGCCTTGCTTATTTTCTTTAAAAAGAACAATCATTTTTTTGAGGAAAAAAAAAAAGAGAAACAACAAAAGAAAAAAAAAGCGAAAAAAAAAAGGAAAGAAAAAAAAAAAAAGGAGAAAAAGATCCTGTAGTTGTTCCAGGGACAGAATTGCAGAAAAACTTAGAGAATGCTAGTCTGAAGCTTAATGTCTTTTGTTGCAATAGGGTATTTCATCACCAGTAGGATTTTCTGTGAAGTTTTATTAAAATTGAGCACTTGTTGAAAGTTCATATGAAAGTAGATAAAGCAATTACAGCCACTTGTGATTCAGACTCTCTCTGCTCCTTCTTTCTGGGCACTCATGCATAAGTGATGATGTAGAATTACTCCAAATTATTTCTTGACCCAAGTGATATATTCAGATTATCATGTTAATTACATTCATAGAACAAACTTTACAGATTCTACTGAGGCTGAGGACTTGAAGAGTAAACATTTCACAAAATATGAGAGTTCATTCATCTTCCCAGTAATGTAAACAGTGATTTACATGTAAATGTAATTTCCTTCTACCTGCAGAGATCTCTGTACAGTGTGCTGCAGAAAGAATCCTAGAAACTGAGCTTATACATGCAAACTGTATCAGTGAGCTTTTTATGCCTGGTGCCTGGCAATTCCATTTCTCCTCCAACAGCCTTAAGCACAAGATCACTGTGGGACAGGCTAAGTCATTGCATCATTTCTCTCTTCATCCTGCTGAAGAAAAGTCTAACAACAACCAAAAAAAAAAAAAAAAAAGCCACCTATGGTGACTTAAGAACTTCACATTTTTTCCCCACTTGCAGGCCATGAGAGTTTTCACACCATTTATCCAAAAGCTTTAGTAGAACACTGAGATTTTCCCTTCCCTGTGTTCCAGACCATGTCCTTACAGTGATCACCATAAATCGTTATCTGCCCTGACCAGCCTCCAGGACTTGGTCTTTAACTTTTGCCACAGTTCCTTACCTCTTAAACAAATTCCACCACAAGGAATGCCTTAACATCCACCGCTTGGAGACTCCTCCGAGTGAAATAAACACAGATACGGCTCTTTCTTATATCAGCTTGACAAACTCTCGTTCTTCTCTCCGCAGCCTCCATTTCACAGCTTTCTTAGGTAGCGGAGGATATCATCTGAATCCATTTCAGACTTACATGGGCAAAAAGGAGCCATAATGGATACAGTTCCTCTGTCTCTAATGGTAGTGAAAAACACTGCAGATTACCTGGGGTATATAAAAAACTGTTTGTTCTCCCACAGGTTTCAAAATTATGTTTTAGTGACTAAGCTGAATGTGGATGTGAAGGAGCTATCTCCAGAATGGTCAAGTGCTCCCCACTGCCTCTGGTGGCACTGCCTTTCTCCTGGCACCAAAATGCCTTACAACAGATTGTCACTCATTCGTTGCTTGTATGTGGTGTTTGGTCACCACCTCCTCCACTTTGGTCCTCACAGCTGGCAGCGCTTCTTACAGCAGCTATCATAAGGCAAGACTGAAGAAGCTATTAAGAAGTTTTAGTTAAATATAATGTATGATGTTTACACTTGGATTTTGCCTTTTATGTTCACATAAATCACCAATCATTTTAGTATAAAGTGCAAGATCTAACCTTAAAATTATCGAAATTACCATCTCTTTTTTTTTTTAAGTGTCAGAGCAGTACATCAAAACCTCCCACAATACATATGCCAGAGAAATAGTCTTTGGGCAAGTTACATTGCTGAAACAGCTTTACTGAGAACATAGCAGAGACTCCTAGAGCACAGCAAAACTAGATTAGTTTGGGAAGAACAGGGGAAAAAAAAAAAAGAAAAAAAAAAAAAGAAAAAAAAAAGAAAAGAAAAGTGCAGAAAAGACTGCAAAAGCGATAAAGAAAATATGCCTGTAGTTAATGTCCATAAAGGAATAATAATAAGAATAATAATAATGAAAAAGAAACCTAAAAATTATGAGGATATATAATTCATAAAAAGTCTTATTATCAGAATAGCAAGAAAAACAGGTTTTTTGTTTGTTTTTTGTTTTGTTTTTAAGAAAGAACTCAGTGGTTTTGTAGAATTCATCAGCAACCATAACAAAAATTATGCTGAAGATTCTGTGACAGGTAACAAATTTTTTGTGAAGTTGAAAAAGAGTGTTTTGCTAAGTTTTCATACATTACCCTTTGTTCAAAAAAATAAATAAATAAAATCATCAGGGCATGTTCCCAGCTCAGAGACTCTAGATATGAACCTGTGAGGTGCTTGGCGTGCTGCTCCTACCTGTCCTGTGCCACACGGAAATGATCCCTACTAGCCAAAATTTTACCTTCGTTTACTCCCTTAAAATGTAACTAACTGTATTTCTGAAAATAGGGATAGTTGGACAAGTAAGTGAAATATGGGTGTATTTCCATAGCAACCGCAGCTAGAGATCCTGCACCTTCCCTGGTGACATTTTTGCCCAGAGAGACAGCCACCCATACAGCTTAATTCCCAATGATAATCATGATGTGCAGATAAGTCCCAGGCAGTGGGGTCCACTTATTTGTACCCTGCCAATTCACGTGCACTGCTGGCAGGGCTGGAGCAAGGGAAGTTCCCACCTCCCGGGAGGTTTCACATGGCAAGACAGCATCCTGCAGGGATGGCACCACCACTCCTGTTGCTGCGGGGCTCCAGCCAGCTGAGAAAAGAAATACCATAATCCAGATAAGAAATAGCCCTTGAGAAATAAACGTCAACTGGTTATAACCACAGAGACAACATAGAAGGTTTAAAGTTTACCTCAGAGTGCAGCTGTGTATTCTGGTATTCTTGCTCATCTCACCCTTATTAAAAAATCATATTGGACACATCATAAACCCAGGCTTTATTTCTTACAATTCTGATCTCAAACATAGGGCATTTATAGTGTAGCATATGCTGGTAGGCTAATAAATAAATGTATTTCTCAGAGAGGAAAAAGGAAAGGGTTTTGAATATTCAAATAGAAAATAATTTGTTCTATTATACAGAGCATCAAAGAAAGAGAAAATATAGCTTTCCCCCAAGATTTACATATTTAAAGTGTGATAAAGTTTGTGAAAAGCAATAACATCTTTTCTTAGACCAGCTGTTATTATGGAATATATGTTATATATGGAAAAAAACAAAACAAACAAACAAAAAAAAACAGATAAGCTGTCTGTCACACAGTTTATATTTCAGAACTGAACCAGAAGCAAAAACCTTCAAATAAAAATGCTAGTTAAGAATAAATGCTCCATATTTAGAATGAAGATTTTAATCAATTGGACAATCTTGGACAAAATGTGGCTGGTACTTTTGGAGTAGAATAGGGTGCTGAGAAGTCACTAGTTCTAATGGAAAATAGAGAAACAGACAATTACTATCTAATTCATCAGTAATGATTCAGCTTTTCCTTGCATTTCTTGTTGTAATCTTTTGACTTCACAGTATAACAAAAGTGAGCTTTCTGGGAACTGGCTCATGGGCAGAAGGAAATAAAACATCTTTCTAATTTCTTCCTTATTTTCCAGCTAATCGTATTTTAATTGTACTGATACACACTTCTTATAGAAAACATATTTTTTCTTCCAGCTTCTGTATGGCTAATACAGCTTTTTTTTAAAAAAAAAATCATATTGCTTTGCATAAAATGTTATTATTTCTCTCCCAGATTGAAACACTCTTTTCCAAGGAATTTTGCTCAAAAGGATTGTGTTTTTAAAAGCTATGAAAAGAAATCTCATTGAGGAATATGTCCTGCAAGATATGTGAGGAATTATTACTGTTTTGTTTTGGAAACAGAATAGCAAAACTTGCAGAGGCCAATATTGCTTGGACTTCATATCCTGAGATTACATAATAATGAAGAAGTTTAATATTATTTTTTTACAGACAACTACCTAAACGCAGGGAAAAAAAAAAAAAAAAAAGATTTAGCCAAAACAAATGAGCAAACGAACAATATTGCTTCATTTCTGTGCATATAAAAATGAATGCATCTGTTTTTTTTTGTTTTGTGTTTTTTTTTTTTTTTTTTTTTTTTTGGAAATGACCAAATTCAGATCTATTACAGGTGCCCTGAGGCACATAGACAAATTGTCATGCGGTAAACAAGGATCTGAAATTACGGCATGACTACTACAGCTTAACAGCTGATGTGCCTGCCCTGGTGTGTTGGTAGATGTGAGTTAGCACTCCTCCTGGATGCAGCTGGTTAGCAGAAGCTGCGAGCATGAGACAGGGCAGTTTCTCATTACAGTCAGCAGTGCTGTGCATTCACACCCTGCCTTGCGTCCTGAAACCTCTTCATAAAAACTTACTGTACTCTTATGGCACATAGGGCTAAATCACCCCCTGGAAATGTGGTTTGGAACTATATTGGCTTTCCCTATTAAATAAAGAAAAAAAAATCTCCTAAAAATGTATCCTTTGCACCTCAGTTCTGAATATTTTTCCCATTAATGCAAAGCCAAGCAGTCTCACATATCTGCATCTCACCTGTCATCAGAGTGACAAGATGCCTTTATTTTACTGCATTCCTTTCAATGCCTTTTGGAAAAAATTGTGTGAACAGGAGGGAAAACAGCTTCTGTAGATACACTCCAGGCTCTCACACATACTGGTGTGTCACAATTTTGCCAGCATTTCTTGGACTATTCAGAGAGAAAAAGTATGACCAACCAAGAGGCTGAATCAGCACCTGCTGATAACCTGGAATGGGTGCTAGCAGGTTTAACTTGCCTTGCACTGTGACAAGCTAGAGGTAGATATCTTAGTAAATGCACACCCAAAATACACCTTAGGCAGAGAGGAGTGTGGTGGCAGGATCCAAGCCCAAAGCTCAAACTGGAAACCTCATCCCCATACTTTCCTTTTCATTCTCAGACTTAGTTAAGGGAAAACGTTGTGTTTTTTTTTCAGATGAAGAAAGAAAAAAAAAAAAAAAAAAGGCAGGCAAGTTAATAAGGCCAATGATAGCTATATAGGAAAGTGCCCCACATGTCAGAGATCATAGAGGAAAATGCTTTGTGCTGACAAAAGGCCAAAGATGCGATCAACAGTATAAGCAATGGAGAAAACACATATCAGAAAACATTTGACAGGAGACACTGTTATCAACAAACTAACAGCAGGTCTGCCCACCAGCTCAGCACAAAAATTTCAGTAGGGTAATGAAATTTTTACAAAGCTTCATAGAGACAGGTGAGACAGGCCACTATTACACTGTCTGCAGCGTTTCCCAACATATCTCAAACACTGAAAACAATGAATTACAGGGACTCCTACTCTGGAAGCTCTTAAAGCAGGCTTGTAATTTATACTCTAAGACAGCTGGAAAGTATTTCTAACTATTTGAATGCAGTGGAGCACTGAATATATTAATTCATAGTTATTTTCCATCTGTATCCTAATCCATCTCACGTCTAAATAACATGACTGATTCATGCATTATTTATCTGGCGCCCAGTACTGTGCCTGTCAAGGAATGCAAACTGGAATTTAAAAGGTGTCAAGATATATCTGGCAAAGTAAGAAATGATTTGGATTATTCATTAGTATCAAAGAGCCTTCCATGTTGTGCCCACAAAACAGGACTCTCTAGATCATAATTACCCCCTGCTAACTTGTTATTTGTGTATACATGGTGTGCAGGACAAAATACACAACAGAGTGATCAGATCTGACACTTTGTTATCA
This sequence comes from Cygnus olor, assembly GCF_009769625.2. Classification (NCBI taxonomy): domain Eukaryota; kingdom Metazoa; phylum Chordata; class Aves; order Anseriformes; family Anatidae; genus Cygnus; species Cygnus olor. The sequence continues at coordinate 67,023,966 of NC_049171.1, read as the reverse complement.
TGTTGCTCCACTCATCTGCCCAATTATGATTCACTTTGTGAAGTAAATGATTCAGAAAAGAAACACATTAAGATATCTGTTCCTTGTTTATCTTCAACAGACTGAGTAGATCCAATGTTTCCCAGTTAATGGTCCCCTTCATGGGGGAGTCTTTGAGTTAGGATAGACCTTATTTTTCTTCAACTACTGCATTTTCAAAAGGTAATGGTCATGAGCAGAGTAGTGGTGGAAGGAGTACTTCCTTTTATCAGTCCAGAAAACTTTAAATTTGTTCATTTTCCAAAAACGACACGGATGCAGAATAGTGTCCCTCATTCAAAATATTCATGGGTACAAAATGTAGAAACAGGTTACAGTTCCACCATATCAATCCTGTCTTATTAATTGGGAAGATGATTTGCAAAGAGTTTTACTGGCAAAGCCCACTGTGTTTTAAGTAAAACAAATAATTTTGAACAACTGATAAGCTATTAACTTTTTCCTTTTCCATTTCTATGTTGCTCATTTTGACTAACCTCATCTTGAACACTGGCCAATTTTTCAGTAGTAGTTACAAATAGACAGCTATTCTGAGTGTCTTTTCCCCCATTTTCCATCTTTTCTTTTTGCTTTCTCTTGTGGTAAACACAAGATCATGTGTTAATGACAGCAGTATCTGCTCACTGAGTTCATAAAAAACATACCACTTCAGATTTTCGGAATCAATGCTTCTGTCTCTTCTATTCCTCAGTACATATACAAATGCTATCAGGTTTGGAATACCACCTCTGCCAAAACTCCTGAAGTGTAGAAAATAGCATATCACAGGAAATTTCAAAGATAGTCTCTGTAAAAATCCCTCAGCAGCTTTGGTAATATGGGAGAGCACCTGTTCATTACCATATCAGCCATGATAGCTGGGCTCAACACAGTCACTACTGATATGGCCACTACCCATAAAGCTAGTGACATCCTAAGAAATTCGACTCCCAGATACCAATCCCATTATACAATCACTTCCATAAATCCCAGAGAACTTCCCAAATTCCTCAAGTTAAAATATCCTGGAGGACAGAGAGAGCAAAAAATAGCCTTGATTTCTCACTGCAATATTTCTTCTTTCTCCTGACATTCTTGGTTGACTCTTTGATTCAAAGGCAGTCCACATCCTTTAGTTAGGAAAAATTGCCCTCATGGTTCAAGAGTCAAAGAAAGTACTGGATGTTCCTGAACATTTGATGCAGGAGCATCCTTGCCGAAGGTCAACAGCTCTGGACATGGGACATCAGGAAGGAGAGGGAAACTTTTGGATGAACTTTTTTGTTATACTGAATAGAAGGAAACAACACACACTTGCAAAGATCAGACCTTAGTGAGATCCTTCTTTTTACAGGAAAAAGATATACTGAGGAAGAAATCACAGCTCCAGATAATCTTCTAGATACAAATCTAGGAGCAGAATTTGCCTTTCTTTTTTTTCTTCACTTCTGTAGTCTGGTAAATACTTTTGAAAGGAATTCATACTTTAGTAAGGACATGAGACACATTATGTAAAAAAAGGTGGGGATGTGGAAAGGAATGATGTTACAACAGCCTCATAAGTCCTGCTTAGGCTATATCTACACCATGGGACTGAGCAGCGTGCCACGGCTCTGTCAGGGCTAAACCCAAATACACATCATTCTCCCTGTGCACTGTTTTCAGTGGCAAGGGGGCTTAGACAAAGGCCAGATGATGACTTGAGCTGCTCAGACAGATTCTGTGTCTGGACAGTCGGGACCAGGACTTAAGGTTGCTCCAGGTTTATACTCCTGCCCCTGCAGGAAGAACGTCCCGGAGACATCCAGAACACATCCTGATGAAGACATCCAGACGACATCCTGATGAAGAGCTCAGTGGGGTTAAGCCCTTCTCAATCTATTGGAATGCCTCTGTTACTAACAAATGAGATCAGTAACACAGGTCCAGCATCAGAAGGGCTCGATCCAGCTGCTACAAGCAGCAAACATGGGGAAAAAAAGCCAGGTGGAAAAACAAAGAAACAAACAAAAAAACACCATGAAACTGAATATTTGTCTGTTTTTGTTTGTTCTTTGTATTGACATTTTGGTGATATTTACATGAATCACAAGAGACATCAGGGCATAAAAGCCAACAGAAAGAAGGAGCTGGAGAAGACCAGTACACAGTGTAAAGCAGGCTAACTTGCCGTACATCTCAGAAAGCCTCAGATGTCTTTACCCCAGTGAGCTCTGGCACTGACTACGATAGAGTTGGTATTAGATAAGCATTCATAACAAGGAAAAGGTTTGCAGAGCTTCACCTCCCTTTACAGTGCAACTCCTCATATGCCTTAAGTTCCACAACATTGCACAGACTTTCATGCTGGAATAAAAGACAAGTATGAAATGAGAGACCAATTAAGAAATGACAGTAAGAAATGAGGTGCAACCCACGGGTGCTGCTAGTAAATCAAGCTTATTTCCATTATCACTACCTATCTGATGAGGGTGAGATGAATTCACCTCCAGAAGATCACCTTTATTTCCCTGAGCAGGAAAATATCAAGAAATATAACAAACAAATAAATCTTCTTTCCAGTGTTATAGCTTCCCAACCCTTTTCTTATTTTCTAAAATCATTTTATTTGTTGCTGTCTGGCTAAGTGTTACAAGTACTGTAATTTTATATTTACTCAAAGTCATAATCCATAGCAGCTGACTGTAGCTCTGATTAATGCCCCAAATCTCTTCTGTACAAGTTCCCACTGCAGTTCATTCTGCAGTACCTGAGCACTCAGCACCATCTCTGGCCAGCTGCATAAAGTACAAGCTTAAATTCAAATAAATAAAAATCCCCAGTATGATATTCACAGGACTCAGAAGAGATTAAGTTGTCATGAAGATTTATAGGCAAAAAGACCCCTGCTCTTCTAGAACATGAGATGCCCCCAGAAGTGAAAAATATGTGAAATCTGGTTTAGCTGTATAAAATACTTCTCTATAAAATTCTGCATTATGTAAAAGACTTTTCAATTTGTGGCTTTGTTTCTCTTTTAATAAAGACAAGCATTAAAATTCATTTCTGTATTACATGTAGCTTCCATCTGTGGGATGGCAATGCTTTCTGCCTTTAGATTAATCTCATTATTTAACAGATGCAGAATGATGGACTAGGCATGGAGAAGCTGTGAGGAAGAAATTGCTACTAGGATTTGAACCCATATTTCCTGCTTGGTTCCTTACCATAATGAGCCAAACCACAGATACAAAGACACATTATTACAGAAGAAAGTATTGGATTTGAGCTTATGAAACCTAATAAAGAAAAATGCCTCCCCCAACCTTTTTACCTCATATTCAAGCCTGTACCTTTCCTTCATAAAGTAAAATGTAAATGTAATTGAAGATAAAGATATGTAGAATCTAGTTTGCATGTCACTTTTGCTTTGAAATCTTCAAAAAAAGTCAAATTTAATCTATTTGGTTGCGTGAGACTTTTTTCAGAGTTGGGGGTTAATAATGTACAAGAAATACTAAAAGACTGGGAATGAAAAATGAGACCCAGATCCCTCAAACTACAGAAGCTGCGACAGGCATACACCCTTCCCACAAACACATAAAGATAAATACATATGTGCATACACATACGAAAAAAAAAAAATCCAGCACGGGTTAGATTGAGCGTTGGTCTCCACAAGTAGTTTCATTCATATCCGCATTTCTTTTCCATGGTCTCAAGTGCATTCTTAGCAAAGTCCAAGAGGAGAACAAAATCTTCAGCTGCATTTGCATGCACACAGGACAAGGACAGTGACCTTGCATCTGTTTGTCTCTGTTACATGTGACAGTATATTTCAGTTGCACATTAAATTCTGATCCCTGACACAAAATGACTCAGAAATTCACATGGAAGCAAACTTAGCACAAGTTTTCCTTTCTGTCCTCATTCTGTGACCTCATGTTTTGAAGCTTTTGAATGTCTTTCTTCCCATTGTGAACTGATAGTCACTTTATTGGTTTAAATGGTTTACCAAAAAGACAATTCACTCATAAGAGAAATTTCAGACTTCAAACCTGTTAAGATCTAAAAGGCCATTTAGAATAAAATTATTATAGCAACCTAAATCATAAAGAACACCACATCAGAAAATGTATTTCTCACTTATTTAAATTTAAATATATAATTATCATGCTAAGCAGCTAGGCATGAAATACCAATGAACCAATCCACTGCATTTTCTCAGATGTCCCAAAGATTTGAAAAAATAAATCTGATTTTTTTTCCTATTATTGCATTAGTCCCTGTCCAACATGGGAAAAGCTTTACTCAGAACTGCAAGCAGAGAAAATGTCACATATTCACCAAGTCTTTTTATTCTAATTCACTTCCTGTGTTTTCCAATTCCTTTCATGTTCTCTTCCTCTTAAGGTAAAATGCAACTGACTTTGAATAGAATGACTTGACTGTAGAAAGCAAATTTAAACATGCATTCTTGAATACTTGAGGTAAGTGGATTTAAAACACAGCATTCAGAACTTGCTTGGAAGCCTGCTTATAATCAGTCAGCTTTCATGTCATCCTGGGACTGCAGTGGTCAGTTGTCCCTTATGACCCATCCCCAGATGATCACAGTCTTCTCTTTTTGAAGGCCTAGCAAGTGTTATTCAAACATGGGCTCATTCCTTCTTGTTTTATTACCTCAGCTCCCTGTATGCTATCCATCCCCCTTCCTCCATTTCTAAGCCTCCTGGGAGTGTCTGTGATCCTTTACTCATGCTCCTATCAGCTCATCTTCAACTGCGTGGTCCCACTCTTTCACTTTCCACATTGCCAAGCACAAGGTCTCTATCCCCCATTCCTCTTTACCACTGTCCCCTTTTCTCATGCCAGGACTCCTGTGCAACCTTTCATTCACATGCCCCATATTTATGTATCTTCTTGCTAAGCAAAAGTTTTCCTCGTGTCTTTCCCCATACTTGAACATTCTTGCTCCCTCTTTGTTCCCTCTCATAACTCTCCTGAGGTTGCTCCTGGACCTTGTGCACCTTCCCTGGGAGGAGGTGGGGAGGAGAGAGACTGGGGGAAACAACTCTCAGACAACATTTAGCCATGCTCAGCTGAGCTAGTAATGCCAGAGGAATTTGAGGGGTCTGGTGAGGAAACTGCTGGCAGTGTGCATGGCATGTCTTCCTTCAACTGGGCTTTTGTACGTCTTTTCTGTATTAGAGATTTTACAGTCTTAAGCCCCTGTAGAGCTGGGGATGATAGGGTACATCATAACAGAGCTCTGGTTCAGTAATTACTCTGTAGGAAATGTGACACCTAAATCATCAGCAAGACTTACAACCGTTATGTCACTCCTCAGGGTATATCCTAATTACAAGTAAGATCTCAAGAAAACAGCATTGTACATGGTGTCTCTCTCATCAGCTCCTCAGCACAACTTAGATACAGAAATGCCATGCATTGCTTAAAAGACCTGTCAGTAAATTCTTATTGTTGGGATACAGTGACAGCTACTTAGCTGGTGCTTATTGCTGTAAGTTCAGTGACTTCACTAAAAGATCATTTGGCCCATATTCCCCTACAGCTGTGTTCTTTTAATTGGCTTTGGATATTTTATAACAGTGAGCATTCCTCTTAGAAAACAGTCATTCAACATGGAAACGATTACTGATGGTAGGACAAACTCTACCATTGATAAACATCCATACTAAATCTGACTATATTTTAGCTGTGTACAAGCATTGCAGATGAGATTGGTCCTTGGCTGTTGTATAAAGAAACAACTCAGACAGAAATTTTGCCTCTTAAGACAATAGCAGAAAGGCAGAATTCATTTCTGGCATTTCCAGTTTTATCTTTTCTTCCCAGTTGTTTGATGCATATCAGAATAAGCACCACAAAAATAGAACCTAAATACACTAATCCTGAAGCCCCATGTAACTCTTACTAATGCCTCTTCTGTCACACAGGATATATCCTCCACTGGCATTTCACAGAGAGGACCATGTGCCAGGAGTGAAATCTTAGAGAGACTGTTCAGCTTTGCAATCAGTATAAATCGTCAAAGCTCCTCCAGATTTGATACTTTTGCATCTGAGTGAAGATGGCCTGCATCTTCAGAGAAGACAATTTGTAGCTGTAGTTTATAAAATCTTTGTATAAAATCTTAAATCATAGAACAATAGCAAGACACTAACTACAAGGCTGCAAAAGTAAGATCTGAAAGGATAGCGTGACAAAGCATAGACAAATGTGTACAACAGAGATAAATGTTTCAGAGCTAAAAAGCAAGTGCTACTCCCTTGACATTTCTTTTCTGTCAAAATATAATTAAAGAATAGCAAAAATGTGTTTCAGCAATTCATATAATTATGTCTCCAGCTGCAGACATATTTGCTTGAAGTGATAAAAATCAAGGCATTCCCAGGTGCTAATGTTGACTAATCAATCTGCTACTAACAGGTAACACACCTTCATCAGAAAGACAGACACATTTTTTCAAATCAGTCAGTGTATCTGTCACTGTATCAGTCAAGAGAAATCAGTATCATAGAAGCATTAGATGCGTACCACAGGCCCTGAATTAATGTGAATTCCTAGAATTTAAAAAAAAAAAAAAAAAAGAGAAAAAAAAATTGTAAAAGTCAACACACCTCCAGTTCCTGCTGGAGATAATATTCTAGATAATGTCCTGATGATAATATTGTTGATCACATTTCTTGAAAAGCCTGCCTCATACTGTTGCATATTATTCAACAGAGGGAGAAATTATGAGCTTAGACATGCAGAACTGTCTTGATTCTGCTTTGGAGAGACAGCAACAATATTTGCAGCTGTTCCTTGCCTGTATGCTCCTTTCCAAAACACATAACTTTTCAAACCTGTGACAACTCCCAAAGATTCAGTGGAGGGAATAAGCATTTTTACCTAAGCTACCTGATAACATACTGTCACGCAAATTGATACCCCCTACCAACCTTGGTGGAAGAGTTTTTTACCTTTCCTTTCTTTGCCCCTTACTCAAAGTGGAATGCATCCAAGAAGGGAGAATAGCAAAAAGAATTTTGAATGCACAAATGAGTAAGTGAAAATCACAGCAGACCCTAGCTAACTATTTACAGGGCATGTTACTTTGCCTTGCAAGCACTGAGGAAATGTAGGAGGCTCCCCTATGGTCCTTCAGGACAATACTCTGCTTTCTTCATGTCTCTGCCCTCCACTCTCAAATCTGGAGCCGATCATAGCTAGGAGATTCAGAAAAACTGTGTAAAAGTATGCGCCAACTGGGAAGAGCCTGGGAAGTCTAGTTTCTGCTCTCAGGATTACTTCTGATCTATTGCTTACTATAGGGAACCCGGCAGGATGTATGTAGAATCTGCATCACTCATGTTGATCCTGCTCTGGAAATGCAGCACCACAGCAGTGAAAGCACTGAACACACTGAAGATCAGAAAAGAAGATACCAAGTTAGATAAAGTGCCATTGTCAATAGGGTGAAAACAGCGATAGACTTTAGGATCCCACATTGTGATCAAGTTCTTGCTTTAAATATCATAGCTCTTTTCTACATGCATCTTCTCTTTCCCTATAGAAATCTTCCATCTGAACAGCACAAAGGGAAATCTCCAGTTATTTCAGTGTTGTTCTTATGGTACTCTTCCTCTCCATTAGACATTTCTAACTGTTCCTTCAATGACTCCACAACACTAGTTACCTCATTTATTATAAATCTGATGGAAGGGTAGTAAGAGAACAGCAACCTGGCTTGCTGATCAGACAAGCAGTCTAAGGCAAAAGTTATGCTAAGAGAACAAAAAATTCAGAAAAACTGAAATATTTTTGTTATCGAAAAGGTAGGTAAATAAGCAGAGTTCATTAACTCTGTAACCATCACTGATTGCTCTTGGGATGTATGATTAGTTGCATTTTTAATTCATGTACAGATAAAGGGTCACATTATGAAAAGTGGTTTCTATTAGCCATGGAAATACTATGATTCTTTTTTTTTTCTTCACAATAAAAGTAATGCTTAGGGAGTCCATTAAATGAATCCAATTCAGCAAAACTCTTAAACAAATGTTTACACTGTAGTGATGCTATGTACAAAAAGACAGCATACATTTCCTGTACTTCCAAAATGGTTTTGAAATACCTACTTTAACAGAAATATATCCAACCACTATACACACACACAAAAAAAAGTTGTTATTGTTTTTCTTTTTCTTTTCCTGCTGATGAGCAATCATATTGGCAAACAAACTGATCATCCTTTTGTTCTGCACTTCTGTATTTCTATGGAACAAGTCATATTTAGATGACTGGGGCTCCACAATGCTACTGAGCTTAATAGTAATATTAGTACTAACAACTGTCTGATCCTTGCTCTCAAAGATATCCCCTTTCACATGCAGTGACAGCTGTACACTATCTTCACCCAAGGGCAGCTTCTTGTACCAACATATGCAAGGAAAGTGAAGGAAAGGCATTTTCTACCAACCCTAACCCAAGGCTGCACAAAGACAGAAAGCTTTTCAATGCTACTCACACTCCCTGAACATCACATGGAGTTCAGACCATACAGCAACTGATCCCACCTTGAATCCCACCAAGCTACATATCAGCAACCTATGCTATAGCATCCATGTTCTCAGAAGAGAGCAGATGGACAGAAAATGGTGCACTGACCTTCTAGATGTTTTCAGCTAATCCAAAAACATCTTGCTAGACATCAGGTCTAGAGGCAGAATTAAATAAAAACAGAAACAAAACAAAACAAAAAGTTCAATACCTTTGGGTTTCTTTGTTGCCTTATAATTAATTTTCTGGCCAGACAGACAAAGCTGATAATACTTCAACTGTATGAACTTTCCTTAGCAGGTAGTGCCTCAACACAAAGGCACAAGCAAATAAGAAAAGAAAAGTTGACTGGGGCTTTTTATGTTAATGTTAGTGCATAATGTTAGTGCATAATGCATAATGTTTTTATGCACTTTTGAAAAAGAATACGAGGTAAAAAATTAGAAATTGGGGATAGCTTGTTTTCCCATGAGTCAAAGACATCAGCTCTTGTCTTTCCATGTCATCTTGCTATCAATAAGCTGTTGCTAGGATGTGAATGTTTCCATGGAAATGCGTGAACTCTTCAGCTTCACTAACAGCGCTGTTACCCCCCCCATCCACCCCCGCCCCTTCTCTATCTCCTTCTTTCCTGAGACTGTTTATTTTATCTTAGCTCTGGAACAAATATGGAATTGAAAATAGAACAAGATGGGCAAACCCTGTACCAGGCTCAGACCTAGGACAGCCTGAGGACTGCCTTGTGACTGCAGATAACGTCACGGAGTAGAGGCTGTGGCCTCAGCCATAGTTTGAGGCTGCTTTCTTTTATTTCAGATTTCTGACATGGAGTAAAGCACTCCATCACGCTTGGAAAGTGGCCTGAAATCTGAAAGGAAGCAGCGCATTGAGAGGAAGGTGAATGTTAAGTGCTGGCACTCTCTCTCTTCCGCTGGGTTTGGAGGATTTCGGAAGGCAGAGGCTCTTGTGCAGGTGCTCCACTGAGGCAGAGGCCGGGCTGTGATTGCCACCTGTTGGGTCTGAAATTGCAACTGCAGGGCTGGGAGCTGGGGTGGCCCAGCCGGGGCCCGGCTGCCTGTTGCCCGGCTGCCTGCTGCCTGCACCGCTGCAGCTGGCAGCCCGCAGCCTCCCCGTGGGCAGCTGCCAATGCCCGAGGCAACACAAGAGCTCCTGGTTCACAGAGGACAACAATAATAATCGTTATTATAATATGAAATAGCAAGAATAGAAGTTATTATTATTGTTATAATTTATCTGTCCTATCTCCCTAAATTTCAGACTCACGTCAGGAGATGGCACAGCCACAGGGCAGCTAGTGACCCAGGCTGGCTGAACAAACTTCCCTTTCAAAGACCTTTCTTTCTCAACTTTCTTCCTTTGCTTACTATCCAAAAGTTGCAGAGTAACTGCTTTCCTGTGCGGTGTTTCGCTCTGTTCCAGCATACAACCCCCGCAGCATCCCTCCCCACACAACTTCCTTCCTCACCCCATGTGCATCCTCTCTCTGTGGGGAGGGACAGTCATTATCCAGCGTTCAGAGTAACTCATGCTTCAACTTGGTTGGCAGGTGCCTATTTTGGCTTGACAAGCTATTCAAATAAACAAACATTAAATCAGTAGTAGGTGTAGAAAAGACAAGAAGCTCCTTTACTTCCTCTCTTCTCCTCTCTGTGTATAAAGAAGGAAAAAAATCTCAGAAGGGAATTTGTTTACTGCAAATCTCCTTCCTTATGCAATGCAGACAATGGAGGCTGCATCTATCATTTCTATTTCTCCTCTTGCTCTGTTGTCTACAAACAAAGCAAAAGGAGTTAGGAAGATATATGACAAAAGAGGAAACTGAAGTGAGACTTCTTGGCTTGCAATTGAGTGTCTGAAGCATTCTGGGAGCAGTTGGCAGCACCACAAGCTGGGTCTAAACTCTGACACTTCACCTTTATTACTAAGAAACTTTTAGCTGAGTTGCCTTGATATTCCTTTCAAGACACTTGCAGGCCATCCAGTTGTTCAGTCATTATCTTCATCTTGTCAGACTAGTCATCCTGTATTCAATTTTGGATATTTCTTAGCTGGTGGGCAAATCCAGAAGGAAGAGGACAGTAAAAAGTGTCAGAAAAATCATACACAAAAAGGTAGGAATTAGCTAGAAATTTTGATTCGGCATACAAGAAGTTCTAGATAAGGCAATCAACAAAATCCTCATCTCCACTTGCTTCTTTGCCTGCATTCATCAGATGACTTTCTAAGAAGCAATGAGTGACACTATGGTCCTTGGGTGGTGGAAGTCAAGGATAACGTAGATGATCAGCCATGCTAGGAATGAGATCAAGAAACTTATACAACACTTATATTCTATTTTAGGATGGATCAATTCGATCAAAATTGAGAGGTATATTATTCTGTTTTTCTTAATGTCAGGGAAATACATTTTCAGAGGCCAGTCTATGAGCTTTTTACATCCCATAGCTTCTTTCTCAAAATGCTTGCATTGCAACTTGTGCTAGACTGTAAAATACACCGGGTTTTTTGGTGGGTTTTGCATGTGTATGTGTGTGTGTTTTTCTTAAGAATAATGCATAAATATTTCTGGCACTGAGCACTTTGCGTGTTTTGTTTGCCAAGTGGTTTTGACAGCTTTCCTTGATAATGAGACAATGTTTTTTCTTTAAATTACTCCATTTTCTAGACAGCTACCTTAGGCACAGAGAGTTTCCTACAACAAAAGTGTATTTATGGAACTACATTGCTAAAATATTAATGGTCTGTTACTGACTTTCATCATTTAGCTACTCCTGTGCTTTCTGCAGTTACTTCTGCTCAGCTGAGACACCCCCACTCAGAGGCTTGTTACAAGCACATAGTCTGAGCTCTCATCAGCATCCTTGGTACCAATAACCATTACCTTCCCTCACTTTGATAAATCTGCCGTTAAAATGGTTTTCAGTCGTTCTTCCCCAGAGGCCAATAAATTAAAAGTAGATCAGTCTCTCAGCCATATACCTATTTAAAGTGTTTATAACCCTAAAAATACTGTTGCCCAAGTTGCAAAGTTAGCACAGGTGCTTTTACCAGTGACAGTAATGCTGATCTTATGAGGCCACTTGGCAATATTTATTTATTTCTCATAGGTATTACCTTGATAGTTGGCATAAGGCTCTCTTTTACAATAAACGTCAACTGAAGATGCTGATTTATGCCAGCTGCAGATCTAACATTGCATAGTTGATAGGTCACAATGAAGCAAATGGTGGTGGAATAAGTTATGTGACGGTAAGGTAGAACATCAGTCATAATCAGGTTGCTAAAGAGCTGGGGGGGCATGGGGGGATAATGTTACTGACAGAAACAACTCATAAGGGTGCAAGATAAAAGCTGAATACTCTCAAAATTTCCTTTAGCAGTGAGAAATGCATTAAATTGTCAAAGGCATTCAGATCCTTTTGACTACTTAGCAAAATTTTGCTATTTATCCACTTTCAGACAATTTGATATGAATAAAAAGTGGGTCAGCTTAAGATGTGACGTAATTTATGCTCACAGCTGACCATTTGTAGTGCATATAAAGGTAAATTATATGCTAGAATTTGGTCTAAATTCCACACAGGACAGTGAGAATCCTGCAATGGACTTTGATGGGCTTTGGAATTCCCTTTACAATGGAATAAGAAGTATTGAAAGTAGGAAGAAGCACTAACTAAGGATAACACTTTTTGAACGGAATAAAGCAAAGGCTTGCATTAAGTTACTAAGCAGGAGTTATGCATGAAACTCAAAAGCAGAGGGTACCAGGTATCACCCCACTGCAGACCAACGATATGAAAGACTCACTAGGTCCTTCACACACCATCATGGGAACACTACTGGAAAAATAGCTGGGAGAATCCAAGGTTGTCCTCCCAAGCCAGAGATAGTAAGTGAATAATAGCCTGTGCTGCTCCCACAGCTGCAGTGTTCCTGTACACAATCAAGCTAGTTTAAAGCAAACCTGACAAGTGCTTTCAGCTGCCACTCTGCCACAGGGCATAAGCACACTTTGGCTTTCCACTACAACTTGTGGTTCTCATCCTTCATGCCTGGAACATGGCACTAAAACCTCTCTTTGTGATCTGGCAGAATGCATCCACAAAACTGACGGTACAAACCCAATCTTTTCCTTGCACCTCCCCCAGATCCCTGCCAATTCTTGACATATTCTGACATATTCTTGCCTTCATATTCTCTTAAAGCAACATCACCATGGAGAAAGTAGATAAAATAATATGGGATTTAAAAATTAGTGTCACGTAAATGAATTTAGATTGATAAACATTAAAATACATAAACACAATCTTGTAGGCTTTGCACAATGTCACTATGAGGAAAGTCAAGATTTCTACCAAAAGAGGTAATTTCACTGTTGAATGAGTACAGAGGAGCCTTTCAACGTTACAGCCTTTCGACAAGGGAAGAATTTGGAAAGGTTCTGAAAGGAATTTTAATGTTCCTAGCTCAGTTAAATACATGTTCTTATGACTTCTAATGTTCAATTCACCTACCTAGTTATAAACTCCCTTGATTTATTACTTATGAAGTGGGACTAATTAATCGCAACAGCTTTAAAATATATTTAAACATATTTCACCTTAAACTGTTGAGGTATGTTTTTTCAAACTGAACACTACTTAAATGAAGTTTTTGTCTGTGGATAAATCAAAAAAACTTGAACCTATTCACAGTATTCTTATTTGATGATGGAATAACGGCATTGACATGAACTAAGACAAGCCCAAGGAAAAAAAAAAAATAATAATAATAATAATAATAATTGAATAATACAAAATAAATCTACACAAAATCTTTCTATCTTACATTATTTCCAGTATGTGTCCACCCTTCTTGAATATTTTGCTTTCTTCAATCAAGTCAGTTTGTGCAAGATAAAATTAATGTTGTTTTACTACCAAGCAACCTGATGTGCGTTTATTTGTTTTCTATAAGTTTATAATTTCTCTACTCCATTTCTTCATCCAGGGCTGTCATTGAAGAAAAATTGTCCTTTTATCTACCTCCATGGACTCTTCTTTCCTGAACGCAGTATTCCAGAGCAATTCCAGAGTGTCTTTTAAAAAGACTGAACATTTCCCATTTGTACTGATAATATTTAATCTGAGACTTTACAGAACAGCAGTTGGGTTCCATTAATGCAGGACATTTTCAATTCATAGTCACCCCATGACTAGATGGTATCTCCCGACGTATTTTTCAAGTGATTAATTCAAAGTTTATCTTAGAAACCCTCTTTACTATTCCCTAAATTCATGACACTGTATTTTATGTTATTAAATTGCATCTTAGTTCTAGTACTAGAGTCTTCGGTGTCATCCAAAAATACCTTACATGATATTCTGCTTTCTTTTTTGTTTGTTTGTTTTATTGGGGTTTTGTTCGTTTGGGTTTGCGTTTGCGTTTGGGTTTGCACTGGGCCAAGCTTTGTACCTTCAGTAAGTTTCAGTAGCCTTCCGCTCCTTAGGGACCATTTGCCATCACCCAAAATGTAGCTTTGTGAGATAAATCAATGGGAATGATTCAGTTTGTCTACTCTGAAACCAGAGAAGGTAGAAATTAATCTTACTCTATATTTATGTTTCCTCTTCCCTTTTAATTATAGTTGCTAGTACAGAATGGTTGATTACAGAAAATTTCACCACTTCTTCTATTCTGTAGAGCTATTTAAAATATAATACTCCTCATTTGGAAAAACAAGGTTCATTTGATGACTGGAATATTAGAAATGCCGAAGTCTACCCTCTGCTCTACTGTTGACCTTCTATATAACCTCAGGCAAGTCATGCCATCACGGGATAGTTCAGGAAAGGAGAGAGAAACATTTGTCAGAAGTGAATTTTGCATATTTAACTCTATCTGGAGGCTGAGGTTGAACTATGTTCCCAAGGTTCCTTTCAGCCTTACATTTCCATGGAGTAAATCTACTCCCCTGTGTATTCATTTTTACTCTACCCAGGTCTTTATCAGTCTCAGCAAATCTTGCTTACCTGTTACCAGTACAGTGTCTTAAGTGCAGACTTTTGTTATGCTTTTAGGCCACACAGTCCACATTTCATCATCTCCAATACAATTCACATACTTTCTGCGGATAACATACAGTTGTCATACAGAAAGGTTAACAAATAGTTTTTGTGTGTGTGTGGTTTTTGTTTGTTTGTTTTTAATGGATTACCATACATTATTGTATATAATTCTGTATTATTTAAAAGTGTCTGAAGTTCTGATGAACTTTAATCAGTCACAAGTATCAGCTTATCTATGGTGACTTGGGTAGTAATTATGTTTCTCATAGAAGTTCAATAAAAAGCCTTAGTGTATGATGTAAGTTCTCACTTTGAAACAGATCTTATCTAGATACTATTGGCAAGACTGGTCTTTTTTATTCTGTGTTCTGTTATTATTATGGAAGGCAGCTCTTGCGTTTTTATCTGATAGGGTATTGTTTGTAAATTGCTTAGTGAATGCAGCCTCTGAGAAAAGAATATTAAAGAGGAATTAGGAGCCAAGATAGAATATTATCAAGAATGTGGCTTGGTAGTTTAGTGGCTTGAGCACTCAGATTAAAGTTAGGAGTCCCAGGCTCCCATCCCGTCCTGGTTCCAGTCTGCAGACCATTTGTGTATTTTAGTCACTGACTGCTTGATTTAAAAGACCCAAGTGACTATTGAAACAGGAGCCCCAAGCTTTTTATCTCCCAGATGACCATCCTAAACATGTTGCTAAAGATCAGACCTTGCCTTTTACTTTCTTTCACTACTACCCTTGACTGTTTTATGAGTTATGTCACAACAGTAACAGAAAAGCCTGACAGTATTTTCCTAAGAAAAAAGCAGAATCCTTGGAGGAGGAAAATGCGGATGCCTGTTTTCAGGGAGAAGTGGCAAGTAATGGCAGTTGACGCAGAACTCCACATACGTGTTGTAACCATGGAGCTCTTGCTTAGCAAGGGGACGCCTGTTCAGAAAGAGTGCAGTGGTCACTGCAACATCACCTGCAACCCAGGCACCGTGCTCTGAAATTGCGTACAAGATCAGACTCAGACTAGACAGAAGAACGCTTTTAATGGCATCTCTTATGGTCTTTCTTTACTTTGTAGTAAAATAAAAATGTTATGTTGTCTGTGAATGCACCTCAGCAGAGAGAAAAGCTGCTAAAAGTGTAGGGGTGGCAACTGGATGCCAGTTGTTTCTTTTAGTATTCTCAGGTAGCTGTCAGCAGGAATGGCTACAGTGAACTTCCAGTCAGTGCCAAAGTCCAACCTTAATTCTTAATTTAGATGTCTATTGTGTCCTTTCACAGATTTTACAGAAACCTAGCATTACTGTAATATATATACCTCTATACAATACCATCTCTGAATCATGCACAACAGCTAGCTATAGTGGTTAGCAAGTCTCCCTTTTCCTATTTTTAGTAGGTCATAACCACCAGAGAAAACAGAATTTACAGATCTTTTTACAAAAAAACTAAACATAGAGTAACATTCTTTCCTGAATTTCTGCTACATTAAACAAATTGTAAATATTGAATGCTTACTCTCTGCTTGTCACATGCATCAGCCTTTTCTGCACCTATCCAAAACTCAGCATTTCTCCCTCCCCTCACAATCCTTCTATCAAAAAATAGAAGAAGAAGAAGAAGAAGAAGAAGAAGAAGAAGAAGAAGAAGAAGAAGAAGAAGAAGAAGAAGAAGAAGAGAAGAAGAAGAAGAAGAAGAAGAAGAAGAAGAAGAAGAAGAAGAAGAAGAAGAAGAAGAAAGGAAAAAAAGGTGCATGGAAAGCTGATTAGATTCCTAACTAGCCATCAAAGAATGTCAGTAGTCATATATTTCAATCAGTAAACAAAGAGCAATTTGACCTCAGAAGGAATTATTTGCACAGAAGAAATATAAAACTGGGTCTACTTATTAATTCATTTCTAATGTTTGTTTCAATACTGCAGAAAAATTTCAGAAGAGCTCCCTAATTATTTCCATAATATTTGGCACACATCTGTTTGGCAAAAAAATAAATCAAGAATTAACAGTAACAAATGCTCATTTTTGTATTCCTAGCTTTCCATTTCACCATGTAAACACACATAATCAAAACTGAGTTTATATCCCCTTTTTAGGGAAGCTCTCAGTTCTATTTTCTTTCTTACAGTGCTGTCACTCATAAATTCCATGCCCTAAAGTAATCTCCACTGTTTGTGATATTAAAATGTAAAAACTCAAAATAAATCTCTCACACACATACCAAAAAAAAAAAAAAAAAAAAGTCTTTACTTTATCTTAGGTTAGGAAAGATATCAATTTCAGGTAACTACATGAATTTATGAATAAAATCATGAGAATTCAAGAACAAATATGTAGCATTTCGATATATGGAAAATAAATAGTTTACAAGGTTATTCTGGATTATTATTTTTTTTTAATACAGAAATTTCTCTTGCAACGAATGTGAAATACTATTTGTCTAGACATTTTTGAGCATAATCCCAGAGAAAAATTTTACACCACAGCTTTCTTTTCCTTTCCATATTTCCTAATTGTTTAAGATGTAATGGGGCATCACTATACATCTTACTTATGAAGACATATTTCAGCACATGTCAAAGAACTCATTTGCCAAAATGTTTTATAAAAGCAATGCATTAAAGGCATCCATTCTTTGTGGCACATCCAATGTCTCAGAGGTGGCTGGTGCCTTGTATGGCTGCTTATAACTATTGGCAAAACTAAGCTGATTTCTACAGCTGTACGAACATGCTTGAAAAAGGGTGGAATGGTGTGGGAATACAACACCCATTAATTTTATTCTTTTGCTATGAACAAATAAATCTATTAGCCATTTTCAGAGAAGCATTTAGAAAAATGTGGCAATTTCTATTTCCAAAATACTACATTTTTAAAAATATATAAAGTAGCATAGCATTTCTTACAAAGCTTCATGTTCTAATTTCATTATAACTGTTGTCCATTTCAACTATTCGCTACTATTTATTAATATAACTGAGTTTATGCTGCATTGTTGCCTTACTGAAAATTTGTGTTTGTCTCTGTCTATCATCCAGTAGTCTTCATTAGGTTGAGAACTGTAATGCCTTTGAGAGCTCTGCCCCTCTGTACAGCCTGGCTCTCAGGTTCAGAAGTTATTACAACTGAGGACAAACGAAGTCTCATTCCCTTAGAAAACAGGGAAAAAACATTAACTTTAGATGGTATGTGTAAAGCAGTTCTTTTAAATCAGATGAGAAAAGACCATAATATCACCCAAGGCTTTGTTCCTCTCTGGAAATAATATATGTGCCATACTACCATGTACAAGAGTTTTGAAGAGTGAGATACTGCTAGTCAGATGTTATCAGCTGCCATCAGCTAATTCTTAGAGTGAAAGATACATTCTGATCTAGTTCTATATAATAGGTTTAGTAAGCAGCCTTTCTTTGGACTGAATGGAAGGAAGAAATAACCCCCTTGATGATATGGTGAAGCAGCTACACACGGCAGAGCTACCCAGTGTTCAAGGTGGGTATTGAAAACACCAAACTCAGGAAGGAACCAAGGCGATGGTTTTCGAACCTTGAAAATTGCCATGGTGATTTAGCTATACTGTGCTCTCCAATACAAGGAACACTTGGCATGAAGAAATAATAATAATAATAATAATAAAAATAATAATAATAATAATAATAATTAATAATAAGCCCAGACCTCTATAATGAGTGCACATAATCACAAAACGAGAGTAGATTAGCCTGGAAGGGAACCAAGGAGGTCTTCTGGTCCAGCTGAAAAGCAGGACCAGGGTACAGCAGGGCTTACTTTGACAGCAAACCAGACCTTGTCCTACTATTAATTATGTTCTGTAGCATTAATCTTATTATTAAATCCTTCGAGTAGAAACCATGAATCAGTCAAAGAATAAGCTAACTGTTCTGGCCATGGAGACAACAATAAATGAGCAATGGTGATGAATGCTTTCATGATCTTTTTTCCAATAACCTCGCATAAATGTACTCCAGTTCTGGAAATTTGCTTCCTACTACTGTACTCCATAGGAAGAGAAGAAAAAGATGACATATACTGTTAGTGTCCTGTTTAAAATTTTATAAAGCATGGGGTATACTATCAGCATTTCTCTTTCATGCATCAGTGAGCACGTTGCAGATGTCATAACGTTCAATTTGACTCTCTTCAAATTTTTGCCCATGTGGCAACTCCAACCCCTGGTAACCAGAACCAGGCCCATCTTGTTCTCAAACAAAACTTGAACTGAAATTTCTGGAAGGACTGAACCTTCAGTATCAGAAGTCTACCTACTGACTCAACTTTTTCTTTACTTTACCATTTTTCTCTAAGTTTTGTGTGTTTGATTTCATATAACAAAGTATCACATAGGCATCCCATATGACAATTAAGAGTTTGAGCCAGAAGCTGTTGAGACACCCTACATTTATCTCTGCTTTTGAACAACATTAAACTATAAATTAAGGAAAACAGGGCTCAAAATGTCTGAATAGAGAAAAAAAAAAATAAAAAGGTAAAACATTGAACTATAAATGGCCATAAAGAAAAAGAAGGTAGCTTTTCTAATATATGACTCCCTAATCAGGATTAGTTGTTGATGCATGATGGGTCAGTGACATCCTCTAGCTTTTCTATGGCTCTCCAGTTCTGAAAATCCTGTGAGCTCTGTAGGCAAGCCTTAGCTGTCCCTGAGGAAGACAATCCACTGCAGGGCTGGAGAACTGGCCCAGGCATTCTGTCTTCCTGTCTTGCCTGTGACACAACAGACCCCAAAGCATCAGGCAGGGCAATGGCCCATTATATTGCTTCGGCTCCATCGTATGCCTCCAAGATCAGGTTTACACTTCGATTACTAAGCTACCTATAGATTTTGTGCTTCAAAAAGCATTTGTCTATTACAGTATAAAACAATTCCATCAGGTATGAAATTGGACCTTTGGAACAAAACCAAGTATCCTCCCTTTACATTTCCACCCTGTGTTTGACTCAAGTCCACAAATCAGGAAATGCTCAAACAAGAATCTTACTATACTGAATGCAATAAATTGATATCAATTATTCTGTTGATTAGGCTACTGAAATGATTGAGTGATAGAGGTGAATTACAAAAAAAAATTCCTTTATTCTAAAAAATGGTAACCTACCTGGATAAACTTCAGGCACCGTGTAATACATAGACATAATCTATAGCTATTGGATTTGGGAAAAAGAATGGCTCGATGTAATCACATCCTTCAAAGGAATCTCTTCAGTACAGTTGCTTCTATTACTTGTTTGTGCATTGAATAGCAGTTAAAATTTATATCATTAGTGATGGTGTGCATAATAACTTACAGCAAAAATAAATGTGAGGAGAAAAAATAATTTAAAAGTCAGAAGTCAGAGTCATATTTAAAGTTAACTTGTAAAGGTAGAAAATTTTGCCTAAGATCAGAGAAAAGTTTCAAGGAGGTGTGTGGAGCATGCAGGAAACTCACCCTATATACAAATTAATTGTCAGAGGAATACAACTTTGACAAAGGACTATTCTTTTATAATCATTAACATAAAATCATCATAATCTATATAAAGTGATTGGATACAGTTTTGGTGAAATAACATAAAATGTGTCCATTGCATTTTTTGCAGTCAGGCTAGTTCTACCGACTTTTTTGCTGGTGGAAATCCCTGACTCACCTCTTCTTCATGCCTCATAGTTTCCCAGTCATCAAATTTTCAACTTCACTAAAGCTAACCTGACATAAACCACTTGAAACAGTTGATCATCTATGCTACATTGCTGCTCATCTCATTCTGTCTCCAGTGGTTGTCATGTATTATTTCCTATATTGTCCAACAGTAGCTGCTGCAATTAAGACTACTAGAAAAATTGGTTTAAATGCATAAGTAATACAACTACCTGAAGAAACTTCATGCTTTGTTTATTTTTAGATCCAGTCCTGATTTTAATTAACCTAAACCATGTAATTTAAATAGGAAGTGAACGCATGGATACTTGTCTAGATGAATTCAGGAACACAACTACCTGAAGAAACTTCGTGCTTTGTTTATTTTTAGATCCAGTCCTGATTTTAATTAACCTAAACCATGTAATTTAAATAGGAAGTGAATGCATGGATACTTGTCTAGATGAATTCAGGAACTCATGTACTAAGGTCACAGCTTTCTTAACATTCATAAAACATGTCAACAGATTTGATTTTTTTTTTTCCAAACATGGGAGCAATTCAAATAACACCAAAAATTAATCCATCACTGGGCCTTTGCTCATGCAGTTAACAGCACTCTCTTCATGAGGAGAAACCCAGTGAAGTAAGACTTGTAGTCCTAAGCCAGTTTTCCTCAAGCTGTGAGGTAGGGGCAAAAAAAAAAAAGGAAAAAAAAAATCCCTAAAATGAAGAGATCGCTTTTCCTTTTTTGAACATTGATTGCCTAATATATTTATTTACAACCCTGAGAGTCCCATGTATTTTCCCACTTGTTTTCTTAATGGAACAGCAGATGAGGACACACCTAGCTAATTCATCCAGCTTTGTCATGGTAAAGGACAAAGCTGAGCAAAGTCTAGGTGTAGCTTTAGCAACAAACATAGTCTGACTGCATCAGTTATGGGCAGGAGAAACATACTTCTACTTCAGGAGCTACTTACAGTGATAGCACTCGCTGTTTACTTAAAGCATGCTGAGGCAAACCAGACGGTCGGAGTGTTTGGTTGCATACCAGCACTCAGGAAACTCCTCCATCCTGCAGGCTTCACATTGCAGCACTCCAGCTTGAGACCTGGGGACAAGTCTGTGTGGTGTGAGCTTCTTCCAGCTTCTGTAGTCTAGTCTGAGCACTTTTAAAGCCAAAGCTACACATTCTTTGCATTTGCAGTGCTGCCCAGTTACAAGGAGTTTGTAAATTCATAACCGACACTGAAACAGCAAATAGGGAATGATTCTTCACTGTTTCATTCATTACAAGAAGAATGACCTGTAGTACTGCCCTGAAGAACTGAAAAAAAAAACAACTTCAATTCTTCCAGCTGCTACAGACTTGACAAAATGTGCTGTTAGTTTCATGCAAACCAGAAGCAAAACAGAAAATCCAAACACTGGCGTCTTTGCAATGGAAACTATTTAAGTTCAGATTTGACAGTGGCATGACATCAGATTAATCAGAAAACCAATTACAGGTCAGCAAGTCACTGTTAAGAATGCTTATGCAGTGGATGGCAAACTGGCAAAAAAAAGCAGAATCTCATACAAGAAGACATTTGATTTTCAGAAATGTCTGCATGCCTAATATTATAGTATTAAATATTTGAAAATCATTTAACTCCATCCTTAATTACATTGGCTACTGGCAATCATGATGCAATGGTAGAGGAAGAGACACTGACATCTGCAAATATTGCATTAAATACAGATAAGTGTTAATGCATTTCAGACAAGAGACAGATAAATACAAAATGTCTGCAGTCCAATTTTGTTGTTATTTACAGCTGACTGTTTGTTATGAATATGTAAGAATAAAGACAGGTGTAGGCTGTTTTCAGACAGAAGAAAATATCATTACTACATATCATACTTAGTTGTCTATGAAAAAAATGCAAGGTTACAAATGGGAGCCAGGGAAGGCTCACTGACAGTTGCTCCTGGATTATTATAGCTCATTATTACCATATTTATAATAATAACCCTTCCACCTAGAAAAGAAATATGGTTGAAGAATAAGAAATCTAAGCATTCATAAATAGCACTGCAGGACAGTGACAAGACAATTGACAAGATCAATTCCTCACAATTTCTTTTTAGAACACATCAGTAGATATGTAGCAGGTACCAGCTTCAAAATGAGCAAAATGACATAATTCTCATATAATGGACTGTTAAATCATTTACTACTGAATGCCATGAATGTTAAGAGGTTGCATAGGTTCAATGGGGATTAGATGAATCCAAGAAAAAAATAAGTCAGAGTTAGCAAATGCAAAAACACCCCCCCATCTCAGGAAGTCCCCACGTGAAAACCTGTGGAAACCAGAAGAAAATCTGAGGAAGCACTAGAACTGGAAGCTCTGAGGATAAAAATAAATAAATAAATAAATAAAATAATAAAAAAATCCACAGTGTACCACCGCTGTGGTGCAGACCGGCTTTGATTACAACTTTTTGTTTTAAAATTACTATTAGAGAAGATGAGGCTATGAAGGGAAGGGGAAGGGAGGGGAGGGGAGGGGAGGGGAGGGAAACAGAGATTGTGTAGGACAGCAAATGAATTATCTCTTTTCCATCTGTAAAACCATACAAAGTATGTCATGTGTTGTATATATTATGCATTTCTCCACAGGTAGGCCTTCTCTCTTGCATTTCCTTTTTTCCCCTTTCTTCTACTCTTAATGTTAGAAATAAATCTCACAAGTTCAGTGGACTTTGTAAGAGTGGCAAGCGAGGGCCAAAAGGAAAGATAGGTCCATCTGTATATTAATGCACATCAAATGAAGTGATAATACCCACGCCTATACATCATTAAAGATTGTTCTGGGTTAACAAACAAGCTCTTTATAAAAAAATGAATGGTTTCCAGCCTGTAGGGTACAAAACTATTGGTGCCTCAGCCCCTTTACCCTTTACCACACAAATATCCATTAGACAGAATGAGCAGATCCTTTAAAAAGGAGATACTGGGTTGTTCTAATAGCACTCTGGGACAGAATCAACACTTCATTCTTATAAAAATTAAGGTCTCTGATGCTGCATAAAGCTACTTTATTCCGATATTTTTCTATCCCACCAACAAAAGCTCAAATCAATAGGAAAAAATAACTAGATATTTATAGTGAGAAGGTACTCCCTTCATCCAGTAACATATGATGACAGATTACGTTATTAAAGTATTTTGATTTATTTGTTCATTGTAGTTCTTTAAAAATAATAAATAAATAAATAAATAAGAGAAAGATGTAGGGCAACATGTACCAAGCAAGGAATCAGTGCCAGCACCTTCCAAGCATACCTGCCAGAAGAACCAGGTGGTACAGTGGGCACCCAATGCTCCACTGAGGACAAAGGTTGATACCTGAATGCATGTTGATAGATACAGCATCTTCTTTCTACATAGGGAGTATGTCCAGCCCTAGTGTAAGGTACAATCCCTTTGTGTATACACTGGTGTCTGGAAGCAGAAGTGAAGAATAGCAAACAACTTTTATCAGCACAACTTAGCAAGCGACATCAGGTCAACTGATCTTTTCTCCAATTCTTTCTCAGCCCCACACAGACGATGAGACTGAAATCACCTCCACTCAGTTGTTGCAGTTTATCTGCATCCCTTTCCCCAGGGCTTCAACAAGCACCAGAAGTTGGTACCATATTGCACCACAAACTTCAAGAGAAATCAGTACCAGCTGTCTTGAAAAGGCACAAGTCCACTGGCTCCTCCAAACCTACCTCACTTTACACCTCCTAGTGCAAAAGAGCTAGTCTTTCCAGCTTTACAATTATAAGGAAGAAAAGAGAGAAATAAACTTAAGCCAAACATTTGTTACCTCAGCCTGAAAACCTCATGTAAAAAGTCAACCAACTTAAGGGAAATGATTAAGGTAATGCAGGGTGGCTAAAATACTTTCAGATTATGCCAAAACATGCCAAGACATGGCATGTTCTCATGGGCAAGTTATCATAGAATCACAGACTGGTTGAGCTTGGGAGGAACCTCTGATGGTCATTTGGTCCAACTCTCTGCTCAAGCAGGGTCACCCAGAGCAAGCTGCCCAGGACCTTGTCCAGGTGGCTTTTGAAGATCTCCAAAAAGTGAGAGACTCCACAACCTCTCTTGGCAACCTGTGCCAGTGCTCAGTCACCCTCACAGTAAAGAAGTGCTTCCTCATGTTCAGAGGGAATCTCCTGTGTTTTTTTGTGCCCATGGACTCTCATCCTGGTACAGGCACCACTGAAAAGAGCCTGGTTTTGTCCTCTTTGCACCCTTCTTTCACGTATTTATAGACATGGGTAAGATTCCCCCTAAGCTCTCTCTTCTCCAGGCTGAACAGTCCCAGTTCTCTCAGCCTCTCCACACAGGAGAGATGTTTCACTCCCTTCAGTCGCTGAGATTGTCAGCTGGACAATCCCTGAGATTGTCCAGTTTGTTCAAATATTCCCTGACCTGATCTGTATCTTCCACCAAAGATAAATCTTCCTTGCTCAAGCCTCTCAGCCTGGCCTCTGGGACCTGGGATTCCTGAAAGCCAGTCTTGCTGAGGCAAAGAAGGCATTCAGTACCTTGGCTTTTTCACTGTCCCTAGTAAACAGATCTCCTTTTTTTCTGTCAGAAGAGGGTCCACATTTTCCCTAGTCTTCTTTTTGTCATTGAAGTATTTGTAGAAGCCCTTCCTCTTGCCCTTGATATCCTTGGCCAGATTCAATTCTGGGACTTAATGAAATTGAAGTCTACATTTATTTTGCTTACATTTGGGCACTTAACAGTGGCACCTGTGTTAGGGATGTCAATGTCCAGTGCAGTCCACCATGGACACAGTCAACAGAGACAGAGGATTCCTCTGGAGGGAGAAATCCCTCTCACAAACAATTCAATATACTTCCCACTCTCACTAGCTATCACTTCTCCTCACTGTAGCTTTGTTTTCTGACCCTCTTATACATCCTCAGGGTTTAGACTTTTTCTTCAGTGCCCAGAAAGAAAGAAATCTCATTGTGACTGGGCTGGGATAACAGTAGGTGTCATAAGAGAAGTTACAATTGCTGCTCTGTTATGATACTCAAGCACAAAGTTACACTTTCCTAGCAAGACCTGTGAGGGAAGAAATAAGCTCACTAGCTCGCAGTTATTTATTAAAGCCAGATCCTCAGCTGCTATTAACTCTTCTGCATTACAGTGGAAGGACTGTACGCATTTGCTTACATTTCATTTTGTACTTATGCTCTAACCCCAAATCACTTCTGATGGTACAATGCTGTCTTGGGTGCTTGTGTTTTGAGAGCTTCATCAGAAAGGCCACCTGACTGATCAAGTGGGCTATTGGAAAGCACAAATCATTGGGTTCTCTGAAACCAGCTTTGCCATACTTGTAAATAAAAAAGCCTTTATTCATTTAAAGAGGGCAGCCTGACTTCAGCCTTTCTTCTGTGCAAATGATTCATTCCAGGACTAATGAAACTTCAAGGTTTTTGGCAATCCATCCTCCCACAATCTGACATATCAAAGGGCAAACTTACGGCGATGATCTGAACTCTAAATTTACCTTCTAATTACTATACCTACTTCACTTGGCCTAAGAAGTGGTGAAGGGGCTGTGAAGACAGTCATGCATGGCAGATGAAATCTTCACAGTGGCAGGATCATGGTTCCTGCCTCTTAGACTTCCTTTCCTTTGTGCTTATTTTCACATGGATTTCATAGGTTCCTACAAGTTGCAGGACTGAGAATTTTGAAGATATTCATATAAATTAAGTCTTGAGCAATGATTTATCACTCTCCCTTCAACTATGAGTGATTCCATTGGGCAAAAAAACTCACACTATCTAAAGCTGTATTTGATCAGTACCCTTGAACAAGTTAAAGTGGCCCTCTAATCAAAAAAGAATAATTTTATCCAAGAGTAATTTGATAAAAGATATATATACTCATGAAAATTTATGTATTCAATGGGTAATAACCATTTTGTGTGTTTCCACTGTACATGTCATTTGAGGATTGCAGAACACTTCTCAAATGTTTATTGAATTTCATAATACCCTTCTGAGATACATAAAAGATGTAATGGATGCTTCAGCTCCTCACTAAAATGTGCTAGCTTCCAAGAGAGAACCAAGATATTATCTGACTTTATAAACACTTCAAAAGGAAGTGAGGAATGACAGCACGTTTCATTGAAATAAAACAATTCAGGAACACTTTATTCCAGAAGTCTAAGGTTTGCTTTTACATCTGGATCCACTGACTCATTAATGAACACATAAGTTGGGAAGTTGTTTTCCTTTCCTATTAGGACAGGTGTTCTTTTAGTAAAACAAGTGAATATATACCCTTTCTGAAGTACTGGTGCAGTAACGATTCTGACAAAAAGTGCCATCCATTGTATCTCTCCTCGGCTTCCTGCAGCACTTGCTATCACCTTGTGATAGCTATATCATCAAGTATGGCTACTGTATTACCTTCCAAACCGGAACCGGAACTGGGCTCTGATATGGCTGCAGCACAAGGTGATGGGGCCTCAGGCACCACTGGGTAGGTTGAAGGGCTTCCCGTTGCTGTCCTCATTTCTCTTTGCAGTCCCAGTCCATAAGTAAATCCATATACCAGACAGAATCTGTTCCCCCAGGTAAAGATAGCTGTCAACAAGTCTTTCCTCAATTTCTTGTTGTCTAGTACAACTCTGGTGATTTCAGTGGAATTATGTCGGAATTACTTTAGTAATATTGCAGCCAAATTAGTGTCATAGTCTTCTTTCTGATTAAATGATTTATAGAACATAAAGCTAGTGACACCACAAAAGGAAAAGTTTTGCTATTTGAATGTGATGCTAAAACTAGCATACCCAAGTCAGGCAAGAATAAGCTAGCACAGATACTAGTATTCTACAGTTTCTATCACTTCAAATCACATAAAAAAGAATTGAAAACAAACAAACAAAAAAATACAACTACAATAGTTCTTAGTCATCCATCATGCAACTTTCCATTGCGTTCCCCATATGTGCTACCATTTACCTCAGGCAGAAATGCACACATTTCTTCACTCTCTTAATTCTTCCAAGCAAAGACAACATCAAAGTCACACTTCAGAGAGAAATCAAAGAGAGAAAGGATTTTCTAAAGCAATTGAAATACTTTCCATAAACAATTATTTTACAATGCAAAGGGCAAAATAGCGATGATTTTTTTTCCTCCACTTTAAATGTTAATGTACCCTACAGTACATCTTCCTATTGCCAGTGGCTGCTAGCATCCAGAATTTTGGTGACAAATTAAAGGTCATCTTTCTATATGTCATCTCCTACTTCAAATAGCTCCTGCAATCACTAATTGATGAGAAATTACAAGTGCTTATTATACAGACAAGTGTGAAAGCTTCACTTGAAGTTGTTTTCTTTCTACTGTTGTGTTTTTTTGGAAATGATTCATCTCCTATGCTCTCTATTTAGCAACTGCAGGCTACTTATAAATAAACAGAAAATAGAAAAGCAATAAGACAGAACAAAAAAAAAATCAGAAACAAATATTTATTTCAAATTTTTATTTTTATGTCTCTTAAAAATAAATAAATAAATACAGGACAGACTTGCAGCCTTTCATCCTGTTATAAGTAGTACTATTATCCATCCTATACGAATGTGAAAACTATGACTCAAAGTGTAATTTGCTGACTCTGGTATGCATTTGATAAAGAGGATTAATAATTTACTGAACAGTCTATGCATATTTGCATACATCCACAACACAACCATCTAGTAGAACATTGAATAGAATAATACGTCTTCATGTTCCTCTGAACTCCTATACCACGTGGCACCCAGAAAGATTGCTATATGTTCTTAATTTTTCCCTCCTGTACTTCCTTAAAAAAAAAAAAAAAAAAAAAAAAAAAACACTTTTTAAAAACCTTTTTCCTCCTGCAAAGTCTCATATCATAAAGTTCGTCATTCATAATGGATTAGTGAGGGAGTTTACCTCTTTCCTCAGCCCATGAGCTGGCAAGCCACCAATAAAAGAAGGATCATCCCAAGATAGTTTTGCTTTCCGAGGCAACAAATATGAAAGAAAAGTTGAGAAGTCTAAGTGGTTTTCTTTCGTACATCATGTAGAGACACAGTCCTTTTAAGATGCAATCTTGAACATTTGACAAAGGTATGACAAGGACAAATACAAGTAAGCAAGCTCAGAAAGAAGTGTTGTGTTTTCTGTCATAAATCTAAACTGAAGCTCAGGAGACTATATCAGCCTCCTGCTTAAGGTACTCTATTTCAATGGTGTTATTATCTGGCAACACTTACCTCTAGAGGATAGGTTGGTCTGTGTTCAAATCCATGGTTTTTTTTAGAGCAAAAATTAGAGTCTGCAAAATTAGAGTCTGCAAAAATTTCTTTTAATTTGATAACCAAAATCAGCAGTCCTACTAGGGACATAAGTTCCCTTGTCCTACATTTCAGAGAGAAGCCTCCCTCCTGTTTGAAATCACATCCATGACTTCTTCCACAGTTGAGTGCTTGTCTCCATGGCACCTCATAAACCACTGCTGCTGCTTCTTCCCTCTTACATCCGTATGACCCTCAAGGAGAAGAACACCTGCCCAGGAGCAGGAAGGCCTACGTTCACATCTCTCGTGAGATCAAAAAGATGTAAGCACAATTTTTAGCAGAGTGCCTACAGAGTAGATGATAGTTTGGGGAAGACAGAGAGAAAAGATGAAGTGAAAATTCTCTCCTTTTGGAAGGTGCTCCACTTTACTTAGTACAACTAACCATTTATTTAGCCAAAGCAAAAGGACAATGATAATTCCTAATTCAGCAATTAAGAAGTTTTCCTTTCTGGGCTGAATCTAAGTACCAGTTCCTATTCCAGAAAACACTGCAGTGACAAAATATTTAACATCAAGTGATAAATGGCAACTAAATAGAATTCTGGAACATTATATTTCAGAACAGGTTTGTGATTTTGTGATTATCTAAAACCCTAGCTCAAACTGCCCTTTCATGACTAAACTGATGACTTTACCTATATTAACTCAAGTTCAGCTGTGTTGCATCTCAAGGAGATTGTTCCTAGTCCTCACCACCCAATGACCTAAACTGAGGTTCAGCATCCCTCACTATTTGCAAGGATTCCTATGGCTGCGTCTGGTATATATGAAAAGACAGAGCTTGAAACTAGACACTTTATGGAAGGCAAGGTTTTCCAGTACTTATCTTCCTTTTCTGTTGTTTATATTTTTGCTTAGTCTTTAGCCCTGCTTCTGTCTTTTGGTCTACATCAGTTAAGTGCAAGCTCTAAAGTGTAGTGCTCGGGTACAGAAAATAGGCAGTTTTCCAAATCAATTTCAAAAGAAGTAAGGCACATTGCCTGCAGTAAGAGTGTACACAAATGTTTCAAGGAGCATTTTGAGTATTCATTGCCACAGCATACAAATTGGGCAGGAAACAACAATTACTGTCATGAGCTGGCAAACAGAGAACTTTCTTTTACACTAATTGATACTTACTGGGAAAACAAAGGAGAGATTAATTCACCTTACAATATCAATTACTGTGGAAAGGCTTAACGAGAATAGCCCATAGAAAGCCTGCAGGTAATTACTCTCAGTCAGCTTTGTTACTGGTCCCTTTTGCAAGAACTGTTGTGAGGACACTGCTTCCACGATTTATACAAGCCTCTAAAATTTTCTTCCATAAATTAATGTAGATATGGTGGGGAAGTGTGCTTCCTCTGCATGCTGAAGGATAGAGAGATAAAGGCTGTGAGGAGGTGCACTGGATTTTTATATTGGCTTGTTTCAG
This sequence comes from Cygnus olor, assembly GCF_009769625.2. Classification (NCBI taxonomy): domain Eukaryota; kingdom Metazoa; phylum Chordata; class Aves; order Anseriformes; family Anatidae; genus Cygnus; species Cygnus olor. The sequence goes on along the minus strand of NC_049171.1, from coordinate 66,993,851 downwards.
TGGTCTCTCAGCTCTGTCTTATGCTTAGCATTTCCAAGAGTGTTATTTGAAGGGCACATCAACAATTTTCTCTCTTTATTCCCATTTCACATATTTTATTCAACTTCACCTGAAAAAATAATGAAAACAATAGCAAAAAAAAAATCCTAAAATATAACATTTACTTTTTGTTAAGAAACATCACATTTCTTAGAGAATATTTTTACAGGATTTAAGATCCATAAACTGAGAAGAAATTCATCTCTCCTCTGCTTCTCCTCATAGAAACTTACAGTCTATCTAATATCATTTTTACTAGCCCTTTGAAATCTTCCAACAACTTCATGCAGTATACACAGTTCCCCATTGAAACCCTCTGAAGCAGTATTATTACTCTGGATTTTTCTGCATGGCAGAAATTTCTTTTAGCAAGTTTATTTTCATGTTTTACATATATCAGCAAGCATATTTCCATTGATATCAAAATAAAAAGTTCATGAGTGTGAATAAATATATAAATGTAATTTGTTATTACCATTGACTTTTTATATTAGAAGCTGCATGCAAAGTAACATTCTAGAATTTAAAAAGCAATAATTATATGGGGATTAAAAAAAACCAACACAAGTAATGTTTAACTACAAAAATCTGGAAACATATTCTGAACTTTCCCAGCAATGCTAAGAAAAAGAGTTCATAACTCCTTGGATAAGATTTAAATTTAAAATACTGTCTTTACTAATTATTCCAATTCAAAAAGACTGTTTTCAAGGCAAGACTTACACATACATAAAACTCTAAAACACCAACTTAACTATTGTGGCATTGACCACTGTATCCTTAATTGACCAAATGGTCCACTTGTAGAAACCAAAACACAGACTCCAGGACTCTTGGTTCCCTGTGCACCAAACAAGCAGATTTAGGCACTTTTGAGTGAGATCCACCAAACTCTGCTTGCTGAGGATGTGACCCCCTAAATTAGCCAACATGAAAATGTGAGGACAACACTGAGTCTGACCTCCTGCCCTTCTCGATGACCCAGAGATAAGAAAAGGTATCACACTCCACTGATCCTTCTCCTGACCCCTGTTCAGGAAAGGTGAGTTTTGTCTTTGAAAATAAAGTTAAAGATATTGATTTTAGACAACAGTTAATCATTCAGGATGATGACAGATGCAGGTTCAAATCCTTCCTTTACTCCAAGGGATTAATTTCAACATAACATTAAAGTATGTGAAAACTTCTGGAAAGCAGTCTGCTATTCCTGTAAAACTTGTTGGATCTATAGGAGATAATTGAAGATTTGTTGGATGAAAAGAGGAAAGCAAGCACAGAAGTGTATAATCTAATAATGAGATCATAGAGAAAAGCCTTCTCTTCCTCCTAAAAAGAAATATTAACCAAGTGCTTATCACTTAATACAAAATGTATAAACGGTCTTTGCAGCAGGACCCACAGCTCAGAAATCTCCCTAGAGCAAATATCCTTAGCAAAAAAATAAATAAATAATAATAATAAAAAATAAAAAATAAAACCTCTCTGAATCTATTTTGTGGGAGGATGAGGTATGTTTGAGGTATGTTTAAGCACAAAAAAAGTTTCTGAGCAACTTTGAAGGTGGAAATCTAGGTATCTATGGGTCTCAAATTAATCCAGAATTAAGAAGCAGCTATCAAGTTCATAATGGTTGACACCATTCCCTCGGGTCCTATCGCTGGTCACTAAAGAGAACAGATTGGCGCCTGCCCCTCCACTCCCCCTCGTGAGGAAGCTGTAGGCCGCGATGAGGTCTCCCCTCAGCCTCCTCTTTTCCAGGCTGGACAGGCCAAGTGACCTCAGCCGCTCCTCACACATCTTCCCCTCAAGGCCCTTCACCATCTTAGTAGCCAAGGAAAGGTTGGATGTGGTGCACAGGGACATGGTTTAGTGGGTGATATTGGTGGTAGGGGGGTGGTTGGACCAGACGATCTTGGAGGTGTTTCCCAACCTTAATGTTTCTATGATTCTATGTTACACTGATCAAAGGCTAGAGCCTGAGCTGGAAAAGGTCATGTGGAACATGTGGAACAAGGTAGATAAGGCTGAAATTTGCAAGGTCCTGCAGTTTTGCCACCTAAGCTAACCCATAAAAGTGGCCTAAAAGAAAGCTGGAGAGGGACTCTATCAGGGAGTGTAGCCATGGAACAAGGAATAATGGCTTTGAACAAATGGAGATTTAGATTAGATGTGATGTGAGGAAGAAATTCTTCACTCAGAGCACAAAGCGCACATGGGAATTAGGGCTGAAGTTGCACCTTGTTTCTGTTCTTTTCCATAAAGAATAGAATGAAATTTCCTAAAAAACAGTGTTAAAAATAAACCCAGGAAACAGGATGGGAGGTGGAGGACAGTCCCTGTGGCCGAGGGGCAGCCTTTCTCTCTGGCAAGACAAATGGCCTGGGGGAGCCTGCCCCAGAAAAGGGACCCTCAGCCCCCCCAACCCTCCTCCTCCTTCCACATGAGGGCATCTTCCAGGCTGCTCCCAATACAGCCACCTTTGGCCATGCGTGGGCCACTCCATCACAGGGGCTTGCTGAGGTCACAGTGGCCACCACTGCCCCGCCTTTGCTCCGGGCCCTATAAAACAGGATCCCTGCAGCTGGCCCACCATTTGCTGAGCTTCTAGGCACTCTGACAGACAGCTAGTGTGGCAGGAAGAAGTCCAGAAGCAGGAAGGCGAGCAGCAGGCCTCCTCGGTGTGAAAGGACAGCGATGCAGTCCAAGGAAGCACCGAGCAGGAAGGCACTTAGCGAGAATGAGAAGTGTCATGGGCAGAGGGATCGCGCCTGCGGCACAAGAGACACCAGTGCTCGAGAGACCTCTGGCGCACAGCCCACGGACACTTACAGGTGGTACCATTGGCACTGCAACGACATGGGGAACAGGCCGCCCCCTCAGCCATACAGCGACAGGGGGCCTGGGCCTTCCCGTTGGTGCAATGGCAGCATGGGACAATGGCAGGAGCGTCAGGCAGGCAGCCAGGTGGAGCAGAGGTGTGCCCGTAGTCCAGGACGCAGCGTGGGACCCAGCCATGGCCGTAATGCAGACGGCAATGTCAAACCCACAGATGGAAATCAACCGGACAGTGGCATGGGACCTGGGGTGGAACTGGACGTCCCCCTGGTTCAGCACCCTGGCCTGAAAACATTCCTGATGGAAGGAATCCGGTTTGGGCAGTCCCGGGCAAGGAGTGGCTTGTCCTTCTGCCCAACACCATGGAGCCCATGGAGGTGGATCCACCAAAAGATGTGGAGGAACCGATGGAAATGGATCCACCTCGGCCAGAGCAGACCTGCGACTACCCCGGCACGTCTTCGCTTTCTGCCATCAGAGCGCACCAACACCATCGCAGGAGTGCTCAGCGAGCTCCCTACTCGTCGCGCAAGCTCCATCCCAAGCATTAGCTTGGAGCCACCAAACACCACAGATATCCCGCAGGCTTACCTGTGGGATGTCCCGGCAATAAAGAACTCTGTTGCCAATTCTCAGGGCTTGTGTGAGTGCTTCTTTCCCATCCCCCAGCCCTTGTGCAAGAGGTGGTATCCTTTCTGCACAGAGCCTCGAGGAAGAGCACAAGAGAGGACCCCAGCTTCCTTCGGGCTGCTGCGCTGGGGTGAAAGGAGGAGACCCTGAGGGCCACCATGCACCTTTAACATTTGTGAAAATAGACTGAGGGGTGAAAATAGTAGTGTGTAAGCAATTATAGGTGTCTAATTTCTTATATTAGGAGTTAATTTCTGTATCTGAGTAATTGGTAACAACAGACATGGAGAAGGCTGAGGTACTCAACAACTTTGCCTCCATCTGCACTGGTAGATGGGCTTCCCAAGTGTTTCATTTCCCTGAACCCGTAGACGGAGGCTGGGGGATCAAAGTCCTCATTTCATCTCAGAAAGTGTAGTTAGGCATTGGAATGGGTTACCCAGGGAAGGGAGGATTCCAAATGCCATAAGATGTAATGCTAAAGCAACAGAGAACAGTAAACCTGACACAGACATTTTTCCTATCCATCCAGATGTCACCAAAGCAAGATGTTCTGTAGAGGAGGAGCAAAACTCAAGCAAAGACGTGGATATCCATCCAGCACATCTACTCCCACAAATACCCCTGCCCTATTTTACAGATGACCCACAGGACTTAAGGCAGAACTGCAGGCAGTTCTAAGGCCTCAGTAAAAGGGATTCAGCTCCAGATTTTGAGTCCTATGTTTAGGTATCTACATGTGCACTAGGTGTCTAAACTCCCATCACAATCAATGGAGATCTAATCAGTGGTGTCCAGAGAGGGCACATTTGGTCAGCTGAAAAGCCCTCTGATGATTACAGGTATATTGAGCACAATGGGTCTTAGACACAACTTCTATGTAGATGTCGTCACATAGGTTTTTGAATATGTTTTCGCATATTCACACACAACTGTTCACATATTCACACACAACTGTTTTCATTGTCTATAAAGATGAGAAGCAAAATTATCAAAATAGCATAAGCCAATGCAAAACATTTTTACAAATCCTAAAGTTATATGTAAAAAGTGTTGAAATGAAAAATTCTAAATTATTCTAATTATTTGTCATCATCTGAACTCTGAAACCTAAAATGAAGTCCCAGAATTATGTAGTATCTATTTAAAAAATCTTACTTAAAATCCCTATATGTTGAACAATTGAGGTTTTGATTACTTCAGGGAAGAAAGGAAAGTTTTGGATAAACACTGCAACAAACTAAGGAGATGGAGATATGCTCACCTCAAATAGTGTGACTTTGGGTACATGACTTAAAGAATAAGAAAGACACAGAGAAGTTATCTGAGCTATGTTAGATAAAATAAAAGCCAATATGACCATAGTAGTTCCTTGTGGCCACCGAAATATTAATAATAATTAACAGACTTACCTGAACTTTGTTAAATTGCCTTTTCCATGCTACACATTCCTTGTATTGCATGATGAGTAGAGCTGACTGGTCTGAAACAGTAAGGAGATGAAAGAGCTCATCTTCCTTTAGCCCAGGACCTTATGCCATTATTTACAGAAGGTAGAATTCCACACGCATTTTGCACAGTGGAAAGTTACGTAACTAAGGAACCAAGACATAAGGACCACACTTAGTCTATTCTAGACATAAACAGGTTTGCTCTGCCCAAACCCCAGCCAAACCTGAAGCCAGGTCACACAGCCTGTTAGTATAGTGAAATAATTTAAAATAGCCTTCACAATATTGCCACCAAAACACTATGACTACATTACTGAGAACGTCTTTGAGGGGAGAAAGGAGGATCTGTCTTTAATGGAGTTCACAACCAGTTGAAGGCTACCATACTGAGATATTTCCCACCTTCCCCAGTCTTGCATAACTTCTGCTCCTTAGTCTGGTTAGGATATGTGGATGCAGCACAGGCTAACATTCTGTGAGGAGAGGGAATAGTTCCATCAGCAAGGCTGAAGAAGAGCACAGTTTGCTTCCAGACCCTTTCATGCCCTAATCCTAGAAGAAATGTCCCGCCACCATATTACTAGCGGCTACTAGTACATGCTACTACATGTACCAGTAGAGCAGCCATCTTTACAGAGTGCTGAGCCACCATACCCAATCTCTTAGTTCTATTTATTAACTGAGCTGTAAGCAAGGAACGTGGTTTCCATTTAGGTTAGGGCTCACAGAGAGGCTGTGGAAGTGAACCTGCTACATGAAAATCTGGTTTTGCTGCAGACTTATCTCTAATTGCATGAGAGTGACCTCTCTGACCAGTACTCCTAGGGCAATCTTTGATATACTGTTTTCACCCTAAAATTCTCTGCAAGTATTGACCCCATCCATTTCTAGTTACAGCCTTGGGAGCTTAACTATCCCTAGTGCTCTGGCAGAAAAGAGACATGCAAAAATCTGATCTGAGTCGGAGGTTGTAATTCTGCCCCCAGCCTGATGTCGAGACATCCATTTAAGATGTACATGTGTGTGCTTCCCCTTTCTACGTGTCCTGCAATACTATCCACAGGATTACTGGTCTGCAATTTTACAAATATCTTTTCAGCAGAATCTTGTCTATGCAGTCCTTCACTATCTGAAACTATTTGAAGAAAGGGTCTCATGTACTATTATACTCAATTTGTCCTTCACCATCTGAAAGCATTATTGTAAAGATTTATTGCATAATGCCTATGTCCTTGAGCAATAACATTCATAATAACTTTGCAGCGAGGTGCATTTAGCTATCATTCCCTTACCTTTGAAACTTTGCTTAATGAGGCCTATCTTAAATGGGCTTGACTCCCAAGGCTTGTTGCCAATCCTCTCTGAGATCTCAGTTTTCATCTGCACCTGCCAAAAGTTTGATTTAATCAGACATAATAATTCTTCTATCTTAATAATAAAGCCTTGTATATAACACTAGATTTACCTGGGCATCTATTTTTAAAACTTTCTTAATGCATCAAAGGCCCTTCTGATAATCTAGAATGATACAAATCTGGCTATTACACAGGGTACACCAAAAAGTCCCTAGCAGCCTTGATTTTTGTTGCCCATCTTACCCAGCCAGGCACAGGTATATCCATAGGGCTAAGCACTAATTGTGTCTGGGCTTACATTAATCTCTTCTGATGGCTTTGGTGGAACAAAGGGGAAGTAGTGGGAGAGGGTCTTGTCCTATGCACATATCCAGAGATAGAAGTCTGAGAATGGCGCAGTTTTAAAGCCTTGTTCCTCCTGCTCTATGACTAAAACATACTATACTTCATAAAGAGATAAAGAGGCAGTGACTTTCACCATCTGAAATCTCAGTTCTTGCTTTCATTTCCCCTTGTCCACAATTTTTTCTATTCTAAAGCACTTTTTCTTTTTCTGAATATGATGCTAAATGGCTCTCTCCCATTAATAAAGGATGCCAAAAATACTCTCTCTGGCCATGAAGCAATACATGCTATCTACAAAAAGTGCCCCTAAATAGCTCACTTGATTTTCTTCCTCCATTCCACTGTATCTCTGACAAGACTTACCAGTACATAACTTGAAAAAAAAATGAACACCTCTTATCCAGATCCATGTCCCTCCCAAAGTCCAGTGACACCACTTTCACTTTCTCTCTTCTTCCTCCCCACTGCTAATGGTCAGAGAGACTTTTTAAAGAGTTTGTGTGCCCTTCCTGTCCTCCCTGCCCTAATCAGCACTGGCTGCCATTGCTTCTGACATGGAAGCACAGGAACTCCTCAGACTAAAATGCCTGTATTTTTGCATCTTTCTGGCAGGGTGCAACCCTTCTCTTTCCTCTGTTTCTGCCATTACCACTCTTGAAGTAGCGGGAGGTGCTCTGCCTGTGGTCAGCAGATGCACTAAGTGTGTGTCTATGATGCAGCAGCAGGAGCAATTACCACCCCTGTCTGTCTCCTTCCTGCTCACTAGGAGGTGTTTTGATTTTTTTTTTCTTTTGCCTTACGAAGGATCCCTTCTGATTTCATTGATGAGAGACAGTAAAGGAGATGGGTCCTAGTAATTAATGAGCAGCCACCCAGCAGGCACTCTTGGAGATGCATCTCTGTGCTCATCTGGAACAAACTGATCACGGAAATGTGCTGGTGGAAATAAGCAGTGGGCCACTCAAACAGCCAGTACAACGCACATAAAGCTTTCTGGTTCAGAGCATGGTGTTGATGCCTTCCTTCTCCATGTTATCACATCCAATAACAATCGCACCGATGTCTGGGAGAGGAGATCCTCAGAGCTCTGGAGCAGAAACTCCTCTAAAAACCCTGAGGATCCATGAGATCCGAGTCATTTCCAAAGCACAGCTCGGCTCACACTCAACTCCCGGTGCGGTGCCGTGCAGTTCACCACGTTTTATTCCTAGTCTCATCCTCCTCGAGCTATATAATCACAGGGGGCACGCTTTTGTCACGATCCCTGACTCACTACGTTCATCAGTGCCATACCCCTCCCCTCCCTGCCCCGCTCCTTAGCCCCCTCACTCCGTGAGGTGTCGCCGGGTTCTCTCCCCCCGCCGTTTGCCGCGGATGCTCTGGGGAAGGGGAGCGCTTTAAACCCTTTTCTATCAAGCGCCACCGCAGCTTAGCAGGGAAGGGGAGACCTCCTGGCGTGCCCCCGCTGCCCGTGCCCTCCAGCGGGCGGACCCTGCTCCGCTCCCACCAGGAAGCGGCCGCCGCGGGGGGCTGCTCGCTCCCCCCCGGGGCCTTTTTGGGGTGCCGAGGAGGGGGGCAAGCCCCACCTCCCCCCCTCCCCTTGCCGTCCCCGCCGCCGCAGGCCCCTCCTCCCCGTCCCGCCCGCCGCACACATGTGCCTGCACCCAGCGGCGGGGCGCGCCGTCGGGGCGGGCGGGAGCCGCCACCGCCTCCCCGGCACCGCCCGCTCCGCACCGCCACCGGCATCGCCACCGCCGCCGGTCCGGGCTCTGCCACCGCCTCGCACCATGGCCGTTGCCTACCTGCTGGGCAACGGCTCGGCGCCGCTCCTGGCCGGCGCCCTGGAGGACCCGTTCGTCGCCAACGCCTCGGCCGCCGCCTGCCGCCCCTCGGCGCCGCCCTGCGCGGCCGCCCCGCCGGGCTCCTGGGGGAACGGCTCGGCGGCGGCGGGCTGGAACCGCTCCGAGCCCTGCGGCGGAGCCAACGGCAGCGCGGGGGGCGGCGGGCCCTGCGCCCCCGCGGGCGGGGGGCCCTCGGTGGTCACGGCCATCGCCATCATGGCCCTGTACTCCGTGGTGTGCGTCGTGGGGCTCTTCGGCAACTTCTTGGTCATGTATGTCATCGTCAGGTGGGTGCCGCCCCGCCCCGCCCGGGCCGCCGCCGCCGCCGTCGAGGAGGGGGACGGGGGTCGCGCTGGGGCGGCGGAGGGGAGGGGAAGGGGGCTGTGGGGAAGGGGCCGGGGAGGGAGGAAAACCGGGAGGAAGAAACTTGCGACGGGGCGGCGGGGCTGGGCGCCCGCTCGGGAAGCGCCGCGCTGCGAGGAGATGCTCTGCGGCCCCGCCGTGCTGCGGCCCCGCTGCTCTCTGCGCAGCCGGGGCCGAAGTTTGCACCTCTCCGCTGGGCAGGGAGGGTTTTAGGGCTTGTGGTCGCTGCGTGTGAGGATGCGCTCACAGACAGGCGGTACACATCCCCGCGGCTGACCCCAGACCAAAGGCAGGAGCAAAATACAAATGACTTTGCGGCTGAATGCCTCTCTCTGCCAGGATGCACAGATCCTCTCCCCCAAGTGGTGCTGTGCATGTTTATATCCGTACGTATCTGTATGTGCGTGTGTACCTCCGTGCGTGTGCACGTGTGTAAATACGCGGGGGTCGCGACCACTGCCAGCAGCCCATGCTTCCACCTGCGCTGTCGCATGTCGCGCCTTTCTCCCCCGCAAGCTGCCGCCGCGCTGTACAAGGTCAATCGCAAGCGCGTCTTCCACGCGTGACAAACCTCATTCCCGTAAATCGTCGTAAAAAAAAAAAAAAAAAAAAAAAGGCGCGGGAGGGGGTGCGCTCCTTTGGTTGCCCGGGGTTGGGGCAGGCGGCTTCCGTGGAGGAACACTGCCACCTCCCGGAGCGGCGGGGCGGGACGCGACGGGAGGGGCGGGACGGGACAGGACGGGACGGGACCGGGCAGGTGTTTGCCCGTGGGAACCGAGGCACCACGCAGCCGCCGAGCTCCGCGGGAGCTGCTGGAGGGTGCCCCCGGGGTGCGCTCCCTCCTCGCCCCGGCACTCCTGGCTCGCCGGCTCCGGGAAGCAGCCCGTTTCCCTTTGAGCAGCGCTGAGAGGTCCGGGTAGCAGGCGGGCAGCGGGCAGCAGGAGCCCCGCAGGCACCGGGAGGCTCCGTGGCGGGCTCGGTGGAGGCAGTGCTGGCCATAAAAAGCCGGAGCTGAGGAGGGTGCAGCGGCGTGGTGGAGGATGCTTCCTTCTGCATGTGGCAGCATGTCTTGGGGATGTCACTGCAAAGCCTGTGCAGTTCGTAAACCTAATGGGAGCACGCACTGTGTGCATCAGTGGCTCAAACTAAAACTATACTTCGGAGGTTATGTTTTAAATAGGCAGAGCTGGGAAATTCTTCTACTGGCGTGTGGTTTTGGTCAGTCAGAGATTCAAGCTCTCTCTGGACGCTGTACGAAGGTACGGCTGCAAAAGTGCTTCTGAACAGGGCCATGGCTGCAGTTGTCTGAGCAAGTGTTGAATGCATTCCTCTGGAAGAAAAAGCAGACGCACAATATAACAGAGCCAGGATGGTTGTCAGCAGAGCATATGCTACAGGTCGTCCCTGGAATTATGTATTTATAGCGGGCATAACCTGTTCTAGGTTCATATCTCTTACATTAATTAACTCAATTACACTTACACCAGAAAGCTAAAATGAACAAGGCACCTACATTTAGCTTTCTGTCTTAGGAGAGCATCCTTCCCAGAGATTATAGCTTAAAAACAAAAGCCAGAAGTAATAGAAGACAAAAAATGTGTTTTCATTTTACAGAGGAAAGCACAAATCGATTAAATGGCTTCCCCAAAACCACACAGGAATTCTGTGGCAAAGACAGGACTGAATCCAGGTCTCCTGTGCTTTCACAAGAACAGCTTTCCATATGACAGAGTTCCTTCCAAGTTACTGCTGTACACTTATTTACCAATCTGGGATGAAAAAGAGCTTACATGTTATGGTTGAATAGGGTCTGTGGTTTAAGCATCACAAAATGCCTTTCCTTTCTGTGCTTCTATATAGGTTTAGTATACCTGAGCTGCAGTAGGGAGCTTTTTGATTTATTTCTTGTTGAAAGCTATACTACCATGACAGCATTTGCAGTCATCCTAAATGTGCATATGAAATTATGAGATTATGTGCTTACGTTCATGTATCCTTAGATCCAGCCAAGGATAGGAGGCACACCTTTCACTCAATTGCAATTGACATAACATAAAGCTCCCCTTCTTTATCTACCTTTCACACCATGCCTGCTCAAGAAGAAGGAGGTTTTGAAGTTTGTATTAATTTTGAGAAGAATTAATACTACTAGAAGGAAGATTTTAAAGTGATATTGGTACCTAGTTTACCTTGAAAATCCTAAGAGTTGGGAGGTAAATGGTTAGATTTTTGAAACTCTGTCCTTATTCACTTCTCAGATTCCAGCCCCAGTGAAAGCACCAGTGACTTCCTCTTCAGAGTGCTGCGTGTTAATATGACATGTTTAGCTTTTTTAGAAATATGTTTTGGAATAACTATAATGTTATTCTTATAAACAGATGACCTTAAAATTCCATCCAGTCATTCCAACTCCTCCACGTGAAGCAGATCCATGGGTTTGGAGCTGGAGCCATGCAAGTGCTTGCCTGATATGGAATTGATGTCATTATCAATCCACAGTGACATTGGCTTTGTATACCTCTTTCTTTGTAAATAATGCAATATCAACCACCCCCCTCATTCTTCCAAATGCTTTCTGTTCAGCTATTTTCCTCCTTGAATTAATATTTACAGCATGTTAGATCTGCAGTGTGTGAAGCTGAACCCCGTGTTACTAACGCCGAGCTGTTCCCTTTGTGAAGTATAAAATATGTCTTCTGAGTGACAGCGATAATAGTCAGGTTTTACTGCCAGCTATGAATTTCCAGTAATCTGAAAAATCTGTAGATAATTTTTATTATCTATTTTCTGTACGTGTTTTGTGTAAGTGTGAATTACTGATATGAACACCGTGTAGTTACGGGCATTTCAACAACAAACGCTACTTCTAGCTGCTGCAGAGTGCAACAAGACAGTGCACAATTAGTACCATGTGGTATTGAATTAATTTGCACAGTAATCTATAGGCTTTTCCTGCCTTGTAGTCAAGTCAGTGGGATATTAGTCACACATCAGAGTGGGAAGAATGTGCCCTGTGATTAAGGCTGCATGCACAATGCTGGAAAGCTGTGAGAGATCGTTGCTGAACATCTTTGGCATCGCTGGTCTGGAAGAGTGGAGTAGCTCTCTAAGGCCCCAGCACTCCACCATGTGAAGTGCCCCGAGAGGACTGTGATTCCATCAGTAGCTGCTGGTGCCACTCAAGTCAAGAGTGATGCCTTGATTGCTTTGCTGTTAATTTTGTCACATATCATAAACAAAGGAGCCTGAGGTACTCTGTGGTCCTTCACAGGAGGAGAGAAATGCCTTGTTTCATTGCAGTAAATGATTACTCTGGTTAAAAAAATAAAAATAAAAAAAAATATAAAAAAATATTAAAATAGGGAAAGAAACCCTCTTTGAAGCAAAGGGCTTTTTGCATTTCTCAAACCAACGTCTTCACAATGTTTTGAAAAGAAAAAAAAAGCTGTGACTGAAACATCATATAATTTGGAAAGACTACACTGTACTGAAAGCTCTGTTTACTACAACCTGGCTCACACAAGCTTCAGGAAAAGTATTTTACTAAGAAGGGAATTTGGGGTGAAATTTCAGTTGTAGGAAGAATTGATGTCTCCAGAGGAATAAGTATTATCACACGTGTAAAGAAGGGGAAAATTGAGGAGTTTACACAGAGGTTATAGCATTTGAAGTGGAGAGTCAGATTAGAGAAATAAGCTGAAAGTGATCTCAAGCTTGAAAGAGGCTGAAGCGAAGACAATTTCTCTAAAAACAGAAGCTCTTCTTTGCAAGGCAACATGGAGTCACAGATGCAGTGTGAAAGAAGGCCCACAGAATGTCTTGTAGCAGCATACATCAGGGAATTCAGAAGCCAAGAAATCCATAAAATTCATTCTTTTCTTTCCTGCCCACAGTCACGTGAACGTCTCTGCATTTGGGTGGCACTGTGTATGCTAATGCTGTCAGCTGTCTGAAAATAAAAATTTCCACCTCCGTGTTGTTACCAGCAGCCTTAACCAGTAATGTCAATTATGAATTTATGGTGCTCACCAGTACAAGTCAGAGAAGATCTGTGGACATAACTGAAGGAGCATGACTGGTCAGGAACAGCACAGATGCCGAGTTAAATGAGTGGTGCAGTGAGAGGATGAGCCTTAGCATCCTGCACTACAGAATGGCAGGTGTCTCCGCACACTGTTTGCAGTAGAAGTTTACCAACCTTTGCTAATGGGTAAATGTTTGACTATTGAGGTGCTCCCCTCCCTCCCCCAGGATCAAGGGAAGCAGATAGGTAAAATACCACAAATACTTTTGTATTCTCATTTTGTTTAAATTATATTGATAGGACCATGGTCAAAGACCCCTGGATGGCCCCGGTCTCCCTGAGGAGCGGGAGGCAGGTGCAGGATGCTATCCAGCAACCTCTCCAGAGCTGGTGGCACCGCGGGCACCTGGCACCTGGCCCCAGCCAGCTCCTGCCTGTGGGACATGGGGCTGACCCCACAGGGGAGGTCCCCACACTTGGCCAGCAGCTGCCCCCTGGCAATCCTGGGCAGAAGTGGGCAGAAAACTTCCCCTCTCTTTCAATTCCTCTTGGAAAAACTGTTGTGATCCTGCTGTATTTTCTGGAGTATCATTTTGATGATGGCCTGCAGGAAAAATCATGTTAAACACTTCCAAAATGTTTTTACTTTCCTTGTAAAAAACAGTCTAATATTACTGACTTTTTGTGGCAGCTAGATGAAAAGATGACGTTTACAAATATCTCAAACAAAACATTATGAATGTTTCAGTATCATTCTAACTTAATGACCTCTTTTCCAGCCATAGCCAGTAGCTGGTGTTTAGACAAAGAGTAGAATAAATAGCAGCTTCTCTGTGTGAGACTCCTTCTAACAGTCTGTTACACTGTGGACAGACTTTCTGAGCTGCATTTTGCATCAGCGTGTTTATCAACAGCTTTATGTGAACATTTCTCAAATAAAACAATCTAAAATAAGGTTGGAAATAAAATGTCACAAATATTACCACTTTGCAACAAAGCTGTTCTGAAACAATCATTTTCTAAAGTTAAAATTTCAGAATTCTGAAACATTGTTAAAGTTTCTGGATTAGTTATTTTTAAGTTTAGGTGTTCTAAGATGGGTGTTATAGAGATCCTGATTAATGGACACTTTCAAAAAACAATTTATTTTCATTATGATTCCAACTGAAAATAAGTTTTCAGTCCTTGATAATTATCTTCAAAACACAAATCCATTCATTATATCTTAAAAAAAAAAAAAAAAAAAAAAAAAAAAAAAAAAAAAAAAGAAAGCAAATATTTAGTGAATTGCTATTAGGCTTATCTCAAAGTTCTTCTCATAATCATCTTTGCCTATACCATAGAATTTGTCTTTATTGATGTATTAGTGGGGATGCTATCATTATCTTTCAAAGACCCTGCTTCCCTTTGGAAGTTGGATTTTAAGGGTATTCACTAGCAAGGAGTTCCACAGCTTAGCCTAACTGTGTTAAAAAGCATTCTCATTCATCTGTTTCATGATAAACACTTTTAAATTTTATTCATATTTCCCTTTGAATTTGCATGATGAAAAAAAAAGTAAAGATGACAGACTATAGCTACTCAAGTAACTGTGAAGAACATGAAATAGCGTATTTTTTCCACCTTCTCACTGAGAAGTGTTCAATTATCAGCTATAAGATCTTGTACCTCAGATCAGGAATAAAACTTCAAAACAAAGCTGTTTTTGTGTAGGATGGGGTGTTTCCTCCTCATTGCATGGTACAGAGCAATCCCAGCATAACAGGAGCCTCTTTTTTGAAGCGGAGCAAGGAGCAGCAGTTAAGGTGCCTTTTCCTGTTCTCCCCTTGCTCGGTGCTGACCTCCAGCCCTGGGATCTGCTGCCTCTATAGAAAAATTATGCAGGAAGCCAGTTTCACAAATCCTTCTCCTAAAATGATGGACTCAGTGCCTCTGTCAGAGCTCCAGTTTCAGGTGCAATCTCATCCTTGTCACATGGGTCCAAACCCATATTTCCTTGTACTTTTCATTTGGTCTTCTCAAAACACGTAGTTTTGCTCCCTCTGTCTGTCGTGTCTTTCTCCACCATCTCCAGCTTTCACCATTACTCTCACTTCACAGGCACATCTTCCTGCGGCTTTACCATCTCTCCAGCCTCTGTCTCACCTCTGCTGCTCCTTTCCAGATCACACTCAACACCTTCACAAGAAAATCCTGGTCTCTTGCACACAAGAGACTGTATACACATCTGTGTATATAGATGCACACTGTGTATCTATATACATACACACTGTGTATCTACACACATCTGTGTATCTATATACACACTGTATATATACACATCTCTGTATATTCACGATGACAGCCTTTTACCAGGGAGGATAACCACTACTGTTCCTCATCAGTCTTTTGTGGATCTCATATCCACTAGCAGTAGAACTACCTTCAAAATCTTCCCTGCCAGCTTGTGTGCCAAGCAGGGGATGTCTCATGTACAGTCCTCACATGAGGAGATAAGAACACAAACCAGGAGGAGGCAACCAGCACCTGGAAGATCGCTTCTCTTCTGAAAACAGGCAAAATAGCTGTTAACTTGTTCCTCCTATAAAAATGTCACCTCAGTTATCGTTGACGTAGTCAGTGGTTTCACTCCCAATCACACTTCCCTGAATGCACAGGGGAGAAAGTTAAGTTGAAGATGCTGACAGTTTTCCTTTGCACGTCTTCCTGCCAAAGCAAAAAACTTCAGCAATAAGCACCTGCTGCCTGATAATGGCAATATATTGGAGTTATTGTTTTTAGCACCATTGATTTATTTCTCAGAGATGTGTTACACAATAACTGTGAAAGCAACAGCCATTATTAACAACCCATACGTGCTTCAGTGCGAGGCACACAGAAACTGAGCTAAAGGTGGCTTAACAAACGGGCCAGAATAAGTACTGGAATAATTTGGGGATAATGTTTCCCTCTTTTTACTAGGCTGAGGGGAAGGGTTCAGTTTACTAGCAGTTGACTGTATGGGAATTGGAGCATACATGTTGCTGTCATTTCTTTTTATTATTAAATAGCTGTTGGTGGTGTCTGGGAAAAGAAAAATAAATTAGGGTAATAGGAGTTATAAGACATTGCAACATCTTGAATGTTTGCCTGGCAAGTTGATGTGAATATATATAAAAAGACCTGTCCTTAGCTGGCTCCAGGGATATTTTGCATATACATGTAATTAAAAAGGCATGAAAATAATGAGAGAAATATGGTGATAAAATAGTTACCTGTTGGCTACTGTGGAGTTTGTGTTTTCTGTCTGGATTAATCTCCCTGCTAGTTAATCCTTTCATTCAGACCTGAAGGGAAAGGACCAGCCTTCCCCTGCAAAGTACCTATTTTTCCCAAAGATAGAAGCTTATTTTGTGTTTTTTTTGTTTGTTTTTTGGTTTTGTGGGGTTTTGTTGTGTGTGCTTTTTTTTTTTTTTTTGGGGGGGGCAGGGTTGTTTTTTCCCCTGGGAAGAGACTAAGCTTACTAATTCAAACTAAACAACGGAAAGAGAAACACCATATGATCTGTCTCAGTAGCAAAAAAAAAAAAAATGCAGGAACAGCAGCAAGAGAATTTTAGCCCAAAGCCCAACACATTATTGTAATTAATTGAAAACAGGATGAGTCAGATGCCCTCAGGACTCTCTGTTATTGGCACAGCAACATTCCTGAAAAGATCAGTGATGGAGTCTGAAGAAAGTCGTGTCTGCCTCAGAGGCTTTCATTTAGCTCTCCCTGTCCCAAAGCTGAGGCCTGATTGAAGTTGCTAATTGGTTCTGACTACAGGAGAAGAGGACCTGAGCAGATGCTCTTCCATGAAAAGTGGTGTGCTCTGTTTCCTTCTCCTAACGGGGCTGTGTAAGCAAATGCCACCAAGTGGTGGGTCTGCACATGCCTTAATACAGCTAGACACAGGGAAAGGACAAACTGGGAAGTCAAAGATAGGAAGATAGCCTAGGAAGTAAACCTTGGTGAAATTCTGGATTCAGTTCACTTGTGCTATGGAGAAGAATAAAGTGAAAAAGGGACTTGGCAGTGGGAAAACAAAGGATGAGGGAGAAAAGAGGTAGCAGCTGAAGCAATTGTGTGTCCTACATTCAGATCCACATTGAGCACATACCTTGAAGCTCCTTTAGCAAACGTGCATCCACTTGCTGGTGTGCGAGGAAGTTAGAGGACAGCTTCTCTGGCATCCTGTGGTTGGAGGCCTTGCTGCATTCCCCACCAAATACATCAAATAACTATGCCTTTCACTCTTAGGCCTATCACACTCCCGTAGTATGTCATGCCTTGGCATCTGAAGTGATGCCTGATATTTGTATGAATTTTTCATGATTCTAATTAAACCGCCAACACACACTTCATAACCCCAAAGCTCAGTTAGGTTTTGCTGTCTTGCAATCGTGTAAAATCTGAGAGAGAAGCCGGATGAATTTTATCTAGGCAACAGATAACTTCATGGTGCCCTATATTCACCAACAGAGTTCAGCATTTGCACTCTGATCTCCTTCACAGCAGTGACTGGCAGGGCTTGAACGGCAGCAAACAACGGTTGTCTGTCTTAATGGCAGTACATTTTGTTCCCTTCCCCAGTTCAGTTTTTGCCCCCAAACTCAGGGTCAGTGCAGGAAGTAAGCAAATGTGCAGAATTTCACTTTGATTAAGCACGAACATTTTCTGCTGTAATGTTGTACCTGCTGGAGTTGGCTTTGTTTTCTGTTTGTTGTTTGTGTGCTTTCCCTGAGGGATCGTTATTTTTGAATTACATCCACGTATGTAATCTCCTATGGGGAACATAAATCAAAAGGACGAGTTGATTGTTAACCACAGTATGTCACCTCCAATCCAGATGGCCTGACTGCATAATAACATGTAAGGTTTGTACACAAATTTATGTTGCTTGTACGTAAAGCTTGAGTTTAATGGCTTTACAGCATAAGTATTCTGGAGTATTCATGAATAGAAGAATCAGAGACCAAGTCTTTAAGCTGATGAAAGCACGTGCTCCCAGACAGGTAAATTAGACTCTTACAGAACATATGTTACTTTCAAAGCTTTCAAAGCTTTAATCAGTAGCAGCCTCCTACAACACCACAGCTGTAACTGAGATACTGAGCAGGTCTTTAACTTCGTAGAAAGAGACCCACTACAATGCAAAGAAAGGAAAAGGACAAATAGAAAGGATAGCCATCAGTTAATTCTATTACTTGAGACCAAAGGTACTTTTCAGGATATGACCTAGCAGAGAGACATCATTTCAGTGTCAAACATGCTTGCTGGATTGTTTGTTAGAAGAAAAGGTTGTCCAGCCCAGGCTAAACCTTTGTGAGAGCTTTAAGGGCTCAATAAAAATTGAATGTACCTCATGTCTTAGGAAAGCACACACACAAAAAAAAATCCTTTCCTACTTTTTTTGGGTTGCATGTACAAGATGTACCAGAACAGCCATGAAAATAAACGTTCATTTAAATTGGTTCAACTAGGCATGCTTCACATGTTTTAATCTTCCCACCCAAGGAGACCTCAACAAATCTAATGCATGCACATAATGATTCTTCATTTGTTTAACAAGTCATTTATGCAGGAAGAACATGAATTTGAACGCTAACCTAATCTCCAGCATCAACAAGAGTTATGTGAGGTTGTCTGAATGCAAGACCTAATTGCTGTCTGTTGTTTCTTTGAGCAGCCAAGCAAGTTTCACAAATGGCTGCTTTCTGCAATGAATCTTTTCTAATTAAGCTAGTTTTTCATATATTTTGCATTTTACTTAAACACAGATCAGTTGAAGCAGCCTTCGTCTCCAAATTAGCATTCTATGGACAAAAGCTTGTATGACTTTGTGTTGCTGAAAGTAGTTGTTACCAATCTACCATCAGCCATCCTATCTCCTAAGTGCAAAAGGCTGTTTCTGCTTTTCTCCTCACTGTTACTCTTTAGATAGGAGCTTTCAAATGAATTTGTAATGACATATATACATTACTATATTCATCAGGCTAAACATGGACCACGTCTCTGGCTTCTTTGCACCAGACAGTGGTACAAAGATGGTGTAAGACTGATGTGTTACAAAAGGGCCGAAGGATCTGGAGGAGGATATATTTCAACAACCCACATGAATGTAAATGTTTTGTCCATTGCACAAGACTCAGGTGCCAGTCTATCAGCTGTGTCTATTAGGCTTAGAAAAAGCATGCTATGAACTAAATTTTCTTTTTCTTCCTTCCTTCCTTCCTTCCTTCCTTCCTTCCTTCCTTCCTTCCTTCCTTCCTTTTTCTTTTTCTTTTTATTTTCTTTTTTCTTTCTTTCTTTCTTTCTTTCTTTCTTTCTTTCTTTCTTTCTTTCTTTTTCTTTTTCTTTCTTTCTTTCTTTTTCTTTCTTTCTTTCTTTCTTTCTTTCTTTCTTTCTTTCTCTTTCTTTCTTTTTCTTTCTTTCTTTCTTTCTTTCTTTCTTTCTTTCACTTTCTTTCTTTCTTTCTCTCTCTCTCTCTCTCTCTCTCTCCTTCTTTCTTTCTTTCTAAGAGAATGTATGTTATTCATGTTATTTGCTCTTTACTTTTGAGCCATTGAGACTTAAAACATTTTTCAAAATATTTAGAGGTGATCACCTGGAGACTTCCCTGTTGAAGTGGGCCACAAACAGAGCTGTGGCACACATCTCACAGAAAGAGAGACATGCACAGGCATGAACACATCTCTTTCTTCTTGCATGTCAGGGATGTGGGTGGCAAGGTGCTCATTTCCCCTGCTCAAGGTGCTATTACACTTTGTACAATGGAAGCAGGGTCTATCTAGGTTAGTTTGATGAACCTTTTGTTTGGTTTCCAAAATAAAGTTGGCCCATGGCCTGCCAGTTGAAGGCTTTTATTTATCCTGGAGTGCTAGGAACTTAGTGGCTATTTCAGTAGAATTCAAAGGGTTTTCCTTACTGCTTTTGCTTATTCCAGGCAAATCCCAGTTGAGTGGATCTCTAGAGCTCAAATCTTCAAGTGTATTTTAAATCTTTGCTGGATAGAACAAAGATAAAAGCAAGACTGAGTGCTGCCTACAGAATTAGACAGACTTAAAGTTGTGAACCTGATCTATCATCTCCTAATATCAACAAAAACCACTGTATAAAAATTGATATTTTATGGTACAAAATCTGCCATGAGGAGATAGAAGAAGCATATTAGTGGGTGTCAGTATTATAATGAGCATAATTAAATTGAGGTGCCCGTCTGGACGCCTACCTGGGCAGCCTGCTCTAAGGAACCTGCTTTGGCAGGGGGGTTGGACTCGATGATCTTTCGAGGTCCCTTCCAACCCCTTCAATTCTGTGATTCTGTGATTCTGTGAATATTTATCCATAGCACTGTTGAGCTAAATGTTCACCAAAATGTTGAATCATCATATTACTGTATTAATATTTCACTGCAGAGCTGTGAAAATAAAAGTAATGTTGCTCAAAGCCAACTTCTATCCTCACTTGCAACCTTACTCATTGTAATGCAAAACTTAATGTAGTTAGTGTTTCAGATGCTGAACTTCCCATCTAATTTAAATACCAGCATTCAGATTTTCCAGGGCTTGCCTTTAAGACTTTTTCTTTACACATTTGTTTGGTTTAAGATTCTTTAATGGTCTTGAATGAAAGTGTGAAAACGGTATCTGTTAAAAGATCACATTTATAAACACAGTGCTTTCGGCATTATAAGTTAGCTCTACAGATAGCCTGTGACTTTAATTACATATAAAATCCAGTCCCTCTGAAGTTTAGCAATTTGATCACATACACGTGTATGTCTGTATGATGGAACTGTTTGTGCTGCTTCTTCAAATAGGTAGACTTAAGGATACCTTAAGAAAAGATATAATAAAAGCTAGGACCAAGGCTTTGAAGAGCTCCATTTTGAGGACCGTTATTTTTCATGCTGTTAAAAATCTATTTTAATCAATTCTTTCAGTATTTATTTGTTCATATAAAAAAAAAAATACAATAATGGGGACACTGATAATCTACTTATTTGGAGAAATACACCTTTAACAAAATGTGCTTTTTAGAAATAAGCTCTTTATAAAATCTCTAAATATTCAGTACAGAGAAATACTCAAATCCCATAGAAATCACTGAAAGGAATATTGTGAATTTCAGTAGGCTTTTGTTGATTAAGCAATTGTGGAAGCAAATGCTTTCTGTCACCGCAAAAGCTTGGATTCCTTTCTTTGTAAGAAAACGGTGATTAGAAACACAAAGATTACGGAGTACATCAAGCAGAATCTTTCATTAATAGCCTACAGAGCCCATTACATGAAATAATGGAAAGTCCAAGAACTTTTAGGCTTAAACCAACAGTGAAAACAAGATACCAAAACCAAAAATTGTGTTGTATTTAAGTGGAATAAGGCCCATGGTAGTGTCAGTGAAGAGACGTTATTCCATTTATTCAGAGTTTTTCTCTACCCATCCTCTGGCATGCTAATCTGAAAGTCACTTACCTATTGGCTGATCTATTTTGTTTGCTGTGTCAAGCACTGCCTTTAAAGCATAGGAATATTTTCAATTACTGATAAAAAATCATTATAATAAGCTGCTTCTGCTGATGATGATGATGATGTTCTTTTTGGACAGAACTACACCAGAATCAGGTGTGATGGCAGCAGCACAAAGAAGCATACCTAAGCTTGTTTTCTTCTCCAGCCGTAAAGACAAGGCAATCACTTCAGAGCTGAGTATGGACCAGCAGCCTGGATGAGAGCACAGGTTCTGCATTGCCTTTTCTCATCCACAGAGGGTTCAGAGTCACTGCCCGTTCACTGCTATCACTGTCTGAGCCAGTTAGGCTGGAGGAAGCTGTGAATGTCTGCTCACATTGCCATTAAACATCCAGGTTTGCTCTCTGGACACAGAATTAGCTAATCTTGGATCTGTTGTCAGACCCATAGAGAAGTCATTCATTTTTGATAAGAAGCAAGGGGTATAGCAAATAAAGGACTTAGTACAACTTCAGCTTCCTAAACTGTTGTTGCAATTTGTTGGATAAACGGAGGGCTTCCCTAAGAAAAGTTTTTAGAGTACTTTAATTTCAGAGTATAGATTTTATTTAAAACTTGGAAGTATCATAGATCATATTTCTCAAGACAGAAGTCAAGTAAGAGATTGGATCTACTTAAAAATATTCTAGCAGAACACCCTAGCTTGACATTAAGGCTGTTAGTGGCTCCTCCTGCACAGTGCCATGAAATGAGAGAACAAAGACAGTATGAACTTCTTCAGATGTTCATCAGAAAAGTTATCTAGATGCATTCAGTAAAAAGTCTGCATTCCTCCAGCCCCTACCAAAAAAGTTCCAAAAGTGTGCTCCCCACATGGCGCTGTCACCAGTTCCTTGCAACCAACTCATGATCTGGATAGATCAGAGGAAAAACAAGAAAAAACAAACCATGAAATAGTGTATTTTACACTTTGTCTTCCCCAGCAAGTTGCCCCAAAATATTTTTAAAGTACTGTTCCACTTGCAAATTGGTCAATATATTATAAAATGTCTGAACAAATACTGTGCTTATTACTTTGTATTACTTTGCAGGATCACAGGAGGGTTTCATCAAAGGAGCAAGCCATATGACCTCCCAAAAGCCAGATGACCCCAGTGCCTAGCAAACTCAGCAGCAGTCTGGGCAGCAGAAAAGACTAGCCAAGAACAGGGCTTGTAGTAAAACATTCATTGCGCCACTGCAAAAGTATAACTATCAAAAAAAAAAAAAAAAAGGGGCTATCACATGACACAATGACTTGAAACTGTAAAGGGCTCATGAAAAAAACTGATGAAATGACAGAGGAATTTGAATTCTACTTTTATCAATGCAAACACAAATTAAAACACGTAAAGCTCTGTCTGCTCTGCTGTGGTTGAAGTGTGACACATTTAAAATTCAGAAAGTGTTTTTTGCATAGTTGGTATCACAGACTTAGCAAGAAGGGAGTGCAAAGTAGCTTGAAGTCCCTCCTGCTGCAATAGGCACTGTGGAGCAGAGCAGGGCATGCGCACCTACTTCAGGCAACAGGGCTGCAGCATCCACAAAGGGCTGGTGGTTTTATTGAAATGTTCAGTTCATATGGTCAATAGATTCTGTCTTCTTGTTCAGTTGGAAGAACATCTGTCTAATTTGTATAGGACACTGAAATCAGCAAAGCAATGAAGTAACCATCATAACAAATTATTTTAAATTTCTATAATTATAAGCAGGTAAGAAAGTCTTAAAGCAAAAGCATAAATTTTCAGATGTAGTGGGTTTGATAATTACACTAATCTTTCAGGTACTTATTCCCTAAGGAATTACATCATTACTATTCCACAACCTAGAAATGCTTTCTCCATTTTTATAGACCACAGTTCTCATACTTGACATGGCATCAGAAGGTACACAAAATCTATCCATTTAATACAGCGTCCAGTATTAGAAAATATATTTTTTTTTTCAGCTTATTTCTTGTTTAGGTTGGATATTAGGAAGAACTTCTTTACTGAAAGGGTTGTTAGGCATTGGAATGGGCTGCCCAGGGAAGTGGTCGAGTCACCATCCCTGGAGGTCTTTAAAAGACGTTTAGATGTAGAGCTTAGTGATACGGTTTAGTGGAGAACTTGTTAGTGTTAGGTCAGAAGTTGGACTAGGTGATCATGGAGGTCTCTTCCAACCTAGATGATTCTGTGATTCTGTGATTCTGTTCTTTAGCCATCAAAATACTGTTTCTTCTACAAGTGTCCTTTCTCTCTGCACAAGTTAAATTAATGTATTCTAATCTTTCTTACAGCTGTTACCTAATGTCTGACTGAATTACAAAATAATACTGTAGATAAACCATAGCAAGATCATTTGGTTAAAAAGTGAACAGCAGAAGAGGTTGTCTTTGATAGCATCTAACATTATTTCACGGAAGTTTCTTGTAGGTGGTGCTCTTGCCTCAATTTTGTTTAACATTGCTAGTTATGGTCATTCACATTTTTTGCTGATTTTTTTTTCTAGGTACACGAAAATGAAGACTGCCACCAATATCTATATTTTCAATCTTGCATTGGCAGATGCATTAGCAACAAGTACTCTGCCATTCCAGAGCGTGAATTATTTGATGGGAACATGGCCATTTGGTACAATCCTTTGTAAGATTGTTATATCCATAGACTACTACAATATGTTCACCAGTATCTTTACGCTCTGCACCATGAGTGTGGATCGCTATGTAGCTGTCTGCCACCCAGTTAAGGCCCTTGATTTCCGTACCCCCAGAAATGCCAAAATTGTTAACGTCTGCAACTGGATTCTTTCTTCTGCCATTGGCCTGCCAGTTATGTTCATGGCAACTACTAAATACAGGCACGGTAAGTCTTGTTTTCATTCCCAAATTAAATATTTCAGTGTTTAAACTCCTTTCTGCATTCTTTCTTTTTATTGTAGAGACATTGAACTAACTTCTGACCTGCAAGCTGTATGAAGCAGGCAGTGCAAATAGCCATCTTGGAAAATTTTGCAGCTGGCTCTGCTTGACCAGAGACAGCTCTGCATGTGATCAGTCTTTGACGACCAGCAGCTCCAGCGGGATCCATGTGAGTCTTGTTGCCCTAGACAGCCCCTGTAGTGTTTGGAAAAGCATTTGTGCCTACCTTCAGCTATAAGGGAATATGCACTGTTAAAGCACAGGAGACTGTGCTTTACCACGGATTTTCCCACTGAAGTTGCTGGTCTTCATTTTCTACCTCATCTAGCAGGACGTGGTACAGAACTGAGAGCATGTTCTGGATTGCTGGTGCTCAATGGTGTCCTTCAAGTGACAGCCTTTCAACGTAAATCAAAAACACTCCAAAGTGCACAGTTACCACATGTTATGTCATCCTCTACCCCTTTGCCTTGAAATGCCCAAATTTGCAGCAGATACAGTGCTGAAATCATCTTATTTTCACCAGGTTTTATCTTAAAAGTGAAAATGAGCCAAAGTTTGAACACTTAATGACAGTTCAACTCTTTTTCTTGTTAAATATATGCGGAATTCCAAGCAATATAATGCAAAGGAGGACGTTACTTTTTACTCTTGTTTTTCTAACTAAAGCTTCATACATATTTTGCAGCGCTGTTTTCTATCAATGTTTGTGCCAATGACAGATCACAGATTGCTTTGTTTTAGTTATTTACATAGTAAATCTTCATGTATTTGCTCATGATATTTAACAAAAAAGGTTTAAAGGGAAGCAAATGCCAAACTGACCAGTTTTTTCTTCTCTGCTCTTTTCTTTTATCTCTAGGCTCTATTGACTGCACACTTAAGTTCTCCCACCCTGCTTGGTACTGGGAGAACCTCTTGAAAATCTGTGTGTTTATCTTTGCCTTCATCATGCCAGTCCTGATCATTACTGTGTGCTATGGGCTGATGATTTTACGCCTGAAGAGTGTTCGCATGTTATCTGGCTCTAAGGAGAAGGACAGGAACCTGCGGAGAATCACGAGGATGGTTCTTGTAGTGGTGGCAGTGTTTATCGTCTGCTGGACTCCCATCCACATTTATGTCATCGTTAAAGCCCTGGTCAACATCCCAGAAACTACTTTCCAGACTGTCTCCTGGCACTTCTGCATTGCTCTAGGGTATACAAATAGTTGCCTTAATCCAGTCCTGTATGCATTTCTAGATGAGAATTTCAAAAGGTGTTTCAGAGAGTTCTGCATCCCCACCTCCTCAACCATTGAGCAGCAAAACTCCACCCGAGTCCGACAAAACACTCGTGACCATGCTTCCACTGCCAACACTGTGGACAGGACTAACCATCAGGTATGACTAGCAGTGGAGATGTCATCTCTGGATCCAGGCCACCCGCTTGGAGATGACATGTATTCCGAAGTTACAGTTTATACTGATTTGTAGCTATTTGAACGTCTAAACACCTTCAGGGCTACATTTGAAGCTGGTGTATTCACACACAGAGACCCCAGTCCTGCACGGTGCTAGTTGTTCTATACTCTAGTTGATGCCCAAAAGCTGAGGGCTTTCAAAGGTACCTTGCATGATAGGGTCCAGCATGCATGTGTATACACAACACCCAAAACAGAGTGTTTCATTTGCAGAAGGTTTACAACAGGTGTCTGATTTAGAACTGGTTAGAGAATAATCAAAGATTTCTCTATTCTGTCTGTTGAGGGAGACATGGTTGGGCCAATATACACGTCTCTCTCCTACCATTTCATCAGTAAACTGAAAAGAGAAGAAACTGCATGTACGCTTTCTGATTGATGTACAAGAAAGGCCTACAAGGCCATGTTTCTCCTGTAAGAGATGCAAGAAGTAGACAAAGGTCATCTGCATGCAGTTCTTGTACCAGATCAATATCTGTGTTGGCTAGTGTAGGTTTTGATAGATAGATATGTAAATATATAAATATACATGTATACACACACATATTAAGGAGTATTGTGCCATTTTGCTGTTTAAGGTATACAGAGTAGGAATTTTATGGCACAGCAGATACCAGGATATAGATTGTTTTTATTCAGGCTCTTTTTGCTTAGCTTTTGGGAAAAAAAAAAATCCTTTTTGTTACATATTTGACATCCGTGCACCTGTGATTATTCCTGAGAGTTTCCAAAGCACACCCCTTGGTGAACATCAAGCAAAACACAAAGGCAAATCTTAACATACTAGCCTAACAATTGTTAGAAAAGGTTTGAATCTTATCTGGAACTCATTAAAAAGAAGAAATAAAGGCAGAAACCTAATTTATTCCTTGCCACATCATCTTTCATTGGAACATCAGCAATATCCTTAGTTTGCTCCTTCATGAGCTTCTCACTGCTGCCCCTTCACCCACAAGCTAGCTGCCTTCTTGAGGTGCAAAGAAGTAGCTTTTCGTGAAAGAAATAGCTTACCTGTCACACAGGCAATCAGGAAATCCAGATCAGAATATTATCTTATCCATACAAAGTAAATGCACCAGAAAAAGAGGAAGGAGCAAGCAAAAGGGAGAAGAGGAAGGTCTATTGAGCATCTGCAGCTGGTGGTGTCGTTCACCAGAACATGATTTGTACATGCCAAGCTGCAGGCTGAGAAATCAGTTAGCGTCTGCTCAGTCTTACCCACACTTCAGTGGTGGAGCAGAACTGCCAAACTTGGCATGGACACATACATATATGTATGTGTGTATATACGTGTAGTATTCACTATGTGTAGCAAAAGTTGAGCAGACAGATTCAGCTCTCACTAAGGCTTTTGCAACCCTCAATGGAGTCAATTTTGTGCATGTGTCTGACAATGGGGTTGTATCTTTGTCTAGTTCATGTCTAACTTTTTCAGCTTTTTACAGTGCAGTGTGTAATAAGAGATTTTCTACATTTACTTATACTTCTTTACCTTAATTTTAGGAGAGCCGTAGCTTTCTAAACTTCTACCCTTAGCACAGATTACTGTGGTACCACCTAAAGTCTGACTGAGATAAAGTCTATTTCACTGGGCACTGAGCAAACACAGAACAGAAGGTGATCCTTCCCACAGAGATCTTTCAACTTACACCAACAAGGGAGAGAGCTAGTTGAGGCAGGAATAGAAGTGAGCTTTATAATGGAAGTAAAAATGGAAGTAAGGAGCAACCTAATCACATAGTTGGAGATTTTGTGTTAGTTTCCTTCAGGGGATAGTGGTGGAATTAGTTAAGAAGAGATAAAACACAGGTAAAAAGAAGTGACAGGGAAGATGCTGAAGAGAAAGACAGGTGACAGGAAGAATGCAGAGGAGAAAGGAGAACATCAGGAATAAGGTCAGAGTGAGGAAGCAAGGGAGAAAATTGAAGCAAAAAGCCAATATACATGTAACAAAAGAAATGTGTTCAGAACCGTAAGAAACTGTGTGACTATGCAGCTTTCACTACTTCTGTAACTCTTCCTAGCAGCTAGCTAGCATGTTTCCCCCAGGCTAGGGAGAAGCCATCACTTGGAAACTCCTATCCTCATAGATGTGTGGACAGGTCTGTTTGCATGGTCTGGTATTTGAGAGAATTTGAAGTGCTCATAAATGGGCCCAATTTCACTTCCCTCACCATCATTGCAGCAGTCCTTGCTTGAGCAGCTGTTGCCACTGGTTTATTTCTACCAGATGTGCCCGATGGATGCTGACGTGAACCTTCTGACTGCTGCGCTCCCTGGAGAGCAGCACACCAGCTGGTCGATGCAGTCCTTTTCACCCTCCTCAGAGGCTATGAAATATATTCACACCAAGCCATGTTCAAACCAGATTAAACTTCATTTACTTATTTTCTTCTCCAACAAACTTTTCTGTAAAAGACATTTTTGGTGTCTCTTACTATCCAAATGACAGAAGGGTTTTAGGACTAATCTACTCTGGAAAGGTTTTCTGGGTAGTACTTACAAATGTAGCATTTTATTTATTTATTTTAGACAGAGAAAGCCCTATAGTGAATCCATCTTTTGTTCTCAGAAAACAACAACAACAAAAAGAACACTTTGCTCAAACACTTGGTGAGCTTTGTAAATTCTGTTCACAGGGTATTCTTTTCACAGGTAAGTGCTTTCTGTACAGGCAAGTCTAGCCAGTATAGCTATACTGATCTAAGTATACTGACAAGCTCTT
Source organism: Cygnus olor (assembly GCF_009769625.2). Classification (NCBI taxonomy): domain Eukaryota; kingdom Metazoa; phylum Chordata; class Aves; order Anseriformes; family Anatidae; genus Cygnus; species Cygnus olor. Next base: position 66,965,350 of record NC_049171.1, on the reverse strand, counting down.
TCTTGTATAGACAGGGCCTTGGAGAGCGTTTGGTATGAATCCTAATTGTGCAGTGTATAGTGCTCAGCACAGCTCAAGTTATTTTCATAGAAACAGATGTTCTACAAGTTGTGTGGTTTTTTTTTTTTCCCCAAGTGGGAATTCTTACTCCAGCTAAAGTTAATGAGAGCTGCAAGCTCTCAACTGCTTGGGGCCTCACACTCTTGAAGCACTTAAAATAAGCACTCACTTGTGGGAACAACAGCTGTGTTTTCTATCAGTGCAAAAGAACAGATACAAATGTTCGTATTATTCTGAGTTAAGATATTATCATTTGGCCTCCGTTATGTCTCTTTGACATTACCAAAAAGTTCTTGGTTAAGAACTGCATTATTGTTTTATCTACATATAGGAAAAGTGCAAAACAAGTTCTGACCTCCTCCAGAAATGAAACACTGATGGTGCGAGCATTTATGAAAAATAGTACATGTCCAGTGGAGAAACATATTTCTGAGGGGGAAAAGACAGCGGCTAGTCAGGCATGCAAAATCTGGAATTTTAACAATGAGATGCTTTACATCTGTGGGGGATATATTTCGGGTTACTGGGCTAACGCCTGTGTCAGAACGTTCAGGTTGCATTGTTTCAGGGTGAGCTTAGAGCTTAGGCTCAACTCACTTTAATTTTCAGGGAAGCATGGGCAATCTTTAAAGTTCATTTTCATGGAAGATTAAAACAAGAAAATAGGAATAATAGAACACTGGAGAAAATCTTGCAGAACAGAACTGTTTACTTCAAACTTTTCTTTGCATGACCCAATAATAGTAGGGAATGCTAATAAAAGGAATGAATATTAGCTTTTGCAGATGTCTGAATTGTTTTTGATGTCACTAGCATTAACCTGGATCATGACAAAGACCCTAACAAACTTTGAAAGAGCTTTTACTTCAGATGCACAGAGAATCTCTGCACTACTTTATCTCCTAGATTTAAAAAAGTCTTGAACATTTTTACTGACGTGGGACCCTTGTGAATCTTCTAGGTAACAAAGAAAACAGAATGTGTTTGCTAGACAATTTCATTAAAGGCAGCATCTATAAACAATGCTGTGAGCGCTGAAACTAATTAGATGCATTGTAAGGTTGCTTGTGTTTGTGGCATTTCTTGAACTGAGAATTAGAAAAAATGGACAAAAACATTTCACTTTTTCCATAAGAAAATAGAAAAAGAAAGTTCACCGGTTTAAAAAAAAAAAAAAAAAAAAAAAAAAAAGCAAACTACTGTATCCAATCCACAAAAGAACAATAGAATGTCCTGAGTTTGAATGAAGGGACCCACAAGGATCAAGTCCAACTCCTAGCTCCACACACAAGACAACAGGACTACCTAAAAATTAAACCACATGACTTAGACCATTTTCCAAATGCTTTCTGAACTGAAATTTCTATTAATTCAATTCAGAAGTGAATATGAACTTCAAAATTAATTTCTGGATCTAGACTTCTCCAAAAGACTCAGATTCATATTCACATTTAGGATCAGCTCAATTTTTGACAAAAAGTTGCTGAGGAGGAGCATTTCCAATACAGAATAAAGAAAAATCCCTAAATATAGCATGTTGAATTGAACAAGCATTTGAGTTATGTTTTGGCCTTGGAAAAAAATATCTCCAGTCAGAAGTCCTAACAGATGCCAACTGCAGAAAGCACCTGGAAAACAATCCAGTTAGAAAATGCACCTTCTCCCCACCCCAGAATCCTTGCCCATGTGTAATATGTTTCCCTCATTTGTGTCCATCAGGATTCATCTGTGACTGCTTTCCATACCGTAACCACTTTAATGACAGTGTCTCCCCCATTTTCAACAAGTTCTGTTTGCTGGGCAGCAAAACAGGTTGCAGACTTTCAGGACATGATGTGTCTTAGGCAGATTTGCTTGAAAATTTCTGTAGATTTTCTATCATGCCTGTATGTGAACAAGATTTGGTGCGGATACCATGGATGCCCAGAGCATGGGGATGGTTGGGTTTGTTTGCTGATGTAACTCCATCTCACACAGAATCTTTAAACTCCATCTCACACTGGATCTTTAAATTCGAATCCAGAAGTCAGTCAATTTACTAGTGTGAACACAGAAAAGATACTAATAGGCATGTAAAATACCAACTTACTTGCAGTTGCTACAGAAATAATACAGGCAGGGAGTGAAATCCTTCCCTACAAGTGAAATTCATTCAGGGTTCCCCTCTAGAAAGAAAACAACTGGCTTGCTATGAAATAGACCAAATACAACAGCACTGCCGATCTAATGTTTTTCTGTCATTAAAGCTAAGACACAAAACTTTCATCATTTACTCTGCCTTTGTTGCTTTATGACAAAGGCATATTCTTGCCTTGCTGCCTGGGCTACCAGTTCAGCTTTACAGGGCAGGTCAGTAGCTGCAAATGATAAGTTAATTATTCTTGAAAAGAACAAAACATACACACACAAGCAAACTGGTGGGAGGGCAGAAATCAAGTAACTGCTCATTGTGTTTGCAATTTCTTTCCTTTCAGTTGGAACTCCAAGAAGCTGAAACCACCCCACTGCCGTGACAGGGTCTCCTGCCGCATAGCTCTCAAAGCAATTACAAACCAGTGCCACAGTGTTTCTGTGCAGTATGCTATGGGAAGGTGTAGGATACACTTTCCCTCAAAATAAATAAATAACTAATAATTTAAAAAAAAAAAAAAAAAAAAGAGGAAAGTGCCTGCTTTTCCTGTCTGTCAAAAACTGCTTCTGCAGCACTTCTGCATTGCGCGTAACAGAAGCATGAAACTTAACGGTAAGCAGAGCCAACAGATACAGGGGCTTTCCAATCTCCAGTGTTCAAAACAGTCATGTTAACCAGGAATACATATGTTAGTGTAAAGCAAAACTACTGTATCTGTAGCTATCTGAAGTGCTCTGACAAGTTACAGTAGTGTTAAACAGGTTGGAGACAAAAGTTAAAAGGACAGACAACTATAGTTTGAAAAGTGAAGGTGAGTTTTTAACAACAGGAAATAATGGGAAATTGAGTTGTAATACTGTTGGGTACTCAATTTACATTTAAAATTTCTTTGTAGAGGTGTTTTCTGTGCAGGTTATTTGTGTGGTGAAGTTTCACAAGATCATCTAGAACAACACATTGGCAAGTCAAGAGGTCGTCTCTTACAAGGATTGCATGTTCCACAGCTTCAAAGGGAAAATATTTATTTCAGTGCTCATTTAAAGAAAATAAAGCAAACCCCTAAGTTTCACCTTCCTCCTCTATTTCTCACATAAGAGCTAGACTTTTACAATAAAAACTATGAAGTGTCAGTTCTTCTGAAATAAATGAATAAATGGAAGTATTCCATGCTGTTATTGATTGTAGAATGATCCCCAAAATAGCATTGACTCTATAAGTTCCAGTATGAATAGATGCACAGCTATAAGCTTGTCAGGGCTGGCACAGGCAGCTGATAAATTCTCTTTCATCTAGTTTCTCAAACTTCAACTGCCTTGTCAGCAACATCTCAAATTTGGAAGTCAGCAACAGTCCCTGTGTGAAGTGCTTGGAAGAGTAAACACATTAGAGCTGCTTTAAAAATATATAAATAAATAATAATTAAAAAATAAAAAATAAAAATAAAGTTACATTTTGATAAAAATCTATTTTTTTCTTAACCAAACCCATGTTTGCTTTTCTAACTAAGGTAGTACAGTCCACATCTCCATTTTGTATTAGCTACTAAAACACATTAAGATTTATGAAAGAAACATTGTACCAAAGTAAATGCCATCTTAGCTGTTTTCTAGTATGAAATATAGAAATATCTATGTAGATAATTGTGGTTCAATGGTATTTTCTAGCCATTGTTTGTTACTTGCTTTGTAAATAAATCATCAGTAGCTAACTGGGGGTAATGGGGGGAATACTTTGATGAATTTAAGAATATTCTAAAACACAACTGTATGGAATGGGGTTGCTGTTTTGTTTTTTCTTTTTTTTTTTATTTCTGCAGCAAAAGTGTATTTCTTCTTTTCATTGTTCAAATCTGTGTAACAGAATATGCTTTTAGTGTGAAATATTTTGTTTCTGTCATGGACTGTGTAATAAAGATTGAAGGCCAAATCCTTTCAAGTTGTAAATTGAAGTAATGCTACTGGAGTTTCATCAATGTGTTGCAGCTCAATATGTAGCCGTTTATACCAGCAGAATATGAAACCAGACATAACAGAAGTGCCTTTTTTATTATTATTTTTCTGTTGAAAAACACACTGTGCTGTCAGAGGGATTTAATATTTAATTTTATATTAGTCTAGCAAGATCTCTTCATAGCCATTATTAAAGTTTAAACCAGAATTGTCATCATCTTAAGAAAGAGAGTTTTCATCTAAGTTTTTAAAGTATGAGGGAGAAAAACCGGTCCCTCAGAAAAACTGGGCATGCTCTTTTGCTCTACACAGCAGTGTTATTTAGCTAACAAGAAGAACATAAGCTACACTAGAAATGGAAGCAGATTAGCATCGTCCAAAGTCATTGCAGTCTGACAGGTTCTGAGCAGTCTGCCATGCCCACATATGGCAAACTGAAATGCATTGACCAACTATTGGAAAAGCCTTAACTGGTAAATCAGGAAGAGAAATAAGTTTAATTAAACCTAAGCTCATAGTTTAGTGTCTAGTTCAAACTACATTAGCTGTCATAGACTTTACATAATGAATTGAAGCCATTGTTTCTTCTGTATTTGGAGTGTAATGAAGCTCACTGGTAAAATCCTATGACTCGATAACGACCTAATATTTTCAAAGATATTTTAGGTTTCAACAGTCCAATAATTAATTGAGCAATCTGACTGTAAATATTTTTAGCAGTACTAATGTTGTTGTAGGCATAATGGTCTAAGGATATGAGGAAGCAAATTTTATTAGCAGAGCATTAGCAAAAATAAGTTAAATGTCTTGTTTTATTTTATTTTGTTTTTGTTTTCCAAAAGGCATGAGTGTCATTGGGAGTGCTGTGGAGTAAGTAGCATATTACACAAGTTATGTATCTTTGCTGTGATCCTTTAATAAAAAAAGTTTGTGTTTCCTGTATATTTGCACATACTATATTCAAAACACAGTATACATTGATTAGCATGTCATGCCCTATTTTAATAGCTCAGCTTTAGAAAATGCTGTGTAGTGCACCAATGCCAACACATCACCTTGAAGGTTCATGGATTAATTATCTGACTGCTTTAAATATTTATGTTTTATTTTAAAAAAGGGACATGCAGATAGGTTGAGTTTTTTTGGTGGTGGTGGTTGTGGTTTTTGTTGTTGTTTTGGTGGTGGTTTTGTTTGTTTGCTTGCTGTTTTTGTTTGTTTTTAATAAAAGGCATATGGGCAGAATTCTGTTTTGACATAAACTGTGTACATTCCTCTTGTGCTGAGAGGCTCAGCTCCAGGAGCCAGCTGGTGCAGGAGCCTGGCTCTAGTAACAGAAAGACTAGGTGAGCAGAGGGAAACTCTCTTCCTAGCTCCTGGCAGACTGAGGCTTCCCATGCTCTTGAGTTGTGCTGAAGTATTCTTGTTTTATTGATTTTAAAAGTTCTGCCACAAGGTTGTATTTGAGCAAAACTTACATATTTTTGTTTGTTTGTTTTTTTCATGGAGAGGAAAAATAGTGAATAATGACTCTTAGGAATGACATTTGAGCAAGACAATATAAATATGACTCTGCAATAAGGAATAATAATGAACATCATTACTTCCATGACAGATGTGATTTTACAGATTTTATTGCAATTGTTTTTTTCCCTAACATGCTCATTGCCATTTTGAACACTTTTATGTGGAAGTCCATAGCAAAAAATGCTAACTTATCTATAAGCACTGTCAGTCAGACAGCATGATTTGGGGAAAAGTCACAAATACCAGAGAAGTAACTTACTTACTATATCCAGAGATTCGTTCAAAATCCTATTTCTGTGACTCCGTGATGTCTTTGCAAGTCTTTGAAGACTATCCCGTAGTCCTCAAGAAGCATATCAGCTGACACCAACAATCCTACTAGCCTAATGACACAAGGCAACAGGATCCCACATCAAGAGAAAAAAAAAAAAAAACTGCATCAATACCTATGTTCCATTTGTTTCAAAGACAGCCTGGCCAGAAAATAAGTGAGCTTTACAGACGTAGCAAACCATGTATGTGTTGGTGTCAGAAAAGGATTAGGAGGTAATGTGGGAGATACCACAGTAGGTTTGGTTCCCAAAGATACATTTGGATGTAGCTGACAGCCAAAATAAGTCAGTCCCCTAGGCCTGAATTGTGGAGCACAACCTGAACTGTGATGCCAGTTTGGGCAGCACTGACAATTCAGCCAGCCTTCAATCTTTCAGTGATTTTGCCAGCTTGAAAGAAAAGGAACCCCGCCACATGAGCTTAGAGCTTCCCTGATATACTGTCTACTGCCCAGACAGGCAGCAGCACTATATTCTGTTTATGATCCTAGGTACAGACTGTACAGACACTGTGCAGCTCCCCAGTAAGACACTGCTGACCTCTGGGATGTAGAGCCACCTGCAGTCCCCAAAAGACCCACAGTAAAATGACTCATCAGATTAGGGACAGGACATGGTGTTTTTCTTATCATGGGGATCTTTACAACCATTCCCTATTTCTACTCTCTCTGTTACAATTTACAGTAAGGATCAGCACAATAACTATACATAAACCTGTATTCACCTTCTGGTGCAGCATCAAATTAATTTCACTCCAACACACTCACCTGTGGCATTAGCATCCTAAAATGCGATTTTAGGAAGAAGCAGAACATTTTTTTGATGTTATTGGACAGTTCAGAGACATTTTTGGATTTAAAATCTCAGGTTAAGTTCCTAAATGCTATCTTAGTGAGAAATATAAAGTTAGTATGGTTAAAGATGAAAGACAGGAATTTATTGTGCATTACTCCAATTAATTCATTCTAATCCAACACCCTTTTCTGAAGTACACACAAATTTGCACATACCCACAGATTCACTTATTAATGTGCACATATTGGTTGTGAGAGAACAAAACATCTTGAGCTTGAAGAAAGGTGTGGTAAAGTCTGTAAAATTATTGAAATTTCACTTTTTTTTTCTTTTTTTTTTTTTTTCTGTATAACACTTTTTAGATAACGTGCTTTATTTCCACTGTTATTTTCATCATCATGACAGAGGAAAAAAGCAATGCTTCTCTTTACACTCATCAACTTCTCTGCAAAATCCCAGCAACAGACATCAATTGCATTAACAGAAACTACACATTTAAAAAGAACAATCATTTCTAGAAAGGAATAGAAATGGAAAGGAAAGCTTTATGTAATGAACAGAAGATTGCTGTTGTGTTGGGCAAGAAGCAGCAGTAGGTTCACTGAGCTTGCACCAGACAGGAGGTAATACAGCAATTACAAAACAAGGACAGCAATGTTAAAGGAAAAAGGAGGAATAGGGTGGGGGAATTGTAGAGGAGAGGGGGAAGCTTAGTAAAACAGCATGTGGAGGTAACCCCCTCCATCATCTTTAAAATTTGCCATGATGGCTTTTAATTCAGTGTAGGTAATCCTGTTTTCATTGAATTTTCCTGCATAAGAAATTTACATATGCTGTTCTGTTGTGTTGTGTTTTTTTTTCTCTTAGTGTTTCCTTTTTCTTTTCCTCAGTCACTTCTAAATTATGTTTTGTTGTTGATATATGTTTGTTCAAGACCCATAAGAGGTTTGTTGAAGTTTTACAGTGTTATGTAAAATCTATTGCTACTAGTGACCTGCATTATTATTTTTAAACAAAAACACACTGAGGATTTTTTCAAACAGGGTTTTGCTCATCCCTTACAGGCAGACTTACAATCTGTAGATTTGAAGACAATATGCTATAACCTTCTGTTAGGACTTTCTAACTAACCATTCTGCTAGTCTTTTACCAATCCCAAATAATCCCACTGCATGATGTAATCTCGTGTTGTTTTTGTTGGTGGTGGTGGTGGTGCGGGTTTTTTCTGTTTGTTTTGTTTTATTATTATTTTTATTTTTAAGGGGTGGGAGGGGTGCTATTCTTGATTGAATGAGCTTAGAGGACAGAAATCCCACGACATCCCCATGATAAGTCAGCCCAAAACATGTATCCGCTACATATATTTTAAACAATGAAACTATTTGAATTGGCCAATGCTTCACTTCCTGTCTATTCTGATGCCTTTTCCTTGTTCAAGGACTCCCTGCTATCAGAAACCACTTCCCTGCTTATTGGAGTTTTTTTAGACTGCATTTGTAGTCAAGGATTGATTGTTACAGGGATAACTTTGATCTAGCAAATTCACTCTCCCAACTTTCCCTTGAGTAAAGTCAAGGCAGAGAGGCAGGTTCCTTCAGGGCAGTCCAGAGCATTTATCAGTGTACCTCAACTGAACCAAGATAACATTCAGCCTCACTAGGAAAAAGCAGACTATTACAAAACCTCCTTAATTCTATGAATCAACTAAATGAACTATTTTGAACTTATTAATATTCTTCCTATAAGGCACAATTTTCAAATTTCCACCCATGATATATCAATTACTGTCAACTAGCCAGTTCTCAGTGTCAGTATTGGTGTAAAAATGAGAACTTGACCCAAAGTTTCAGCCATATACATGTCATTTCAGTAAAGTATTCATATACTAACTTCTGTCCTTTCTGAAAAATACATGGGGGGTTGGGAGGGAACTATATTCATCCAAGGATATTATTCCCCAAGGGCTTTATTCACTTTGTCAGCATCACACCAGTAGCTCTTACCCCTGTAATTTTTCACTATTATCTATAAAGGTGTCACAGTTACTTTGGTTTAGCTTTTTTTTTTTTTTTTTTCTCCCAGATCCGCTTGGTATCTGCATGTATTAAGACAAACAAAGTTCAAATGAGTCTACCTTAACAAGATCAATTATTAAGAGCCAAAATAATAATGAACATTCAAACAAGAATTTAAACATGAAGTTGAAGCAAACTCTTCAATCTCTTAAAAAATAATTTGAAAAAAATAAAGTGAGAAAAAATATTTAAATTAAAAATATGTATATATATATTATCTATTCACATTCAAATTTAAAACTTTTACTGCAGTAATCCAGTAGACAGAAATATAGACAATGTGACTGTGAAGGTATAATTCTGCGGCTCCTTCTCCTGAAGATGTGTTATACAGTGAACATGGAGTTTCATGGAGATTCTATGCCAACTCTAAGGAATAGCTTTCTTAGGAGAAATAATAATAATAATAATAATAATAATAATAATAATAATAATAATAATAATAATAAGCTTTGTTACTCTATAATGAACTTCATTAAGCCAGAGGCCATCAGCACAGAGGGAGGTTATAGCTATATTGCTAATCCTTCTATATCACTACTAGAAGTTCTCCTGTTCAGAGTTCATGTAGTGATGACACTTGTCTTCTCCATTACCAAAAAACTAACGTCAATGCATGAAATTCTGATTCATCACAAGTTGATGCCACCGTTCTCTACTTCTTAATTGGTACATCTTTCAGAGTAAGAGGGTTTGACTGTCCTAGTCATCAGACACCAAAAATATTCTGATCCACCTTTTTCCCCCTCTGACTGAACGTGTAGAGAACTGGGAGGAATGCTTTCTTTTGATGCTGCATACAGACAGCACTTCAAGAGAAAAATAGAGACTTACATAAAAAGAGGTTATGAGAGAAGACAGAAGTGCAGAAACACCTGAAGGATGCATCACTTACATGTGAACAAGAGGGCCTTGAGCACCTCCTGTTCCATATTCTTTTGTCTTCTGCTCTCTGGAAAATGAGATACAAGGAAATACTCGAATTTAGAAATACAAAAAAAAAAATATATTAAATTTAAACAGCCTGTATCATGTCTGCACTATTGACTAATCTAAGCAAATATTCTGTAAAAGAGGTTGATTACGTGCACTCGCAGACCCATTAAACAGTGAAACAAAATTTGGGTTATGTATCCACAAATATACTGCTTTAAAAAAGAAAAAAAAATATAAAAAAATAAAAATAAAAAAACGTTAATTTTTAGAAAATTCAGGAGCAGAAAAGGTTGAAAAATATGGTTCTGTGCTCAGATAAAATTCAGCAAAAATGTACAAGAGTACAAGTAGTTTCACCTTCATTTTATTTGTTAAAATGCAAGACAGACATGAGGAAAGAATTTTAGAAGTTCAAGAGAAACAACAGAGGGTTAAATTAGAAGCTTCATACCAAAGAGGGGTCAAGTGTTGGCCTTGTTTCCTGGATTGGAGATTTTAGTATTGACATTCCCAATATAATGTATTTTCCAATCAGTTATTGGTCCTGCCGCATGCGTACTCAATTTGATCCTAGGTGACATGATTAAAAGCTTTGTACTAAAAAAAAAAATAAATCATATATATATATATAGTTGGAATGAGTTTTTCATAGGAAAAGGCTCTCAAGAGAACTCGGCAGAACATTACAAATGTAGTTCTGAGAAAATCAAATATCTTAGACATGAGTCATTGCAAAAATTATTGAATTGTCCTTGGATAAATATAGCTAATCTTTTTTCAAATTAATTTACCAAAGCAATAGCCCTATATAAAAACCTTCTTTTGTTCAAAACAGTGAATAATAAGTAGCAAGAGGGACAGACACACCGCTTAGAGTCTGTGGCTGCAGGCAACCTACACTTGGGCAGGGACACAACTGAGACCACCACAGTAGTATTTGGACCACTGCAGCTGGCACGCTGTAGTTGATTTCCACAGTACCTGTGGAAATGTGTTAATTTGCAATGAAGTAAAGAATTCATGAGTCATGACTGGGTTTACACCAGTTCAGCTGTATATGTTCTGCAATTGTACCTTCAATTGCATACAGCCATATTCTGGCTTCAGGAGAGACAAAGTCACACAAGGAGAATCTGGTTCATGGGGTCTAACTCTGCAGTCAGTTCATGGTGGGTATCATCATGTCCAGGATGAACATAATTTCTCAAGTCAGAGGAGATGCTTAAGAAAGAGAGCTCTTTAACTTTCCTTTTCCCTTACACACCCTTTCTGCAAGTATATTGCCAGCAGCAACCCACATATGAACTGTCACTACTCAAGATAAGAAAAATTCATCATTTTACCATTGACTGTCACAGCCTATGTTGGGAACTCTACGTTATCATCTATTTAATCAGTGGAGTGGTACTGCTGGTCTTAATTCACATTAACAGTCCTCTGTAGTATGCACTTCTCATCACAATGTCACAAACAAGGGTCTGAGTCACTGTGTAGGAGCAACTTAATCAAAATCTCATGTTATCTGTGACTGGAAAATGAGCTTTGGTCCCTCAAATGTACATTCAACATTATCCTCTGAGCTTTCTCTGATGCCTAGAAAATAATCTCTACTTTTATCTCTCATTATGCCAAACCAAACCAAACCAAACACTACAGAAATGTTTTAGTATATCACTGCATCTCCTATCTTGAACTGTTCCCATTTGTTTATGGAGGACCTAATAATACAGATCCTAAATTATTTCTCTTCTGAACCCTGAAAGAGTCTAAGCCTAAATTCAATCATGAGCATCCCCTTAGCATATACCAAGGCCACAACTAGAAAGAAAGCAAAGACAGGTGCATGATGCAGTGCTCTCTGTGACCTCTTCTATACCCAGTGTTAACTCAGATTTTCTCTGAAATAAATGCTCATCTTAACTTTAAAATAATCACCCAGACCAGCCAACATGAGATACCCGAATACCTTCCTATATCTGGACTTTGTTCCCAGGGATAATTTCACCCTCAGGTTTTTGTATGAACAGTGCTGTTGCACAGACCCTGTCTTCATTACTCCTCTTATTCCCCACAGGACTGGCTTCCTTCCTTTGTTTAATGAGGGATATGCTTGCACCCCATATTCAAGGCGTATACATCATTTGTGTCACTGTCTCCAAAGTGCTGATGTTTGTTTTCTGCCAAAGTCCTGAAGATTTTCACGTGCTTTTTCCAACTAGCATCAGCATCATCATTCATCCTTTTTCTTGTATTAGAAAGCCTGTTTTAAAACCAGCACATAAAGCACAGCTACCTGAATTGCCTCAACTTGTCATCAGCAAGATAAGCAGAAGAAATTATTCCGCTGTAAAAAAAATAAAAAAAAATGATGCTCTTGATGAAATATCACATCAAGCTGGAAAAGTGACGAGCGTGTTTTACAGCAGTACGGAATTTTATTCATGACTCCTTCTGGCATTTGTAGAGTGAAATTCTCAAATTGCACAGAAAAGGACATGACCACCTGGGCCATTTTCATCACAGCTGTAATTTAGGAATTTAAGTGCTAGCCCAGGTGCACTGAATTTACTGTCTATAATAAAAATAAGAATTTAAGAAAAAAATAAGGAAACACACACCTTAGAAATGTACCCTCTACTTCTGCAAGAGTGCAAATAAGCCCGTAGATGACTGAGATATGGTTGCCATTGCAAGGACTAGGACACTGGAGATGCCCCTCAATTTTCAGCTGTCTTCCGGTGTCACATCATGATGGTGGCTTTTGGGTTTTATTAGACTGCACGGACATTTCATGACGGAAAGAAATGTGCCACTGTCCTTAACAGCAGATGTAAACATTTTCAACAGAACAACCTCTGACTTCTCAGCCCTGATCTTTCAGGGTTGTCTACAGAACTGGTTTAACAATTTACTGGTTGAAATTCATGGATTTTAACTAACCAGATACTAAAAGTCATCCGCTCTGAGACATCAGTTTAATGGCAAGTTATGTATTTCCTCTAATTTCCCAGGTTTTGTTAGTCTGCACACAATAACTACCTTTTTTCCCCAGATTTACCATTGCTCTCTTCCTAGCACCTCCCTTGGCATCCCTGGTGTTAACTTCCTTTACCTTGCAGAACCTTTTCCCCTCTCAGACAGTACTGTGCTTGGATTTATTGCTGCTGCTTCAGATCTAGAGCAGGTTGGTGTGTCAGACAGCGTCTCTACCTTTCTACCTGCAGCAACCACTCTCCCCTCACTCTCGAAATTACTCTTCTGTAGACGGAGGCCATCACGCCTGCAGCCTGATATTATCATCACTTCCCCACTCGTGCAATTTTATATCTGCTTGCTGTATCATTAACAGCCAGCAGGCTGTGCTAAGGGATCAGTTTCCTCTGTCAGAAAAATTTGCTGAGAACTGCTTTCAAGACAGCGTGTTTCCCCAAAGGTGCTACACAGAGAACTTGTTTCCTGCCAGACTGGCACCCACTCTGCCCAGGAGTCAGAAGAGGGAAGATATGTATTTCCACAACAAAATAAAAGAGCAGTTTGTCACTATGCACAGTATTCTGGGTATTATCATGGCTTGCATCTCACAATTTTAAATATCCCCTCGTAGTGACAACTAGGTTATTTCTTGAGCACAGGAAGATAATTCAGGAATTTTACCCTGACAGCTATCAGTAGATACTTTCTTCTACCAATAAGAAACAGCCCATGAAAATGTCAGAAGAATGACAGGCACTTTCCAAAACATGAGATAATGAAACAGGACAGGTCAGATGCCAGGAATGGGACTGGATAGCCCCATCCCCTCTGTGTCACCAGTAAACACATCATCCTCAGTCTGACTGGGAATGCCTGGATGCCCAGAGAAGCCCAGCACTTTTACAGATTTTTTTATTATTATTATTATTTTTAAGCACATAAAAACCAAATATCTGATTCATGATGAGAAACTATTCCAATTCTTACGAAACTTTGGAAATTGTTATATTTTATGCTACCACAGGAGGGTGTATATCAAATACCTGCAAAAAACAAGAGGCCTTACAAGCCCGTAAGGTGCTATTTCGTAGCTAGTGTAAACTGGTCCACCACTCCAAACTACTTTCTCTCATATGTCTACAACAGCATACCTGCAGAAAGCATGCAAGGAAGGATCCTAAAGAAGTATAGTGTTGTTTTTTGTAGGGTTTTTGCAGGATTTTATCTTTAAGACTAAAAGAGGAAGCAGTAAGATTTGGCTCTGCATGAAACAGGGAAAGCAAAAATACAGTCTGAGATCACACCAAACCAGACATGAAAACTTGTCCGTCAGGTTGTCTTCACAAGCATGTGTTGTAGGGTAAAATGAAAGCACCATTTGCTGAAAGTGAAGCTACAGCTTTGTGGGAGGCTACATCAATCTAATGCCCTTCTCCTAAGTGCAGGAGGTCCCCCTCTTTCCTCCCGCATTTGCAGCTCCCTCTCTTTTATGCTTTTGCCCACACAAACCAGCTGCCTCTCTTGTGATGGCTCTGGCAGGCACCAAATCTCTCCACAAGCCAATAAAATCACCATCACTGTAGATAATTATCCAGTTTGCTAGGTCTGTTTCTTGCTGGCTGGCTCCGCTTAGCTGACAGAGGTGCCAAGTGATGAGCAGAACAGCATGAGGCAAGCAGTGGGAGCATGTAGGAGGTTGAGGGAACAGAGAAGGACAGGGACACACGTCTTTCAGGGCAGCTGAGCCCTCAGATGAGCTCACTTTTTAGGAAATACACCTCTAATGTGCTGCCTGCCCGGCTTGGCCAGCTAAACTGAAACATCTGACAAAGACCCCAGTCCTCTTTTAATTGAAACTGGCTTCTCTGAGAGCTGAAAAAATCCAGCAGTGTCCCACACCTCTTGGAAGAGATCATAAAGCATAGGGTATCCTTCCTTAAGGGTGGGACAGCAACCAATGAAATAAAATTAACTAATTTAACAGCAGAGCTTCAAAAACTGCATTGCCAGACAGTGGAAGTCATTCCTCAGTCAAACCACTCATTGGCTCTTCCTGGTTCCAGATTACTCAGTTTAATATTAATAATAGTCCCAAGGAGAATTTGTTTTTAAGAACCAACAGTTTCCATTTTATTGTATAGCAGCAAACTAAAAAAAAAAAAAAAAAAAAAAAAAAAAAAAAAAAAAAGGCAGTGAAAATTAAAAAAAAAAAAAAGGCTGAGCAAAATGCTACTGCATTTCAGCTTTTAATTGACAAGTGCAAACATAAGGTTCTGGTTCTCCAGGATGTGTGCATCATTCCATTAAAATGGAGAGTCACACATGTGGGCAACAAGCAGTGAAAAGGCAGTGCTGAGTGCAAACACTGTGCTTTGAGTATGCAACCAGTGATAAAATAGATTTAGCAGATAGAATACCAAACTGGTACTCTGTATATCTTCATGCTGCTGCAGGCCCTGCCCCTGCGTAGCAGATATCCTAGGAGATACTCCTCTAGGCACGTCTTTCTCGGTCTACACAGAGTCTAATGGAATAGAAACCCCATTCCTCTCTTCAATCAGTCTTCACCATTGAAAGTTTTACACAAGGACACTGCTATTATTATGCATATATGGCATTTCATCAGGTGAGTTATTATGCTAAGCGTTCAAGAAGTACCCGAATCTTTTGCTTGATTAGTGTTTGTCTTTACATGAGAGTTGGAGATGTTTTCATAATCTCTTTTCTTTATTTTTAGGTGTGAGAAGGTAAAGCAATCATAAGCAACTTCAAGAGCCAGAATAACGTATGTAGGTCTCAAGGCATCAAGAACACAGTGAACACTAGAACTCACGTGATTCCTAAGCTATGGTCTAATGATATAAGCTATTTGCCCTATAGAAATGCCTTATATCTACATCCTCAAAATGGATCTCATATAGGCCAGGTAGGGTATATATGACTCTGATATTGTGGTAACTAGAATAGTTTCCCAAGGAAATGGATTTTCAGTCATGAATTGTCGGTCAGTCATCTAAAGCCAACATTTCATGTTAATGCATCAAGGCTGATGACCTATCAAGGAATTACATGCATATTTCATTTTTAACTTTCTGCCAGCTTATAAGCCACTCCCTTTAGATTTTTACCAGGAAAAAATAAAATAGAAAAATAATTATTTTTCCAGAACAGAAAGATTTTGAATCATCACCCATAGCAAATTTCAAGAAATTTAGTACTCTCTTCAACACCTGACAATCTTTTTTTTTTTTTTTTTTTTTTTTTTCAGTTTTTAAATGTCTAACTTTTGGCAAGCTTAGCTCCTGTTACTCTTATGCACAGAGACAAGAACTTCAGACTGATCATAGCTCAGAGCTTTTTGGTTCTGTTTTTTTTACCTAATTTTTTTTTTCAGTTAGTAGAGAAGCTGATTCTTCAAAATGCAGGAATGTGGCAGCTTGGAGAAGACCAAAATGGGATAAATCTTCAAGTGTTCAAGTAACTGCTGAATGACATCTTAAAATGTCTGCTGCTTCAAAATGCCCCACACAAAACAGGAAACAGGAAAACTTTGTCTCTATTACTACAAGAAAACCACTTTGGTTTCCTGTTAACAGAAAGACATTTCTCACATAAATGAAGCAAGCCCAAGCTCTTGTTGCAATTGGTCACTCCTGTACCACCAAAACAGTTAAAAAAAAAAAAAAAAAAAATCCCCAAACCCAAACTTCCACCACAGCACAAGAATTTCTTCACATAAAAATTTTGCGTACATGGACTTCCTTGTTACTTTAAGAGACACAAAATAAAGTTTTTATATTAAACCTGCAATAGACATGTAAGCTCACAGACTCCCCTATTAGATACAGCATGCCCATATTTTTTTCTAGTTACAAAATAATTTTAAACTCCAAAATTCTACATAGTTTTAAATCAAACATCACCTCTTTTCTTCCCCTCCCCCTCTCCCTGTTGTCCTAAAAGAGCTTTTTTTCCCATAAGAAGGTTTCCTTCAAAAACAGAATAATCTGTAAAAAGTGGTTGTATCACATCATTTATTCCTGTTTTCAGTGAAGTCCGGGATTAAGTAAATTATCAGAACTACATGCAGAAACAATTTGCTAACCCAGCATGAAACCTTTCCCATCTTAGGAAAAGGAAATGTGATCCCATCTCATGCTGGTAGCTCATAAGATCTACACCACCAAAACAGAGAGAGATTTGATTTCCAGAAAAGCCACCAGAGACAGGCTGCAGAAACAGCTGAAATTAGATATCATAATTAGTTACTCCAAAGTCTGCGTAGCTAGACTTACTGCACTAATGCAAAAAGGCTTTACTGATGGAGGAATAGCTGTGTGCATGCACACTTTCTCCTGAAAAGTACAAAAGAAGTCCCATGAGGCAGGCTGTTAAAGATTTTTGGACATTCCAAGGGACACAATTTCCCTACACTATGAGTCAATAATGGAAGCCTTCCAAATTCAGACCAGCAGAATTTATGCTCAGATACCATTTGCCCTAAATATGACTGAGCAGAGCACACAGTAGTCTGAGCTTCTCCTGCTGACGTGGCTCCCTGCCATATCATCTACCAGTTGTAGCTGTCAGATTGTGCACTGTTCTTCTCCAGTTGTGTCTTTCACATGGCTGCACAGCCCTTTGTGATGAATCCAGGTGAAAACCTTCATATTAATTAGCAATGTTGGAACACTAATCCTATTTTACTACCATTTTCACTTTATGTTTCCCATGCTTTCCATTTGTTTTTGGTCTAAAAAGTAGCTGAAGAGAATGGGGATAGGCTTCCAACACTGCACTTCCATAAAACCAATACATTTTTCTTGAACACACAAGAAATTTCTAAAGAAATAACTGCATTAAAAGAACCCTGTTCAATAATTTTCTGCTCTTTTCTAAGAGGGTGATACAATTCATCCTCAACTGGATTCCAAAAGCTCAATAGCAACAGCAATTACCTACTGACCCTCTGAAAAGAAAATAACTTAAAAGTTATTTTAGTCTATTTAATCTCATCAAAAAAAAATAGTAGAGTTCAGGCAGTCTGAGGACATTTGTCTGCCTATGTATTTGGGAAACCTGTGTTTTATATCTTGATACAAGCACAGTTGTGGGGAAAAAAAAAAGAAAAAAGAAAAAAAAAGCTGACAGTCTATACAGGCTGCAAAGTGCTCTCCTTTGTAGGGTGCAAATCTACTGCAGCAAATGGAGTTGGCTAGCTAGGATTTTGCTCAGAACTGCAAGGCACTGACTAGTCTGGCTCAGTTCAACGGAACTCTTAAGCATGTGCTTGTTTTTAAGATCTAAGTAGTGAAGATGCTTTTGAAGAGAAATGGAATTTATATGACAAACTGCAGGGCCTGCACTTGTAAGAATAAATCTGAAGTGTACAAGCAACTTGACCTCCATTATTTATCAATTATTTAGCAGCAGGTAGTTGAAATTGAGAAGGACTATGCAGATCAGTCCTCACTCTCCTAATTTTCAGTGTGTGCTCAGCAGATAATTGATCATGTCAAATTCAGGGTGTATCCCTCTCTCACCTTTGAAAAATTATGTTCAGGAACAGGGTACTTGCAGACGCCCACTGTCAAGAGGGTCTTCTGAGAATAGTCAAAGATAAAATACTTTAAAATAGGCTCGCGTTTTAATGAGGAATTGCTAGAAACCAATTTATACCAGGTATTGAGCTTGCTTAATTTCTATCAATGTCCAGTTAGAATTAATGAAACGATAAAAGCACCACTTGTATGAAGATTTCCTGGAAATGTTAGCTCTTTAACCACCTTGCTTTTTGTGTCTGCTTCCCCATTTAGTTACTGTCACTCACTTCTAAGTTTCATCTAACTTCTGTTCCCCACCAGCAGACCAGCTCCAATTATTAAGTCTAAACCCTTTTATACCTGAGGCAATGATGCTATCCTGAGTGCAGTCCTGCTTCTGCATTCAACAAGGTTTCCCTGACCTTTCCCCTGTGATACCTGTAGCAAAGGAAAGTTGTTGAGTGTCAACAATGCCATCTCAACAATCAGATATATCACTTGGCAGGTGAAAAAGATTTCACATTACCAATAATACTATTAATATTTGCTTTCTTAATCAAGATACAATAAAACATATCATGTATAAAGACAAGTGAAAATGGCTGCATCTGTATAGTGTATTTTACTTTAAAAGATAAAATCTGTTGAATACCAATGACAATATCTTCACAAAATAGCCAACAGAAGTGCAAATTCCCCCAGTTCTTGTAGTGGCATTAATTGGAGAATGGTGGATTAATTCTTGCTTTTCAGAAATTGGCACTCTGCAAAGTTCCTCATACTTGCACACATGCTGAAGATGGGAGAAAAAAAAAACTGTACCGAGAACAGTGATGCTAAAATGTAATGATCCTGTAGCAAAATCTCTTAACATATTCATTTTTGTTTGTCCAAAGAGAAATTCCAAAATTTTATAGCAAACTTATATTCCTGCCCTAAATTACACAGATTTTCTTCATCAAAATCTCAAAGTTAGGTTGAAAGACAGAAGAAGTTACAGCAGAAGTCCCAGGGTACTCTTCATTCAAGATCCATTACTGTGATTCATAATGGAAAAAAGAACAGAGAAGCATTTCAAGTCACTGTGTAAGTACACTCACATAAGTGGGTCTGGTCCATGTGCTTCTATCTACATTAGCAAATTCAGCATATATAAATATATAAATAAAACATATATACAGTACATAGTCACATTCATATAAGCCATAAAATGACATATATTTACAAAAATATTTGCAGCTATGCCTTACACTTTCAGTTCCACATCAGAAATTTAAGTATTTAGCTTCTTCCTTGCAAACTTGATCACCTTGCTATCTAGGAGTTTGGGGTGAAATTGTACCTTATATATTCATGATTGTTCAAAAATATGAAAGAAAATAGCCTTCCAGGAAGTTCTGTTAAGTCCATCAGAAAAGTTTGAAACTTGTTGAGAGGTTGTTTGCCTCACTGAAGAGCAATTTACATTTTACCAAACATATTGAGCGACCTTCTGTTCTTGATATAGAATGACAGTACCTTGGTCTGGACTGTAAATAAATGTCTAATTCATAAAACATCAGGTATGACACAAACTGGGTGCCTGAAAGTAGTCTGTAGTATAAATTCATACATAATTGCTACTCGATTTGTCTCAATTCCAACTGGTAGAGCAGTCAAAGTGAACGAATGTAGAAATGAAAATATATATATCAGGTTACCTTGCATGGTCAAAAAGTAGAGAGTAAACTACATCCTTTTGGAATTGTTGTAGCTTCCTTTATGAGCAAGTTACATGATTAAAACAACCCCAAGTATCTGACATTTATACAGTTCATATTATATAGCACTGTGACTTCCAGAAGTTGCACATATACAATTTACTTCTCCCAATATGGAAAAACATTTCTTCACTGCTTCATAAAATATTCTTCTTAGATATGCAGCCCAGATTCCAGCATGCTGTTTTAATTTGAAGGATTTGTTCTTTTGACATGAAATAAGTTTTGCAAAAGGAATTAAAGCTTTGGAGAAGGGGCTGTTTTCCTTATGAAGAACACTCGGGGGAAAAAAAAAATCAGAATGCAACGGTTTAAAGTGTCTTTACATGAAGACCTGTGGGGGAAAAATCTTGCAGTGAACTGTCGATACACAGCCTCAGATAGCACTTTCAGTGATAGCCAATGGTGTTGTCTCTTGTTCCTCACTATTCTCTGTGGACACATCCTGGACCTCCTGTTGCTGATAGATATCTTGGACCAGCATGATGTTTGTGTTCCTCCATTCTCTGTACTTCATTGCCGTCAACTTTGGGTCCTCTAGCAACTGGTTAATTGTGGCCAGGTCATGTTCTTTACACTAGGAAGAGAATAAGTGGTTATTTCCCACAGACACAGTCAAGCTCATTGTTCATAAAAATAAAATTCTGGGAACGTTGCAGAACCAGGGCACAAGGAGATGACCAATTAGCCATCCTCCTGGCAATTTGTTCCTATTTTTATAACCAAGATTATCAAAGTTAAGTCCACAGCAGAAATTCCTCCCAGTTGAAGGCAAGATTATGATTTCAAGTAGTTTTGTTTTTACAAGATACTTAGTAAAATTGTATGAATGAGAAGTCATGAAAATTAGACATTAGTTATGTTGCCTCACAAGTTAGTAGTTGCATGAAACTAGACATGATGACATCTATTCCTATAATTCAGACAAATCCTAACTTTCTGAAAAAAAATACTTGCCCGCCTGAGCACAATTACAAATTCCTGTTCTCTGGAAGCTAGACAGGAAATACTTTTGGACGAAATCCATGCACTGGCAGTATAGCTCATGGGTAGTTAGATCATGTGTGGGTGTTAATACATCTACCACAAGATACTGTTAACAAATCTGGTCTCTGCTGTTAGACAAGAGCAGCTCAGATTGTATATTGCAGGGACCCTGGGTTAATTGTAAGACAGGAACAGTCATGTCATGATACAGGGAAACTGAGAACCTTGAGGTCACAGAATGGGTGAGGTTGGAAGGGACCTCTGGAGGTCATCTGGTCCAACCTCCCTGACTCAAGCAAGATCATCTACAGCAGGTTGCTTAGGACCACATCCAGGCAGCTTTTGAATTACTCTGAGGAGGGAGATCCCACCACCACCTCTTTGGCAACCCGTGCCATTGCTCAGTCACCCACATAATAAAGAAGTGTTTCCTGATGTTTGCACAGAAAATCCTGTGCTTCAGTTTGTGCCTATTGCATCTTATTCCGTCATTGGGCACCTTTCAAAAGAGCCTTCCTCCATCCTCTTTGCATGCCCCCCTCAGGTATTTAGTCATGCCCTCACATTTTCTAAGGCAATCCATCTTTTTGCTGTTCTAGCTCTTATTGCTGATCCATGCAGTGGATCACAGGATAGAGAAGCTTCAGTTAGCAACTATAATTTCTTAATGGAGGCACCATGCTGCACTAACAAACCTTTACTTCTTTTTGCCAGGCTCCATCCCCCCAGGTCTATGTGTGACAGCAATGGGGTTGTTCTTGCCATCCTCTGTACTGCCACCAATTTCATAACACCTGAGAACACTCTGTGCTAGTGGCTGCCTTCAAAACACCGTGAGAACACTCACACATCCACGACACTCCCTGACAGTAGCAATAGGCTGCTCTCATATCCATATCCCACTACTACCCTAATCAACCCTCAACTACTCTAACCCCTATGATGCCTGAACCACTTTTCAAACAGAAAAAAAAAACTTGTTAAACGTTTGGTTTACATTGGTCCCACCCTCAAGACTAATCCTTGTAAGAGGGCTTTTGGCATAAATGCAGAGACACACTGATAGCCTAAGAGCAGAAGAGGAGATAGGGAAGTAGAAGGGAGAGGGAAGTATTTGCAATGCACAGACTTGGTGGCAAAAAGCCATGTTGTGGATTTTTTCTTCTGCTTTAAATCTATTTCCCACATTCATTAAGCCTGTGATGCATTTGCACACAGCTTCCCTCTCTTCCAAACAATCCTAAGCATGTTTTGTTAATGATATATTGTGGCAGGAACATTAATCTGTTGTTAAAGATGTGGAGTCAAAAGGCCAAAATTAAAATTGTACTGAAGCTTGCATAAATCATTTGCTTCAAAACTAAGAGGGTTTTAACTAAAGCAGAGTAAATATGGATCAGATGCAAAACTTTTCTGATTTTGAAATTTCCAATAGATCATTTCCAATTGTCTCATGTCTCACATTTTATGTTAAAAACGTTGACTTTAAAAGCACATAATCTCACTGATGTAAAGAATATGGCACATTCCCACTGAAAGCATTTGCCTTTTAGACAGGCTAACTCAAACACTGCTGTGCATGCAACTCTGTTCGTGTCTGTGAGAAAATGTCTGTGCTATATTTGTCTTGTCAATTCTCCAACTCCTTGGTTTGAAGAAGGAAAAAAAAAATCAACACATTTTATGCATTATGAACACTCCAAAAATGTTTTTTCCATATTAAATACAAGTGTTAGACAAGCCTAAGGTTATAAACACTGCTAATCACAATTTATACAATACTCCTGGATTAAATCAATGCAAAGTTGTCCTCCTTGCTCATGTCTGACAGAAAGGCTTCTAGGCTTGCATTCAGCTCCAGACTAATAAAATGGATTATCCCAGAAGATACAGCTCCATTTTGTACTAACTGCTTCTTAGATTTATTAGGGAGGCTCATATCAGGGAAAAACATCAAAGTATGCTTCCACATTTATTTTCCTGTGCCATAAAATTGGCATACTTTTTAAAATAAATTTCTGCTGTATGATGGGCTCACTTTATTACTGATGCAGAAGAATAAAACTATAGTCAGTGCCACTTCACTGAAGACTCATTAATACTGAGGAGAGACTTCACTGGGTCTCATACGTAGCTTGGAAGTCCTGCAACAGGCAGGATGCCTGTACACCAACTTGTCTTTTCAAATGTGTCTTCAGGAAGTTTAAGGCAGGCCGGGGCACCAAAGCCAACCCTCACATTGCAACTAATAATCAAATCAACTATTGTGCTGATAGAGGTTTTTACATGTATTCCTCCAGGGTACAATTCCTGAAGCCAAATACACATACTTGAAACGTGATACTCAATTCCTGCTCCTAATGCATACAAAAAGAATTGTAGAATGGCTTGGGTTGGAAGTGACCTTAAATATCATCCACAAATTCTCCAGGCAATAAACATAATGAAAGAAAAAAAAATATCAAGTGAAGCCCCAGGTTTGGATTTGTTCTTTCTCCTCTTTACAATTTAAATGTTATGGTTAAGATTTCTGTTTGCCTCAGTACCATTCAGAAGCAGGTTTTGAAATCCCATGACACTCAAAACAATGCTGGCAGGTAAACAGCCTCATAAATCTCCATATTCAAGACAAATTTATTGGCCCTTTCATGGAACGTCCCCTGAACCCCTCCACCCCCCCAGTTCATGATACGCTTCCAACATAAAAGCAGGATGCTTTTGTTATTAAAAATATTTTAGTTACAGGAGGTCTTTACAATAGCTTTGGCACATCCTGTACATTCCCCAATAATCACATAAGGAAAACTTTTTTGGCTCAGGGTCGTTTTCATGTGCTTTATCATTGATGTCCTTTTTCTGCTCTTCCTGTTTTAAGGCTGCCTTGTTTAGTGTATTCAGCTGAGTTTGCAGGTTTCCCAGCTAACTAAGAGGAGCTTTCTTTATTAAATTTTCCAAATGGGCTGGAATTTCTGCAAGAAGGGTCCCTTCTGAACTATTCCCTCTGTTTCCAGTTCAGATTTAACAACAAAACACAGATCACTATTCTGAATAAAGTAGAAAACAATTTCAAAAACTTATCCAAACTCTCTGGGGCTTTAAATAAATATGTAATTAGAATTTGGCTGATGTCTAGGCTTGCTTCTTTTTTCAGCCAAACCGTTTCTTTCTCTCAGGCTTTTCCTTGGCTCACTCTGTGACCTCACCTTTAATGTGCTGTTTAGCATTCGAATTTTGTGGAGTTTCTCATTAATGGAGGGGTTTTTGCTCCGTTTGATAAATGACTTTCTAAGCTCCTTCTTGGTTGAAAGCCGACGATCACCGATGGGAGACAGGCTTGCTTGTTCTAATGACTTGTAAAGTCGCTCCATCTCATCATCATCACATTTTTCCTGATCTGCAAAGCAAAGAATAAAGTGTGTATGAGAATATGAATATGGCAGCAGATAGCAGAAACATTGCATTCAGCTGTCAGACTCTTAGCCAAGTCAAAAAGTAATGGTATTAGAGTCAAAACCAAGGGTAATTTTTAGAGTAATTAGGCGTATGAGAATGATGTACTACCAAATTCAGACATTTTTAAGAATCAGGTTATGATCCAAGCAGATATGAGCATATGTTTCCACTGATCTAGTGCTGCTCTAATGATCTAAATATATCACAGACTTTGAACAACTGTCAGTAACGTTACATTAGAATGAATACATTTTGATAGCATCTACACTTATTCACTTTTCCCTTACAAGCTGCACACAGTTAATTACATTTCTACATGGCATTTCATGGGTCAGATTCTATTAGGTGTACCAACTTATTGTCAGGCATTGATAATTATTGAAAATACAAGGAAAATATTTTTTGAGAAAGGAAATGAAACACAGAAATGTGTCAGAGGCCAAAAGAGAAGGTCCCTAGAAAACAGATTAAAGCAGAAACCCTTGGGGTACCTGATACCTAAGTCTTGAGTTTCACAGACTGCAGCACAGAATTTGCCTGTGGTGCCACACAGAAAAGCTTTGATTATTCCACTTAATAGCTCTGATGAGCCCTAAGCTGCAGCAACATCTTCCATGACAGAGAAGATATGACAGAAAAAGCTAGCAAGAAGCTGGGAATTAAATAGGATAAAATAAGATAAAAGTTAAAGCAAATGCTTTTTTTTTTTTTTTTTTTTAGAATAAAACAACTTAAAAATGAACAGTCAAGGAATGCAAAATATACCAGGCATAGATGGGGGCAACTGAAGGACAGTTTCAGCAAACGGCTGTGCAACTCACTTCTTCCACAGTCCACACTGCAAGCTTTTCTACTTCAATGTCTCCTAAATTTGGTGTTTTTAG
The DNA here is from genome assembly GCF_009769625.2 of Cygnus olor. Classification (NCBI taxonomy): domain Eukaryota; kingdom Metazoa; phylum Chordata; class Aves; order Anseriformes; family Anatidae; genus Cygnus; species Cygnus olor. The sequence continues at coordinate 66,939,948 of NC_049171.1, read as the reverse complement.
GATGCCAATGAGTCCCTCAAGAGCTACTGGGATAACATTCATGTTTATTCTACTGGAGATAGCAGTGGCAGTTTTTCTCAAATGCAGTCCTCCATGTGCTGTTTGAACTTGCAGTACATTTTTTCTTTTAACTGAAAGTTAAACATTGACTTTTCTAAATCATCCCCAGTCAGCAAAAAAAAAAGGAAGTCCTCTTGCTCTCTTATGGTGCAGCAAAAAGAATCCTCCAGCATGTCATCACACTTAGGAATGAGTCTGCTCCTTATCTTTTCCATGTTTTAAAAAGTACAGCATCCACCTACATCCCCCTTCTTTCTAAATATTTAGGTTACAAGAAAGGTTTATGATATGCTACAAATATTTGCCTTCACTCTGTTGCTGGCCTTTTTTTCTCTACTTTTTGATTACAAAAAAAGCTGCTGTAACTTGACAAGGACTAAATATAGCTTCCTTCATTGGTACAGTGCAGGGGGAGGAAAAGGAGAACTGTTGTATATTTAACAAGCTGTGGGAAATAGAAAGAAAATGCAAGAGTAAGGCATAATACACGGCAGTAGTATTTCCTGAAAACTGTCAGCTCATGCCATGAGGCTTGTAATTATAACTAGCTTCCTGCCTACTTACTTGTGATGAAGCATCTGTTTGTTTCATTAGCCATCTCTTTCAAAAGACTGGCTCAGCTGTGCTAAAGACCTCACCCTTCAGGACTGTACACAGTAATACTTCCAGAGATAAATTAACCTTTATCAGGTAACCAAGAAAGACCATACCAAAAGAAAATGATGTATTGACCCTGTCCATCAACTTTAAAAAAAACAGTCAAGCCCAGGGGAATGTGAAGTCCCTGTTCCAGATACTTTTTGTGTCTAACTCGTGGTGCTACATCTAAAATGGTTACAAAGCATCAAGCCTGAGAAAACACCACTCTGAACACATTTCTTCCATTCTAAGAACTCCAATATCTTCTGTGCAATTGTGGGTAAAGGTAAGGAGGACAGAAATACTCAGCACAGAAAAAGAAGCAGGAGCTGGGGTGAGAAGAGCCCAGCATAATGCTCCCTGGCCATGCACGTGATCAACACTGTGCATTCTGCTCCTTTATCCTTTCAAGGTTGCGTCCTCAAACTCCTCTCCTATTTCTTATTCTTCCAACACTCCCATCCCCAGAAAGATTGATCAGGGCCAGCTAATTTCAGAGGGAAAAGAAAGCATTGGATTCTTCAGATATGGAGCAGATGAAGGGAGTACCAGTGAAGCAGCTAAATGGGATTTAAGGAAACAGTTGTGAAAAAGAAAAAAAAAGAAAAAAGAAAAAAAAAAAAGTAAATCTAAATCTGCAAGGTTGTGTGGAGCTAGGTATGAGCTGTACAGTGCTCTGGTCTCTACCTTTGTTTACAGTGATGAGCAACAACCTTCTCCCATAACAGGTTAAAAAAAAAAAAAAAAACAGTACCTTAATATTGTGCTTTTGTACTGAAGCAGGTACTGTTGCTATTGACAGAGAGTAGGTCTGCTAATAAATTGAGGCCAGACTATCTGGACTTTTAACTCCACTATCCCTAGTGTCCCTGAGCCAGCCTCAGAAAGCAAAGCCCATCATCTTCCACTGGCTTGAAGCTGTCAGTGAACCTACCAGATTCACCCTATAAATGTGGAAGGGGGAGAGGTAATGGAGAAAGGGAAGAGGCATTATGTCTAGCAATCAATTAACAAGCCCAATAAAATGATCAGTGATTTAAAAAAAAAAAAAAAAAAAAAAGTCATATTTCTCCTCACTCGCACAATGGTGTATTACAGTATTTCACAAGCCTCTTTATGCCAGGAAAGTCACTGAAGCACTACCCACAGTTTGCTTTCTTGTTTTCTTCACCAAATGTCTGAAAGAAAATTAAGGTTGGATAACAGAGATAAAGCAAAGTAGCTCAAGGTTTAAGCATAGACTGGCTATTTTCTCCAAATTTAAACATTCACAGCACATTTGCCCACAACTTTGTGCTGCTTATTTCTCTCTGTACCTGCAGACAGAGCACTGACCTGCACATGAGCAAGTCTCTAACGCAAGCACAGGCATCCACCAGTTCTGTATTTCTAGGTTTCAGTGACTTGGACTCCCCTTATGAAACCTGGCGTGTCTAAACCTTGCTACTAAATTGTTACAAAATATTTGCTTTGCATCACAAAGTAAAAATCCATGCAAAATGCATATAGCGATCAAGCTCAGGCCTTGGTATAAAAAACAAACAGATTGTCTGTGTCAGCCTTGCAAAAATAAAAGAGCCATCTCTTCTCTGAGTTTTGCTAAGCTCAGAATGTTTATAATGATGTATATATTCTGCTAGCAAATAAATAAATACGTAAAATGGAAAGGTCAGGCCCAACTAGTGCTGCTCTGAAGTGAGCCTTTTAAGCCAGGCTGATACAGGTTACATCAGGCATATTCACAATCACTTCAAAATATTGCAAGTTATCTTTTCCACCTGTACACTTCAAGCTAAACACTTTCTGTTTCAGGCATTCAAGTTAGGAATTTTACTACGCCCTACTACAGCACTTCTTTATCTCATTCTATGTTGAAGATAAAATACATTCATTTTTCTCTCAGGGCTACTGAAAGATTATGGGTAAAGAGCAAACAGCAGCAGTGGAAGGTTATTACATGTTGTGTGCATTTATGAGTGTGCGTATGCACACTGGAGCATGTGCATCACCACACATTGTACAATTTTCCTATCCCTTGGCAACATTAACTATAAACGATTCTGTTGGGTGATGCCACTGGAAGGATCAGTGAAATACTTATTTCACCTTCCCAGCACTTCTGGACATATTATATAGTACTGTATAGCTCTCTTAACTTTGTCAAACTCCATAGAGGGGAAAGTGGAAAGAAACTAGTCCTGACCCAAGAAAGGGAAGCCCTGCTCTTAGATATTTTAACACTGCAGAGAAAGAGACTGTCTATGTTCAGATGATGAAGATAAAGTAATACTTCAGGCTGACCCAAACTTCTTACCAACTGTTTCAGGAGAAGTAAAACACAGCTTGGTGGCTCGATGCCACCTATCTGGAATTTCTCTCTACCTAACAGGAGATATCACAGACAAGAGCAAGCTGCCAAAGGCTCAGCACACCACTTCTGCACCTCCTCAGCTTTCAGCTTCCACCTTCTTGTCAGCCAACTTGCCGCAGGTGGGAGACATTACAGTATCGAGACTCCCCACCTTGCAGCAGCAACACAGGAGCCTGCCTGAAAACTCTCAACTGTAAGGCTCTTTAAGCTCACAAAAGTGAAATTATCCAGAACTTTTCAAGAAGCAGCTGTGAAAAATCAAGCTGATTTCTTCTCAGTGGTAAAGAAATAGAAATTGGCAAAGTTCTGCAGAAAGAGCATTTTGCATTGAAAACCACCTCCAGCAGAATATATCTTACTAACTCTAAACTGAACCCAAGAAATTTAAATGTTCTTCCATTCTCTAACTGGATCTGATAACTCTCCAGCTGTGCATTAATCCCAAGGAAAAAAATATATAATGTGCTTCTTCCTCCTGTCTTTACTATACTTACAAGCTTATTGTGGCTGTGCTAATACCCCTATTTCTGATTCCGCCAAACCTTTTGATGTCCATGGGGCAGCGTATAGACCCAGGCTGGGGAGAGGAGAGGAAAACATCATAACCCACTTTTGCCCTTACCTACCCTGGCTCATGCTCCCTATCCATTTTCCATAGTAGTAGTGGAGTTTCTAACGTGAATATGACGACACCTCAGGGAAATCACATTTCCCACAGAACTACACAGAAAAGGAAATATTGAATTAGGAAGGCAAACTCCTCACTGGTAAATGCAGAACTACAAAACTAAGAAGTATGATAGAGTGGGAGAAAATTACAGGAAAATTACGTTACCACCAACAGTCAGAGGCTCTTGACTACATAGCTGAGTGAATTCAGCAGCAAAGGATGTCATTTTTAACAAGCTGTGACTAAACTGGAAATAACACAAATAAGTATGTCTTGTTCCAAGTTCAGAGAATGTTAACACCATAATTTTCACTGTGATTCCTTTTTTTTTTTTTTTTTTTTTTTATCGGAAGCAAAATAATCATTCAAATACAGTTGTTCTTCCACACAATAATGCTCTCTATAAGCATGCTTCTTAGCTAGTCTTAGCCACAATCCATTTTCTGTAACTTTGCAGCAGGAGCAGAGGGACTAGAGCACACTAGAGGATCTGTTTTGGCTATTACTGGCACTGGCAGACTCAAGAGGGGAAGAGGATGTCAATTCAGAAACAAAGAAGGAATTGACTACATCCATCTCTTATTTAACCAACTCCTTCCCACAAAACCAACCCAGATAAATTCAAATTGTGTGTGAAAAGATTTCCAGGTTTCCCAAAATATCAGCACATGCCAGCTCTTCTACTAGCTACTATAAGCTGAAGTAAAATAAAGAAACCAGAAGTGGTACTGTAAAGTTTCTTGCCAAGACGCATTAACTTCATGTGGCCATGATCATAAAGCACTCAGGAACCGCAAGGAAGAAGGATGTTATTGCTACAGTAGAAGGTCCCCACATAAATACAAACACACATTCCTGTTCACTTACAGTAACCTCTCCATGTCTACAGCTTCCTTTTGTTAACGTTGTTTTTGATGATGGTAGCAGTGGGCCATAATCAGATACCTTCTGTTCCAGCGGTTGCCAGAAGAAACAAAAGGATGGAGTTTGGCTACAGAGTGTTTCTAGTCATCCCAGACAGGACAAGGCCAGCTTCTGGATACCAAGCACGCAGTCACGTACTTGTTTGTATTCCTGTTTCTTGTTTACCTATCAGCTCCTTTATGTCATCATTGAATCCTTTTGTCATTGTACATGTAAAAGGCTGTTAACGCTGAAGTATTAAATATTCCCACTAAATAAATTTCAATATAATGCTGATTTCCCTTCAAAAGAGAAAAATGTTAAACTCTCCTTTTCTGTATCTTTGTGCTACCCTCTGGTACGTAACCTCTTCCCAAGAGTTGAGCATTAAGATTGAGATTGTTCATAGCGTTAGAGCTGCTGAAAAGGTCGTTAAAATATCATTTGGTACATCTTGCACAAGACACCTACTGTTGCTTAACATTTTTCTTTAAATAATATTCATTAACAAAATAATCTATGATCCTTTGGCTGCATCTGTTGTTTTTCTTACAGAGATTCACGCATTTATCCTCTTTGAAAAATTTCTCTTTCACTGTTTATTTCATCTCTAAAGTTTCTTTACTCTTCTCCTATTTACATAATAAGCTCTTCCCACAAAGCCACAGCTACTCTTTCTTCCTTCTAGGCAACAACTTTTGGCCTCCATTTCTGACTTTTGCCAACATAAATGCTCCTCATTCTTGAAAAACTTTCCCCTCAGCTCTCAGCTTCTATCAGCTACAGCCATGAGTTCCTCACGGGGTTTGCTAAGCAGAACACAGCTGCAAAGCAGAGTGCATGACAGGTGATTTTCTATCCTCATGAGGAAAGGAGAGCATGTACACACGTGAAGGCTCTGTGGGAGAGCATTCAAAGACTACGGGGCTGTTCTGACAACAGTAGGGCTGGCTTTATGTGCATGGGACACATGCTTTCAGAATACATGCCACTGCAAGGTGGACCCAGCTCCTTCTGGATGCAGTCCCATTACTCTGGAACACAAAGAGCTGCCAGCCATGCACTGTTCGGAAGCATTGCAAAGCAAATAAGATGCATTGCACTAGCAAATCATTGAGGTATACCTTTTTGTTTCACATCAGATAACAATGGTGTTCTTAAATTTATTGCAAATTATGAAGTTTTGCAGATAGTTTTCATCCCACAATTAGAAATTATCTGACAGTATTTTGTACATCCTTGTCAACTAACTGGAGATAGAAATTCTTGGGGGATAAGACACAGAACCAGAACTGGATCCTTTTTGACAATTTCCATTTGGAACTGAATTGTTACTCTAATCTTTTTTCTTTAATTTTTCACCTCATTCCCAAATTGAAATGGCTTCATTAATTTCTTTGCAAATTATTTCATGTAGTTTTTAGTGTAAATTGAAAAAAAAAACAAAACAAAACAAAACAAAACAAAAAAAAACACTGTCCATCCCCTCCTCATATATATCTTACTTGCTCAACAATGGTTATGATGCAGATAGTAACTAGTGAGGTTATACAGTTTCTATAGTGACTGTCTCGTTAAAATGATCTATTTCTGGAATTCCATCACAGATCAGCAGAGTGGTTAGCACAGATGTGTTCTGCGATTAGGGTTGGCCAACAGCTGAGCAGTGAACAGTGAATGAATTAATTTCCCAGGAACATTTTGGGGACAATTAAACCACCCTGCAAATGGCAGGAATATACCAAAATGAGGATTAAAATGTAAATCAAGGCAGTTTTGTTGGTAAGTATTACTATATCATTGTATGAGCCTATAAAACTCTGCTTTAAATGATTATGAAGTGTCATGCTAAATCTGTCAACATCCATAAAAGTACTTGTCATCCTTACAGTCATGTTGGAAAGCGTCAACCTGAGCATTGTTGCAGAATTGCTGACCATACCAGAGTAGCATATTCAAAGCAAAGGGTGAAGTTTATACTTCTGAAGAGCAACCACTGAATCTTTCTCAATGGGATCTATAAGCTACTGTGCCCTATATGGCATACAGTCCAACAATCCACCTGAATATAATTAAATATAGGCTCAAATGTAACCTGGGTATCCCTCAGTCCATAGAAAAAATATTTCCCAAAGGAATCACTTGGTCAAATTTAACCCTAAAGGTAAAATTTCAGAATATAATAAAATATATGTTGACAATTTCATTAGGGACTCCATTTCTGCCATGCCCAGCTATTTAACTACTTGCAATGCCAAAACCTGTGAGAAACAAAACATTGATTTTCAAAACATATGCTCATTCTCAGTTTTAATTTTACTGATCTTCATTGCCACAGAACTCTCTAGCAGGGCAGCTTAGATCTCTAGGGATAATGAAGCTGAGTGCAAAATAACCTGAAATTGTCACAGTGACAACTTGTGACAATGAAACTAATATGCCTTACACTTACACTTCCTAGATTCAGCTCTCAGCTCTATTCACCCACAGAGAAAAGATAAATAAATTCCCCATGAGTCAGTGAAGTTTACTTCCATCTTTGCATTCCTTCAGCCTAAGCTTTTGGATGCATCTTTGTTTTGCACTGGACTGAGACAACAGTGCTCTCTCTTTAATAGAACACTCTCTTCAATCTTTGCAAGGATTTTGAATCATGGGCGAAGCTATTGAACAAGAACGTCATTCCTTCCTTATATATTTCCTTTCTAGTTAGTGGACTGAGCATCTTCTCCTTTCAATGCCTCTTATGATTCAACTGCTCTTAATGCAGGGAAGAGAAGCTTTGCTCAAAAGGTAAGATACGTTGCCTTGCTATGGCTGTATAACTGTAAAAACAACCAAACTCTGGGACTACAGCACCTTTATAAATTTAGCAGTATATTTCTATAGCAAAATGACAATACAGATACCTATGTGATTAATAAAATCCAGTCTTTAAGGACTTCCTGATTCAGGATCACGTTTGTTTCCCCTTGTTTACAATGAAGTTCAATCAAATGAATAGGGAATACATAGTGAAAGTAAACACTACAATTTACATTTTAAAGGTGAATTGACCTAATTCCACATTCAGTATATGTTACATACAGCATTTTCTTAGGGTGACATACTGTGGTTCCACCCTCATGTCATGAAACTTTCCTAAAATTGAATTCAACCCTAACTAGTAAATGACAGCTGCACCAAAATAAATAAAGCCAATAAAAATACGTCTATGTTATGATTTTATACAGAGGCTATGATCTTAACATACAGGTAACATATGAGAAAAACTCTAAATGTACTTACCAATTTGATTCTAGGATGCATATTTAAGGCACAATAAACCACGTTTGTTATAAATGATGTGCCACAGGAAAACTCTTCAATAAAAAATATAAAGGAAGAAAGGGGAAAGGAAGTTGAAGAAACACCCCCAAACTCCCATTTTATGGTTCTGCAGATGTAATCTCCGTTCTCATTAGCTCACCTTTGGCTGGCGATTTCTGTCCTGTTGCATCTGGCACAGTTAGGGCAATGTTATCCAGACCTAAAAAAGTTGTTTGGGATCCACTACTGGGCCAGATCTGGCTTACTTCTGCTTCTCCACAGTCTACTTCTGGTTTGCTCATCAGAGTGAATCTGCACACAGAAGGTTAAAGGCTGATCACCCTCTTCCACAGCTGAGCTGTTAACAAGGTCAAGCCAGGACTGCCTCTCAGAAATAAACTACTTGGACGTCAAGGATGATGATGACTCTTGGGAGTTCAAAGTGCTTTCAGGAGATGAGAGAGAGCAGATGCTTCACTTGACAGAGTCGAGGTCAAAGAGGACTTCTGTTGATCCTGCTTTCCAGAACAAAATGGGAGGAAAAAAAAAGTTATTCCAAGTTATTCTTCTTTCTAGGCTCTATACCCAATAGATATGCAGCTGAAATGCAAAGTAACCAAAAAATTGATGTAATGTGATTGATTATCCATCCAAGCAAGCCTGAAGTAAGGTAAACCAATCTCTCACAGAGCAGTAACTTCAGAAACTATGTCACAAGGAAGCTAGAGGTAAAACAAGTTGAAAGCTACAAGCCTTAGAACCAACAGAACAAGAAAAAATACCATGTTGAATGCAGCCTTCCATGCTAGGTCTCACTGTTATTTTCACTCTTTTCTTTCTACTCACTTTATTAGTCTAATCAAGAGTGAAGAAGTGAAACCCTGACTTAGCCATTGAACATGAAGCTGTCTTGAAGCATTCAATAAATCCATCAATGCCATAGCCACAGATAGACAGCCCAAGCAGCTTTGAAGCAGCACTGAAGTGATCTTCTCAGCAGCCAAAGCACTTTTGCCCAGTCCATTCTGGGGACTAATCATTCACCATGCCAAGAAGGCCGACAGGTAATATGTTGGCAAGTTAGTGATAAAAAGAAAAAGCAGGCAGCCATGGGGCAAAGGGCATAAAAATGTTGATGGTGCAAGATTTATGCCGCTCATTCACCTGCCAAGATTCATACTTGAGCACATGAGTCTGAAAAGGGACTCAAACTTCACTAAAGACACATCAGCAATCAGCATATCTTAGGGCTCTCCATGCTGTACTTGTCACCCTGCCTCAACATGAGTTCATACAACTAGAGCAGACTCAGTGACAACTAACAGTCATCCTCAGGAACTAGGAGGTGAACAAGAGAGGGTGCAATAGATGCACAATTACATATAAAGAAAGATTGAGAGAAGAAACAAAGTCTTGAGAAGTATGTAGCTTCCCAGATGAGCAAATATGCTTACATCTCTCTACACTAGGCATTTGCATTGGCTGAGCTGTACTATTGTCTGGTCACCAAAATCAGCTCATACAAGAACTAACATTGCTCTGCTTCCTAAACACCAAACTCCACTGAAAAGATGAATCGAGAAAGAGTCAGATGCACAAGTAATACACACACAAACACACAAATATCCACACAAATACCCAGAAGATTAATTAACAATAATAAACAAAGCAACTGAAGGCATGGGGAGATAAATCTTCAGATTGCAGCCCCTAGCAGAAACCACAATGAGACATAATATAAAAGCCAGATTTCTTGCATCGTTACTGCAGAAATTTATTCATTCTGCAAATCATCTGTTACTGGACAGAGTCAGAATCAGAATACCAGACTTGATGGACCGCGATTCTGGAAAGTTTATATTCTCAATACATATGCAGAATTGTAAGGACTGAAATAGATGATAACTAAACTGGAAGCACTGAAAAATACTGAAATGGTGTTGCTAGGGAAACCCAGAGGAGCTCCAAACACAAAAGAGAGACTAGCCTGGAATACCTATTAATAATCCACTGGTAAACTAGAATGAAAATGTATTCATATAAACTAAAACAAGAGTGACAATTTTTTGGATTATGCTGTACAAACTTCTGCAATTCAGTGTTACTGTAATACTACTTCCCTTTTACATTAAGAAATGTAAGATTGCCTTCCTGTGTTTCTAATCCAGCAACTACTAATTAGTTCATAAGATGAGGAGACTGTGGGTCACCATTTGTTTGCAGCACTTTCTTCATTTTTGTAAATTTTCAAAGTCATTCCTCCAAGACTGTTACAAACACTGCAGGACCGGACCTTATTTATACCCGTGTTACAAGTACAACATTGTGTTCTAGGTGCATATTTGTTTTTAAAAATGAAACCTTTACAAATTCGCCCTAAAGCAAAGGACAAGGTGATGCTGCCATAAACTATATGTGTGAATAACAAAAAAGCCCTTGGGAATACAGGTGACCTAAAGCAGTTTATCTGTCTAAGATATCATATAACAAAGACAAATTGTTGAAGTGTTTGTACAGACAAACAGAAAAACTAAAAAAAAAAAAAAAAAAAAAAAAAAGTGAAAGCTGTTGCTCACGTTGCTGATGGTCTAATTTCAATTATTTAAAGACTTGAGAGGAAGATGTTACATCTCACCTCTATTTTTCTGGCATTTGTCCATAAAAAGAAAGTGCTGCTGACATGAAAACTGTACCTCACTGAGTGGAATATATTTTTGTTTTTATTTTCATTTTGCAATGAATAAAAAATTTGGGTGAGAATGAAGCAGACTGCCAGAATGTATTTCTCTTTCTCTACATATGAAAATATTTTTTCTTGGCATGACAAATGTTTACCTAAAGTACTAGAGTGGTTCCTTTGGAAGTTTTGCATTCATGTACATAACAATAAATCTCTATTTGGGGACATTTTAAAAAGTAGATGCTTGGGCTAGGAGATCATAAGGATTCCATTGGAGATCAATGAGTCTCTAGGCATTTTTCAGAGAAAAAATTATCACCACAAAACACCTCAACTGCTCTTTTGGGATTGCTGCAATCTATTAACTCAATATAGCTGTTGATTTTTGAGTAATAAATCTATTCACATGTGGAGAAATGAATGCAGATGGTCAGTTAAGCTTTTGTCCTACAGATGTCAAAACTTATTTGTTCTTCACTTGCTTTTTCTTCAACAATACCCACAAGCACTCATAAACATAGAAATCTCATAATCACTACTCTTGCTTTTCAAGTTCCAAAACAATCTGGGTCAGCAGAGCAACTGAAACTTTGTGCAAGAATTACAGCAAAATGTTTGCTGCTCTAACATGTAACAGAGACTGCACTTGGGTGGCTGTTAGTTTCCAGACTAATATTTTCCAATCTGGTGTTGATTTCAAGTGTGGAGGCCTTCCTGCTAGCCAGCATATATTTGGTTTTCCAAGACGTCCATAGATTCTAAATTTCTATTTTGGAAAATGCCTTTGGCACTTGGGAGATGATAGTACAACTTAAAAATAATAAAAAATAAAAATAAAAATAAAAATAAAATAAAAATAAAAATAAAAATAAATAAACCCCAGCTAAGTCCCTGTGGCATTCCTCATTGATAGTGGTCTGGGTAGCAATTGGAGAAGTTGAAAAAGATTCAAGCAGGCCATCCAAACAAGGTGTACGCCCACAGTACCAACCCAAACCCATCACTTGTTTGGGTCCTCATAATTTGGTTCAAAAACTCCACAGCAAATGAACAGACAGTAAGCAACATTTAACCATTCTTCCCTGAAACAAACAAGAGCTCCACTCCTAGAATTCGCTTCCCAGTAAACACAGTGCTTCCATAGTCTTTCCAGAGGTTTTCTTCCTCCAGTAATTATCTGAAGGGAGTGGGGGGAGTATATCAGATAGTTAAAAGAAGACTCTGATTTGTAGTTAAATGCAGCTCTGACAGTGCCTAACAGCTCCCTACCCACCACATGAGCAATCTGAGCATAGGGCAGAGCAGTGGCAGCTGGAGCTTTTTCCAGTGGCAGCTCTTGAGGTAAAAAGTTGATTAATTTGCTGAGGAGACACTAACCTTTGTCCATGGGGAAGGGATTTTTAGATGGAGGTGAGGAGAAGGGAAATCTGCAGATAGAGGTAGAGGCTTGAGGGAAGACAACCTTCAACAGGAGAGGCTGAGGAAACAAGACCTCTCAGCACCTGCACTTTTCCCTGCATCCCACGTGTCCCTGCTAAAACATTGAGGCCAGCACTCAAGAAGAGCATATGGGATGAAGACAACCGGAGATCGCCTCTGCAGCAACAGGCTGACAAGCAGCAGGAAGCCAGAAAAACAGAAAACTAAAAAAAAATAACACCTGTTTAAAACTCATCATCTGGAAAAATGCCGGCATTTGCTCAGAGGTGAGCAGACGGGAAAGACATCTACCGCCTCTTAAAGGCAAGCCACTGAGGCATAAAATTCAAGACGCTTCATTATCGGCCTTCGGCCCAGAATAACTCCTGGAGATGTATTGTCAAGGTTTCTATTTTCTCCAATATTTATAGCCACTTGGCCACATTTAACTTTCAGTTAATACAGGCAATAAAAAATCCCATTTTATACAGCAGTGAACGCCACGCATCCCCTGAGTGCCAGGTGGGTTGTTTCACGGTGATTAATGCTGCACAACTGTTTTAGGAGAGGAAGTGAAGACCGACTTATCTGACTGAAACAGGCAGAGGCAAATAGGTGACAGCGAGACATACGTTCCCAGCTTTATGTGAGCTAATTAAAGATTGCTGGACAGGCAGCTCTGTGCATGACATCTCCTTTATTATTGACTGTGACCATGCAAGCTGCTCCAGCTCATCTATATTTTTCAAATTTGTTCCTGCTTCACTGCCTATCTGACCACCCCAGTTATTGGATGTCATTTCAAGGCGTCAGTACAGGAGCCTGGGTCACACCAACAAAGTAGTTGTTGCATTTTTATTCAACCATGAGATGTAATAAGATAATTTGGCAACAAGCATATTACTGCATACCACTAGATATTAACTTTCAGCTAGGAAAGGGAAAGGCTTGAACTCAGGATTTCATATTTCAGCTGTATTACCATCCCCAACTGGATTACTCATTTCCAAACACAGAATTAGGTAAACCTCGTACCTTGAAGTGCATATAAGTGGAGATGAGATCACCGTGAAGAACATCAATAGTAAAACAAGATTAATAGGGCAATAAGTGGCTATTAAATAGGAGAGGCAATATTAGACAGATGAGGGTGCATACAACTTATTCTAATTTATGCAAAGAAGCTAGGCAGGAGGGAATATTCTGGACAAATGTTTCACAGCAAGGGAGAAAAACAGAGCAAATTTAGGGAGGATGGCTGCTTTCTTTTTTATAATCTCTTTCTCAGAGGTACAGGAAAATAACTGATTTTATTACTGTTAGAAGATGCCTCTTTCTCTTCACTTCTCCTCACTGGCACAAAAGCAGCTTCAAATTCAGCAGACTTAAGAACAGCTCACTTGAGTAAATAAATGCAAATCTGTTGGATGATGTTACCAGGGTCACAAAAAGAAAGAAGATTTTGGATTGGATTTAAAAAAAAAAAAATGGGAAGAAGAATATTGTGAAAAACTAGGTTACAGTAGTGTGTTAAAAATCTCATGACGAAAAGACTCATCACATGTATGAGGTAAAGCGACACCTTTCTTTCCCAAACAAAGTAAATATGCCTCCTTCAGAAGGAGACATTATTAGTGTACAGCTCTTAACAGCACAGGCAACAATAACTGCAGGGAACATCACAGGGCAGGGACCGTCACAGCTGGTGCATCCACATCTCAGACACACAGAGTGGATGTCTCCAGCCTCTGGTTTAGGTTATTAGCCAATGGCCCACCACCTGGAGAAAGATTTGTTCCAACCAGCTATCAAATAAAGCTAATTAGAGTAACACTTACCAACTGAGGAGGTTGTGACTGGGCCATGTAGGGGGGAGGTGGCGTGTCTGTTATTTCTGGATCATCGTGTTCACTTTCACTATAGCATTCTGAGGCAGACATGGAAAATGAGCAAAAACAAGGTGTTAAAACAACATTCATTTATTCCTCACGGTACTGTGGTCATCGAAGGTCACCAAGAGGTCTGAGGACCATATTGTAACATGCCAGTGTCTATGACACTGAAAATTAACCCACTTATGGTAATACTCCATTGCTTCATAGCAGCCTTCTCTTTAATTATTCATTTAAGTAAAAACAAAACAAACAAAAAAACACTAGGTGGCAGTGCAGTAGATAGCCTCACGAATAAATTTGGGTTCTTCTTCCTTCCTTAAAAACCTTTAAAAGAAAGGCTGCATCACCTGTGCATAATTTAGGGAGACCTGTTGCAAGTAGCCGATGCTGTCCCATAGTCTCTGTAACCAGCAAGTAGTCTTGAAGTTGGCAACAGGCTTTGGCTATGATTTTCAAAAAAAAAAGATTGCTCTTATGGTGCTTTGAAAACCATAAAGCACCCTCAGGGGACTTCTGTCACCACACGGTAGCTCACACCAGCATGCCTCATGGCACAGGGGTACACTTGCTGAGCTAGCAATAAACATAGACACGGGACTCTACGACTATACACCCTACTCATCTTTTTCTTTTCAAGTAAAAAGCAAGGTGATAGAGCCCCAGTATCTCTTTGGAGGTAGAGAGGCAGGCACATTATTTAACTACATGTGTAGCAGGTGGAGGTATTTTCCAACACTTCTCAGATGCTTTTTAACAATGGATTACATGAAGTGCTAATCATTGATAAAATGAGACACACGGGGAGGCAGCAAGTTGCTGGATCATATTCTCGGGGTCTGGTTATAAATAATGGACCAGATCACTTCCCTTTAAATATCCCAGCATGTACCAGCTTTCCAGACCCACATTATTATCCAATCGGCTGTGATTACCACGTCTGTTAACTAAATTAATACTGGCACACTTACTTTTCATGCATGTAATTTTGGCGGGTTAATAACCACAGTGCAAGAGGAGAAAGGAAAAAAAATGTTGTAGGAGAGCAATTTTATACAAGGGAGAGATTTCTAAGATGTTAACAAAGTGAAGTTTTCTCCCAGTACTCTTTGCAGAACTATAGGATTTTTAATAGCATAGCTGCAATTCTGTTTACTGAAAATACTTGCTGGCATATCTTAGCACTGAGGACTGGCTGCAGTACAGCCCATATCAAATTCTAAAGCTCTGTGAATGCATTCTTGAATTACTCTTGGTAAAGAGCTTATTTTTCTATGCTCCCCTTTCAGGCATGCAGAAGAAATGGGAAAACAAAACAAAACAAACAAACAAAACAAAACAGCTGTTTCTGATACACTAAAGACCCTCCTGAAGAGTTACAATATGTGAAAGAGGGGAAAATCAGGTTGCTGGGAGCAGAAGTGACTGTCAGTAATGGCAGCATTTTTTGAGATGCAGGATGTAGCAGTGCTTCTGCAAGAGCACATCCACACAGGGGTATCAATGGGGCTCTGAACCCCACTCATGACAGATGCTGGAGCACGTGTGACAAAACACATGGAAAGAAACAGGTGTTTGATCACCCAAATCAGAGCCCCTTTTCTTTAAGGGGAGATGGCCCACCAGCTTCAAAAACTGAAGAAATCTTGGCTATGTTATGTTCATTCCAGGATAATTAGATAATCTGCTGCAGAAGTTTTTGATAAATTATTTTGTAATCTTTCTGCTGTGTTTTGTTTTTATTAATATTAGTCGGTCATAATTTTGTGTCAAGTTTTATAGCTATCAACTCAGCCAATGCAACCAATCCACTACAGTTTCTAAGGCTTTAAAAAAAAAATGTTTGTTTTTCTGTATAGTACTTTGATCACTTTCACCATCAAACAATCTCTTCATTTGCATGGACAATGTTTGGATACCTCCTCCCCAAGTGCAATTATCTATGCAGGCCTTGCTGTGCAATATGATACTGAATACAGCCCCTTATACTAATTATCACAGATTGTATTTTATGCAAAATTCAGTTCAAAGCGGACAAAAACATTTTGGTAGAGTGCAGGGGTATAAGAATTATAAAGTCTCCTGACAAGAACAAAATAGGAGCCATGAATTGAGAACAAATAAAATTATGAGTTTTGCTGTGTGACCAGAAATCAGTGGTATCTGTGTTTATCAGTACAAAGCTGCTTCTTATAGCAGAGTAAAAATAGAGCTAGATGAGGCAAATCAATAACATCACTACAAGTCTGAAGCCTGGACATAAACCACAACCTCATTCTGGGAAATAGTAGAAGGAATGTACGGAGGGGCATTTCAGTGCTTAGACAAAATAGGCTGCATCACCTAAGCATGATTCATATTACTCTAAACACCACTTTCTTCTTCATAATGCCTGTTCCTTCACAACCTGTTCTCAAACAAAACAAACAAACAAACAAAAATAAGGAGGGTCAAAAGCCGGAAGAAGATATATTCCTTAGGTCAGAGTCCGCCCCTGGTTTGCTAACACAATACTACCCACAGCACTTCTCATTTTAAATCAGTTCCCAATGTGCACATCCTCACACAGCAGCTTTAACAAGGACTCCAACAAGGGACTTTCTTTGTTCTCTATCTACCTAGATTCATGATTTGACTGCAGGTATCCTCCCACCAAAAAGTACTGATGTCATCGTACAAATTAAAACAATAAATAAATTGCTATGGAACTTTAAAAATTATTCATTCCACAATTAACTTTTGGGCTTGACTGTGAAGAAAATCGTAGACTTCAGTACAACCACCACCAACAACTATTGCTGCTGTTGAAATCCCCAGAAATGGAGAAGATATGAGGGACAGATCTACATTGCACAAGATGTGGCCAAGCTAGAAATTTTGCACAATTGCTCTCATATACCTTACCAGCTCTAAACCCAGAGTAGCACAGATGTTTCTTTATGTTCTTTGTAGGCTTAGCAAGCCAGCAAACTGCCAGATGGTAGTTACCCATCACTCGCAAGAACAGCAAGCATCTTTCAGTGACGCTACATCTCACCAGCATATCTTTCACTATGGCTACTTTGTGCTGTGCCAGTGTGGTGTTGCTGAGCTCAACAGGCAGACAGACCCAAGGTGACAATTTGAAAGAAAGGAAAGATCTGACAAAAATTTGGCCCGTCAAAAACTGTGAAGGACATTCTGTAGTTACACACTAAAACCAAGATTAGAAACATACCTTCTTCATCTTCCCATTGGGTGCCTGAGGGTCTACAGCCATCCCCAGCTTGCTTAGCCACCTATGTTCAGAACAGAGAGAATACATCATTAACAATACTTGCATGCTGTTTTGACACAGTTTCTCACTTTTCAGATGTGTTCCGCATTACCACGACTGTTTTCTTTAACCCCAAGTCTGAATGTCAGTTTCTATATCTCAGAGAATTTTCTAGAAAGGCACCAGTTACCTGGATGCTAACATTCCCATTCCTTGTAACAACTGTGGAGGGCTCAGTTGCCAATAGGAGAAATGCACTGAACAGCTCACAGGCCCACTTTGTAATATGCAGTAGACTACCTAGAACTTTATTTTTCTGTGCGTGGATTTCTGAACCACTGTCCATCAGGTACAACAGCAAGCTGTTCACAGTCCCAGTTTTATAGCCCTTATGCTCTTCTCAGACCGTATGTGGTGAGCAGGACTAGTTGCTTGGGACATTTTCTTCCTGAAATTGGAAAAAAAAGAAAAAAAAAAAAAAAAAAAACACCACTACTGATGAAGAAAGAGTTGCATTTCTGGAAGACAAGTATTAGTGCTATAACACAATGTCACTGGCTTAGTCCCACTGTTGAGGTGTTATATTTCACCCATGGTAAAGCAAAAGGCATAGGAGCCATACAAGATGATGTCAGCTGCCCTAGCCAAAGCTATCATTGCACAGCCTAAGAATCTAAACCATTTAAAACTAGACTTTCTGACCATCACATACTGCTTTGTTCAACTCCCTATTACTTTGTTTTTAGTAAGTCTCACTTCCTGTGTTGCTTTAAGCTATTAACTGTGGGTTGTTTTTTCTGGTTTTGGTTTTCTTTTTTCTTTTTTCCTTTTTTCCTTTTTTTCTTTATCTTTAAATTTATTTCTCTTCCTAGGTAGCTGTATTTTCTAGTGTTAAAAAAAATCCCTGGCTATATTTTTTTGTATACTATGCTTGCTTATAAGTCATTCAGATCTATCCAGGTTTTAAGAAACTAAGAACTAAAAAAGCTCAAGCCTTTCAAATTAAAGCTCAAGGCCTAAATAAGGAATGTAAGAAGGTCACGAATTAAGATTCATGACTCAGAGAAAACATCATGTTGGATCTTAATTCTACTGAAGCAATGGGAATTTGTCTGTTAGATCAGTAGCACCATAACTGGATTTTAGACTGTCATATAAATAATAGAGCTACATAACAAAGGGAAAAAAGTGCCATTTCTATAAGAGTGGATTAATGATTCTTGTAGCAGCTAACTGTAAGAGAATGATTTTTTTTGATTCAAAAAAAACCTAAACAAAAGAAAAAATTGCTAAGAAATCCAGGAATTCATTAAATACAAGGTCAGACACCAGTAATTGAGTACATTTTGGCCAGGTAAGTTCATGGAGCTAGCCAGCACAAATCTGCTTTTCATATGTGCACTATTATGGCAAATATATGCTAAATGAATGAAGCAAATGACTATACTAATAAACCCACCATTGACTTAATAGATATATATGCATGAAGAGTTGCAAAAGGTCATGATCTATCAAGTATTTATGCACACAAGTAACTCGACACACACGAATGCCCCAGTGAGTTCAGTGGAACCACTCACACGCATATGTATGTGTGGGACTGGAGCCAAGCGAACAGATGTCTTTTAGTCTGTTTCGACATATGCGTGAGTATGCGTGTACTTCTGTATTAAATGCATGTATTTTATACTTTGCCAAGCAAAACATCATCAGTTACAACAGCGAGGAATTAGGACTAGTGAAGTACAGTGCAAGCTGCTAACACTAGGCTACCTAGCTTTAAGCCAAAATGAAATTTACTCCAGAAGTGGATTTTGAAGAAAATCATTCTGGGGTATAAGAGCTGGGACACCTGTGTAGATTTCAATCACTCACTCACATGAGACTAAACATTTCCAAAGTGTCATTAAGACACGAGAATTTCCAGCTGGGCTCCAAACTGGCTGTTAACACTCACATGTCCCCATTAGCTACTTTTTCCTTTACCTTCCCCCTACATCCTTTCCTCTCTCTCTCAGACACAGTCACTTCTCTACAGAAGTATTTCTGGCCAGCAGTCCTCCATTCTCAGTCCTCAGACCACCTGCCTCAAGAACCTGTTACTGTGCTGAGGAGCTCTTGTAGGAAATGCAGCCTATAGAAATAGATGGTTACTTCCCCCAGCAGCCTCTGGACTTCTCCAAGTTACAAAGGGCAACACATTTTTACATCTATATTTACATGTATATACCTACAGAGTACAGATTTATGAGTAAATATCTATGCATGTACACTGCTGTACTACAGTACATTTCTGTCTCTATAGCCATTTCAGAAGGTCTAACACATTCTCAGCATCTCTCCTTTCATGTTGTGGTTAATAGTTATGAGGTCTCCTGCTTATAGAGGGGAAGAACAGTCAATGCTCTATGAAGAAACACAAAGGTCACTAGTACAGCCATGATTAAAATCTTGAATTACCTATCAGAGGAGCTCTCTTCCCATTTAAATTTTATTGCTTTGTATCTGAATTTTGGCCTTTTTATGCAATAGCATTGTGAACAGACTGCAATCTGAAGTAATAAAGACAAAGAAAATATGAGCTATATACAATAGGCCCAAACTGGACAATAGACCATAGCAAGTAATATCTACTTCTGATAGCTTGATGATTTCTAAAATGGCAGTATTAGTACCCATTTTTATTTTTCATTTAAGAAAAAAAAAAAAAAAGCATGAATGAATTATTGCTCCTACAGACATTCGTGGAAAGAAAATTTCTAACCTGGCATGAGAATTGTTAACTGCAGTATAGTTTGCCAGGGAATTAAATGCTTGCTTAGATTTAAAAAGCAGCTATTTATATCGCTCTAACCCACCTTGTTAATTGACATGCTATTCTGAAAGCAAGCAATATCATATTCAAATACTAGATCATTTCTGGAACAAAACTATGTAATGCTTTTCCCTCCTTTCCCTTCTTCCTTCACTTCTCCCACGGTGATGAACTTGCTAGTTCACTTTTGTAATGAAAAGGGATTTATATCTACAAATTTCAGGAAGACTAGTATCAGAATTGCACTAATAATGAGATTCCGATTCCAACTTTCATTAGTGAATAAATAGCAGTAGTTTCCTTCTACTTAATGATCAGGGGAAAAAAAGAAAAAAAAAAAAGAAAAAAAAAAAAACAAAAAAAAAAAAAAAAAAAAAAAAAAAAAAAAAAAAAAAAAAAAAAAAAAAAAAAAAAAAGAAAAAAAAAACAGACTTGGTAATACCCAGAATAATTTCATCAACAACTGCTTAACAGCAAAATGAACTTTCAGGGTGTTCTCAGATGTGAGACAGGATGAAACATGGCTAGTCGCTCCCTACTTACGTGTTCATTTCCAGAACATTTTCTGCCGCAAAATAAAATGTCTTGATCTGTGGGTGGCTGATCTTAATAGCACTTTAAGAAAATAAAATAAGAGAGAGATGAAGACAACTAGTTATGTAAGAAAAAATAGCTGAATTAATTATTTAA
This sequence comes from Cygnus olor, assembly GCF_009769625.2. NCBI lineage: Eukaryota > Metazoa > Chordata > Aves > Anseriformes > Anatidae > Cygnus > Cygnus olor. The sequence goes on along the minus strand of NC_049171.1, from coordinate 66,919,244 downwards.
AATATTTATTCACTCCACTATATAATCCAGATCTGCTTATCCATCCATATAGTTAGTTCCTTAAAACTCAAGATTATTTTTAGCTCTTCCGAGGCTACACAGTATTCAGAGAATATAAAATACAGGAATTAAAAAAGGATGTAAAAAGGAATAAAACTAAGTTTTTCATTTTGCAACCCCATAAGTTTGTTGTGTGCCCACATCTTGAAAACAGTGTGCAGTTTCGTTCTTCTCCCCAGCTCAGAAAAATAAACAAACTTGAAAGAGGTTCAAGAAAGTGTCAGGGATGACCCAAGGTATGGGGCAGATTCTGTGGGTGATTAATCAGACTAAGATCCCACAGCATAGAGAACTGATGGTAAAAAGAAGATATAATACAATAAAATCACATGTGGCATGCAACAGGTGAATAGGGACTGATTCTTCACTGTCGTTTCCATGACAAGTTTTAGGAGGTACCAAAGAGGCAATTAGGTGGCAGGTTTGACACAAACAAAATGGAGGTCTTGACATGCCAACAATTATGTTCTGCAACTCCACCTCAGGATGTTAGGGGTACCCTCACGAGTGCTGCTAAATCAGCCCTAATAATTTCAAACTGGTGGAAATCTACCATAAGTTAGTAAATACACTGACATACTTCTAACTCAGGAAGCTTCATCAGTAAATTGTTTGAAGTCTGAAAGAACATTTTAAGGAAATAGCACTATATGTTTTTCTTCTTTAATCTTTGCTAGGCACCCACTTTGGGCCACTTTAGAAGGCAGGATACAAGGTTAGACTGCTTTGGTCTGACCCAGTGTGCTTGTTCTTAACACTGCCTTGAGAAGGAAACATCAACTTTGAAAAAACACTTTCACCTAAATACCAACCAACGTATATTCTTACATGTCATTCTAGCAGACTAACAGTGTTTTGAAGCTGTCTTTTCCAATGGAGAAGAGGAATGAAAAAGGGAAATTTACTTATGTTGTTCCAATGATATCAACCATTGGTAGTTCAAACTACTGAACATACTTGGAAGCATACATTGACAGTTGTAGCAGGCATATCAGGGGGGAACACACAGGTTTGAGTTCCTTTAGGAAGCAAGCTTCCCATATCTCAGGAATCCACCCATAGTCCTTTATCCTTTTGCCACAACACACAAGCTTCTATCAAAGTGCAAGAGTGACTCTCTTGAGTAAAATACAACAGGGTCCATAGAGGTGGGAGCTGCCATAAATGATTGACAGTGAATCCAACCAATTGATTCTTTATTGCAGTATGTAAAATTATAATATGTAAAAATATGTAAACATCAGTGATCTCTGTCTGCCTACTGTGTCTATATTTAAAATAAATAATAATAATAATCATCGACAACAAAGGAAGATGGAAGACACTGGAAACTGAAATAGCCGACTCAAACATTCTGGAAATGCAGAATGAAAGAAAAGTCATCAACTTTTCTTATTTTACTGGCAGATATCCACTGGTACATGATCTGTTCTGACTATGGTATGTCACCTCATTAAGACAATGCTACTTTTGAATTACATGCACCTTTCCTATAGTGAAATGTGCTTTCTTTACATGAAAAAAGCAATTCCAACAGTATCCTCAATGTGTAATGACTATAACCAGAAGAATACCCTTTCCAGTTTGTCACTATCGATCATGAACTGCAGCAATTAAAACCTAAAACCAAGAGCTTTTTTTTTTTTTTCCTCTCTCTTTCTGGTATTAGTCACACTTCCAGGGGTTTAGAAGTTGATGACATACTTTACTTTTGACCAACAGAGTCCTCTCCTAATTTACCCCATATTCAGTAAGTGACAAGCATGTGTTTTCCTCCCAGTCACAGACAGTCAACAGTTACAGAAGTGAAGGGCAACATTTTCTCCTGGTCCTGTGTTTAATGACTCAACCACCATTCTTCTGAGAAAACAAATTGGAGCTCCCCATATTCAAAATTTCTGCCCCTCTTTCTCTGGAGGATTCAAATGCACAGTTAATCTCAAGAACTCCTACGGCTAAGAACAGCATGCAAACAGAACAAATAAGGTTTTCTCTTGAGGGACAAAATAAAAATCATGCTGAGGTTTATAACTTTGAATAGCAGCAACACTCCTCCAAACCCTTGAAGTGTGCTCAGAAGCAGCTGGAAGTCAATGCTGCACATGGAGTTTGGAGAGAATATTTTAGATGTGTACTCTGCTAAACAAGGTTTTAACTCCCTGCACAACCAGAGGCTCCAAGTACAGCTCTAAGTTGCACCACAGCAGTTTAAAGAATAGTCCCAACTGAAAGGGAAGTAGCATTACTTGCATCACTGTTGAACTCACCACCCAAGAGAAGGCATCTAAGATAGACTGACACTTATCAATGCAATGACCAAAAACAAAACAAAACAAACAAAAAAAGCATACTGATTTACTTTTTAATTGCAGTTTTAGTAGAGGACATCTGACAGAGAATTTTCAAAAGCATATTTACTGTATGGTTTTCTTTCAGTAACACATTTAAAATCCCATTATTTATACAACACAGAAGAGCTCCCCACAGCTCCATTGTCAGGCACTACTGAGATCCAATTCTTTGCAATACTGTAAAAAAATATCATGCAAAACCAGGGCTAAGAGATAAACTTACTGCTTTTTTTGCATTCTGTTGCTCGGTCCACACTGAAGTCTGGAAGTCTGATAAATCCTTCTGCTTTTTCAGCCTGCAATGAATAAACAGCTCAGATCAACCAATTGGTAAACTACCAGACTCCAATGCTTAACGTTATTTAACATACAAGTGCTTGTTTTTGACAGCTTTTTTATACTGTAAAATATATTCTCATCACCATGGGGACGCATTAACACCCAAAGTTTTGGCTGATATTTGGAAACAAGAACTATTCCTACACAAGCTATTATTTGTGCAAGTCCTGGATGCAAGAAAGCTCAGGAGCTTACACTCCCATCTATGTAAGCAAGAGATTGTGAGCATAGGATTTGTTGTAAACTTCCAAATAACACAGAACCTGAACAAGGAAAGATCCTCGGCTCATATAAGAGTGCTGAGATAGATTCCCCTGCCTCCTCACTTCAGAGTTGTTTGTTGTTGCTGTTTATTTGTTTTAAAATCAGAATATCTTTTTCTAAGATTCATGATTAAGTCATAAGTCAAGTCCAGTCTAAAATTGTCAAGGGCAAAATTTAGGTTTGGACCAAACAAGGACTAAAAGTAGCATGGAGGTAGAGGAACCCAATTCCTTTTCAGCCATCCATGATCACACAACCTGGTTCAACAAAGAGACCAGCCAAGCTTTGTGCACATAGCATGGAAAATGAAACTACTGAACCACAGCTCTAAAAACAGCTCTAAAATCAGAAGCCACCCAGAAGAGATGGGTGACTAAAGAGGAAGGAATAAGAGTTATATCACCATTTCTGGTGTGTCTGTTACATGCAAGCTCAAACAAGCAAGCATATGTTCCATTATACAGCATGCATGTCTGTTATACAGATGCTTAACAGCAACACATATAATGATCTATGCATATTCAAAAACTAAATGTCTGTAGCAATAGGAATTCAAATGTTACCAAAATGACCCAAGGAGGGTGGAGGAGGGTCTCCCCTGGGTAATTGTAACATGGACCATTTTGTTAGGTCACCTATCTACTCCTGTACATGACCAAGGCAGAGAGAGGCAACAGGGGCTGCTCCCACTCCAGGAGGTGGGAAGGTATCAGTGCCAGGGGATGTTCCCAAGCAGATGAGCTGCATTGGCAGACTGTGTGAACCAGACCCAGATGATTTTGACCACCCAGCAATCACTCCCTCCAAAAATTCTCTGCCATGGTTCAGGAGGTAGCAAAAGCCAGGCAGACATTTCAAGTAAACTATTTAGACACAGTTGCCCCTTTCTGTAAGGGAGGGCATTTACTGAGCAGTAACATCTCTGTTCCAGGTCAGCTGGACTCTGTACCAGAGTGGCTTCAGCAATATTGAAGTTACCAGTTGGCCCCAAATCCCCATTTTTCCTGCCTGTAGCTGAAACATTTCTTTTACTATATCTATCTACATTTACCTGATCAGCTGCAAGAGACTAGGACTGCTCCTAAGAGGATCAATAAAGCAGGCAAAAGCCTGTAGCATATAACATCAGAAAAAAATGATAAATGTACTTTTCAAAATATAGAAAACATTCATTCCTGAATCAATTATTTACAGCTCCCAGGACTTATCCCTGGCCATATTACAATTCTGAAAATGTACACTGAATTAAAGCAGGTAAAATATACACAATAATTACAAAGACAGAGAATAAATGGAGATTGATGACTGACAGCATCTCAAGCTATATTATGCATGAATATGAAAAGACTATAAAAAGATGTTCATCAAGACAAGTCTTTGAGCTTTAATGTTTGAAAGTATAAATCTCTTAGAACTGAAATATGGATACAGAAAGGATATTTCAGTGAGCGGCTTCCCTGCACCTCTGCATATGTTCTTTTGTATACGGTAAATCACAATATAACCATTATTCCTCCAGTTTACATGCATTAAATATTCAAATCAGAGGTTTATATTTTACATCTTCACCAGTAAATGGTTTTGCCTGCTCCAAGACCAAAAAAGCAGTGGAAGGGGTATTGATTTATTTATTTAATATTTTCTTTTGGTACATGAGAAACAGTAATGTTCATCAGCATCTGAGCTGAAAAATCTTTGATTTTGCAATGTGGCTTCATTTGTACAGAAAAATGTTTATTTGTTATTGTGGGTTTTTAACTTTCTCTTTTTATATTTGTACCTATCAGATTTGTTCAGAGCCTGTCTGGGGATCTTTTGTTGCCATTCCACAGACTGGAATTTAGTGAGACTAAAATCATGGAGACATAATAATAATTGATTAAAAAGAAATAATTACAAGATTAAAAAAATACAAGATAAAAAGAAAATGTTTGTTTTTAAAATATGTATGTTTCAAACAATTAGACCTTAAGCTAATATTTCTACCTCATAGTACAGCAAGTATACAGAGATGAGTAAATGAGGAGCTCTGTTCATGGGCTGCATTGTACTGAAGATACTAAATGTACTGTCCTGCATTCCTGTACCACAAAGAGTGGTCATTTACTAGGCCAAGTGCAGCAGGGACACTGAAATTCTCAAGATCAGTCTATAAACACCAGAGACTGACCTTAAAAAAACTGTTAATGTGGTATCAAAGCTGTTATTGCACACTGTTGGATAAGAAACTTCTACAATGCTAGTTGCTTCTCTGTAGTATCAATCAATAGTGTCCAGTATAAAAATAAAATAAACAACAAAACACAAATAAAATAGGAGATCCAGAAGACACTTTGAAAAGGAATATATTGAACCACCTTCTCACCCACAATAAACCATCCTGTGGGAGACTGGGTGACTAGTTTTTGTTTTTTTGTTTGTTCGGGGAGGGGGGAGGAGGAGGGGGGGAAGAACTGACATGTTATGAATGCTATCACCACTCAGCCAGTTTTACTATTGGTGCACTAGTCTAGATGGCAAGACAGCATCCTGTAAATTGTTTAGGATGCTGCACAGACAATCATGAGGAGATTAAAACCAAGCATTAGATAAATACTTTATACAAGCATTTGAGCATTCAGATTATGTTGGGCCACTGAATCAACAGTATGCTGTTACTCAGCATGGGGACACTCACCTGGAGTGCTCCAGCTCATGCAGAGATGGAACTTAAACTTGAAGGACTAGTATATTCCATGACTATGTAAATTAAAGGAACAGTCTCTAAATTTCTCAAGGAGACAGAGCTGTAGCCTTTGATTTCATTTACCAGTTTTACTATAGAGAAATCTCATCTTATGCAGTATCTGACATGTTCCAGTTAGTAGAAGATGATGTTCAATGCATCACATTCTGTCTTTACATTATTTCTGTCAGTGATTTCATATTCATTTACAAGAAAATTTTAATGTTTCATTTTATGTACAAGTGAAAGGAAGGAAGATAATGGTGTGAATTTTAGGAACAACTTTTTGTTGTTTTTAATGCAATATTGGTTGCAACTCAGATGTGCCATCTGTGTAATAGAAAACAGGTGTTTGATGGACATGTAGTTCCATTTTCTAGTATCAGAAAAAAGGAAAGGAAAAAAAAAAAGGAAAACAAAACTTAACAGCCAAACATTATGAGCTTATGAGTGTCATTGCAGTCAACAAACTGAATTCCAAACAAACATGAGGAACAGAACATATGGAAATCATTTTGGTCATCACTGGGATAAAAATGACATTTTAAGACAATAGAAATGTATAGAAGTCCTAAATATTTTCTTTTCTCTGAAATGTTATTGCCAATGTAATTTTAAACATGCTATTATTTAACTCCCCCATTTCACTCAAGCTTCCTTAAGATTTTAGTGCAATGCTGTAAAATAGCCCTAAAAACTCAGAGACTTTGACCTGTTTCCTATTTAATCAGGATGGTTAAAAGAATAAGTTGCTACATCTTGTGTTTTTTTACACAAGTTAGACTAACATACAAATCTACACTTTTTTTGCTATGCTCAATTATGGGAAAATATTTTCAATAATAAAAACTGTCTCTGCAAATGCAGAGGGCAAAAAGAAAACAACCACTTCACACACATACATACAAAACCTTTTAGTCCAAAAATAATCAAATATATTTATGAAACATATTGAAGGAACCCAACAAAAAAGGCTAATGCCCTTTTTAGCTTGCCTCTCAAAATACAGTACAAATTTTATAACTTTAGCAGGTTTAGTAAATCATTTAATAGACCTTTCTCAATATTTAAAGTGGATGTAATAATGCAGAAAGGTTAAAAAATAGTGCTGTAAAGTGAAAATATTCAGTTATTGCAGGACAGCTCCATTCTGCATCTCAAGTTACACCTGCTGGCTTCATCACAGTGTTTAAGCACTACCTGCAGAAGACCTCAGGGATGCTGGAGGAGCAGTTCAGTCCTCAAGCCTATTTAGTGGTTTTGTTTTGTTTTGTTTTTTCTGTGTGTGTGTTTGTTTTTTTTCTCTCTGACAAGTACTCCAGTGGGGTGACCTGTAGAGCTGTGAATAATTTGTGTAGCATATTAGACCAGAGGTTCCTGAAACCCTTGACACAATCAGCCAACATCAATGACTTCATATCATGCGCGCAAGCAGTTACTATAACTCAAAGGTGAAAGATTCCTGTTTTAAAAGACTGCAATTATACAGTTCCTGGCAAAGCTCTTGGAGTGAGGACCAATTTAAATGCAGTGAATGCAGGGAAAAAATACAAAGACAAATAGTGACAGTAGATCACAGCCTGAAACCCTTTGATTTTATACTTATATTTCTTTTCAGCTGAATCCCCATGACAACCATCATTAACACATCCTGTAAAACTGTATTTCAACATTACTTTGAAACCAACCGAGCTATCCAAAAGGCCTAACAAGACAGAGGCTTTTAGCCCTCTGTCCTTTCCAGACAACATTATTCACATAGCTGCAACAAGCACAAGATGAGCCAGAAGCCCAGGATTATACATGCCGATCTTCCCCCTGAACCCCTCTTCATATGCAGAAGTACTGATTCCCTCAAAGGTTTCGGTATGAGGGGCAGGAAAGAACTAAAACCAGTAAGGGTATGGCAGGATCACACACTGTCCTCTTCAACATATTTCAAGACACATGACTAAGGAGAACAGTAGTGAAAAGAGGGAAGCAAACATTGAGAGAGCAACTCTCCAAGAGTTTGGTATCCCGAATGAACTCAGAAAGTCTGACTACTCAAATTCATTTTCTGAAATTTTCTCTATTGCCATTGCAAAACCAACCTCTTCCCCCCCCCCCCCCCCCCTCCAAACAGCTTTCCCTCCCCAGACTGGGGAATGTCCATGCTACAAAAAAAAAGTTTCCCTGCCTCATATGATATCCGTGTGTCATAAAAAGAGCAAGTACATATGGGAAGATGTTTCAGAGCAGTCTGTCCAAATGTGCTGAGACCACAGGTGCCCTAACTTTTGTCTCTCAATACTTCAGCTAGCCACTCAAAGCTAATTTGGATTTGATTATCTGCTCATGCTTGCTTTCAGTAGGTGAGAAGCTTGACTGCTAAGGTGTCTGATTGCTGGCCATTCTCAGTATTTTATTATTTTTCCTTTTGAGCTGTTACTTTCACAAGGTATTTTACACTAAACTGAAGGAACAATTGTCTGCAAATGTCAACGAGAGTCCTACTTTGCTTCCTCCAATATGCCTGGTGTGAAAGACCCAGAACTGGAGTGACCTGAAGGCAAATTAAACCTGAGCAACAGAAACTTCGAGAGCTTTGGAGGCAGCAGCCTCAATACAGACTTCACCGAGAACATGATGTCAGCTGAGGTTACCTACCCAAATCCGGATAATGCGCATTTGTTGTTACAAATTCCACCCACTCCTTATTTTCTCCAGCTCTGCTAAAAAAAAAAGGTTAGGTCCAGCACCCTGTTGCTATGTTACAGTTGCCAGTGTCTGGCTGACTGCATTTTCTACACGGCCACTAACAAAACATACTTTTTTCTCACAAGAACGAAACCAGTCAGGCAGAGCTACAAGCAGTCAGCATAACCCAGTTCATTTGACCTCGGCCCCCGTCCTCCATCACTGCCTTTCACTTCGGCCTCTAAGAGGCCCATCATGGGACATCTCAAGTGTGGAGAGGCAAGGCTCCTTCTCCTTCAACACACACCCAAACTCAATTGTCACGTTGGATGCCCTGTTGTGACCAAGGATTAACACCACTGAAGACGGAAGTATTAAAGCCAGGGCATGTAAAGAAGTAAAAAGAAATATCAAGTAAGCCAGTGAATATGTTACTGATATTTTTTTCCTAAATACCAAGGTGAAGATATCTGTGAAAATACAATTGGTCAAATCCATCTCAGATCTAACTCAAGGGGTGGTACTAAACATGTTTCTGTCCATCATTTTAAGCAAGCATATTTTAGCAAAGGACACCTCCCCTCCTTTCAACACCCTATAGTTATTGTGATTCTGAAAATGTTACCTGAATCTAAATTTATGCAGAAGTTGTACTCTAATTGTCCAAAGAAACTTCAGATTTTTAACATAAATAGTGTAGAGGAGTCAGAAGAAAGCAACAGAGGCTCTACCAGCTAGCACGTTACAAGAAGTACTGTGATAGGTGAGAAGTCAGGACTGATATGTGCCAGAAGTATTTGAAGCTGTATGAACTCTTAGAATATATGAATGAATCTGAATGAGACTGCTACCTGTTCTTCAACCTTGTTTATTTTGGGGCAGTCAATGACAATAGGAAAGGAGGCATGGACTAAAATGACAAGCTCATTCACATGGCAATGCTGTATAGGAGCATTGGGATCTGTATGACCATGGTTTCTCTGAATCCTGAGAGAGGACTTTAGCCAGACCACGCAAGTAAGAAAAGCGGACAACTTTGCACCTTCTCTCCTCCCCCCATCCCCCCCATTCTCCAGAATGCAAAATTTCCCTTATCTTGCCTCATTTTGTTTCTTCTCAGGTTGACTACTCCTCAGAATAATTTTTCCAACAATTCTCATGTCTAAAATGCCTGCTAGCCATCCAGAGCTAACTTTCTTAACAAGTGCCGCCAGAGGAACAACTACAAGCAGTGGTTTAGAATGGTCAATGGATTTGCAGGATATTAACGCCACTGAGGAGTATCTACCAGACCAAGTCTTTCAAGCAAAATTACAGCAAGCATTGAAAACAACACTCTTTTTTTTCTCCTATTTTTCTACTCTTCTTTTTTCTTTTCTTACTTTTATGTGTGTGTACTTAACTTGGTTTTGAAAGGAAGCTAAATCAGGCTACCACAACCCCACAAAAAAAATAACACAACCCATGACCAGCACAGTTGTTTTCACTTTTGCCAAAAAAGAATATCTAATATCATTTTTAAAAGTCATTTAAGAAAGGTCTGTTACAGTTTTTATGATGTTAAAATCATAGCTGAAGAGAAAATGGGAATAAACTCTTTATCAGAACAAAGATTTGTTTCATAGAATCATAGAACAGTTTGAGTTGTAAGAGACCTTAAAGACCACGCAGTTCCAACCCCCCTGCCATGGGCAGGGACCACTAGACCAGATTGCTCAAAGCCCCATTTAACCTGGTCTTGAATTTCCAGGGATGGGGCATCCACAGCTTCTCTGGCAGGTTATTCCAGTGCTTCACCTCCCTCAGAGTAACAAATTTCCTCCCTATATCTAATCTAAATCTACTCACATACTCTCTTTTAATTTAAAACCATTATTCTTTGTTCTCATCACTACAATCACTGACAGAGTCCATTTTCCCGTAGCAAATTTGTTTAATTTATATTTTAATATTTTTTTTATATTTTTTTTTAATTTTATTTGTAACTTGAAGGAGACAGCAGAGCTTTAACAAGGATTATTGCAATAAAAATAGTCCTGTGAATAAAATCCAAATTGTATTTAATTTGTCATCAAATGCTCTAATAATTAAGACAGTTTTGTTTTTTTAATCTTCATCCTTTGCTGAGCTTGAGACATCCTGATTTCCAAGCAACACATTTGCATTTAGGAATCCTGATGACCATTTGCAATCCCACACTGAATCTGTTCAGTTTCACCTGATGTTGTTGTTAGCATCCCCTAATGTTCTGCATGCGCCAGTTTCTGGGCTTTGCCAGCATCATTATAATACAACAGAAGCTTTCTTAGAAATAGCAGTGCAAGAGAGTAAAGGGAATAACTATGTTAGAGTCTTCCTAGGACACACAAGACACTCTCTCTGCTGTAGCAACGGCCTGTAATAAAAATCAGCTTTTCCCTAGGAACCATTGGCTCTTTGCACTCAGCCATAACCTTCCATTAAAAACCCAGGTAGCACATCTGCAGAGTGAAGTTGCCAGATGCAGAGCACAGTGATCTACAAAGGGGATTCCGGGTTACTCTGAATTTCTCACTATGATTTCTTCCCCCCTTTTCAGTTTTTACTTCCTAGTTTTTTTCAATTGATTACATAAATCCAGGACCTGCTGTTCTTTGTCTCAGAGTATTTCCCACTCACACGGTAAGTGGAGTAGGCTATTTGGGTTGGATTGTCAGGAAGAGGAATGCTATCTATGCCAGCTGTCCTGAGGAAAGCTCATCCCCTGAACAGAAAGCTGGACCTTGAATTCAAAACACTGTGTCCTCTTGCAAATTTGACTTTCTGCATTGACTCATCAGAGCAGAAGTTAAAAATCAGCAGAACGTGAGAGACTTTAATCACAATGCTATGGATGAGACATCAGCCAAACAAGGAATAAATCATCACAAAGTGCCAGTGCACATACCTGCAATCCTACCATTTCAAACAGGGGAAAAAAAGAAAGAAAAAAAAAAGGGGGGGGGGGGGGAGGGAGAGGGAAGAGAGGCAAACAAAACCAAACAAATAAACAGATAAATCTTAGTGTGGAAGGGAATGAAGAAAGAAGCAGAGAGAGAGAGTTCTAAAATTTTAGCAAATTAGAAGTGAGGAAGCAGTACTGCTTCAAGCCTTGATAGCAAACTGCCTGACCCCCAAAACCTTTACCAGATTCAAATGCCAGCAGAGCCTGTGAAGAGCAGCTCTTCAAAGGGCAGAGCAGACTGCAAGTTAACATTTCACAAGTACTTACTGAACTAGAAAACACAGTTTTCTGCATGTTTCACATTCAAATAGACACTTTCCAAATTACAAGAAATGTCAGGGCTGAGAAATAAAGCCAGTCATTAGTACTTCTCCAGGGTGCATTTAAACTGTGACCCCAGCTCCCCTAGTCTCGGTCCCAGCAAATGCCATTCATCCATCCCTGGGCTGGATGGACGCTGTACTCACCAGCTGACTGCTGTACCAATACAGCGATGACTCCTTCAGCACGCACCAGAACTTTTTCCATTTGTTGCCAATGAAAGCTCCTTTTTCCTTCTTTTTGTAGAGCCATCCTTGGCAATCGGCTTGCCCCAGCTCCTTACAAGATATCCTCCGTCGGCTCATTGTGAAGAACCCTGTGCCATTAAAAATACAGTGTTCTGCTTGTTTAAAAGTACATTGCCAGGAAAGATGTTGCTGTCAATTAAAGATATCAACCTTACTTAGCGATCTTAACAAGTCATCCAAGCATATCTTAAAATATACTTAGAACTCACTCCGTTTTGTAATGGCTGTGACAGTAACACATGCCTTTGAAAGCCATTCTCATGTGCAGAAACAAAATAGTAAGCTATAGATAATGCAGATACTAATTATCATTTAGATAACCATACACAAGATTATTTTGTGAATTAAAAATATATCCTTGAATCCTTTTAAGAGAAGCATGCATATATTCCTCTTCACATAGCTGCACTGAAAAACAATACATCTATTTAAGTCAGCTAGAGAAAACTATTATGCCAAGTACATGAAAACCGTCAGTGTGTGTGTGTGCATGCATGCATCTGATTCTACCTCACTGATTTCCAGCTTTGAAACAATTAACATACCACAAGGATTTAGTCCAAAAGAACAGCACGTTGTCATTTTTTTCAGAATTGCTTCAAGAAACAGTGGAGTTAAAAAGCAGCCTTCCACCAGCTGAGCAGCAGTATAAAATCCTCACCCTCCCAAGATCAAGACATACTAAGAAAATAACAAAAGAGGAAGAGAAAAGAAAAAAAAATATCTCATTACCTTGACTTTTCTTTTTTGTCTTCTGACGCAAAGGAACCTGTAAGAAATGCAGGAAGGAAAGAAAAGAGGAAATTTCAGATTGTGTTGCAACATTTGTCTAGAAAGGGGAGGGGGAAGCTAGAGAAGGACGTGGTGGTGATGCTGGTGGTATATGCAGGATGGAAATGCATAACCCACTCACTGCTGAAGGGACGTTAGTAGCTGAAGCATAAACGTGTTAATTAGAATTGATGTATGTGGAGTTGAACCAGGGCAAATCTAACTATTATACATGTGTCTGTCTACTAGTGCTTCCTGTTTCACACACCCACAGGCAGCTTCTACTTTGCTTCCCTGAATCGTATTCTGTGTTCAGAAGTTAAAAAATAAAAGTTAGAAATCCAACATTTTAATGCTTCCATGAGGGGGATTTACAAACATAGGGTGATTAAAATACATGGCAGGTGTTTTATTGTCCTTTAGCATATTCTAAGCACCCCTATCCCTGAAAAAAGAAAAAAAAATAATTTTCTGCTCTTTTTTTTTTTTTTTTTTTTTTAGTACGGAAGAACATAGTTCCCCCCTACATAAGTAAGAGTTTCATATTTTTTAAAGAAAGGTAAATAAATCACACAAGCTTGGAAGATTATCCAAACTCTAAGATATAAAAATACCAGAAGTTTCCCATGCCATACTAAGAATTTTGGGTCTCTGCAAAAATAACATAATTGAATTATATTTTCATTATCAGTGTGCATATTTCATCCCACGTAAACACACAGAAAATGAAAGTAAAACAGAAGACCAGGGACTGAGAAAGAGGTCATCAGAAAATAAGGTTTGGGTTTTAGAGTAAATCCTCCACAGGCAGGCTGGCTGGCTGTGGACAAAGCACTTTACTTCTCTTGGCCTCAACCTTTCCATCTCTAGCATGGGAACAAAAACATTCACCCCTATTTTTTAGGAAGGTTTTGAAACCTCCAGATGACAAACGCTGGATAAGGTTATGTATGGTTTAATACGCTTGGCCACAATGTTGCTATGCAAAGCTAGTAACTACCTGATCCGCTGCAGAGCTACGCTAGAAACATTACTAATGCAGTCTCCGGACCTAACAGGCAGCTTTGGAGGAAAACAAAACCCCTTTTCATGTTCTTCTTGAAGGATTTGATGCCTCTTCTCACAGGTAAATTAAAGGTGAGTAAGCTACGCCATCTGGAAACAATAACACAAGAAACCACTGCCACCAGTACTTACAAGAACTGAAGCATTCTCTAGCCAGTTATCCTCGCAGCATATATCAGAGTGCAGAACTGCATATCGTAACTCTTGGGCTTATCTTGTGCTTATTTGAGATGACCTGAGCAACACATTCGTGATGGCTTTACCAGGAATGAATAATCCCAGATTCCTGCTTAATCATCATGTATTCTTCCCCTCTCTACACCATTTTTTTTTTAATTCTACCACGGCCTCTCAGTCTCCCTGACTATTCTCCATGACAACAGACAAAGAAAAGCAATGAGAAAACATATCAGCTATACTGAAGCTCCAAGATTTCCCCGTCCTGTACAGGCCACCTTTCATGTCTTCATTCCAAAGAAAGTAACACCCTATTTAGGACACATGGAAATAACAGAGAGCCACAGCGAATCAATGGGTCATGCAATCACACTCATTATTTTCCTTCAGTGCTACCAAAGTGGTGTTAAGGAAAGCAAATTTGAGTCAGCTACCCATAAGCAAAAACTGCAAAGCAGGTGATAGTGCATCTTTGCCATGATACTGTGGTGCGGTCATTTCATCTTTACCCAGCATAAAATTGTACAATGACAGGAGCACAACACTAACACAGGATGTGGCTCTCTGTAAACAGCTGAGGAAGAAGTAGATCTTTCCGCTAACCTTATTGATGATCAACATAGCATCTATGGCCTATGGCTCATCTGTCAGAGAGGGTTAGTATCCATATTACCTAAATTATCTGTTAGGGCCTGCTCTATATACAGACTGAGGTGGGAACTGATTACCCAGTAAGAGCTTGGGTAGCAAAAAGAATTCACAAATGTGCATTTATTATTCAGTAGCAATGATTGTTTCCTGCTGCAGGTTGACAGGGGTAATGGATCTCCATATCTTCATATTTCATTGGAGTAGTTGGGAAACTAATCAAGGAAGGAAGGGTAGTTTCCCAAGCCAGCATTACATTCGTTTGCCTGGATAAAATCAGTGATGAATCCACAATAAATTGTCATTGAGTGAGATTTCATGAATTAAGTTACATTGTTTTTTCTTTTCCAGGATTCCTGAAAGCTGACTAAATTTCATCGAGTTAATTCTCAACCAGGAATTCAACAACTTTTAAATGTTTCTAGTGCTGCACGGAGCCCAACCCTGTCAACCATAAAATAATTTGTTTGTTCTTCACAAGAAAATCTTCTAGTAACAGAATACATCAATGGAATATGCCAAGAAAACCAGGGTTGTTCAACAAATTGGTTTCCCAAATTTTGCAGATCTTTGAAGAAACAAAAGAAACGTCTTTCCCCACAGCACCAGTGTTTGCAGTCAGATATTTTATGAAATTATTTAATTAAAAAAAAAAATCAATGAGACTGTTTTCATCTTAAAACAATAGAAAAATCTATATTTACTTTAATCTACCATAAAATTCACGTAATGCCTCACCAGCAGGATTTCAGTTCAGTTTTCCACAAGAATATAACACTTTAATACATCTCCAATTGTAAATCTTTCCTCAAAAAGTAAATTTAAGTTTTCCTCTGAAAACTGGCTTATGCGAGTCGGAAATCTTTCATTTCATTTAACCTGGATGAATGCTGATTAAGAGATACTTTTAATTTTCAGTCCTAGCAGACTACAGCACCAGTGCAGAACAAACAGAAAAGTCTGACTGTGGAAGGCAGTTATTACCAGTAAAACCAATGGTACCGACCAGGGGCATAACAGCAGTTTCAGATGTGAACATATCGTAACTACTACACATAGTCACTGGAACAACCTGAAAGTGAACAAAATGTTCAGTTTGGCTCATACTTTTCTATTATTCTGATAATGGTGAATGTTCCTCTGTAAAGACAAATTTCCTGATGTGTTTCAATATCACAGGTTCAACTAGGAAAAATAAAATTAAGAAAAAAAAATATTTCTAGCTCCAGGGAAAATCTGAGGACAACAATCCTCAGGAGAGTCTGAAATAAATGCAAAACATCACAGCTATTTGTAACTTTAGAAGGGTCATAATTTTTCTGTGAGGCTGGCAATACAGGCTAGCTTTTCATCTTTTTTGGGGGGAGGTTTTGTTTGTTCATCTGTTTAGTGAGATCTAAGGGTTGAACAGGATGGGATAGTGATGCTGCATGAAAACACAGGCTTCAAGCTTGCTGTCCATTGCTCCTCCACTTGGCAAATACAACCGTGGGCCAGCTGCAAAGGGAGCTGTACAACTGAGCGTTGTTCACAACCACTTCTGTGCCAGGCTGGCTCCACGGATAAGCAAAAACGAACAAGAGAAGTGATATCTTCAGTGAGAGACTTCCGTCAGCATAGAGATCCCATGTTTGATTTAAAAACATATAGCAGGGGTGCTACAAATTTCCAGCCTCCCTTTCAAATGGGTGGCCTTGAGCAATTATTGCTGGGCATGAAATCTAGTTGGGCAGCATCCCTCTGGAGAGTTGCCAAGAAGCAGTCGGGTTTGTCTTTGGGATGTTTCTGCCTAGAGTCCGGGTGTACTGCAGCCTGCGAATGCTCCCGAAGGAAGAAGCGGGGCAAAATAGGTGTATGAGGCTCTCTGAGCGGGAAGGAAAAGTTTGTTCTACAAGCAAAAGCAGTCATTGCTCTACTGCTGAAGACCAGACTTCATGTCTCCTGAAGTTTAACTCACAATTCATGAGTTTGAGGTGGTACCAAAGGCTATAATCATCAGTTTGTCTTCTACAGAGCTGTATTTTCCTAAAACCTCAAGGATTAGATAGATGTGTGTCTAAGAAAAGTCCTTTGCTAAGCTCATGTATCCTAAATTACTCTTTTCTCATCCTTTGAAGAGTAGCCCTTGGAAGTGATGGGACCCCTGGCTTTGGGTCCATACAACAGATTCAATTTCATCCCAAGAATAGAATTGGGGCAGCCTGTAACAGTCTCACCACTTGGCCTGACCCATGAGCAAGATCTTTGGATATTGATGCTGTCCTCAGTCTTCTATGATCTCTTCAACTAATCAGTAACTGTGCCATAACTTCAGATATACTTACGAGGGCATTGCCATCAGCTTCCATGAATGGTTTCAAAGTTTAGAGGGAAAGCTGTAAAAAGAGAAAGTTTTGTTTGCTTGAGTTCTGCATTATATTTTCATAAATTAGTCCTAACAATAGATGAAAAAAAAGTGTTAATGTGATTTGACTTGCCCACTTCACCCTCCCATCTTCTTCCACCCTCTCAAAAAAAGTATCTTTTCCAAAGGTAATGCCATATTATGTGAAAAGATTTTACTGATGTAGAAGGCAATTATTGATAAGGAGTACTAACTCAAAGCTATCCAATTCTTTTTTATGAAATAAACACATTAAAATTCACAGATATGGTTGGTGAGGGTACTTTTTGTTTGTTTGCTTTCAGAGTTTTTCTGTTTGGTTTGTTGGGTTGTGGCTTTGTTTTAGAAATGAATAGAGAATAAATAAGTAAATCCTGAGGTATCATTTTTTCCCCCACTGTGAAAGAAATCAATAGGATTTTTATTCCTACTAAGAAGAAATTATTTCCACTCAGCTGAGATATTCCCAGTGTTTTCTGAGTGTTCTAATCAGCTCATTTGCTCCCCTCTCCTGAGCACAATGAGATTTCATAGCTGACTACCCTATAATGAATTATACTCTTCCCTTTTTGGAGAGCAAAAATTGTACACTCTGATAACATATGGTAGGAATTATATCCCAAGGATATCCAAAACTACTAGTTACCCATTTATGTAATTTCATTCAGTGTACACAACCAATAGTCAACTCCTTACATGATTTTCCTTGGGCTGGTAGAATGAACACATAACAAAAGAATCTGTGCAGTACAGAAGGTAAAGGAAAACATACCGACTTTGTAATGCCTACAATGTTCCTATGAACTCCTCATCTCTTTATGTATGAAAGAATCACTCAGTGAAATGGGAGAGAGTACAAGACTGCTGAAGTGAGCAAGATAGGATTTCCGGAAATAGAGCCACACTTCAGAAGAATTTCTAACAAGAACTTTTTCCTGTTACTAAAACAAGTAATTTAAGATATATGGCATTCCTCATACATAATATTTGTTTCATTTTGAAAATAAAGTCTTAGAAAATAAAAACCCACCTACTGGTTTCCAGCAATTTCAAACCAAAAATAGAAATGCAAACAAAAACATTTTTCTGGCTCCCAACTGCTTCTGTTCAAAAACAGAAGGAAGCACTTTCTAAAAGTGGCTCAAATTGAAGATAAAGATGAGGAGAGATGTTATAGCAAATAATTTCAAGGATGTTTAGAAATAATAGCTAGTGTAAACAAGCAGAGGAAACACCTTTAGTTATACAAGCAAATTAACATCAAGCTTCAAATGCTGAGCCAAAAAGCAAGGAAATAACAGACCAAATTATAGTAATTATTGTGACATCTGGCCTTTTTTCCTGTCAGTTCTCCATTTCATGCATGCTTTGGGGTTTTTAGGGGGGTGGGGTGTAATTTTACAAACTGCACAGATCTGAATTAGCTACTATACAAGGAGAAGCATTAGTTAATTGGCAAGGAAACATTTCCGCCTGTGTGATTTGTGCCAAAGGAGTTGGAGTGGCTTTCAGCAGATCCTTCTCAGTGACTTTAACTCAAATTTTTGTTTAATTTCCAGAAACTGGCTAAGCAGTCTTTGAGCCAGCATCCAATTTTCAAAAACAGCATTGACTTCTGTCTCATTCTAGTTAAGTGTAAAATTTATTATTCCCTGTGTATGGAAAGCTGTAAAAATACGTTTACTGCAGACTGGCTCTCATACAGATAAAATGAGTTTATTTCTCCTAAGTAAACCCAACCTGAGTGAGATTAGTCGCACTGTGAAACAGTGTTAAGATTTTTATGCCTACTCAAGTGTACTCGACTGTTGCAAAACCAACATTTCAGAAGGGCATGACCTGTTTATCTCTGCACTGCAGTAAAATAAGTGTTTCCTTTCAATTCTTCACAGCTGTACAATAGGACAAGTCTATCCTTTCTGAGCAGACAGACAAAATAGGAGCTGGATAAATACAGCCTCTCATGTAGAGTTATTCTATAACCACCCTATTGGATATTGGTATAGACAAACCTACCAGGGTTGTCTCTGGAAACTGTAACCCCCCACCCCAAATATTCCCCTCCCCACACTGCAGTTAGGATCCCCTGCCAAGCCGTGTCCATCCCATGCCATGTGTGTGACATGAGGTGGTCACACCATTCCACAGGCTCCACAGTAGCCCAGGAGCACACCCACAGCTGGTGCTTTGGCTGGCAGAAGAGCTTTCCAGCCCATGAAGGCTACATCTGAGCTCCAGAGCTTGACAAGCCAGTGAGAGGTTAGTAGGAGACAACACCTGAGTTCATACCGCCAGGAGGGTGTCCTGATTCCTAACTGGAACAGCTGCAGCAGGAGAACACGTGTCCCAGACCATCTCATTTCATAGCTCACTTTACAGACTAAAGACGGGAATGTGCACATCCTTGCCCTCACTCAGATAGACTTTGAATTTGAAGCAGGGTCTCAGTTCCTAAGCACCAGGATGAGGATGTGGCCTTCCAGCCCTCCCCACAACCTTCTGCATTTGCAGCGAGATAAGATATGGGAAGAGGAGAGGAAAACCCTCCAGCCTACAGACTGAGGCACTCACACCGAAAATGTACACCAGGATTGCAGTCTGCTGTGGTGGATGTTCAATTCTCTAAAACTGGAAAATGGGATAAAACAAATAGAGAGGGAAAATAAAATACAGTGGAACCTCTCCCAGTTCAAATGGCTTTATAAAGGAGAGAACAAACTTTAATCTCTCACATCCTGGAATATAAACTACAACAAATCTATTGGATAAAAGCAAATGAGATGGTTTTAGATTACCAGTTTGTAAACCTACATTTATTTGTCTTTTCTTAGAGGTGTCAAAACCAACTCATTTAATTTCAGTCTGAATCGAATAATTATGTCAAAAATGGTTTCAGGTATAAGATTTCCAATTCAAATTTCTGAGGTTTTTGTTTTGCTATGTTTTGATTTAACAACTGAACTATAAACATCACTTTGCATATCTTTATTATTTGTACCGCTTCACTCCCGTTCTTTCAAGAATAATTAACAAGTAGGTACATGAGTAATAGCTGATGCAACAAATGTGGAAACACAGCAAGTGACTTATCAGAAATATCTTGCAATCATTTCCATTTGACTGCATCACTCTTCTGAAATAAATAGAAATATCTCTGTTAAAGATCAAAGGTAATGTTAAAGGTGGGGGGTGGTGGGAGTCAATGATTTTCATTGGAAAATATATATCTTAATCCATTAATAATAATACTCTTGTGGAAGTCAAAATCTACGTGGCCTGACACTGTCATACTGGTTGCAATGACATTGGTATAAGCCTGCCACACATGCCTTCCAAGCATCCCTCAGATGCCATCCAAAGTGGGCATATGCCTTCTGCTTCTGAGCAAAATATTTGAGATATGCGACATGACTCAAATCATTTGTATTGCGAAACACCCATAATGTGTGTAGCTCAGATCCTGTTCAGATGGCATTGACACAAACTATTCGGAAAACTTCTGTTTTACCAAGTACCAAGTCAAGGCTGTAAGACAACCTGGAAGAGAAACTCTTGCCTTCCTTCTGTCTCCATTCCTCATGGTTCCAGCTTTGACATCTCCGTTGGCTTTCTGTTGTGTGCCACTATCTGCACTTCAATGGGCAATGAATTGACAGGCAATACGAAATTAGCAATAGGGTTACAAAAATTTGCCTAGAAAAATCAATGATTACTTAATCACAGATCGCACTTGCAAGCATTAGGAATAGCATTGCCCCACATTATAGCAGCGCTTGAAGCACTGTCCTGTGTCAAGGAGACAGCCTTATATAACAGTCCTAAATTATCCCATTACCTCTAACTGGGGTTGTTGTAACAATGCAGGGGAAAAAATAATCACAGTGATTATAAGCTAATAATTGTCCTTTGGGTTTCCAAATATCAATTTAATCTGACAGAACCTTACCATTAGCTACTAATTAATCAGATCTGGTCAGTTATTTAACTGGTTAATTAACTACCTAAATCAACTGTCCTACTTGTACAATTTGATTCGTGACCTGCAGATTTTCTTTCATTTGCTGTCTCACCAGGAAAGCCTGGTAGTGAGCTGGTGCTGTGCCATGGGGCAATGACAAACAGACATGGATGCTCTTTTCACAAAAGCTCATGGACCATGTCACCCCAGTTATGTTCCACTCTCCTTGGTCTCCATTACTCCACATTCCCAAATGCAGATAAAATTCACCATGGAGATTGAAAACAACAAGTCTATTAAAGTACAAGCATTAAAATATAAGTCATAATTGCCAGAGAGTACCTTCAGCTTTGGCCACAATGGATAAATTTAACCATACTAAATAGAAATTAGCCTTTGAATAGCCACAAGAATTCTCATAGCAGGCCTAGCAGCAAGAAAATCCATCTGCCACATTATAACCCCATCAGTTATAACCATATTTTCAAAGGCATTTGAAACGATTCAATCCCCTCACCTGCAAGCAATTCAAAACGATAACTTCTGGCTCTGTTTGGGAGAGGTCCAGGAAAAACTGGAACAAAGTTCACTGCTCCCGCCTCGGAGACAGAAAGGGTCTGGAGACATCGCTCTGCTGGGATCGCAGCCAGGGAGTCAGTCCAGCCAGGTCCAGCCAGGGAGCCCAGGAGTGGCAGGTGACAGGCGTCGACAGCTCCACGAAAGCAGCTGCAGGAGCCCACGCTCACTGCCTTCCGGAGGAGAGCAGCTGGAAAGAAAGGAGAGGTTCAACAGAAGAGAGATGCTCCAGCTGCCTCTGGGGCCTCAATGGCAAAAATAAAAAAATAATTTAAAAAAAAAAAAGAGAGAAGAACTCAAAATGGTGTGCTTAGCTAAGTGCTTCTCCTCCAAACTTGAATTTTCATGCAGACTCCTAGTGTTGTGCTGATTCTTAGTGCTGTTCTGCTCCTTGAAGGCCAACAAAATCCCAAGTTAAAAGTGGGAATTTTGCAAAAACCTCAAGTACAATGCTGGAATTACTGCGGCCTCCTAGTTGTCTCTTTCACTGTGGCAGGCAAATAAAAGCAAGCAAAGCTGAGATGGTGGCTGCAGAAATGGATGAAAACTCAGTGCAGTTAGGGGGAAAAGAAACACTTCAGATCTAGGGAAGCACTTCCTGGGTGTTTTGCTGTGTTCCAAAGATGCACAATTCCCTGTTAGCCCAGAAAATGAAACATAGAGAGGAGACCTAGGAAAAGAAAAAGCCCAGAGCCTATAGACCCTTCTGAGATACTGGTCTAAAGGAAAGTAAGCAATAGCTCTCTTTCTGAATAGGACAAGACTCAGAGGTCCAAAGAAAAAAGAAAATGTATTTTCATCCAAATGAACCAAATTTACTAAAACAAAGTTAATTAAAAAAAAAAAATCTTCCAAGTGGAGCTGACCAGTTCCCTTGGGCTCCCCTACATCCTTCAGCATCCTTCCACCAGGGACAGGCAGGGAGGCTGCCTGGCACACCCTGCCTTCCACCTCTGCCCCACGCCACCCCAAGGACAAACCATCTTTGGGGCCCTCCCCCAAACGCACACAGTGGGACTTTTCTATTTGGAGAACCTTTAATTCCAACAGCAACACCACCCCTCAGTCACCATGGGAATGTAAACCAGCCTCAGAGAGGAGCACTGGGGAGGGCATCTGCAGCTGCTCCTGCCGTGATGCTCTGCAGGACTTCCTGGGAAAGGCATAGCCCCTCTCAGGTACTGGCAGAACCAGCAGGTGGGCAGCTAGCCACCCCCAGCTAGTTTTCTGATTTAAGGTCGTGAAGCTAAGACAAGAGCATAAGCCAACCAGCCCATCCTATGCTTAGAGCTGTCCTCTCTCCAGGCACTGTGAATGGAGTTTTCTCCTATGCCCAAAACTCAGAGAGCTACCTGAGCAATATGACGCACCCTGACAAGAGTGCAATGAGGACATTGTCCTGTTACGGCTGACCACAACTGCAGTGCAATACGTCAGGATAACAGGAGCACACTTTTGGCTCCTGTGTTTAAGAACAAAAGCCCACAGAAAGTTGCTACTATTTGCACTCTCTGAATATTAGGTGTGAATTCTCCCCTCCTTCCTTCCACCCAGGCAATGTTCACTACATTGACAGCTCTACACAAAAGGCCAGCATTCACTTTTCCAGAGAAACATTGAGAGAATAGCTTTTAAAAAGTAAAGCAAAATAATTATGCTGATGATTAGCAAGAAAGAAGCAAGAAAGAAACAGCTGGGAGAGTTGCTGCTTCTTCCATCACAGATTTCCACTCAATGTTCAAAGTTCACCAAAACAGAGTTCTTAGGAGTCCTGTTTGATTTTTCATTAAACAGTAAGGAGCATAGAAGAATTTATGTTCCTTCCAGCCTTCACAGTACACCAAGTACGCACATGGTACTCAAGTCTCACCACTGCAATACTTGGCTGCACCAGCCCTTTTTTACTTTATATTTGTAATGAGCAAGAGGAAAAAGCCTGCTACATCACACGAGAAGATCACAGTAAGAAATATCTACTAGAAGATATCCTCCCACCACCATGAGAAAGGGTTTTGTCCAAGACAGGTAGTGTAACCAACTAGCCCTGGGAACTGAAATAAAATTTACAAAAAAAAATATTGCTGGTTGCAAAAGATTGATACAATGCTTTTCTGCAGCCATCAGCACCTTTAGCATACAGGATTTACTATGATTCTTGTTTTTAAAACACTATAGCCTTTGCCAGAACATCTGCACACAGAAATAAATCATTAAAAATGACAATTTGCTAATCCTGCAAATGTAGATTCTGACTACATTAGACACTTGCTTTTTGAAACTTACAAAAGTGAGTTACTCCTTTTCTGAGGGGTTGTCTTCATCGTAGTAAAATCTGGAAGCAAAGCAGCAAGCATTTTTCTAAAGGGGAAGGTAATGTAGCAAAACTATTTACACCAAACTAAAAAATGATCTTGCTCTTTCACAAGAACAATTTCCATGTTTTCTCAGAAGACCTGGACTTTTTGATGTCATAAGCTGTATTTCATGAAATTTTTCCTCTAAATTCCACCATGCTGTGTCTGTCCCAATATTTTGGGACAATTTCAAGTCTCTATCTCTCTCCTTCTAAGGAGAGATCTCTCTCTCTGTTTTTCTAATGAACTACTCCCCTGCTGTTTATATCCTTTTATATTTGGATCAGTGTATTCTGATGTAAAGTACCTCCATTTTTAACCTAATTCCTATGCATATATCTTTCAAGTTTATGGAAGAAAAGTAAATAGCCAAAATAACTACCAGACTATTCAGTGATAACAAATTTTAATAAATGTAAAATAAAATTAATATTATCAACTATTTCATGGCAGTTTATAGCTCATGGTAATTGCAGCCTCAATAGTTAATCTTACTTTTATGATCCTCTTTCAATAAATTATTTGTAATTGTTACTCGAGTTTTCCCTCTCATGTCATGTGCCATATTGGCAACAAAACACCCATGGTAGAATGAATAATTAACGAGCAGTAAATGCCTGGAGAAAAGCTACCCTACGCTCTGGATTTCCAATTGCAGCAGAGCTATAATTTATACCAGTTAAAGAGTCTGAGGCTAATACAAGGATTGGAAACACCCGTAATTTAAATTGTCTCAGTTTAAATCAATTCACTTGATGACACAACTTTCAGCACACACTTTTTCTGACATGGGGAAGCAATGGTGTGTATTTGTCTTCCTAGCTGATCTCTCGTGCTTTCCTCAAGTGCTGCAACACATCCTGTTTCTGTTGGCAGCTAAATAGCTTCTCATGCCTTTTGCAATCATTATCAAGCCCAATGAGGTTATAATCCTCCTGCCCTGTTAAAGACATTGAAAAGATTTGAAAGATTCAAAGATCACCAAAAGATTTGGATACGACTCCTGTATGTGCATCACTGGCACAACATGACTGGGTTACTACCCCATGAGCGGTGCTTTTGGGGCACACCGGCACGACCAGAAACACCTCAGCAAACTCACACAGCTCTGAGGGGAGCATATGAATGTAGAAGTCCTTTGAAACACCAGTAAACACCTTGTCTTTCTGGAGGAGATCCGTTACTGTCTGTTCCTTAACATCAAAAAGTATGCTCATTTTTTTCAGTGATGAGAATTACATTGAAGAAAGTCTAAATGTGAGCAAGATAACCATTGCACTTAAGTGGCTTTAGCACACCAAGATGACAAACTTAAATCCTATCAGCCAGTGCAAGAGTTTTTTATGAACTTTATAGAAAATTTCTCATCTTAAGTTATCATTAGTCCTATTTTGTACTTCTTTTCTATAGAGAATCTCAGAGAATACAATGTTCTCATTAAATAAAATACAAAAATAAATAAAATAAAATGGAATAAAATAAGCTTCCTGCCCTAAACAAGAAAACTTAAAAGACAAAATGCAACAAAGTTTGTTAAGAAAATATACGGCTTTGGAAAAAAGTCTTTCCTTCTTACAGTGAAAAAATTAGGGGAATTGTTTTATCTAAAAACACAGATAATAAATGATCTAATGACTAAATGACTAACTAGACAAAAATAATAATTTCACATTTATATTTTCTCACATGCGTATTTCCTTTTTTTTCCCCCCATTTATCTTTCCTTTTGTTGAAACCTGTACCCTAATATAAGGTGACAAAACACAAAGTGAAATCAAACCATATCATTACTACAGCTCATTATGTCCTAGTTTAAAGATATTTATATTTCAAAATCTATTGCAGTCTTTACATCTAATTTTATAATTCACATACAATTGAGCATTAATATGAAACACAGACAAACTCATAAGAAGGTTAGCACAAGAAACCCACCTCTCATGAAGTGGATAAAGTTTTGACCATCAATATGTGATTTGATGAGATTTAAGGAAGAAAAAATACATGTTCCTCCAAAATAAATAAATAAATTAACTACTCCAAAGAGAAGAACTTACTCTTTTTTTTTTTTTAAAGTGTCTTCCACTTCAGGATTTAAACACCAGTTCTTAGCAGAAGAAAGCTAGCTGACCACAAATATTAGGATAAAGGAATGCTGAAAGGTTGAATTCCAGGTAGCCAAGGCTGAAACTCCACAGGGCTTTGTAAGGCAGGTCAGTAGGTCAAACAGCTGTTCAGACTGGATGTCAGTCAAGTTTTTGGCACATTTTGTAAAGCGTTGCATGTGTAGCCCATATTTTCATACTGTATGACTTCATTAAAAGTAAAAGAAGGGGTGAGAAAAGTGGAGAAATGGTACAGATTTTAACTGAGTGCCCAATGTCCTTGCACATCTACAGACAGCAATATAGGGCCCAAATATAATGCAACAGAATATAGCATAAAGCAGTGTAATGGACCAAAGTAGGAGCAAAGTTAAGCATGCTGTAGTCTCTCTAAAGCTGTCCAAAGGTTTCCATCAGGAGACAAACAAGCTATCATGCAACCCCGATCTGAAAGCTGATCTCATCAGAAAACAACCATGTGGGGGAACTGCAGTAAATTCTATGGACTCAGGAATTAATTGACATAAGACCAAGATGTCTCTTCTGCAGTTACAGAAACCCAAGATCGGGGTCCCGTTGCTGTCATCCACTGTTCTAGAACCGCATCTCCGCTACGCATCTTCACTGGCAACTCAGTTTATGCCAGGTACAAACAACATATCAGGAAGACAGACAGCTTATGGAGAATCTTGCATCCCCCTGCAACAGCACATGCTATGTGGCACTTTAGGGTATGTTTTCAATCTTAGCCTCTGCAGGAGGGAAAGTGTTTTAAGTGCACCGATTGTGCATTTGGGTGCAATCCACAAGATCCCAGGTGGAGACACAAGACAAAAATCACACCTGAAAAGAACCCCTCTAGTGCACTAAATTGCTAATACATAATCATAATAATAATACTTTCTGCTTCTCAATGCCACCCCCTTTCCTTCCCCTCTCAATTCCCTAATTGCTCTTAAATGAAGAGGTGTTCAACAACAAATTTTGGAAGTGCAGATTCCTACTTGCTGCAAGCATCTTCACACTGTTGCTTTCTGAGAAAACCTGATGATTTGACATCATCTCCACTCTCCTTGAGCTTTGTGAGATCCACACAAATAATTTAGGTATTAGGGAGATATAGAAAGCTCAGACACTCAAGCAAGTTACTCTATGTTAGGTGAGACATACTAACTATGGAAGAGATTTGAGCTAAACTGAATTGCCTGGCAGTTGCATTTGCTTTAGATTAAGAGAAAATAAGCACAATTAATATGACTGATGCGGTATTTGATGATGCTTGTACCCAGCAGCTATTCCTAGAAGAATCTCATAGACTTGGATATACTAAAGAGTAAGAGCATGAGTTCTCCTGAGACCTTGCAAGAAGGAATGAGGATAACAAAGCAGCTACACAATGTACCAAAGCAGAGAAATATGTAAAATGATTCACAGCTTTATCACACATAATATTGTTATAGGAACTTTTCTGAAGTATTAGCAATGGAGATTGCAACTTATTTATTTCCATTGTAACACACCATGTGTGACGTACTGTAGGAACATAGAAAAAAAGAGAAGGTAACTCTGCTCCTGACAGCTTCCAGTTTAAGGCAGGTTACAGCAGGAGGATGTAGACGGGAAGCAGGAGGCCAAGATAATGGTGAAACAGTCACCAGAATCATCTGTTGGGTCTCAGACAGCATCAAGGTTACTGTTTGTCTTAGCAACTGGCTTAGAAAAATAATGAAGCATTTTTAGGAAACTGTGGAACATATGAAAGTGTTATAAGAGAGAAAGGGAAGATGCCAGAGAATTCAAAATCAAAGTTAAAGCTCAGTTATGTTTGACGCTGCACAGAAGTGTAAATAGGCTGAGATTTCAACAAAACAGCAGGGTAAGAAAATTATCTTTCTAGTGATTTTCTGAATTGATATGAGGAGGTGAAATTGCTTTTGTGAAGGCCAGAGAATTGGAGATTTCAATAAATGGGACATGAAATAATGACAACTTAGATGACAGTTTATTTGTGTATGGAGAATGAAGACATTTGAAAGCATGTGCAAAATATCATAGCTTGGAAGCAAAGACGTAGAAAATTGAAAAAGGCACTTGGACCACAGTTTAACTGTCGGTAGTGAGAGAAGATGACTTATGAAAGGCAGCAATTAATCTTGTTGAGTCCAGCTAAAGGCTGAGCCACAAAATATCAGAGATACAGGTCAAATCCTACACTTGGTCAGGAAAATAAATAGATAAATAATAAATAAATAGGTAAACAAATAAATAAATAAATTCTGTGTTACAGGAGTAGATCTTCCCTTCGTAGATGGAGAAGCTAAACTGATGTTTGTGAATGAAATAATGCAGGCATGAAGTGTAGAGGAAAAATGAATCAGAGGACAGGATCTTTTAGTAGAGCAAAGACAGCATTTTGGGGTGTACCAGGATCTTCTGAAAGGCAATTTTTAAGTGTCTCAGAAAACAGGTGGAGAACCATTGGCAGACAGAATCACAGAAAATAAGATTTTAAGAAGAGATTTTCAGACAAAATCAAGGATTAAATTATGGCAGAGAGCAGAGGCTTTTGTTGATTTGTTGCATTCAACAGAAGAAAAAAAAATGCTAGTTGAGGAAAGGGAGAAAGACTAGAGGAGGATCTGGGGAAAAGGAAGATAAGGAAGGTGAGCTCTACCCAGATGAGGAAGCTGTATCTGCAGGAGAAGCAGTTAAATCGCTTCATTGATTTTTTCCCCTTGGAAGCAATCAGCAAGACCTGTTCGGAGATGAAAGAGACGAGCACAGGGATAACTGAAGGTATCTCCACAGAGAAAGCATGACTTGGCTATGCCAGAGGCAGGGGATGGAGCTAAAGGAGGGCAGACATACTCATCGTAGCAGAAGAATTCGATTTATTCATGGGACTTATGCCAGAGATGCCCCACAGCAAAAGCAAAAGAAGCAGACACTGGAGGGCAGACAGGCTGAAACTTGATGATAGGAAAGAGAAGTGAACAATTAGAGGGTAGAGGAGGCTGCAGAAGGAAAATTTTTAGAAATGCATGTCACTAAGGCATAAACACAGTACACACGCATATAGGTACTTTGAGAACAACAGCTAGATGAGCTATGCCTTTAATTGCATGCATTGCTTTTCAGAAAAATCCTTAAAAGACAGAAATGTGTCCTAGCCAAGAGGGAAATTGAGATGCAGAAATAGGTAATAAATATTACTTCAGTGCCCGTCTCCCTGTTCAGTAATTGTGTAACCACACGCAGCATGATTTCATTAGCAGTAAGCGATGCGGCAGGCAGGGAGGGCCCATTCTCTAGGCCCATAAATAGTACCAGCCACATTGGCCCATAAATAGTACCAGCTACATTAGCAGATGGGTGAATGATCCTCTGAATACATCTCCACACACAAAAATGAAACAATTGAAAACTTATTCACCTGTCATGTAGCAGCACGGCCCCCCACGACATGCCCTGGGTGACTACTCCTATCTCCAGAGCCAACAGCAAGAGATCTGCTCGGACCTCCACATGGCACACTGACTCACAGCTGGCTGGACGGCCATACCATTTAACAGAGGGAGCTGCCAACACTTCTGTCTGTACAGTTTCTTGGTGTGCTACCACTGTCTCTCTACCCAAACAAATCCTCACTTCATTCACTCACAACCATGCCACTATTTTTTTTAGTCAGAGCACATACAGTAGCATGAAGGAGATGGATTTGGGGGGCAGGTGGGAACACTTTGCTATCTGGAATTAACCAGGATGAAATAGAGCAGAGTATCTTAACCACCACTGACGCTTTTCAGTCCTTGTCAGCTCAATGTGTTCCCCAGCAGCCTTGTGGCAAATGCACAAATGCAGGTGGAGAGCATGCCCTGAGCATGCAGCAGCAAGGTGCTGCACCCATTAGCGGAAACACATTCAACAGTGAGAAGCACATGCTGCTGTCTGGCCACTGGACAGCCCCACAAGAAGTCAGATCTCCCAGTATGCATGGGAACAAAGAGCAGACAGCTTGTACGAGAAGTTCATGAGAACATTAGCAGCCTGGCATAAATGGCTGTCACCCTATTTCTTCCAGCATCCCATGCTGATGCAGTCCTGGAGCACGCACTTGCTGACAGTATACACTTTAATGTGCCATTTCACCTTTCCCACCTATGAAATCAGGCTGACTTGCAAGTGGAAAGCAGCTGTTGGAGCACTGTGTGGGAGTACCTACTCCCCCTGCTTTAAGGAGTGAACTGCTCTCTCAGAGGTGGCAGTGAGGCAGCAAGTGGGCAAGGTCACAGGGATGAAGCATTTGAAAGCAGAAAGCTTCAAAATCCCTGACCTGAGGCACACAGCCCCAGAAATACCACGGGACGGGCACCTGCTCAAATGGTGTGCAGCTGTGTCACCAGTCAGCACCAAGAGAGTGGCACTGTGGAAGCCTCTCCTTCCCACAGAGGCAATTTTTATCTCCAAAAAGTGTAAAAATGTCACCACAGGGGAAGGTAGAGAAAGGATATTCATGCAAAGGAACCAAGCAATTTCTCTCCCTTTAGGAATTGTCTCAAATCATTGAAGATTGGCATAACTAGCAGACAAGAAAATCCCATTGACCTGAATTGCAGTCCCTGAGCAGAGATGAGCCTTCCAAGAACTTCAATTAATATAACTGCCCCCAGTAAAGAAAGGTATTGCCCTACTGCCCAAAAAGGACTTACTGGAAGCAAGCGGGTAAGGAAATGATTAAACAAGCTGTTAATCTCAGCTTTCACTGGAAGAAAACTTGAGTCCAGAAATGTAGTCGGTGTTTTAAGTTTTGTATTTCAGGGCAAAGGACAGAAGATTGTAATTCCAGATGTCCTATTTTTCAAGGTGAGGATGAGCCCATTCACATCGTACTTTTGCTGTGTCTCTACCAATACAACTTCATGACTATGAGAAAAACATTAAAATTAATGTATTCCAAAATTTTCATATTAAAAACAGAAATCAGTCTGCCCAGTGCTGTCACCACAAGACATTACATTCTACCCCCATATTGCACATTAAATACTTTTTACATGATCCTAGATTTGTACACTTCCAAAACCCTAAATCAGTAAAGGAACTGCTTCTGTTTCCATATTACATGCCTCTCTTCCAAAGATCTGATTTACCCAATGCATGTACCTACACTGTCACCCTGTCCTTTGCTGGATCTTGCTGAAACATAACTGAATTGAACTTGTTCAGAATAGAAATTGTTCACATACATGCCGACACTTGTCCTCACTCCACAAACAAGCCTCATTATTTCTAATGAATTCATAATTTCTAAGTAACACATTTGCATTTTTTAAACAAAATGGAGGAAAAAGGGAAGCATAAGATCTTTTACACTGTCATGTAGAAAAAAATAGCAGTTATGTGCCAGTGTGAACTTCCTTCACTGTACCAAGTGCCACTTCTCATCAATTAAAACCACTGTTTGCTTGTTTAAAAAAAAAAAAAGGAAAGAAAGAAAGTAGATATCACCAGACAGCAACACCTACATCTGTCACTTAAAAGGAAAAAGGAGCCACAGCCTTACCAGCACGGAATTTTGACGAAGAGCCACACTTGTCCTGTCAACTCCTATACCTCGCAGAGCAGAGAGGAAACTCTTACAGAAATTGGTTGCAAAGCTTAAATTGCCCAAGAGGAAACTGGTGTGTCTTTTACAAGTCATGACTATGCAAACCACAAGCCAGGCATCAAAGTGCTAAAAGCCATGCCTGCCAGAGCCATTAATACTGGAACCGAGCTAAGTAGAAATAGGATGGAGGATGGAAATAAAAAAATAGAAATATTCTCAGTTAGCTAGTTTTTTAATTTTTGTTCACAAATGGAAAGTGGTTTAAAAAACTTGTATTGCGTAATTCTGAGAAAAGGCTCTGAGTGCATGGTGGGAGACAGGAGCAAACACAGTATAGGTGCCCTGCAACAAATCCCACTGCACAAGCCTCAGTATAGTCTCAGTTGCAGACCCACTCCCCAGGGTGCCCCTTCAGCCTTGGTCTCCTTGGTCCTCAAGGGTCCAACCGTGTACCTGGTGGTGCAGGAGGACTCCACAGCCCAAGACCAGCCAGCTGAGTGAAGCCCTCGGGACAACAGGAAGGATGGGACATGAAGCACAACCGGTTTTTTTTTTCTGGGTCACCTACAAGGTGTGTCCCAGGAAACAGCATCCCAAGCAGGGATGAGGCTGACAGCATGGGCTGCACCTTGGTCACATCAACAATCTTTATTTCCCATTTTTCCTTTTTGATTAACTGGTACACTGATAAATCAAAATCAACAGCCCTATTCAAAATATGAAATAGATGTTTTTATAAAGTTATATTTTTACTAAGTCTGGTAGACAAAAAAAGAAAAATAAATTGTATCTTTGTGTACTTTTTTTGGCCTGTGCATTCAACAGTTTCATTCACAGGCATGTAGACTTTGAGAATGAATCAACAATTAACTACAGTATAAAAAAAAAAAATTATTTGCACTCTCTACACAATTCTTTACCTATTCCACATACTGCATAGAACAGACAGAGCGCACACTCTGATAAACCTCTCTCTTCTTCAAAGTGATGGACACTGTCAAAAATAAGGCACATTGTTTTGTGCTTTGAAGTGATTTTTTTTTTACTCACTGGAATATTACAGACATGTTTCTTCAAAGCAGCATGGAGTTGTGCTGTCTAGGGATGATCCTGTGTTTCCTCAGATCTCCCTCTGCTGTGGCAGGGAAATTCCAGGGTCCACAGGGAGGTACGGGAACCATCCAGAGATCTGACTGCTTTACTATGCATGACGCTGAAATTACAGTGCCACCTGTAGGACACCCGGAAGAAATTTAATTTGGGCTTTGCTGATGCCAGGAATGTCAGTTGTTATAATTATAAGGCTTTCTAGTAGTCTTGGCAGAAGCATAAGTACATAGAAAACAAATGAGTCATGTCAGCCTATAGGGAGTAACTTGAAAGCCTAGTTCACACTGAGCAACAAGGCATTGCTTTCAGTACATCAGTGCACCCAGATGAAGATATTTTGCTGTGAAAATGAATCTTTTGTGGGTTAAAGATGTACCAGAACAATGAACTCATTGACCATCCACCTTAGAGCTTGCACCTCTGTAGCCAGGAGAGAACCATCACATCCCCAACAGCATCCAGCCAATGCAGAGATCACCCTCAAGCACACAAATCTGAGGAAAACTACCATTATGGTTGCAAGACCTCTTTCTTTTTTTCATCTTCTTTAAGAATAATAAAATAATAATAATAATAAATAATAATAATAAAGTATTAAACATTACTTTTTAGCTGTCAATCATCTATGCATTACATTTTGAAGATTGGTATTTGCATTACTTGCATATGGTACTTTGCATCAGCATTAGGAAGCACCAGTAAATACTTCAGAACATAATAATAAACTTTTTTTTGTTGTTTCTCTCTTATTTTCGACCTTTTCTAACACATTACATCTAAGGCGATGATTGTAAAAATTTCTCTCCAATATATCATTTGAAGATACACGGTAAGACAAAGGTAAGTGCACGAACCTTTGTTGTTAGATTTCCATTAATAACATCTGAAGTGGAAAATACTCAACTGATTAACTTAATGGCTCTGTTGCTGCAAACATCAACATAAAAAGAAGGTGTACAACATGTTCAAAGACAGCTTCTGCTTAATGTGCAGCTGTAGTCAAAAAAAAAAAAAGAACAGAATGTTCAGACAAATAAGGAAGGGAGTAGTGAATAATATCATGGGGGTAAGAATGTTTTTGTGTGAATCGATGACACAGCTTTGTGTAGAATATTCTGTAAATAATCATCACCAAGAAAGAATGGGAAAACATTCTGAGACTAAATAATAGTGAAAAGTGAAGAGTGAGAAGACTGATCAAGAATTGCCAGGGGGAAAAAAAAAATCTCTTGTATCAAAATAAATTTAAAAAATAACAATGTTTTGTAACATGGCATATCTGATAGGGGATTGTACATAAATTTGAACATAAATATTTAAAAATATGAGATAGGGAAATAAATCTCTCAGTCATATAAAACAAAAACTGGAGGAGGCAGGAGGAAGGAACAAATAATGAAAGGTGATGAACAAAACAGACGGAAGGAAGTGGATTTTAGCGTAGTATTTGGAACTCACTGCTGCAATAAATTGACTGCAAAAGTTTGGGCAGAACTGAAATTACTTTATGAAGCAGAGCAAATAGTGAATCACTGTGTACAGAGAGCAGTAAATAAAGTAATTTCCAGGAACATTAGGTTGAAATATACATGGCAAATTTCACAGCATAAGAAAATGATTTTGTTTCTAGCTTCTTCTCATGGCCACAGCAGTGCTGAGAAATAAGAGACCTTCACTAAGTTTTGAGGTAGATGATGATCATCACAGGAATAAAAAATCCAGTAGGGTGAGTGATGCAAGGAGTTAAAAAAAAAATGATGCTGACAATTGTGCACATGCATATTGTAGAAATCCCTAGGCTTCCATCGGGGTAGAGGGGATAGGGGAGACTGGAGCAGAAGAGATTTCTGGAACCCATGGGACTTCCAAGTCCTTGACAGTTTGCCAATATGGCTATAAGGACACATGAAAATTTGGAAAAAAGAAAAAAAAAAGTAGGAATTCTCAATTCCCATTCTGGCAAACTTCCTGTGAGGAAGCAGAGGACTGTAGAAGCCAATAACCAACACAATATGTGCCGGGAACATGAGGGCAGCTCACAGAGATGAGCTATGTAAGACCTGGTGAAAGCAGGCACGTTAAACTACTTTTCCATTCTGTTCCTACAGCAAGCTTCAAATCTGTTGGATCAGGGTATTGTGCAGGGGAAAACATACCTGCCTGCCTGAGAATTTGAGACATAGTAGCTCTATTTTCTCATTGAGCAGACCAGCAGTTGTCACAGGAATCAGAAAAAAAAAAAAGTAAAAAAAAAAAAAAAGCGCCCCAGGTCACAGATTATTTGCAATAGAATCTCATTAGATACCACATCTTTTACTCAAATTTGTTCTGAGTTTGTTTTTTACCAGGTAAGAAAGTGAGGTATCGTTTTAGCCTCCCTTTGCCTATTCAGCCAAATAAGTAACTGATGAATGTACAAAAAGGTATGGGAAAGCCACTGAAAGCAGATTACTTATC
Source organism: Cygnus olor (assembly GCF_009769625.2). NCBI lineage: Eukaryota > Metazoa > Chordata > Aves > Anseriformes > Anatidae > Cygnus > Cygnus olor. The sequence goes on along the minus strand of NC_049171.1, from coordinate 66,884,065 downwards.
GCTTATCAAAAAAAAATTCTGTTGGTTGTGTGATTTCTGCCACAGGCTGCAGAGACCGCAAGTGGGATGAGATGAGTCTCTGTCAACCAGTATGATTCATATTTGCCATACCCAACTGTTACATGCAAACCAGTAGTTGCTGGTACTTAACATTTATGATAGAAAGCTACCGACTCCCACTACCGAAAAGTTTTCCTCCGAAGCAGTAAAGATGTTCCAGCTTCCTATGAGGTTTGCTTTCTGTTTCAACTTGTTTCACAACACAGTGAGAGCAGTGAGCCAGCCCTCAAACACCCTCGTGTTGAGTGAGCGGAGGGATTTCATACACATCGCTTCAGCTTTGTGTCCCTCCCTCTCTGGGATCTAGTCAACATCACGGGGGTACAGTTTGCAAAATCACAGGGAAAATTAGCCTTATTTTTACCTCTTACATTGAGAATAAAATGCTGATGGCCTCCACAGGACTGGCTGCCTCTGACGGGGAATGAGCCTTCGGAGGCTCCAGCCCCAGCTCTGGCACTCACTCACCTCTTGGTTTTTGACCCACCACTTCCACAGCTTTACTTTCACCCTTTTATAGGATGTACACAGTAACTACTCACATCAGAGGAAAATACAAAAATCACTTATTAATACCTCTAAAGTGTCTGGAGTTCCCCAAAACAGCCATTTCACAGGAGGGCAGTATATTAGCCATCTTTTTAATGACAGTGTTATTGGCAAAGAAAAACAGAACATCTATTGACCAGAGAATTGCCTAAGTGACTTGAAAACAAATGGTTGCCAAAGTTAAACATTAGACAGTGGTTTTATTGCAGCACTATACTAATCAAGGAGTTTAACATATGCACAGAATCCTAAATCCCACTATTTGCTTCAGTCATTTCTTGCACAACTTTATGCCACCACTTTCCTTTCATCTTTGATAAAAAGCCTTCTGCAGCTCCAGTTGTATTAATACTACAGATGTTTGTTGCAGCTGCATACATTCAAAAAGCACTGATCTGTCAGAGATCCTGCACTGACTTTCTACCATAACTTTCCACACAGACAATTTCGTCATTAACCAAATGACAGGAACTGGGTGTTCCTGATACACTGGAAGCCTCGTGGGCTTGTGAGAAGGCCATCAGCATCCTGGGCTGGTACTGATAGGAGCACAGCCAGGAGATTGAGGGACATGATTATCCCCCTTTGCTCAGTTTGAAATACATCTAAACATTGCATCCAGTTTGGGAGCCCCCCAAAATAGGAAAGGCATTAACAAACTGGAACAAGCTCAGGAGGGGCCACCATGATGGTTGAGTTGTCTTGCAAGAAGAAGCTGAGGGACTGGAATTTGTCTAGCCTGGGTGAGGAACAGTTTCAGGGGACACCTAAGAGCAGACCCCAAGCACCTAAGAGGGAGTCAGGAAGGTAATGGAGACAGATTCTTCACAGCAGGAGTACTGCAGGAGGAGGAGAGACTAAAGGCAAAACTTTAAATAGGAGAGCTTCAGACAAAGAAAACTTCTTTCCCCATGAAAACATCAGGACAGCTACCCAGAGAGGTTGTGCAGTCTCCATCCTCAAAGTTGTGCAAGCCCTGACCGGACAAAGTCGTGAGTAACCTGGTCTGAGCTCACAGCTTGGAGTGAGACCTCCTGAGCTTCCCTGGTGGTGCAATGAGCCTGATACCCCTGTTTGATCCAACCTACCTCTGACGAGCAGAGGTCATCACACAGATGGTGATCATCCACAGAACTGTAGTATAGATATTAAAAGAGAGAGAGACGTAGAATAACCCTGTGTATTTTCAAAGAGCAGGAGATAGATGAATAAAAATATACGTTAGGAGTGCTTGTTATTTGTGTACATTTGTAAAAATCTATGCTAAATCCAACCACAAATATCACTATGTGGGAGCTGGCAATTACCTGAGATTATACACCTTTGAAACTATATTCCTTCAGAAGTTTTCTTTTCTCATAGGCCAACACATCATCCTCTGTCATTCACACATTTCAGCTGTTTTTCCAAGTCATTCAAAATTAAAGTTTTTAAAAAATGTTTTCCTCACAGACAGGAAAAGGAACACTGATCTGTATACAACTTTTCATATTAGAAAAAAAAAATGTTGGGAGAAGAGGGGAGTTGCTGGTGTAATGCTTTTATTGAAAACAAGAAAAAAAAGGTAAATGGGAAGAACAAAACAATAAAACAACACCATATTTTTTGCATTCTCATTTGACAGTCTATTTCAAACAGGGTGATTTCTGAAAAAAAAAAAGAAAGAAAGAAAATTTAAAAAAAAAGGTACTGGTACATATCTTCAGCTGAAACATTTTAAATGTTTTAAAGTCTTTGAAAAAAAAATATTTTCACATATCTCAAATTTATTTTTCAAATAATTCTAAAGATGTTCTCTGAGCTTCCCAGGGCTAGCCCACCTAGTTACCCGTAAAGAACCCAGAAGGATGTCCTATCCCAAATGTAAGATAAATAAATAGATAAAAAGCTAATCCAGATGTATTGATTTGTATCATCAATATCAATAATCCATCAAAAATTGATGAATTGAATCATCATCAAAAAACAATGATTGCCTATATGCAACTCACTTAGAGCGCACGTGATTTGGTCAACATTTAGAGTCACCTGAGTTGCATTTAAAATTCAGATACTGTACCTTAAACAGTTATCTGAAACACAGAGCTCAATTATTGGTTTCAAAAATATTTAATTTTAAAAAGTCCATTTATGAAACAACAGTAAGAAAAGGCCGACCTACTGCTGTCTTTTGTTTGCACGTCTATTTCTCAAGTAATGGCTTTTAAAAGTGGTACCATCACCAAATGAATAGTCATCATATCTATCATTGAGATTAATTGAATTTCCCCAAATCTAATTCCCTCCCAGCTTGCTTCCTTCGTGTGGGTGCTTTGGATGCGAGCAGCCAGCCGCTGAGCTCCCAGACCTCCAGGCAGAAGGGTTCATGTGGCAACGCCGATACATTCGCCGGGAAGAGCACAGACCTCATCTGCCTGCTTGTTGTTTCTCACCAGTGTTTTCTGCTGAGGTTGCAGAGCAGCCACGTTTGCTACTTCCTCTTTCTATCTTCTGCTCCCCCACAGCATTCATCCCCAGAACAGCAAGGCGTCTGTCAGCACAAGGTGGGTGAAGGATGCTCTCCAGCCACTCTTTCTACCTAGCTACGACTTGTACTTGTCCTCCACTCTCCCACCCTATTTGCATTTTGCATCATCAACAGTCGCCATAAGGTGAGATAAGGGAATAAAAGTATTTGTGAAACATCTTTTAAACGTTTGAGTTAGTGTGGTCTAGTGGTTAAAATCTTTCTATTTCAAATAGACTTCTATACTATTACCTAAGCACTAGGTTTCAAGAATATAGGTGGGAGTCTGTTCTTTTTTACCAAGCCATTTTTCTCTAGGTTCACGTGTCCCTCAACATGGCACTTCACCTTGATATTACATCTCGAGATCTCCAAACATCTTGAGGAAGACAGCTCTGCGTTAAGCCAATTGTATAGATGAGGAAAGTGAAATGTTATGACTAGATTGTACCCCAGTTAAACAAAACAAGCAAGGAGGGGAAAAAAAAGAAAAGAAAAAAAAAAAAAAAAAGAACTTGAATTACAACTCTCCCCAACACTTCTGCATTGCTAATGATAGCAAGTCTGTGCAAAAGCACAGAAAGCTTCCTGTGCAAGCACACTGAGAATATCCCACTGGTTTTTGCTTAGGAATAGGGCACAACTGCTTAACCAGCTCTCAGAAAAGTCCTCCAAATCTTCCTTGATTAAAGGGACAATGTTATCTATCTACAGCCAGCTCATTAACTTTCAAGCTTATCACCACTAGCAGAAGTTTATTTTCCTTTTAAACCAGAAGTGACCGTTCTTCGGGCAAGCTCCTCCAAAAGCAGCAACTCAAAACACTGGGAAATGAAGCGAGGAGCCCGCCCGCTACTCTCCACCCCCACAGCCAGGGTGACTCAGTGGCGTTCCCATACACCCCATACCCCAGCAGGGCTCAGAGCTCCCCCATCCCACCACCCCACTCCTACAGAGCTGTTCCACCCCATCAGCAGCTGCCAAGGCCCAAACACCTCCTTACACAAGGCTTGGGCCTAGCAGCACTGCAGCAAACACTTCGGGCTCACAGTATATTTTGGTTCCAGTAGCTCCTGTTGCATAGGAGTTTCTTGTCTAATCAGAAGAGAGATGCTGGGGACAAGAGCTGAATGATTATAGAAAAAGGGGAAATGGGAAAGCAAGAAACTATATATAAACACATGATTAGACAAGCCCCTGGTACAGATTCCTGCTTTGCCACACGTCTTTTCTCCAGGAGCCTGCACCACTTCTTTGCTGAAGAGTTCAAAGGGTCTTTGAACCGTAGAGGATCACAGTATCTCTTGAGGAGTTTTCCGTTGCCCCTTAGGCAGTCTCTGCTTGCCAGGACACCCTCGCACCTGGTGTGCCAAATTCAGCTCTGTATGTTTTCCCCAGTGCCATTATTTTGAAGTAATTCCTGTCTTGTGTATGTGCTGCCTGCTTCAAACAATTGTGACCCCAGCCACAAAGCCCCTCGTGCTCCTCACAGTCAGAAGGTACCCAGGTACCCTCTGGCTGTTCTTGTTCACCTTGGTCCTTGGACACAACAGCAGGACTCTGCACAGGGGATTACAGGCAGTGCAGGAAGGCAGAGAGGCCCTTGGACAAGTCTTTACAGCATCAGCAGGATCTCCACAATTAAAACAAGCTTCCTGCACCATTGCAAGATAATGCAATGTTGGTTGAGAAGAAGGTATGCATGCAGATTTCATTCTGAACACTTTTCTGTCTCAGGTGCTTTGCCCAAGACTGCTAATGTAAAAAGAAGTATGGATAATCTGGGTGCCAGATGAAGAGGTGAAGTATCTGTATCTTCTATACAAATTGAAGAAAATAGATCTTGTGGCGTTTTGTTTTCATGGGGTGCATGTGTATGTTTTGTTGACATTGTTTTCTTCCTTCCTGAATTGCTTACATGCCAGGTTTGAAAGGGAAATAAAAATGGATTTTTTATTCAGTGCTCTGATTGAATCAAAATCAAAGTCATCCCAAACCCTGTCTCTGACAGTGGCCAACAGCAGGTGCCAAAGCAGAGAGCAAAGGAACACAGAAAATGTGAAGGGAGGACCTCTATGGGGACATTTGGCCTTCCACAGTTTGGGGACACCCTGAAGGAAGTTTGGCACAGCGTTCATTGTGCATGTTAGCTCTCAACACCCACTCTTTCCACTAATTTTATCCTTTTTCTTTTTAAACAGATTTCTGCTTTTACCAAAACAAAATCCATACCAAGCCCCCAAATTTAATTGTGTGATGCATGAAAACGTACTTACTTTTGTTCAAATTTTCTGTCTGGTCTTTTTTCTTTTCTTTCTTTTTTTTTTTTTTTTTAAATTGTATGGTGCATGTTATTTTTTGTATGTAAAAAGTGAGCATTCATTGCCCTGTAATGATCTCTGTGCCAGTCATAACTGGCAGACCTTTATCACATTACCTCTCAGTCCTCTTTTTCAAACTGAGGAGTCCCAATACACTGAAACTCTAGCTCCTCTTTTCCATATCTGGTTTCTGTCCTTTGTTCCCCATCTTTTAATTAGCTGCTATCCCACGAAAGACACTTCTCTTATCTTGTGGCTGCCAAGCCATCACAAGCCTTTGACACTGGCTCTGCCAAAAGATTTCTGGAAATCCAAGTCCACTGTGTTTATGTGTACATAAGCAAGCAGGGCAATAGGCCAGTGAATCTGTAGAACGAAACAGGTGGTGCCAAGCATCTGATGAGTATTGCAGACAAGTAGCCATAGTCTCATGGAGTAATTAGCACTGCACTCCTGCAGCACATCTGGTTTAATTTTATTCAAGGACACTAATTTTGTGGTGATATGGTATCGGTCTACTGTGTGAACCATCGCAGGCAAGTGGGGATAATCAGATGATAAGATGACCGGATGCTTCACTAAGTGCACTCCTAATCCATATTAACCTACCTATGGCACCACATCCTCTGTCAACTGGATGCACCTTCACTTCACTCAAATCCAAGGAATTCCAGGTTTGTGAAGAATGTCTTCTTACTCCCCAAAAAACAACACTAGGATTACTCTCCCTTGATATGTGTAAATACAGCTGGTTATTAGTTTGCTACTTTCCATTCCTTTGGCACCCTGCAACTAATTAAGCAAATAAATTACATACCATAGTACATAATTTAGTATTTTGTTTTTCCCCACTTGATTTAGAACTCTGCATGAATGCTGCCAAGTCCTGGTGCTCCATCAGCCTCTTTTACTTCTGTCTAAAAGATCCTCTGGTAATATTTCACTTTGAGACAGTTCCAGAGATTTCTCCCACACAAAAAGGCACTCCTTTAGAAAAAATTAGTACAAGGGCTCATTTAGCATTGTTCTTATGGCCTTGTCATCTCTTTCCCCCCCACACCACCTTTTTAATTTTTTTTTTTTTACCTACTCAAACCGTATCAATATCTTTCTCTGTTTTTTGTTTCTAATGGTCTGACAGGATTTTGATTTTTTTTTTCCTAGTCCGTTTTTATGATTTACCAATCAAACCAAAAAGACTTTGACTAAAAAACTTTATTTACTGGAATTATGTTCTTTTCCATTTTACTCTAGTGAATATGATTTCATTTTTGGAAGGTTGACTTGTTATTTCTAATAGGCTCTTGTAATTTGCTGTTTACACACGCAGTCTTTTTCATTTTATTATTGGCATTTTTTAAAATCTCCCTTGATAGATGATAAGCATTTATTCTTAGCTTCTAATAATGGCATGTTTAAACAGTCTTGATGCCACTTCAAGCAGCTTATCCTTTTAGCTCCTCTTCTTATTTTTCTCTCAAGAAACTTGTTCATATCATTTAGCTCCACTTCTTTAAAAGTTACTTTATTTCTTTCTTAACTACCAGATAGATAATGAATTTGGGGTTTCTATAGTTTGTATTAAAAATATAGTTCTTACATTTTATACCACACCACACATTGTTCAGACTCCCCTGAAAAGACATCATATGGGTTGCCTTCTTAATCATTTGAGGAAGGTGTCATTTATGGTGTCTACAGTAATAGATCCATACTTGTTTAAACCCAATGAAGATGAGAGATGTGATGCTTTCTTTGGTATTCTCCCTAAACATCCTTTTTGTTTCTGTTTCTGACATCTGGAATTCAAATGTTATCCAGGGTGTTCTCTTTCTTTTTGATAAGCACTTCTTCTTAAACTGTCCATATAAAATTGAGAGTGTCCTCAGAAGGAAAATCCCTATTGATTTAGTGCTGATGTTTGCTCTCTCAGAAATCTTCAACTGAACAATTAATAACATAATAAACAAGAACACAACATCCTGCAGCAGCAGGGCTCTGTCTGGGGCTGCCTGGCAGGAGAGTGCAGGGGAAGCAGCACCGTGCCCCAGCCGCACGCAGAACAGCTGCTTGCCTCTCCTGCTATGCAAAGCTCCTTGTTTATTAAAACGTATGCGTGCACATATTAAGCATACATTTGTGCAGCAGTGTTTTTACAAAAGTCTTTCCACCCCTTCCCTCAGGCTGTCTGCCAGAAATACTCAACTGCAGCAGTTGAAGATTTCTCTCTAGCCTAAGCCCACGTAAAAATGTTGAACCGGCATATGACCCAGCCTCCTCCAGCCATAGAGCATTTAACTATTAACTACTCTCTGGACCGTGGAAGATTTATAACAACAGCACACGTCCTGTTCTAGCCACTGTGTATGGCTGGATGAAGTGCTACTTTAAAGGACATCAGTCCTGGGACATGACAGCTTGCAGAGTGACCTCCTGGAGCAGAGGAAGAGGGAGACCAGGGACCTATGCTTGCAAGCAGCGCTCGCGCTGTGGAAAGCTGAGGTTTCAGTGGGAGGCTCCCTTAAACCTCTGGTGCTCTGAGCAGAGATAAGGACAGGCACGGGCCTTAACAAGACATCTAGTTTCTGTGCACAAGTCCATCAGATCCATGTAACCGAAGCACAGTAGAAGCAGGTTATGCTGGAACAGTATTCAGTTGTGTAAAATGTTAGAGTTTATGGTTATACAAAGAATTCAAAAAAGCACTAGTTATAGACAGCTTTAAATCCCATGAACAGTAGTCAGATTAAATATTAAGATGTCTTTCCCCAATCCTGATCTATCATATACAGGGAAAGCAAAAGGAACAACACCACACACAGCTAAAAGCCTTTTCAGAAATAAGAAGAAAGTTATTTGAAAGAAGTGCCACATACACGTCAAAGACCCTTCCAAAAGCTGTAGAAGACAAAGGGTTGTTTCAGTGATTACAAGCCAGAAGCCCTTTCCTGAGTCCTGCAGACTCAGCCTCTGCAGCAGCAGCAGATAGCTGTAAGCAATATCTTGTCCTCAGAGAGACCATGCTCTATAGCCACGCAGTGGAAGCATCAGAAACCACAAATATTGAACCTCTCTTTACACAACTTTTCTGTACCACAGATCAAACCATTCTTCCCCTTCTCCAGTAAGGAGAACTGAAAGCAGTCTAATTCAGGAATTAAACAGAAATAAGATTTAGACCCTGACCATTTCTCTTACCACAGAAAGAAAATTGAATCACAAACACACTGAAATAGTGAATTAAAATCTTAGCAGAAAATTAGAAGTCATTCTGGACAGAGAAATATCCAACCAAATGTTTTTGTGGTTTGTTTTGTTTTTTTCCTGTGTTAACTTGCAGACGTAAGTTTTTAGCGTTCTTCATTAAGTACAATTCTGATGAATTATCTGCAGGCATAGGAACCCCATCAAACAAGGTCATTTCAATGACCAAACAGCTGGCAGCTGCCACCACCCGTACTCCTGAATGAACATCAGCCACCCGAACAGTTACTGGATTGACAGCAGGGAAGACAGCCCAGCTGTAGAAGAGCACTGGTTTAAGATTCAAGAGCTTCCATTCTCAAATTTGCTTTGCAGTGGTGAGCATCAGCTGGCCTCTATCTCAGTTCCCCGTATCACCCAGGGAAAGCAACAGCAGTTCTCTCCTACACATGGAAACATTATGAGAAGAGCAGGCATAAAGCCATTAAACAGTGTAAGGAACTCAGGCTCCCCAGCTGTTGGACAACAGCCCCCAGATACCACCCAAGCAAGTATTTATTATTAGACCCCAGTCACAGTCAATCTACCTCATTAATAGCAGCAGTTAACATTTCAACTGGAGGAACTAAAAAGATGCAAAAACTAGTAATTGCTGACCAAACTCTCCTGATTTTAAGTTAGTAAAGCTCATGGCAATGCCACAGCTGCAATTAGACAGAATTCAGCTCCTGGTATGAGACCAGAAGGCACTTTCTCACAGAAACCCCTCTGGTCCAGCTGCTTCCCGTGCTCCAGTTCCCAGGAGCTGCCGTGTAACAACATTAATGCAGGCACATTCTTAACAGTCATTTCCTTAGGGTTTTATGCAGTGCCCACTTACAACCCCTGACAGCAGAGCCCAAGGACAGATCTAACCTTCCTAAACCTAGAGAATTCTTCCTCTTAACAAGAGAGTTCTCCACACCAAGCCTCCAGCTTCCAAGCATTTACAGAATAATCTCCTCATGTTTCCTTTCCAGAGAAGCCAGGTGACGCAGCCCAACCCTTGTGTTCAAATTCTAGTTTCACAACATGCTATCTCAAGAAAACACTTGCGTTTTTCCCACCACTACCACCCATTTAGGCAATTTCAGGCACTGCTAGATAATAAGAGAGTTTCCCCAACTCACGTAGCGCTTTCCTTTCTTCTCTCCCCTTACATCCCCTGAGCTGATAAAGCAGAGGACACAGATGAAGCCCAAGAAGCCTGCATGAGGAAGAGCAGCGGTCCTCGCTCCATTCTCACCAGTTGTGTTGCAAAGCTCCCAGACCTGGCTGGGAGATGAGGTGAGAGCCAGACTTCCTCTACCCGCCTGGGGATGCCTCCGCACCAGAGGCGATTATACCTCTGCTCAGCAATTCTCTTCAGGGAGGCAGAAAGAAAAGACAACTCCAGACAGACAGAGAGAGACAGCGCTGTGCTTTCTCTCTTGAGACCTAGTGATGTGCCCTTTCCTACTCTTCAGTTTAAAGTATGCATTTTACCTGCTGTTCTTCCTCCAGCTCCAGGAAATACTGGATCTGAGAAGCAACTTAGTGTCCCAGGCAGCCACTTTTTCTGAGCCCAGAGCAGTCCAGCAGCAGCCCAGTCCAGTTGCAAGTGTAACAGATTAGCAGGGAGTTTGCACTAGGAGTTTTGCTCTGGCATAGGCTAAGGGTGGGAGGACTGGAAGAGGACTGACGTACCAATGCCTGTATAGGCCTTGTGACAACTAGCAGTTGTCTCGGTGGTTTTACAAGTATCAGTTGTATTTACTCTAGCTCAAGTGTTGCAGACTGCAATAGAAATTCAGGTTTCCTGTGACTGCTTCCCAATTCAGCATTCATCAAACAGCCAACACCCTCAGCCAGGATCAAGGCCTCATCGTGGTAGATACTAGATAGATACAGAAGATGACATCATCCCAGCCCAAATACTGGCGAAGATAAGAGGGAGTTAGATGATCGCAATGTGCCTGGAAGGGAGAAAAACAGACCCAACCATGCCCCCTCTTGGCCTCTATCAAAATAATGATTATGTGAAGGGGAATGCTTAAAGCCCTGAATGTGAGCGTACATGTAAACAAAAATCAAGACTTAGAGCCGGGAAGACGTTTAGCTGAAGTCTCTAAGCTTCTGTCTATAATAATGATCCTGCCTTCTGATTAGAGCCAAGAAAATGGCTTAGCATTTTCCTCTTCTCTAATCGAATGTTATTTGTAAATGCATTTTCATCCTCCTATCTTTCCAGTTGGTTTTATTTAGGTAGACATGCCAGGGTGGTAAATTTCAGACCTATAATTTGTGGCTTCCTGACTTGTGGATCATTCCGAAGGAGTTCTCATGTGGCTGTTCCTCCAACTAAATATTTACACACATATACCGTGTACATAGCTTTTACTTATGTGCATGGGCAAAGGCTCTGCATAGTTCACATAATTTTTCAGAGTCTACATGTGTTTCCAATCATGACAGCACATTGAAAATATGTGCCTACAAAACACATTTTAAATGTACTTATACAAAACAGTATGTGCTTACCCTTGAGGTGTTTGCTATATATAGAAAAGCTGAAGCTTAGACTTCCTGTTCTCATTTTCCTCCCTTCGCTTGGTATTCATTGTATCCAGACTTCCATTACGATTCAGCTGTACATTATTTTTCAATGGCAGTGAACCAACTCAGAGACGAATGCTGATAATACACATGTATGTGATAAAGCCTATCCCCTAAAGAGTCATCTGGACTCCCATATTTCACTCGGTTCAACAGCAATGGTGGTACAGGAGTGAGCTTCATTCTTCTGCTCAGTGTCTTACTGAGAGACCACCTTACATGTCTTCAATGTATCAAAAAGGTGCGTAGTTATAAACGGCTATCAAAGTTTGTTGTCATCACATTTATTTTCTCATGCCATAAACACCTTTTTTTTTTTTTTTTTCAAAAAGAAAAAACCTATTGATTTAGATCTTATCTACTTAAGTGCTTTTAACAGTTGTTTAAGTCCAAAGCCTCTTTAACTTGGTTGTTTTAGTTTGTGGATGAGGCCAAAAATAATTATATGAATTATTCCTGATGGCAAGCCCAAAGATATTCTTTATAAAGTTTCCTATCCCAACCCTGCAATAAGCTACACGCACCAGACTGTCTGTCAAAAGACAGTCAACCTTTCAACCACAAACAGGAACATAAAGAGCCATGGCTAGTTCTCGACTGTTCCACAGTTTTGAAAGCATTAGTTCCCAGTTAACAGATACTCACCTCTGGGATAGCCTTCCCCTTCCTAGGAAATACAAGATACATATGACCACAGCCTGAAGACACCAACACATTAAACATATTAAAAATAGATGAGATTTAATAAAATTACTTTGGATATAGCCTTTAGACTAATCTTACGAACTCTAGCAGTCCTCTAGAAGTCAACATTGCTATATAAATGTATTCACACGCTGAGAAACACTTCCAGGACTAGGGCCTTAAGGAGATTCCACAAGCCTTACTATTATCCAGATTGACAGATGATCTATTCAACTTTACATGGTTATGTTCCTTTTTCATTTTTATTACCATTTTTTTGTAGTGATTTGTATTGATGTGCAGGACTGAAGAGTCTGTGTTTTGTATGAATGCATGCATTCATCCACAGGGGACATAAGTCATCTTTCTCCCACTGTGGAAGTTTGTCAGGGAGCAGAGAGAGTCCCACCGAGCTTAGCCAGGCAGTCAAACACCACGAAAAAACAAATAGAAAACAATAGAAGCAACAGTTTCTGAAGGACTCGTAAACTAGGCCTTTCTGTATGAGCTGCTTGTTAAACAGTTACAAACAACAAGTCAATTTATAAGATTCGGAAACTTCATGCAATCTATTTGAGATAAAATACAAGAGGGCTGAGCAGACCAGCAAATCCAAGCAGCGCTGTCACCACATCCTCAAAAGCTGAACTAGCTCAATAATTGTTATTGTGCCTTCTTACAGCAGAGTTGTAGATAAAGCCCTAATTGCCCAACCGGTGAGACAGCAAACACCATCTGCTCACACAGTGATATTTGAAAAAACTTAAACAACACAGCAACAAAATATTGTCAGAAATTCTGGATGAGGGATAGCTTCTTGCATGGATCTCTTTGAAATAAAGTTATAGGAAGTGAAATGAAAGTATGCTGTATAAGTAATACATGCTTAGGTGGTCACTTGCTGCATGCTCACATAATAACTCCCATCTTGGCCACAACCAACAGGGATTAACAGAGGGTTTCTGCCAGGGTTACAAACACAAGATGCTGCCATTTGCAGAAAAGCACTAGATCTTTCTGGGTGGACCTCCAACATCCTCATATGGTCTCCAAAGGGAGCAGGGAAAGGATGCTCCAGCAGGCAAGCACCAAAAGAGCATTGCATCCAACAGAAAGACCCTCCTCAGGCCTGCTGGGACTCCAGCCTAGCACCATGGGGCCTGAGGGCAGCAGTGCTGGGAAGATCACCCGGTGCTGATCTCAGAAGTGAGGAGGCGTGAGTTTCAACCATCACACTGCCGCGCTGGCTTTCGCCTCACACGATGACAGTGCTGCGTGGATGAACTGTGCTGACATCAAACATGCTTTGCTGTGGGGTATCCTCCTCTTTCCTCTAATCTACTGCCCTCATCAGGGATCTTCAGCAACAGCCAGTGTTCCTGGCACAGCATCGCACCCAAGGTTACTGAATAACCCCACAAATGCTCCAGCTCCTCCCAGCCACAGCCCAGTCCCTACCATGGCAAAAAGCAGGGCCACAAAGATGATCAAGGGACTGGAGCACCTCTCCTTTGAGGTAATGCTGAGAGAGCTGGGAATTTTTAGCCTAGACAAGTGCAGGTTCAGGGGAATCTTATCAATGTATATAAATACCTGTAGGGAGGGTGCAATGAAGACAGAACCAGGCTCTTTTCAGTGGTGTCCAGTGCCAGAACAAGACAGTGGACACAAACACAGGAAGTTCCCTCTGAACATGAGGAGGCACTTCTCAACTGTGCAGGAGGCTGAACACTGGCACAGGTTGCCCAGAGAGATTGTGGAGTCTCCCTCCTTGGAGCTCTTCCAAAGCCACCTGGATGTGTTGCTGGGCAGCCTGCTTGGGGTGTCCTGCTTGAGCTGGGGTTGGACCTCCAGAGGTCCCTGCCAACCTCAGCCAGTCTATGACCATTCCTGCTTCACCTCCACGCTTGCAACAAGGGCCTGGCAGCTGCTGCAGCCATTCGCCAGGGCTGGAGGACCCCAGCAAAGACCCATGGACATGGGAGGACAAGAAACTCGCTCAGGAGTTTTCCTATAGCCAAACTCTGAATGAGACCATCTCTTACCCACCAACTATCTCCCATGGCAGACCCAAACAAGGACCCATTTGGGGTAAGGGTTTTGTTCCCTTAAATATTTACGACATCTGAGACTTGTTTTAAGCTTGGCATGGAAATTCAGAACATTGTTTTACCCAAGTTTTATCAAAATCTGCAAATTCATGGGAAAAATAAACAGGAATTTTAAGTCAAGTTCGCTGCTAATAAATCTGAACACAGCTCTGTCTAGTTTAGCCCATTCTTGTAAACCCATAACTTGACTCACTCTGGTATTATAATTTTAATCCATAATCATCAACTTTTCTATTCATTCTGATGAGGATTTCTTGAGAGGATAAATGGATCTTCCAGACAAAAGGAACTGAAATAAAACATTTTTTAAAAAGGTTAAGTGGCGCCTGATAGTCTACAATCTGTCAAGTTAAGGAAACAAGGGGGAAAAAAGAAACCCTACCTTGTAAATATGGCAATTACAAGTCTAGTTTCTACAATCTGGAACCAGCCAGGACCTAAGTGTGAAGGACTGAGAGGAAAATTTGTTGTAAATTCCTTCAAGTGAAAGTTTTTATCTAAAAGGCAAAGAATATCAGTTTTAGAAAGGTCATGAAGTCACAACACTTTTTTTTGAAGCCCAACTTGAAACGTCAATTTGACCCGCTCTTTAAAAACAGAGACAGACACAGCTGCATTTGGTGTGCAAGCCTTACACTAGAAAAAGAATAGCAATGATTAACAAGATGTTTTGCACTGAACTTTGTGTAGACAGGCATGAAAAATATTTCAAAATTCCTAGCAGACATCATAATCTCAACAACTGAAAAAAATGTGTACATTCTCAGTTTAAAGGGAGGAAAAAATAAAAAGCAAAAGAAACAGACCTTCATACAGGCATAAGTTGCAAGTTACACATAAGCTGTATCAAGAGATTTCACTTGAGCCTGGCTTTTTTCCCTTTCTTGTTGAGGGGACTTGCTGCGATGACAGGGAAACATGGCAACTGGCAGACCTGTGCTTTGGCTTTACAAGTCCAAGCTGTCTGGGAGGGGTTATAGAAAGGGTGAAACAGTGACGCAGAGACAGAGCCGACAAGTCCTGCAACTCCATCTCTGAGAAATCTTACAGAAGGGTAGTTTAAATTTGGGTAGGATTCAAAAACACATGGGTATACAAACATATACCACAAACGTACACATGTAAATGCACTCATACAGAGCTCAGCAAGTTCCACTGAAACCAGGAAGCTGGACTGGAAGATTCGCTTTACATCGATCCTTTGCATTTTATTCATAAATTAAATAGACTGTGGGTGTTGTGACTAACTAGCAGACGGTGGCTACATGGTGTTTATAAACCATGAGGCAAACTGTTCCTTCTCCTGATTTTTAATTGGAGGTTAACTGAACTCTGGCACGCTCTATTTTAAACAAGCTCTGGCACCAGAAACAAGAAGACTAAGAATAATTTCATTAATGTATTCCTGCAGTCCATTACACATTCATCACTTGCATTGCCCAGATATATTGTCGAAGGTGATGAACACACACGTATCAATAACAATATTCTGATGCTCTTCTCTATTCTCTGTCAGTGGTGCCTAATCCTGCTTTCCAAGGGAAGTAAAATGATAGGAACATTCAAGAACATCTAAGATCTAACTCTCCAAAGCTTCCTGAACATCTGCAGCATAATACAAATGCCTTGATTCTGGTCCTCCGTTTCTGCTCACCTGACACATAATTGTATACAGATGTAAAAGTGGCTGTGAATTTTATATAAAATAACTTGACAATGTTTTACATGTATGCCCTACGTAGCACCAGAAGGCCTTGCGTCAAATGTCCTGTCTTTCTGTTACTCCCAGGCAGAAGGCTGGCAGAGCATCCACAAAAAGACCTTGCAAGAAGGGTCCTGGTAGAAGAGTGGTAGTAAATCCTAGCACAAAACCACTATGGCACCATAGGACATGTAGGTAGACTCAAACCAGCTGGCAAAGCTGCCCCATTTCAGGAAGTACATGTCTGAGCACCTCCAAGGTAGCCTGGGTTGTAGCATGGCTCAAATAGAGAGGAGAAGCCAAAAATATCTCATGTGGGGTTTTCTGCAGACTTTGAAAAATTGAGGTTATTAGTTACTGCTGTGTTGTTTTGTTTTTAATTTATCAGATTATTATTTTCTTGTATTACTACCTTGCTATGTATATTACCCCCCCCCCAAAAAAAAAAAAATTTAAATGCAACACCCTTAAATCAAAGCTTGTACCCACTAATAAGTTACCCATTTAATATATTTATATAGTTTCTTTTCCACAGTACAGGTCATGTTGAAATTGGTCTAATTAAAATACTTTCACTTATTTGCATGACTAATCAGCGTTTGTCAGCAACATGGCACCTCACAACTTCAAAGCAATTTAACTGCATATAAAATGGGTTATCTGAAAACTTGCCCAAGAACGTATCTTGGAATCTGATGCATAAACTCAGGGAGCTATTGCTCCCTGGAATAACTGATGCCTTCCCATGTGCATCGGATCACAGTGAGGGTAATAGTCACTGGCCTGAAGAAGCATGCATGGTACTTATGGAAAAAATGAATGGTCCACAGAGAAGATGAAGACAGCATTCAGTGACACTGGAAAGCAGATGGCTCATTCCTTTGAGAGATAGATAAGACAGTCCATCCCATGCTTTTTGCTGAAGAGAGCTGTCGCACTCATGTGCAAATGAAGTCCCACATCTCTAAAATTGCTTGCAGGAGACTTGCCACCGTTCTTTCACTTCCTTCTCTTTGGAAGCTTTTGACAGACTCGCATGCCAAAATATACACGACATCTGGTGCTGCTTTCTGAAGACTCTGGCCATTGGTGTTTTGCACTGTACAGGGAATTCATTTCTCAGTATAACACCATCGCTGTGTCTCCCCACACATCCTGCACCCCTGAGCCACCCGTTGGCTGATAGAACATGAAAGTGATTGCTTCTCAGTTTGTTGGAACAAGGAACTTATCATACACAGAAACAAGCTACTTCCATAAGTGCTGAGCTATCTCTGTAACTCTGCAAGTTTTCTTTTCAAAAAATTAAGGATTAAAATAGCAATGGAAAAAATGTCATTTCAATTCTATCAAAGAAAGTGATGAAAAGAACAGACCTATAAAACCTATTATTTTATTTTTGTTCACTTTTAAAGATAAAAAAACTGTCAATATGCTCTTACTTGAAGAATAGAGTCATCCATAATACTTTCATTTTGTTTAGGGTGTGGAGGGGGAAACAGTCTTTCAAATTAAATGGCTTTTTTAAAAATGATTGACAGGTGCCTTGACAGAAAGAACAACAGTGGCAATTGCAGAAGATTAAAATTTTATTCTAGAAAACTGCAAAAGTGCAAAAGTATTGATAATATATACAACTGTTTCCTGGCCTTTTTTCTTGTTGGTGCCACTGAGCTAAATCTTCAAATCACTATAACTATAGTAAGTTTTGAGGTTTAAAGGAGCACGAGGCAATGGAGCAACTGTATTTGAAGTGCACATGCTGGCTTTCACCTAGAATGACCAGAAAGTTCTTGATGAACTGTACCAGGATGCAATTACATAGAGCCAACTCATATCTCTGCAAATTCATAAGGCTGGAAAGAGACTTCAAGAGATCACTAAGTCTGTCCCTCCCATCAGGATCAATTAGATTTGGCTACTGCTGACAGAGGGCTGTCTAACCTGTTTTTAAAGACAACAAGCAATGGAGATGCCACAGCTTCCTTCAGCTCTCTAAACCAGTGCTTAACTCTCCTGGTAGACATTTTTCTACTAGCTTTTTGCTCCATGCTGTACTTTAAGCCTATTGCCTCTTGTCCTATAAAAATCAGTCCCGTCATTTTTATTTACAGAAAACCTCATCATATTTGCTCTTATGACATCAAATCAGTTGCCCCTTCTTAAGACTATGCAACAGCCAGGAAAATCTCTGAGCAAAGCAGCTCTGACATTGCTTTTTCCATTCCAAACCAAGACACTTAGTTCTGCCCTTTAGGTCTTTTGAATTATATTATTTAGTACCATAGTGCCTAGAAGCCAATTAAATCATGGACCCAGTGTGCTCTGGACATTACACCTTTAAGGTATTGCTTGCTACAAAATGCATGTGATCTAAATAAGATACACAGAGTGTAAGAAAGGGTTAGAACATTAAAAAAAAAAAACAGCTTGCTTGCCAGTGCCAACAAAATATCCCACGAAAACTTGATGTATCCTATCAGTTGGAAAGCTAAAACTGTTTTATGAGTAGGATGGAGGGTGTCTGTAAATTACTGTCCCCCCACCCTCCCCAAACCAACACAATTATCTGTGTTTTTATCTCGTTAATAACGTATGATCATTTCTCATTACTTTCTCCTATATTAAACAACCCTTCACTACCCCTGAGCTTAGATAGTAAACATTTATAATGCAGTATTAAGTTTATAGCATGGTCAGCATAAGGCAGAGGTCAAGCTTCCATTTCCTGGCTGGTGGCCGAGAAGCTCCAAATTTCCTGACTTTGAGAGGGGAGCAGGAGACAAAATCTATCCAGTCCAAAGCATCCCCAGCCCTAGCACAACTCCCATGTCCTCCCCAGGAAGCACTGCTTGAAACATAACCTGCACTAAGAAAATCGTGCCTGAAAAAAAATGTATAAAATCTTATTACTTTAAAACAAAAACACTTTATAACTTAGTTGTAACATACATTGCCTCTTCAATCCTCTGAATATAGTTTTAACTTACCACAAGTCTAGAGATGGCTCAGGAAAATCATAAAAGATTGCATGTATGAATGAAAAGGGCTCCCCCCACCCCGGAGACTCCTTCCCCTCTTCCTTTTCTTACCACCCCCCCTCCAGCCGCCCCATGAATACAGGAAGAGAGATCACCAGCTGCCTGCTGAAGAAAAACAACCACCGAATAGTGTGCATCATTCAGATGACTTGGATGATTCAGTTTTTCCACGTGAACTTTGCTGAAGATGCACACAAACGGTGCCTTGTGCGTTTCTGAATCAAAATGGGTAATTAATAGTCCAAGTACGTATCAACAAAACTTCTATCTGAAGAACTTTTCGTCTGAAATGCAGCAGTGTCTGTTACCTTACAACACAGTTCCAGTTCTCAAGCCTATTAATAACTAGATCCACCTGTGCCTATACACTCCACTATCTCCAGGCTTTAAATATCCATTTAAAATTGTTCTCAAAAGTTGCATTGAACAGGGCAGTGAAAAGAGGATCTAGTGGCAAGCTCATCATTTTGAAAGCCACCTGATGTGATGTGCATTGGTTTTAGAGTGGGAGGGCTGGGAAGGAACAGAAAAGCCAGATGTTGCAAGCACCCTGCTCTCCCAGATTATCACAGCACAATAAGCAGCTGCTTGTTCTCAGGTGTTCCACAGGGTTAGTTGCAGCTACGTTCTGAAAGTTCAAGATGCTCTCACTGTCTAGTAACTTGTAGGAGAATTATATTTAAAAATTCCAGACAGTAGGCTAAGAGCAAAGGAACACACAAATGCAAAGTGCATACACGTTTACTTAGTGTATTTTTGTTTTAACAATGCCCAAAGATGAAGAAATAGCGCCTGTTTTTACTTCTCTAATTTCCTTTTCTCATTTGTTCAAAAAGTTCACTTGATTCCTCTTCATCAACAAGATCCTATTTTATTTCACCCCTACAGCCATAAGTCAAGAGCCAAACAGATTAAAAGCAAACCCATTAAACCAAACAGATTTGACACAAAAACTAAAAAGAAGATTCAGTCCTAATGCTGCCTTGGAAAGAACCTCCTGCCAGACCAGCCCTATTTATTTACCAGGAGAAACACTTATTTATACTAGAGAACAAAAGCAGCACGAGCACGTTGAACACAACACTGCCTTCCACAGGGGCACAAGCGTGACAATGCAGAAACAGCCCCAGGGGCTCTGCAGGGGCAGCCAACCGAAGCCATCTAGGGGAGCACGCAATTGCTGCTGAGTGCACCCAGGAGTGCACGTGCAGCACCATGACACCGCACTTCAGCCAAGGGAGAAGGTGGCAACAGATCAAATGGACTGGTCATCACTGGAAGTAGCTCAAGACCCAGAAGAAAATAGCAGAAATGCTACTTGGCCTGGTGCTTTTATCAGCAAAAGGAAGCCTTTGGGGTCACCTCATTTGTCCCTTTCCACCAGGGCACCACATGGGATTCTGTCTTAGGGATGCAAGGTAGGTAAGAGTACCAGAAAGCCACCATAGAACCATGCTTAGGCAGCATCTGATAGCATCTCTTCTTCCACCAATGGGCTTGTAACCTACGCTTTTTTTTTTCTTTATAACTGATTTTCACTTCATTTTAGGATGTAAATGTTAATGTGCATGCAACCTGAAGAGCTCGTGTCAAACTAGTCAGGCTGGTGCCACTCTCATTTTGCAGCTCCTGCCCTGAGTCAACACTGCCAGGTTCACCCACCCTCCCCCAAACATCTCTAATCTCACCCAGCTACATGAGCAGCAAGCACTGTGTGAGACCAGAGGGTGCCCAAAATTTTGAAATTGTGTCAAATATTTCACTGGAAACTTGATGAGAAATTCACAGTCACAGGAACGAACTCGGGGAGATTTCACAGGTCAGTCACAAGAGCTGGTTCAGGATTTCTGAACTTCAGAATTCTGATAACTTTTTTTTCCCCTGCCATTTCTTGGTAGTAATGGGAGTAACTTTTCATCATGCCTTCCCATCATACTCCCTCCTTTGGTCAACCACTAGGGAAATAAGCCATGATGTTGAAACTTGAGCCTCTTCCACATCCTACTAGAGGATTCCCCCACACAGACCATATCCATCAAAAGCACGACAGCAAACTTCAGTCAGAAGCAACTCAAGTGTTTTTCCTGTGGCCGGGTCCACCCATATGTGAGTACCCCCGGTGTCTGCCTCATTTTGCAATGTCTCACTTATCCAATCCCAGCTTCCGTGTCTTCAATAAAGGCCTTTCTGCCTTTTCTTAAAACCTTTTGTATGACCCAGCTTATCACACCCATCTCTGCCCCTCTCTTACTGCTAGCAGGGCATGAGGCTCACCTTGCTGCCAGCTCACAAAACAGAAGCACCAGGGCAGGAAGGAAATCCCCTACTTGACCACAGGGCAGCAGGAAGCTCTCAGAGCAGATGCTGCTAGTAAAAAGTCAAACCCATTCCTTAAAAAGCCACAGAGCTGCTTCACAGAGCAGCCCCTGCATGCCAGCAAAGAGAGCACTACCGAGCTCACCAGTGGCCTGCCGCTTCAAGGGTTAATGCCCAGCCGCAGTCTGGCAGCATCCCAGGCAAGCATTCCCCACTGGGAAATAATTAGATGGGCTCGATCCTAAATGTTTGCGCTTCCTGTTTCTTCTGCAGCCGAAAGCTTTCTAGATTTGTATTTTGGGAGCTGAGCCAGGTCCATTGCTCAGCTGCTGAGCAGCAGAAGGAGAGAGGGGCTTGCTGCTGTAGCTGGTAGGCTCCTACTTGCCTTTTCTTCTCTCTCTGCTGCAAAGTAAATTGACAGGAAGCAGGGGAGGAACAGGCTGGAAAAAGGAGGGGGCCTGTGGGGCAGGTCCACACCCATCTTCCCAACAGGACCTGCAAATCCAGGGTTAAGAAATTCAGAGCTAGGAGAAAAAGCAGGCCTTTCTTACCGTCCAGCAGCAGAGAGCTGCGTGCTTGCAGTTCAAGAGCCAACTACTGCTTGGGGTGGTCTAAGCAGCTTCAAAGAGAAGCCGAAGTTGGCAGCTAAATAAGCAGAGAAAAATTCTTAGATGAACCAAGAGCTTGCAGGCAGAGCTATTTTCACTGGAGAGCTTGGACAATGAAACAAGCTAGATCATGCTATAAATATTAAAAGTTTTATAGCTGTTTGTTCGTGCGATAAATTCCTGGAAAGTCCCTTGGCTTTAAGTTAGGGAGGAGAGGGCAAACAGGAAGATGGAAGGGAAACAAATTTTGGAGATTTGCTATCATCCTCAGTTAAACCACCTCCCACCAAAACACAAACGGTGAAGACCCATGCCAGAATATTTCAAAACTTCTGCAACTTCAATGGGATATTCAGGGGGTTTGGGACAGCCTCAGCTAGAGCCATGTTATGCTTAAGACTGTGTTCAAGTTCTGTGGAGGGACATTTAAAACCCCACAATTGCTCTGCAAGAATCTACCACATCCAAACCACTGGCCATTCAATAAAAACAAATAGTCATCCAAGACGCAGCCACTAATGTTTGGTCGATCATCTTCAGCAGGTCAAAGAGCCTTGGTTTCATTATTACTCATTATTCATGAAGTTATTATCCATAACAGAGAAAAAGAGGTTTCTTTGGGGTTGCTTTTTTCCCTGTTTACACATAAAGCTTTACACCCCATTTGTGACTATTATTAACTGTCATTGGAAACATGTGAGAACTTCTTTTTAGAAATATTTGCACTGGAAACAGCTAATGGGAGATAGATGAGGGAAACATGTTAATAAGTAGCACTGAGAAGCATGCAGTTACTTGGAAAAGCCATTAAATGCACGTATCAATTTAGACTACGGCATTTTCTGTCTCTTAGTAAGTATTTTCCAAATGAAAAAGCCTCTAAGGGCAGGTCACAAGGGTCTGACGCTCATTACCTGCAAGGGCACTGCCAGAGTAGCTCCAAGGCACTAGGCTGAGAGCCAGCAGCAAGCACGGCCTGCTGCCACCTTGGGCCTTCTTCAGGCTTCCTCCGCATGTTGGGCCCAGCAGTTCACCCTCTGACCCATCCATCCTGAGGGAGGGCTATGCTTACAGCATGAAAAATAAGCAAAACGGGTTATTTGTTTGTTACAGTGGCACTGTGCGCTGGAGCTGGTCATCTCCCCTTCCTTGGCGGCTGCCTAGCTGCCATCACGCCTGGGGAGCTCTCATCCTCACCAGAGGCCGAGGAGCAAGCAGGAATTTTAGTCATAAACCAACCTTGGGGATTTTCCCTGAAAATCAGCACTATACCTCATTTCTCCTGTGGTTAATTCTTCCAATTCCAACCCCAGTTTAACAAAACATGTAGCACCTATAAGATATCTTTGCCCTCTCCCAAAACATTAGATTAATTCCACTTAAGGGGGAAAGTCAGTGGCTTACATTATCCTGAGCAATGACTGAGGTGGCCACACAAGGAGGTTTAAGAAATGTTTACATCCATTCCACATCGTGCTAAAACAAACGCATCTCTCCCACCAGCAGGAACTGGAGGACACCCAAGGGTCTCATTTTTTCCTTCACAGAATATGTTATTCTCATTTTTCTTCCTACTGGCAAAGCACATGCAACAGACAACTCCTGCCTGTTTCATATTTAGTATGTATAAAACAAACAGCTCTTTAACTGATATCGGCCCAGCAATATGGTTTTCAAATTTGACTTCATACTTCTGGACTGACTCCAGAGAAACCCAAACTAGCTAATCTTTTGGACCATTATGTGAGGCCCAGCAAAAAGTGACACAAAGCTGCCAGCAGTCACTGACTATCACAGAAGAAAAAACTGTTGGCTACACATTTCCAAGGGACCTGGGCCCGCATTGTGTAGGTAAGAGGATAGACATGGGTTACTATTTTAAACTAAAACAGCAGCAGCGTAGGCAGCAGAATTGGAGAAAATTATATTTTGACAGTGGCTCTTGACTGCTTATGTCATGCATCTTACAGCTCGAGCGCTGTGCATAGCTATATATATCTACGCTGAGTGACTGCCCTTGTTTCATACTCCACCACCACACAAATGCAGCAGTAGAAACAAATGGGCATGGAGCACTTGTGTGGGTTGTTTTCTCTGTGGAGCTACTGCCATGCTGCTGACAGGGTGTTTGACAAGAACATGGACCTAACACATTCAGCTTAGCCTTGCTCCTTTCTTCATTCTCTAAACCTCATCTTTTTAGATTGCTCTTTCTACATTTTAGTTCAAGGCTTTAAGAGCTCTTGTCCTTTATAAAACCTTATTGCCCACAAGACAGCAAAAAGTATGTTTATGTGATGACCCAAATCTTAGGAACATGTGCTCCATATGCACAGCAAGTGCAAAGGAAAATTCAGACTAAAGAGAAGAAAAGTCACATTCTTCTCAGTTGTACAGTAGGACAAAATCAGTTTACTCCAAAGGATCCAGTACTTCCTTCCATTTAAGCATAAGCCTTTTTAAGTCATACTCTGAGGTGGTGCACAAGGACTTATGGTGGAAACTGGAGGGGGGTATAGTTGGCAAACTGCATAAATCACAAGCACAGGGAGCAAAGCCAGCAACCACCCTCTTGCATGACATCAATCCTGTGCTTGCAAAGACAGCTCTGCATACAAGTTTTGCTGCCCAGATGACGCATAAGAAACTCAGAAAATCGATGAATGTTGAAAAACTCCTGAGAAAGTAAATGCTACAGAAAAAGTTTAAGCTAGATTTAGTATCAAGGTCTGAGTTACAGTCTGATGAGAAGTTTAACTTGGTCTATTCAGGATGTGACTACACGTACAGAGCAGTTTGTGAAGACTACCTGCTGTCAACCTGTGATAAAACAGGAAATAAGATTTAAACAAATTATTTTCATAAAATGAAAATTCTTTGCCCTCTCCATTGATAAAGCTAATCGACTTCACCCTCTGTTTCCTGGTTTGGAAAAGTTTTAATTTTTTTCTTCTTCTTTCAGCTCAATGTACACCCGGATTATGTAGAATGTTTTTAACTATTTATCTGCAAGCCATTAGTCTTCATTTTTATATTTTATTTCCTCTTGAACATCAGTATCTAGATTAATATTTTCTTGCAATGTTTATATACGGAACACCCAAGATATTGGCTTGCAAGAACTCTGCAGGCTAAAATAGAAGCCCACACAATATTTTTGAGGTGTATGTTCCTGAAACATCACTATACATATATGCAAAAGTACCAATTAGTCATTTTCATTTCTGTGTCCTTTATGATCTTTTCCAACAAATCATGTCATTTGGCCACCAAGCTATAGCACTCAGACCAGAGTACTGTGGGGTAGTGTATGACGGCAGGATATCTGCATACTCACGTTGTGCTCATTAGGAAAGTCAACCTAGGCACAGTTTTTTTTTTTTCTACACAGCAGATGCACGTACCTTCGATACCAAGAGACAAGCCAAGTTTCTGCACAGTAACAGTTCCTAACTTGTTGCCTACGTTTTTCTGAGATTAAGCCAGCAGTTATTCTTAGCTCTTTATCTTTTATTTTTCCCCTCCAAAACTACAGTGCACCCTCTATATTCACTATACAGAGTAAGAAGTTAAGTGATTGCCATCTTTCAAGTTTAATCTCTTGGACAAGGACAGTGCACTAGTCTTTTGGATTTGAGAGTTTTCAGGTACTTCGCCTCACTTTTAAGTTAACATGGTACAAAGAGGGAGAGCAGAGCAAGTGGGTAGAAAAAAATATTTCACAAACAGAACAGATTTCACCTTCTCCACACGATATCAAAATGAAAAAGGAATTATTTGAAAAAGTTGAATTTTTAACATTTCTCAATACACTAGATCTTCTAATAGGAACCACTACTGTAAAGAAGAAAAATAATCACACTCAGGAACATTATGACAGTCACTGCCATGGGTCTTTGCTGCATTTTAAACCATTCTCTCAATCAACAGCAGCACTTCTATATAGTAATGGTAAATGATCTGTGCCATGTTGTTACATGAACAAGAACATCAGCTCATTATTTCCTGTTGTGCACAAAAATAGAGAAGATTGGGTATTTTAATCTTTATTCTTTGCTATGGAAGACAGGTCACATAGGAAAGTAAACCATCTGAAGTAGTGCGTTTTTCATAGAATACTAAAACTTGCTCTTAAATATCTGCTTTCTACTAGTTCCTTGCTTTTTACTTTATTTGTCTTCCTATGCTGGTACTTGTATTTTCCCTCTCATTTGGTAGTAAGGGGCTTCGATATCTCTTTGAAACAAAACACACGACTTGATTAGCTGACACTACGCATCTGAAGCGGCTTATTCAACTGTTTGAATTATCATGCAGTGGCAACAACACACTTGTTCTCTTCACAACACCAACTGTCTTTGTATCACAGCCTGATTCCACCATCTACTTCCTCAGTTCTCTTGGAAAAAAAACGTTTCTGGTATTATGGTAATTTTGTAACAAATAAATAAAAGGAAATAAGAGCAACATGCTTCCTTCTTTGGTAAAGAAAATAATTTGGACACTATTTGTACATACCTGACTAAGAAACACCCTGGCTCAGCAGTCTCCTCTCAGAGACATATACAACCACCCCAAATAGTAAGAGACTCCACGAGATGGAGGAGAAAAGTTTTGGCGTGCCTTACATAGGCAGAGCAGCTGCCAGAAAGCCCTTCAAGAGTTTAAGTGAAGTTCCTTCTGCTATAGAACCTGCTATCAACTGTTGGACACCCTTGACGATTGACAAAAGATCACATTCAGTACTTTAACTCAGCATGGTTATGACACTGGAGAGGACACCGGTTAGGTTTTTCTTTTCTGTTTGTTGCTATCCTTTAAGCTTGTATTTAAGGCAACAAGACATTTTGAAAAGTGTCACTCTACCTAAATATTTACAAATTCATCTTTCCTCATAGCTGAATTGATTGAAAGCTACCTGTTAAATTAGGGCAAGCTCCTTTCATTTCACTGCTCTTAGATCAAACTGCAAGAGAACTTAACTGAACAAAGGAATCAAACGTCTGAGTTTTCGCTGTCTTAAAAACATGCTGGCAGGACCTAAAGAAATCAAGTAGAACTACGGTTTCTTCCACATCGACATGCACAAACACATATACCAAAGTATATCATTCCCCAGTCATTTTTAAACCATGGAGAACGCAACATTAAAGATGAGCAAAAAGTCAGTTTTAGAGCTTCATTTAGATAACACGCCTAAGTCACAGTTACTGAACTGAATGAGCATCACTTATTTCAAATGGTTCAGCCAATTTGGGGGTGGACTTTGCTACAACACAGTGCCTACAACATGACAGTTTGAGCCTTCTTTTCAGAGGCAGGACCAAACTGGTCTAGACACTGCAGCTGTGTTTGCCAATGTCTCTACTACCGATGCCAGGTCTGGGGAGTGGAGAAGACTTGCACGAGACAGACATACTATAATCTGCTAGGATTAAAAAGGTCCATAACAGCCCCCACTTAAATCACCAACGAATAACAAGCAAATTTAATTAACTGAGAACTGAATTTAACACCATGTCTCTACAAGGGCTGTAGCACACTTCAAGAACCTGTTGCAGCAGAAAGGTTACATCTTCACAGCAAGAATTATGGTATGTTTTTAACACTCATGTTATCACATACAATTCCTGCCCCAGTTCAAAGTGCAAACTACTATTTCACCTCCCCCTTTCCCCACAAACTATTAAATACAAGTTTGTTTTTCCTTTTCTTCAGAAAGACCAAAGGAGTAAAGGCTGTTGGCAACGCGACATTCATGAAAATAGTCTTAAAATTAGTGGGGAATATAAAAGACTTTGTTTTCATTTGACTAATTTGTGCCCAGTACCACAGACATGAAGGTACAAACTCCATCAGTTTAAGAGTGAAAAATATGTACAACTATATTTAACATTTAAATTACTTTAAACACAACTGTTTGCATACTAACAATCTTATGTACATTCAGTTTTAAACAATACCTCTTTAATATCTTCTTCTTTTGTTAAACAAGTTTTATTTTCCTCCCAAAATACCCAACGCTATTCTAAAATTCTGGAGGGGGAAAAAAAAAAAAAAAAAAATCGAGCTATATATAAAATAGCAAGATGTCTTACAATTGTAATGTATCATAGCACATATTTTTCATAAAAACAACACATCATTCAAAAACTGAACCACTGTAAAGTTCTCATAAGTCCTACAGGACTGTCTTTAAAAGATTACTTTGGTTAACAGCAAATCAATCCTAAACAATTAAGGAAAAAATATGTATTCTTTTATCACCTCTACAGATGCATTTCCTTGACATGTTGTAGCAATCCATACTTCTTTACAGATAAGCACTGCAGCTGTTCAATGCACTTTATTTGTGCTGTGATTTCAATAAAATAGATGATGAACCAGGTTGAATTGATTTATAATTAAATTAGTCCAACTTCCTAAAATCTCTGGATAAAAGATCTCTCTTCCTAAGATCTCTGGATATCAGAGAAAGAATGGAAATGCTACTTCACCCTCACAAGGTTGACCTCATGCAGTACTTGCAACAGCACCACTAACAGTTGCATCAAACTGCTGTTTCCCTGCTTGCCTTTCCTGATCAGGAGGGTAACAAAATTTTTGCTGATCCCTATGTATCCTGACGCCCAGCCAGTCACAACAGCCTCTGAGCATTTGGACAAATGAAGTGCCACTGGAATTTACTGTAATGCAAAGATTTCTTCTGAGTAGTTATGCAGATTTCAGGTCACGTGTGGTTTCTATATCACTTAAAGTTTACTCATTTTGATGGGAATAAATGCTCCCAACTTTCGGCCATTAAGAGGAACTTGATCTTTATCTTTCTTCCCTCCTTGCACTACAAAACCCTCTGACACATAAAAAATCACAAACAAAAAGGCAAGAATATAAGACTCTCCAGGAAAAGAACACTGCATTAGTCACTATGTGTCAGTTAAGCTGAAAAGCAGAGAAGTCTGACCGATGAACAAAGGCACTTGGTAACCATCCCGTGAACAACAGTCAATGAGTCAACAATTTAAGTCTCGTGATCCAACTGACCAGCAGCGAGGGCTCTGCAGAGGAAGATTTTGTGGATGATGTAACAGAAGATTTTTTAGCGCCTTCCTCTTGAAAAGGAATTGTTGCACTGTTGTGGAGGTCTGTATTCATAAAACACCTGCTGCCTCGAATATAATCCGTTCCCCTCACTAACTGTTTCTCAGACATTGGCCTTGAAAAGGGGTGTTGTGTGGAGGGACTTTCTTCAATGATCGGGGGTATCCTTTCATTACTGAAGTACCTGCAGAGGACATCTTCACCTGTAGGAGTGGAAGGAGGAAAATCCATTATTTCTGGCTTCAAAAAAAATTTTGCCCCTCAGGACTGCTAACGGCACTTCCCAGATTCTGGTTACCTTTCATAACACACCTAGACATTAGCAGCTGTCAATAAATTTATGGCTTTTTGGCATCTTGTTTTTTTGAGTAGCAAAAGAACAATAAAGTAAATTCACACACACGGAGGATACTGTTTGACTGTTAAATTCCAAATTCTCACACATACAAACCAAAACAGCCAATGTAGACCATCTCCATGCAAATCATTACCATATGTCAGACCTAACACACATCCTTGTGATGTTTCATTCAAGCTGCTGTAGACCAGAGTTGAAACCATATTTATACATGTGTAACTCACGACTACCTTAAAAGCGCTACTCTGGACAAAAGAAATTAATTTTACAGATAAAAATGTAAGTATTTCCCTGGGTTTGATTGTTGATTTGTGATGCTTGCTCTTCTTTTATTCTTCCCCAGACAACTGAACGTGGCTGCCGCTAGAAACATCCTACCATGCTAGATGGACATTTATTCTGATCCAGTGTAGATTACATACAAGCCTGGAGGACTTAGATTAATGCTAAGGGTTAAAAACAAACAAGCAATAAAAACAAACAAAATTAAAATCTACCAGCCCTGCCACCTGGTGATCATTCTGTAAGACTTGTTACTTACTCTGTTTCTAATATGCCTCCAGGTCGATGCTTGTTGTTATCAACTTCTACTTTCGTGATAGAAAAATAGAATTCAGCTTCTATTTTTCCTGGAACTACATATTAGCTTTCATAACCGATTTCAAGAACAAACTAAATAGTCACCTTCTCTCATTTCCCACTCTAGCAGGCCTTGTATCTTTTCAGATACAAAGGGGGAGTATGTTAAAGAGAAGGGCAGTGCAGGAAGGAAAAAAAGCCACCCCAACCTGACGGCTAACATCATCAGCCTTTGTCTCTTCCATTCTGTGACAACTTCAGAATATGTTGTTTTCTAACAGCAACTGCAGAAAAAAACAACTCCTGAAGCATCCTACATTTTTTTTGAGAACAAATTTACTTCTGTAACAGCCTCCACAGTAAGCTAAACAAAGACTGATCAAAAAAGCAGTTTCAAAATCAATATTAAATACAGAAGACAGAGGAAGGTGTGTAAAAGCAAAATGGCAAACTTGCTATAAGGAGACAAGTCTGTCGTAGTCAGTTCAGACTACTTTTAAACGCTCACATGAATTCTAAGACAGAGCAAAAGTTTGAACCCCAGCACTGAACAGGCTCACAAATTCACAACTATCATCTGGCATTTCTGTTAAAACCAACAATCATCTTGGATTAGTTCAGCGGTATGCAAACACTTCATTCCTAATTTAGGCACTTTCATGCAGTTCACCCTAATAAAATCCTGGAGAGGAAGAGAAGAGAAAGAGGGACAAGACTTAAAATCTTGCCTTTTCTCCCTGGTGCTCGTGGCCTTGAGAAAGGTTCTGCAGCTCCTATCCAGCTCCCATCAGCAGGCATTGACAAGGGACGAGGTTTTCCTAAAGGCAACAGAGCAAAGGTTACGCGGAATTGCATTAAGTTTAAGAGACCCATGTTTAAATGGATTCTTTTCACAGTTAAACCAAGGGAGAGATACCACAATAAGCAGCTAAAAATGCAGAAAAAATATTTTAAGATACTTCTACCAGTAAAATACAAGACAGCATTCTGCTGAGATTGAACAGCTACACTCTTGCTTGGTTACAGTGGACTTAATGACCACAAGCTATAACCAATACATGCATGGAAATGGACAGCAATGGCATCAATGCCCAGCTGAATGACATCCATTAAAGAAATAACAGCATTTAAGTTAAATTATTTCAGATGTGGAATTTCATTCACATTCACAGTTCCTACAGACTGTCCTTAATGTCTACCAAATCTAACAAGCAGTTTCCTAACACAAGCTACTCCAAACCAACTGAAGTGCATGAACTCACCGTAGGACTGTGTTTTTTCCCTCATCTTGGCTGGCAGTATATTTGCTTCCATGGAATACCCAGGCAACTGATCAGAATCAGCAATAGTAAATCTTCGCCTTCGACTTTCCTGATCCAG
This sequence comes from Cygnus olor, assembly GCF_009769625.2. NCBI lineage: Eukaryota > Metazoa > Chordata > Aves > Anseriformes > Anatidae > Cygnus > Cygnus olor. Next base: position 66,852,911 of record NC_049171.1, on the reverse strand, counting down.
AAAAGAATTGGGAGACTCAGCACCCTTGGACCCAAGTAGTGGCTGACTGAGTTTGTTGCCTCCTCCATAGACAAAACTCCCCTTTTCATCTCTGAAAGGACAGTTCACTTCAATTAGCAGCTTAAAAGGAATTTCACGCTATAGACATGAGTAAGTTTGAAAGATATTTCTAGCCCACAGTCATGCTCCTGACAACTGGCATTGTGCTGCAAACATGCTGAAGAAAAAACAAGTCAGGTGATGGAAGACTTCATTAAACATATTCATCAAGAAGAAAAGAAAGTTACCCCCCTTCACACTAATTCACTTTTAATGAGCCTGTAATTTAACAGAAGTTTAGAGGTTCCTTTAGGTACCAGCTCTACAAAAGCTTTTGAGAAATGAGACCTTTCTGCCCTAAGGGTATCAAAGCTCCCAACTCACTGCCTGTTCAGCACACAGTTCTGGCAGAGGAGTGCATTCATAGGTTTCCCAACTCTATGTAGTAGCAATACCTACTGCCTGCTTTTGATGGGCTACGCTTTTCAGCCATTTTAAGAGGCCAATAACTGGCACTGTATATTCATCACTTTCTCTCCATCCAGAAGCGAGACCCCCTTGAAATATTCACTAATAAATTTATAGCATATATAAATACAATTTTGAGCAATTTCTGCAGGAACTGCCTTCCTAGAGCTATCCTTTATTCCCAAATAACATCCATTTTCAGAACCAGTCCTTGTTAGTATTTTTAGAAGAAAAGCCACCCTCTACGTTACGCTTTGTAACTTTTTTTTTAATCCCCTTTCCTGTACATGCTACAGTCATTGCTTGAAGCAACCAGTCAAGTCAGGCATAAAAATACACAGCTGACTCTAAGCATGGACATACCCCAATATTTACATTTTTTTCCAGCTAGCCATCAAGAACAATGCTAGAACTCAGTAAATGGTAAGGAGCTATTTATGGAGATTTGGAGGCCGAAGATTGAACGGAAGTGTTACACCACAACTACATGTGAGCAGACAGCTCTCCTACAACACCACCATGTGGAGAATGCACCCTGGGGTAGACAAACAGCCAATGCTCTCCCTGCCTCTCCTCAGTGCCAGCAGTAAGTACTGGACCAGAAAAGGTCCATATCAGGAAGTGAGAACAGGATGACGAGGAGCAGAGGGCAAAAGTGATCACACAAATGCATCACAGTTTCAAGAGATGAGCAAAACACACACAAGCAAAATTAAATAGCCAAACAAAAGTGGGAGAAATGCCCTTTTCCCTCTTGCTGGCTGCCACTGCTTCCCACATTTGTTTTATTTAAGGGTATTCAAGCATTTCTTGTGAGCCACTACCTTTCCCTGCATCATCCAGAACAAGTTTCCCAGCTCATATTGCTGTATCCTTCCCTGTCAAAAGGGATTCAGATCTGAAGGCATTTGAACTTTATTAGTTTTGTGACTCCTTAGAAAAGGCATGCACGAGCAAACCAAGTACATGAACCTAATTCACCAGTGTACTTGAAATTAAATGACTTAAAAGACCAAAACGATATAAATTCAGCAGTTAAATCTATATACATTTTACATTTCAGCTAAGAGACTTGTTGGTGTGTGTGGGGTTATTTGTTTTGTTTTAGTTAAGAACTGAGCATGCATAAACATGAAAAACAGGGAAACAGCAAGTCAAGATGGGTCTACTTCAGTAGAGACCCTGACATTATAGACAGCCTCCACCTGCTCCATACTGCCCTGAAGACTGCAGTTAATACAACCTCTGACTCTGTATCAGGCCTTAAATGACAGGAGGCCAGCATTCCTCCCATAGGAGTCTTGTAGCAAAAGGTCAGCCAAGTTTCTGGGCTGCATCTACGTGTACGTTAAAGTGTCAGGGCAGGTCAGGAAGCATTCACTGCCTGGAAACCCTTTCATCCACTGCTTTCTCAGGTCAGCTGGCAGGGTTCTGGCATTAGTCAACAAGGACTTGAGAACAAACAAGAGCTAGCCATACCATAACCTCCCCTCTTTGTACACACAGGTCTGCATTTTTATAGTTTACACTGCAGGAAATAAAAAGTGAGGCTGAGTGAACTGACTCTCCCTTCCCTTCAGTGGGAAAATTCCCGTATTACATAATTTGCAAGTTCAATAGTTTAGAATAGGTTCTTTTCAATCCTAACTATCTCAACAGTTACTAAACTTGCTAAAAACAGAGGTGGAAAAAGTTACAGACAAAAAAGAGTTCTTCCTATGCACAGTTGGATTTAAACAAAAGCAAATACATAACCCAACAACCAAACAAGGAATGACATGCATTCATGTTTGGGGAAAAACTCTGATCTATACAGCACACAAAAAACTTCCAACAATAAAAATCTAGTACAATACTGGTAGTTTATACATTTAAGCATACGCTTAAGTAATTTTACACATTTACAAAACTAGAAGAAAGTCTGTTATCTGCTATTTCCCCAAGATAATTTACACAGAGCTCTAAGTGAAAACCAGCTCAGAAACAAATGTAATAAAGGAGTTTTTGTTCAGTATGTTCAGTGCATGTCTATTTGCATACCGAGGAGAATACGGAACAGCTGGTGGAGGTGGTATGTACAAATCCAAAATGGCTGGCTTCTCTTTTTTCAGTGAGGTATCCGTGGTGCTTTCTGGTGACTGGGTTGAAGTTAACGGGGGACTGGTCTGAAATGTTAGATAACTATCAAACATCTGAGCATTTATCATTCACAAAAAATATAAGTCAATGATCAATAGTACCATTTCATACTCGTATGCTTAATAAACATGTAAAAAAAAATGTCTTAGCATTTACAATTTTTTTCGCTCCCAGTTTTGGCTTGCTCTACAGCCTTTCTACAGAAGTCCTACCACATCGCTTAAACAGTTCTAATAATGCTTTCCAGTTCTATTTTTTTGTGCAAATTCCATACATAGAAAATGTAACAGGCAAAACCCCTTATTTTTAGATCCATTAAAATAATGTGATTTGTTAAATATACACATGATCTGCAGTATTTACAAAGTCAGCACTCACTAACTTTATTCCATACAATCCAATGCCTGGTGCATGGACTGCCAATGTCCATGCACCAGGCACTGTAATGTCATGCAGGAAAGTTCACCAAAAATTACATCAAGTAATATAACTATGGTAAGGGAAGCAAAGGAAAAATATATTTAGTATAGCTCGTGAGAGCAAGTTTGCCATTTGGTCTTTGTGACTCATGTCCATATCCCCCATGTCTTCACAGAATCACAGAACTGAAGGGGTTGGAAGGGACCTCAAAAGATCATTGGGTCCAACCCCCCTGCCAAAGCAGGTTCCTTAGAACAGGCTGCCCAGGTAGGCGTCCAGACGGGCCTTGAATATGTCCAGAGAATGAGACTCCACAACCTCCCTGGGCAGCCTGTTCCAGTGCTCCGTCACCCTCACTGTGGGTCAGGCTCCTGTCTATCTCGAGCAGAGCAAAGGCTCTGTGTGTGGGTGAGGCAGGCTCTGATTAAGTGACAGACACTATGCCACAGGCATTAGGGAAAGGAAAGGGGGGGAAGGGGAAGGCGCAGCAGGGAAAAGGCATACATCCTGTACCCAGTCTGAAAAAATCTGCCTGCCTTGAGACTTGAGATATCCACTGACATTTCACAGGTTGATAAATTATCCTCACAGTTGTGGGGAGATCTATGTCAGAACAGAAGTAAGAATAGGAATTCTCTCAAGTTTTCTTTGAATCTAAACTGATCACCTAAAATAATTATTTCCTTCTGTAAGCATTTAGCCCTAAACTTCCTTTTACAACACACCATTCCTCAAAATGGTTAATTAAAGAATTACTAACATCATTTTCTCTGTCCGCTTAATACCCAACCTGTGAATTGTCCAACAAACAGATCCTATTTTAATCTTATTAGTTTAAACAACTTGTTGAAAAGAAAAACTCAATCTTTCCCCACCCTTCACTAGGCTAAAAAGAGGAGGAATATAGTGAATAATCAAAGTTATTTCAGCAAAAAAACTTTATTATGCTAAATAGAGGAAGCCTTCATTACTCCATGCTGATGAATTCCATACGTATCAGCAGTTTCGCCTCAGATAAGTTCTTCCAGTGGCATACTGATTAAAAAGCTCAACATACCTAGTCCGTTTGTGAATCAAGAGGGCATTATCTGGGTAAGAACATTTTCCCTTTTATCTAGGAACCAGAAGAGGACAGCCATTTCACAAAAACTTCCTCGACCTACACTCAAACATGAGTAACTGGGAGCACTTCTCGTATTTCTCTTTCAAGTTAAAAACCAAGGCATTCGCAGCCAGACATTAGAGGTCTGTCTATTCACCTGCACTAAAGGTGGCTTCCAACGCAGGTTCTTCAGTGGAGCGGGGGTGAAATGGAAAGAGCCAGTTGGACGTTTCTTGAGAAGCAGCCTAACTCCAGCAGGGTTCTCTCGCAACTTTGCCACCAGATTTTTTAGTTGCCATCCAACCTTGAAGAGAATAATGACATCTTTTATTTGGTATCGCTTTTCTGAAAGTGAACAAACAACCCCCCTGCTAAGTCAAACTGTCTATTTTTCCCATGAACTTCAAGAGAGAAAAGAGATTCAAAAAAAGACATAATGATGAAAAAATTGTAATGCACCTTTTTTTGGAAGGGTTTTCTGTATTTTATGTTGAAGAGATCCACTTAAGCAGTAAATTAAACACTGAGATATCAGGCACTACTCTTTATACCTCAGCTCTGGTCCTAGATGGATGCAAGGATGTGCAACAATTTGAGTAACCCAAGTGTTCACAGTGAACTCCTTTAGTGATGTTTCTTTCTAACACTGAAGGGACTTAATTACCTGTGTTAAGTAAAAGTGTAATCATTTTATCTAATCATTTTATCTGATTTCCCAGATGCAAATGATTTGAGAAATAGTTTTTAAAAAAGTTTATCTGCATCCCAGTAGACTGTAATAAAGCATTTTAAAACAGGCCTTAACACAATATGAAAGATTTTAATAACGATGCATATAGTATTTGAACGCAAAATATTGCGAGTCTTAAAAAAAATAAAGAACAAATTCTAAAGCTAAGTAAAATTTGTCTTCATAAAAAGACATTTAAAACCAAACAGAAAAACACCAGAAGAACTCACATGCAACAAGACTGCTATCCATTAATAACCTGTGCAGAGAACATGTAGAACAAGTGTAAGGGCAAGTGGGTAAGGCTGTTTGTTACTCACCACAGTTTGACGATTAACCTGGATCACTTCATCACCAGCATGAATCTTCTGAGATCGATCAGCAGGGGACTACAAAGAGGAAAACAGGAGGCACATGCTTCAGCAGGCTTTCTTTCCTCCCATAACAATCCCCACCAGGCTAAGTTGCATACACAATAGAGAGCAGCACTGAAAACTTCCATACACTTAGATCACAAATTACAACCACCGATGACTTGAGAAATGTAAATTCACTTATCTTATGGCTTATTTTTGATACTGGGGGAACTAGAGGGAAAGGAAGAAGGCGTAACCTTCAATTGTGGGACTCTCTCCACTGTCCTTTTGTCTCCAGGTTGTACTACAGTTCCAGACAATAGTGGGAGAGGACTGAAGAGATTATGCCTGTCCTAACACAGGTGCCATCTAAAACAGAGCTTTGAAATGTATATTGATTTAAAAGTGAAAGAAAAAAATGACCAAACAACAAAAAAGTAAGATTTTGAATATATAGGCCAGAGGCCTAGGAAACCTCCAACCCACAAAATAGGCCTGTCCCACTTTTGTTTTCTATTTCCTAATGTGAATAAGAGCTACCAACTTCAATGTGAAATTACCTGCCTGCATCATCAAGGTCAACAGATAAAATATATGCCTGTATACATCCCAGTGTGTGCTTAGATAGATATTTGAAAAACATTAAAATACCTTTTGCTTGGGACAAAAACCAAGTTCCGGGTACCCATTAGCAAGGAACAGCTAAGTGGGCCAATATTTACTTAGATTTATCTAGGGCTGGTGCCATGCACCACCTATTGCTGCAGTTACTAAAACCGGTCTCGTTGCCATAATGTACCAGCTCTGAACAGCCCTGGCAACACCCAGAGTACACAGGTGTACTGGCCTGGTGCACTGCAGGGCTTCTGCAGCCTACTCTCAGCAAAAGCTCTCCTCCCATTTCCCCCCTCCAGGCGTAACCAGCTGGCAGCGGGCAGGCTCTTCACAGCAACTCCAGAATTCAGCATTTGGATTAAGGATTCCCTCTCCTCGTTACCACACCTTCAGAGCTCAAGTACGTTTTTTATTAGAAGGAACTGTAGGAATAAACTAGGCAACAAGGGAAGACAACACAGGGGAATTTATGGGAGGCTCCAGTTATCATGAGTAACCCCATTTCTTCATTGTCTTCTCGCTTCCTCTGAAAGGAAACGCCTCAGTGGAAAGGCCATATATACACGATTCAACCAAGCACATGAAAACTTCTGGGCCACAGTTACGTTGTGGAAAACAAAGCTCATTTCAAGCTGTCCTTTGGGCAATCAACGGCCTGGCTGGGTGAGGGTGGGGGACTCACACAGAGGACTTCTATAACAAGTGCTAGCAAGCACAGTCAATGCTGCCATCGCATTGTGAGACTGGAGGAAAGAGCAAAGTTTAGACTGAAGCCAAAATGACACGGAAAGTCACAAGTAAGGTAGCATGACTCAGGAATCCTCTTGGCTAACATTATCAAATGCGTGGACTTTCCCAAACATTTTAACATACAGTACTGATGACTTTGGGGTGCAATGCCACTGCATTCCAATAAGCTGGCTTTTGGGGACAGCTACTAAGATACCACTCCAAACCTAGCAAGAAAATTGAGCTAAGACACAGCCTAATCTAAAAGGTCCCATGTCACCAGAAAGACATCAGTTGTGTGCAGCTCTCTCAGTTGCTTCTCAGGTTTTGTTGTTCCAAAGGAAAGAGCTCCCCCAAGGAAAAAACAGCGTTCATAAAGCAGAAGTTTAGGTCAACACTCAAAGCTATGCTAATACAGCAGCTTTATATACAGCTAGTAATAGGAGTAATACAGCCCCAGTCACAGCCTCTAGAACGTGATCTAGATGTATAGGCAGCTTGGCAGCAGACACCATTACATTCTTTTATACCTATCAGATGTTGAAATTGCTGTCAAAGTGGACTTGATCTATATTTCACATCCTTTGCAGAGTTATGCCAGGACAATAGCATTGTGAACTGGCAGCTAGGAAAGCTTTCAGTTTTCACTCTGAACTGCAAGCGCAGATTTCCACCCACTCCTCCCAGGCCCCTGGACTTGGCAGCGGTACAACTAGAACCACTGGTTCTTTCCTATTCACAAAAAAAGGGCATCATTTCAAAGGCCAAGTTCCTCAGCTCCCTTTTTTGTTTCTCTCCAGTTTTTGCCCTTGTAGGGAGGCATTGATGACAATACCACAGCATCAGCCACCAGCTACACTTGCTGACCAAAGGTTCACTGTGCTGACTTCCTGAAGGCCTTCAATAAAGTCTCAGCTACAGAGAATTCAGTGCAAGAGTAAAACAAACAACCATCTGCAGTAAAAAGCACAGTTGTCTATCATGCTTGACCATATCCTTCCAGCAGACTGCTCTTGAAATCTTACTTTTTTGTAGTCTTTTTATTCTGCAAAGTAATTAAATCAATGAGCTGTCCAATGACTAAATTGTTCATTGTTGAATTTAGGACAGAACCACCAAAGTTCTCTCATTAGGAGAGATTTCCTTTGCAAGCAGTGAGCAAACATACCTCCAAGACTTTGTTAAGTAAAATACCAGAAGCTCTCAGTGACTTAAATAAGCTGCTGTTCTATTCTAATGCCAAGCATTTGAAGTACCTCACCTACTTGCAGGAACTGGTTTAATTAGGCTAACAGTGAAATATGAGGACAAAAATATTTACAAGTGCTGGATACACAAATGATGCATCACACGGTATTTAAAGCAGTAATATGAAAGTTACAGGTAAAACAGGAAAAAGCAGTGGAAAAAAAAGTCAGACTAAATCAAAGCTACATTCAGATAGTCTGAGTTAATCTACATTTACTTCACTTACATTTTCTGTAGTGCCAGTAATTACATGTAATCCATCATAAGTTGATTTGATGTACATTCCCTAAATATAAGTAGAAAATGAAAAACATGTTCAAAGGTAAAACAACACTGTGTAACATATTTGATTAAATAAGTGTTGGCAACAGACTCAAAACATCATTAACGACGCTTAAAGATTCACACATTTTCCCTAGAAAACTGTGCAATCCAATATCACTAATACCACAACATTCTCAACCTCTTCACAGATAACTTTTACTGTAATTATAGTATTTTTAATTACTTAGAAAAACTAACACATGGAATGCAATTCAGAAATACTGTTTGGATGGTAACACCAAATGCTGTCAGTTTTGCTTTTTTTTTTTTCTCTCCAGTCTTTGGCCTTGAACTAAACTATTTCTCTACTGCTCTGTCTACACTAGAGAATTGCAAGCTTGACTAAATGGCCACTAGCTCTCTCCATACAAAGCACACTTACACAGGTGGGCTACAAATATCATACATCTGTTCTTTTACAGTTTCTCTTGGCAAGTCAAAATACAAACTACCTTGTAAACACAATGCTGACAAAAGCAATAAAAGCCCTGGCAGAACTAAGTATTTCTGACTCTGTTAATGCTGAGTGTAAATACAAGAATAAACACAGATGAAATTAGTGTTGACCATATGGAAAAAGTATAATTCACCTACAGGCTATTAACTAATAATTACATAGATTTCCGCACAGGAGGTGACCAGTACATTGGTTTCACCACTTATAAACAAAACCACATCTCTTTACTATTCCCGCCTACACCTGTTGTTAAAAGTACTCACATTGAGTTCTACAGAACTTGAGTGTTATTCAGGGGTCATATGCAGCTTATCTGCCTGAAGTTACCATGCTTGCTTAGAAGTGCAGGAAAACACACAAAGATGGGGGGTTTTTTGTCCGGTCCTCTCCAGCTAACTTCCTTCCCTGCTTGCCTGTTAGTACTCGGTTTTGTGAACCTGCCTCCTCATTGCTGGCTTAGTGCAAGCTTCAAGGTAGCTTAAGCAATAAGAGAGCTCCTCATAGTTTCACAAATTCATGACTGATTCAGTCAAATCCACCGGCCGAGGTAAAAATATGTATCACAGTCAGACTGTAAAACTTCCTTTAGGTGTTCATTTCTTTCGTCTTTTCATGGAGGAATAGAAATGCACTTAGGAATTTAAATTCCCTCCAACTCACTCTGACATGAGTATTTCCCAGCCAGAAAATCCAACAAGATTTCAAATTCAGTTTTCATAACCAGTACTCAGCTGAGTGGAATACACTTAATGAACTGTTCTTACCAGACCTTCCCCAGGTTTAATGTTGGTTAAATGAACCTCCTCCAGACACGCACACTGGCTCATCAATGGATCCGTAGTTGATCGGATGGCTTTATCGCAAATTCCATTTAAAGTCTTGGACTATGAAGAGAACATAAAAAACAAAAGTTACAAAAATTCTCTCCTGGCTGCTGCTTCTTTCAGTTTTTGTTTCCTTTGGAGAGGAAATTAGTTCTAAAACTTGGTCCACTAATAAAGCATAGTCAAGAATTACCAAAACAGAAGACTGAGATTAATTTGCACAGATCTAACCTGCAGCATGTTTATCTCCCTAGAGTAACCTAGTACAGATGATCTGCTTCCATTAGTGCCACCTCATCATCACTAACAGATGCCAGTACACCCTCTGTTTAAAAAGAAAATAAACACACAAAATGCTGAAAAATGGGGTTCGTGTTCATTCATTTTTAACAAAAGTTAACCTATTAAAATAATGAAACACTTTCACAATTCCTTGTGCTAACAATCGACCATTTTTCATATTGTTCTTTATTTCTGCTATAAAAATAAAATTGGCCATGGCAATGTGGCTATTTAAAAAAAAAAAAAAGGTGCAGGCCACTGACTTATCTATGCAAGGCTTTACAGAAGGTAGGACATCTAGCATTAGTGTTTCAGCATTACTTCTCTCCACCATGCCTCTGAGCTGACCTCTTCTGGAATGCTTATGCAGGCAAGGTTCATATTTCCTTTTGACCAAAACATAATTGATCTGAAGCCAACATTGTAACTAAAGGCAAACTCTGACCTTGTGCATGTCAGAAAGGCAGAATGCCTTTGTCTTTTACAACTTTTAAGTAACAGAATGGCTAATTAATCATTAAAAATATCATAGAAAATGTGCACCCTCCCTGCACACTCATGAATTTCTCTAATGCCCCACATTGTGTTTTGAGTATCGTTGTTAGCTGAAGCAGTGCTGAAACTCTAAGTAGGTTACAGAAGCTTAAAGGAGAGAAGGGAGGATTAGTACATAGCACAGTAGTTATTTGTACACTATTTGAGAACCAGCAAGGTAAGCCACCTTTCACAGGGGGAGTTGAATCCTTCAATCAAAGCAGACATAAGAAATTAAGGTGGAAGAAGCTACCTTGTAAGAAGACAGTTCTTTGGAATTACAATGGTCTCTGGAAACAATAGTTCCAACATTTTTTGTTTTGTTTTACATCGGATTTATAGAACAGCAATAAAATAAATCAAAACAATGCTTAAGTGTGAATACGAGGAACTGGTCAAACAAGGGAATTCCAAACAATACCCACTCCAGAGTGGGTGTGCATAAACGGAAGAAGAAAGAAGCAAAAAACTCCCTTTTACGTGGTCTCATTATTTACAGACAAAATTATTTTTAGTTATTGTGCTACTAAATTCCTAAGCATCCATGAGCTAGCGGAAGGCCTTATCAAAGAGCACAGCCTGGTTCATGTCAAAAGCAGGAAGCGATGATTAACTGTTAGAAAATATAAAAAGCATTCCATTACGTTCCTCATGTGGTCACAAGGCTGCTTCAAATCATTTTGAAAAATCCAATCTTTCAAGCTCAAGTACATTTAGACAAAACCTCAGTTCTGTTGCAAAGCAGTTCTTTCACATGAAGAAGCTTAATAAGGCATAGTATCTATTTATTAAGGCACTAAGCATCTCATGATGCACATCATAGGCATAATTGGTTTATTTAGCCTATTCTACAGTACTACCACTTCCCTCTAGAATTTGTGGTCCAAGTTCTCTTGAAGAATAGCTACGCAATGAAACTTTAAATACTTGACTTAGTGCTATTACACACACTATCAGTCTAGTCACAAATTTCATTGATTTCCTCTACAGCAAAGAGTATTATTAAAATGGCCCATAAGAACATTTCATTTGCATGATTTGCTGGGCTTGGAAAGCTGTTGTCAGTACAATTGGTGCAGAAACCACCAAACTAAACGTGACAGCAAGCAGCTGAGTTTCAGTAGAAATGTGTACTTACTACAGTCTGAACTTTATCTTCCATGTCAGCGACAGTACAGTCCTGAAAACAAAACAAGAACAAAAACAATATGTTAACCATAAATACGTAAACACATCATCTACAAAAACTCTGCAGAACTGCCACCTTAACCTTGAACTGAAATAGAGTTATTCATGCTGCAGGGATTAATCAGATTAATTTCATCCAGTAGGGCTCAAATGTACTGTTAAACAACTATTTTCTGGGCCTGGTAAAAAAGCAATAATAAACCTTTAAAACTAAGAACACGGGATTCAATTACAGCAACAGACTCTTCCAGAAAGGCAGAACCTTGCACAATAAAACTAGCCTCTCAGAAGGCATGCAAACTTGCTTTCACACTGCTGAACACTGATTCAGGCATTCCCCTGTTCTAGCCATCAAACAGTTATAAAACAGATTGTTACAAATGGCATGAAAAGCAATTTTTAAAAACATGCTACTGATTACATTCATGAGGGCCACAGGACTGCATACAAAGCATTATTTACACAGCCTAGGTACAAGTCTTTGAACTGAAACAAGTTCATGTAACAGACTACAGAAGTCTTCATTGTTTTCTGCAAGAACAGCTGAACCAGAGAATGGTACTAGACTCTCAGATTAAAAAGTAAAAACAGCAAGTAAATAAAGAAACGATTTAAAACAATCTTAAATTCTAAGATACTTGTTACTCACATCTCACTGTGCATAGCTAGCACATAATGCCCAAAAGATGCATTCAGGAGCTGTGAACTGAAGCCATTGCATATTTTTGTTCGTCTTCAACAGTTTCATTCCTTCCTAGCTCTTTTCTGTGCTTTTTAAGATACAAGTCCAAAAAAGCATACAATCCTCCAAATATGAAGGTACCAGAGATATATAAAATAGCCCACCTATGTTGTCTTTTATGTTTTCATAGTAACTCTTAACACCCTATTCACTGTTCTGATGATCACTGAGGACTGAAGTTACTTTTTTTTTTTTTTTTACAACCTGTCACCAAAAGCTTCAAGATCTTTCCTGAATGCTACTACCAAATGTAGACTCTAGCATTGTGCATCAGCATCGTTTTTCTGTTACATACATCTTCACTCCTATATGCTATTACTCTATAAACTCTAATACATCCCTATACTCTATTTCGTAATAAGAAAGGCTTTTGACATCTAAAAAACTCACCTAAAATTTCATCTTACTCTCTCTCTTCTCCACATGGCAGTGAACTTTTTCAGATCATACTAATACATCTTCAATGTCCCACTACAAAATAGGATTGATTCTTCACTACTAAGGTGTTTTTTTTTTTCCTTATACATACCGATTGCAGTCTTTATTATAGCTCCTATTAAATTGGCAGAGAGGTACTCTGACATTAAAAGGCTTGGGCTGTATTTGCCAACTTCCATTCTACTGCCATCAAAGGCTGATTTAACTGACAGATTAGGCACCATTTTTAGTAGTTTAATTAATACAGCTCAGCAATCTCATATCTCAGTTCCTGTAGCACTCTTGGGTGAACACCATCTGCTGCTAGAAATGCTTACTGTTCTACTTCACAATCTGCAGATCTGTATCTGTAAATCACTAACTTGCTGCAACTGCACACACAGTGCCCAAACAAGAAGGACATTGAGCAGTAAGCCAAACTTGTGTACTTTTGAAGGTATAATATCCAGATGCTCTTCTTTTACAGATAAAATTGGGTGTCATCACAGCTTGACATCTCACAGGACTTGGACAGCATCCTCCCCAAAATGGAGAGGGAATCACGAATTTCACAGGACATGGTTCTGCAGAGTTCTAACAACATACAGCTACAGACTACACAACTACAAGCAAATTTTGCGGAAGCTAAAGTTTGTGTGTAATGCTTCACAGTCAAAGCAGTGGCATGCTGTCAGAACAGTTTAGAAGACAGGCAATATTATTCAGAGAATCAAATGATGTAACTTACCAAGACTCCCGCAGTTGCTAAGCATCGTTTTAGCTATTACCAATGTAAATGCTCACCCCACAGCTGATAAATAGAAAGTTTTGAAACAAAACACTGCCATCTCATGCTAGTGTCAGCAGAAGCCTGACTAGAGGAATTGGCATCATAAAGGTAGCAGTTCCTTCTGTTATATGGAGCATTTCCCATCTGATGGCTAAAATACTATGTATGGGACAACAAGACCCAAGAAGTCTTCATGTGTGGGCATATTAGCTAATGTAGTATACTTTATTACGTTTTTCACACTGGTAACTTTTTTCAACACATTGTGTGGAACTTGATAATTTTCAAATGCAGACCAACTATTTTAAAAACTAACCCTACTCCCATTAAAGCTCAAGAAAACATGAGTAGCTTTTAAATGGTAGCCACTTATAACAAAACCAACAATAGCAAAACTGGAAATTAATAAAACAAACCACCTCAGAAAAAGGGACAACAAACTAACCTTCATGGACTTCTTCAAGCTTTGAAGAAAGATCACAGTTCCACACCTGCCTTCCAATTAGCACTCAGCACACAGCAAACACATTACTTCCCCAAACACCCACTTTCCCTCCCTTTTGGAAAGCAAAGAGGAAAAGAAAGCAGCTGACCTTCTGAACAGTAGTAGTGAGATCCAAGCATAACTGAATGATTCTGTTCTTCATTGATGAGAAGTCAGCAATACCAGTAAATGGGGTCCTGTAACAAGAGAAAATTCTTCTTAGTCTGAAGAGACAAGTCTTCTCCTGTTCTACCATAGCATTGAAGAACGGCATATAAGGATCAGAGCTGTGACTCTGACATCCACAGAAGTGCAAGGACAGTTTTATGATATAAATATTCCTGCTTCCGTATTTCCACTTCATCCTTGCACCAAAATAGTGTATGCCTAGCCCTGTGGCGAGCAGACATCAAAACCTGTAGAAAGCTTTTCAGTCAGTTTTCCAAACTACAGTTATCTCAGCTGCATGTCCACACTGACTCTGCTGTAGAAATCACAACCTTTGGTTTGCCAGTGCATAGTTTTCTACCTTCCAGTCTTTGATTACTGAACTCAGACCTGAGAGAATAATGAAGTGTGGGAGTTGAGAGAAAGTTCTATTAAATATATTCTTTTCATTCAGTGAAAAACACTGCACAAAGTTTACCTTGCGCAATAACTTCCTTCTAGAGAAAAAAAACGAACACACAAGTTCAGTAAGGCTCAATTTTCTAAGAGACTTATTATGGGTAAGCCAGATTTAGAGCCTACAGAGACCCACCTCAGACACTCCAGATAGCTTAAAGGGTTTGAAAGCTACCCACCTTGTTTGGAAGTGGAAAAGGCAGTTGTCTTGCTCACAGAGAGCTGAAGAAGAAATTTAGGGCAAGGTGCAAGCACCAAGGTGAAAGGAGAGGAGTAGGTGAGAGGCACAAGCTGTTAATGTCACCGTAGGGATATTCAAGAATAAAGGCTCTCTTTGCTGACAATCCTCATGCAGCTCTCCTTCTAACCTTCCTTCTCAGGAAAGCTGGCAAGGGTCTTGGGACTTCACGTCCATCTATTATCCTGTCCAGCACTACGGCCAGAACACTATCATTTCTGTTGCCTGTTCGCTTCCGCTGCGGCTGTCACAAAACAACTAACTCTTGCCAGGAAAATTAAAGAAAAAAAATATTCTCTCTTCTGCTCCTCTCTGTTTTTCAAATCACAGAGCTAAGGACAAAATTTCAGCAGAACATTAGATTTTTATTATTCCTATATATTTATTTAAGAAAAAATAAAAAAAGGACCTGCCAATGACAACTGATGTAGATGGTGAGAAGAGGAGAGGAGGAAGTCACGTATATGTGAAAATCTGGGACTGAAAACAAGTCATTTCCCCTGAACAGCAAAACTCATTACTTTTATAAATACTAGTTTGGATCCAATGTTACTAGTTTCATTGGTTTTGACAGAAATGGAAATGCAAGAGTAGATGTCCTAGGTAATTAAATTTGTCCACCAGAGATCTTCTGGAAAAATCAAAAAAAAAAGGTGACTGAAATCAAGAAGATCTTTACCACAAACATCTAGAACTTACTGCTATAATGAATTATTTCTCCTTGTAGGGTAAATGAAAATATAAGGCTTTTATTCTTACCTGTCCAACCACGCAAGCAAGGCTTTAGCAGCACCAATAAGCTCTACCACAGAAGTAAGGAATTCATTGGGGGGTTTTCGCGAGGTATTCCCATCATAAGTTGAACTTTTCCTACGGCTGCAGATGTAGTTTTGCAGATTGTTGGATGATGCTCGCAGCTTGAGAACCAAGTTCTTCATATTGTCTGTTTCAAGGCCATAGTTCTGCAAGAAATATTATGAAGTTCAATAAATCTCCCTATCAAGATCCTGCTATTTATTATATCCCACACTCCAAACTCAGACATATTGAAAGGTCTAAGGGTTTACCCTTTAAGTGGGGCGGGGGGGCAAAAAGGCAAGTTGAGATGTTTAAAAGTGATCTCATCAAGCATAATGTAGTTTACTCAAACATGTAGTTTGAATAACGGAGCTGCATTATTTTTGTTAAAGGATAATAAATGTTTTCTTTTTTTTTTTTTTAATGATGTGATACATAAACAGTGAAGGAACATTTCATTCACAACTATGGATAGTTTAAGCTGGCATGCGATAAAAACATCTACAGGAAGCAAATGTAACTTCATAGTTAGAAGATAGAATATATATTTCAATCATAAGTTTTCAGTAATGATGTTTCTTGATTATAACAGTGCAATTATTTACAAGTTTGAGGACTGCATTAACACTACGCTTAGGAATTGAATCCACAACATATTTTTCATTCAACACCATTCAAAAGTTTTGAAATGTAACAAATCTGCAAGTCCTGCCTGTAACTTCAACTTTACAGATTCAAATACAACCACACCACACTCCATAAGATTAAAATACAATTGTTCGAAGCAAAACATTAATTGTCTCATTCCAAACATGTCAGAAATGCTACACTATATATCTATTCCGAAGGCAACTCACTCAATTTTATAACAAGGATTTTTTTTCTTCTTGCTGTCAGTGTGCAGATGCATGAGTTACAAGCAATACTGGTTACCATTTGCTTTCGAGTTATCCTACAAAGGTGGGCATCCTCTGTGGGTATCTTCTGAAAGTTATGCCCCACACAATGCTCGGGTCTTTTAGACTAGATTCCTTCTTCCTTTCCTTCAGAAAGACTAAAGCAACTAAAGCAAACCTTAATGTCATTCAACTCCAAGCCTCTAGGAGTTCCCAACTCGTCCACCTAGGATCACATCACCACCCAGGCTGGTGGGAAGCTCAGAAGATCTCAGTCCAGCCTCCTGCTCACAAGAGGCTCAGCTGTGAGCTCAGACCAGGTTGCTATGGGCTTCATCCATATGAGCTTAAAAATTTCCAAGATCTGAGACTGCACAGACCTCCTGGGCCACCTGATCCATGGTCTGATTCTCCTCAGAGTGAGAAACTGTTTCCTTAAACCAGCTTGAATCTCATTTCAATTTTTTTTAATTTTAGATTAGGAAAGTTGAAAGAGACGAAACACAATCTTTGCTCAAAAATAGGCCAGTGGAAGGAGAAGTTTCAGCTACACAGCTGCCTTTAAAATACCCACCACCTCCTATAGAGAACATCCCAATGAAAGCAATTTACACGTTCCCCTCCTTCCCATGAGGCCTCTTGGCAAGGAAGCATTGTGAAAGTACAGCCAGGAGTAGGGGTCGAGAGGATATATCCAACAAAACAAAAAAAAAAAGACAATAACAACAACAATGTTGTTGCAACAGCAAAGGATATCCTTAAATTTTCCAGGATCACAGAGAGGGAAAGATTCAGATTAGTAAACAATGTTAAAGTACTTGCATACTGTCGTTTGTAAACTTTTAATTTTAATGAAATATACAAGACCATCCTTTAGGTGCATTTCTTGCAACCAGTTTCCCCAACAGTCTCTCATAAGCACATCACAGCCAAGATGTCCAGTCACTGCACTAAACTTTCCTACATCTCCCAGAGACTACCTATGGAGGGCACCTGAGATACCTAAATCACCAATTCATGCTCTAGGAAAAGTCATGACTAAAAATTGTGTCTATCTAGAACAGAACATTACAGCTCATCAGTACAGGGAACTGAATTCTCCAACTTCAGATCAGCCCGAGGAATGAACTTCTTAAGAACAAAGGGTCATCACAACCCAAACCACCTTTGTTCCAAAGGCATGCTGCTGTCCTGACCTGTTTTCTCTAATGCACAGAAAACATTTTGCTCCTTCACCAGATATAGCTTTGCCATAGCACACATCTTTCTTTTCACTGAAAGAGTGGGAAAACAAACAGTATTAACAGAATTTGTGTACTCTGGCTGTAATTCTATCCCAGTTGACACTATTCTTGACCGACTCGCACATAATCACCTATTTCTACTCCTTTGCTTGCAGTGCCTCTCTTGCTTGTCCAATCTGTTGGATTGTTGGTTTGAAGAACCAAACCATTTAAAAAAATATTCCCTTTTTTTTATTGTAGGGTGTTCTCAGCTGGTTTAGTTCCCTGAGGTAACTCACCTCAGGGTCATTTGAGTGCAAGCACAAAGAATAAATAACCGGGGGGGGGGGGGGGGGGGGGGGAGCACCTGACTTAAATTAATTTAAATTGTCACAGAGCTGGAGCCTCAATTCAGGACAGATAGGAATGCCGATAGTGTGGGCAGCACACCAAAAAGCCCATGAGCCCTCATAGTGACATACACTTCTACTGAAAAAACTCAGCAGGCTTTTCTGAAGCATTCTACAGAACTGAGGTTATAATATCTAACAGATTATGACTTAAGCAACCAGGAAGTTTTAGATGTTGCTCACAAACCACAGAACACGTTACATTTTCTTATCGCTCCAGAGTGAAAATATCAAAGTTACTTTCATCAAAACAGCAGCTGAAGCCAGCGGTCAAGAACACCTCATGTCAAACATTCCCAGCTCATTACTCATTAACCTGGGCAGCCCCACACAGCACTAGAGCAAGAGAGAGCGTGCACGTGTGCATGAGAGGGGCATGCGCACAAAAGCGCACCCTTTCCAAACTCCATTACACTTAATGAGAAATAGTACACTGACCAAATAATTGCTCAAGGTCAGGCTACTGAAATAAAAGAAAAAATAAAGCGTAGTTAACCGAAGTCAAAAGAGCACAGGAGTCGTGTCCCAGCTTGACTCGGGCTGACCTAGAGCTCGGCTATTGCCAAGGGGCACTATCACCTTCCCTTTCACAGCCATCCTCACATGCTGCAGTGTGAACAGCTGGCTCTGCTGGCTGATCCAACTGAAAACTAGCTCTGTGAAAAGAAATGAATAAAAATGGACTGAACGCCTGTTCAACAGCAGATTCAACTCACTGTATGCCTACATAAGCACTGGACTTAACTCAAGGTTACAGCCACCATTCTTGTTCTCTCCCTTTTAACAAAAATGTTTCCTAAAGAATCCTCCCGAGCCCCAAACTTCTTAATAAAAATTGAAGTTGAGACCTCTAGAAAATTGTAATCTTTTCAGGTGATGCATAGGTGTGGTGCTTTCGATAAGAAATAACCACGTGAGTCTTCAGGTATGTAAACTATTCAGCTTGGGATTTAAAGGGCAATTGTACTTTCCAGGTCAATTTTGGAACACCTTTTACAAGGATGACAGCAGTAAGATCTCTATAAAAATGCTATCCTGGAGTTACTTGGTACAATGACCTTGTTGTACAAGGTTATATTTTGATGCACTGCTAATGTGCTGGCATAATATTACTACTAGTAATATATATATATATATATATATATATATGTATAAGTTTTAAGCAATTAAAAAAAAATCTCTTCATTCTAACCTCAGGAAAAGTCAGCTGCTTTTTTGTTTCCAAACTCTACCATCATAGAGCGTAGTTAAAGATTCAGAAATCTAATCCAAATAATACATTAGAAGTGAATCTGTTCTCATATAATTTCCTGTTAATGCCTGCATTATTTTATATTTATTAAGCCCAAACAGGCAAGTCTACTCAACAGGGAATGATGAGTAAGCACTCAGATTCATAACCATTCTGTATGGTTTTGGTTCTACATATTTGACTGGGAAAGCTTATTTTCTGGATCCTTGCCCCTGCTGTTGTGGTTTTGCATGAGTTTAAAAAGCGCATTTATGTATGCTTGTTGCCCTTTCCCCAAACACTTCAGTCAACTAAGAAGTATCTTCCTCCCATCCCTTTTCTCACCCAAGCAAATATTGTCATCCAGAAAAGATGGAGGTACTCAAGTTGATGTGTTTGTGGTTTTCTTTGTTTATTCCACCCACCCATCCCCTCCAGGGAATTCAGTTTCTTTGATATATCCTCTAAATTCCCTAAATAGGATTTTTCTGAACAGGTGTTGAAGACGCTATCGCATCAGCTCAAGAGCAACAGAAATGCATGTTCACAAGAAACCTTCACCTTTTATCCTCTTTCTTAATGCCTCTTCAGTTGCTGCTTTGTTGCATCTGTTGGTGCTAAGGTAAGATCAGGAAACACTGCCTAACAACCAAAACAGCTAAGGAAGATTCACTTTTCTTTTAGCTATATTCATTCTGGAGTTTGTTTACCGCAGCAGTAAACATCGTAACTTCCAGACATTTTCAGTTTGACAGCGTAGAATTCACGCGCAAGAGGGCCCTATCCCTACAAAAATCTAAGAAAAAGTATATTTGGTGTCATTTCTCAAGGAACATACTACCTTCACACTGTATTTTTTCTCCATTAGCCTAACAAGGCTGGAAAGTTCTGTAAAACAAATGCTTGAAAAGAATTACCACAAGAGAAAGACGCTCCAAAGACAGCTACTTCACTGCCTTTGGAGACTCGAGTGTTCTTGCAGTGTGAGGGAACCAAAGCATCAATCTGAAGGAAGGTCAGCTGGAAACCCGCCAAGGCAAAACTAGACAAAGGGGTAAATTCTTCTCAAGAACTCCGGGACTGGGGAACCTCCGAAACAACACAGAATTTCTACCTATTGCCAAGAACAACAACTTGCAAAGCCTGACCTCAGGCCAGCCCAGTCAATGCCACATATCCACAGTATGAGTTAAAAGCGTAGTGGAAAAGTCACAAGGCAGGTTCTTCATAATGCCTTTGCTTCTTAATTCAAGTTCCCAAAAATTAGGGAAACGTCATCACATGTATGCAGACAAAAAAGAAAGCACTAGATCATAGCAGTACCTCAACCCATTTTCAAAGAACTAATACAGGTGGAACAGAGAAATCTCTGTTCTCTCACACAGAAAGAAAACAGACCAACACGGAAAACTGGCTGTCACCAGAATCCAAGACACACCACCCTCTTGGAAACAAAAATCAACACTGGACTTTCCACCACTATCCCAAAAACTTAAGGGAAGGGGCACGCAGAAGGTGAGAAAGGGCATAGATAAAATACAGGAATTCTTCCTCCACTTCTTAAAAGGGAACAAGGACATTTTGGCAATGCTATGTGAACTCTGTCTAATGCATTAACTTGAACTGCATTTCACAAAGGATTTCCAGAAACAACTTTGAGGTCAAAACTTTTGTCTACAAAGGAAATTAGAAGGAAATTGTAGGAGATAAAACACAGCTTTAGGTTCTGGCGGTGATCCAGCTTTGTTCATTTTATTCTAATATTTTAAGAAGTAAGGAAAAAAAGTGCCTTCAGGGGCTGCCACATCTAGTACTTTAGTCAAGACTGTATACAGTACACAGTACATTTACTAACTCGTCAGACCCCTCACTTGTCCAAGAGATTATCCCCTCCCACATGAACTGGATTTCAGGCTAATTCAGTTCCTCTATTAGATTTTCACCTTACAAGTTAAAAAAGGTGCTATATCAAATACTGAAACAAACAAAGAAGTTCTGCAAATGTAAAAGCAACTCTTTGGGAGTTTTCCTGAAACACTTCCCAAGAGTTTCAGATTATAAACAGCTATTTTATTAAACACGTTTCTTTGAGCCTGGACTACGCGATTTGTTCCTGATTATGGAGGACAAACAACCCCGGTAGCACCTCCCTGCAACCAATAATGCACGTGCCACACAGGCCATAAAGACTCTCCATTTTAAGAAGAGTATGCTGTGTGCTGCGAGCCTTGCCTAACGAATAGAAGACAGGCCAGCACTGGCCGAGGAATCGCAGGGCACCCTCTCCCAGCCCTCACGGCTGATCTCATTGTGTATAACTCTGGTGCTTGCTAACTGCATTACATCAAACACGTCTTCAAGACTGTGTCCAAAGTACTGCTTTTAAATAAATCCTGCACTGATGATGCTGCACAGCAAAACAATCTGAAATATATTAATTATTTTTGGAGTATGTTGCTTTAAAAGCATCTGCGCTTTCAGGGTAAAACAGAGGAACAACTTATGATCTGAATCCCATAAGTTGAACTCACACTGTAACTGAGTAATCAAAACATTCCTTATTTTAATAACATCTTCGTTTTGTATGGAGACTGAAAAATTTTGCTCTAAACTCATTTCAGCCGATGTGAGGAGCCATTAACAGCTGTCATTTCATTCCATCCTCTACAACAAATTCACCCTACTCGGTAACAATTTTAATCACTGTTCACTAACAGGACCCACATGACCTAAAAACGCAGCTCAGCCAACACGTCTCTTTAGAAGAGCAACTGAATCAGCACTGCCTCTTATCAGGAAAATGTTAGAGTTATTTACACAAAGTTTGTGAGAATTAAACAAATTCTTACAGTTTTCTTTTGCTATGATGTGCAACAGAAAGCAAGTGTGACAGGTATTCTGATTTCATTATTTGCCTTTGATATTCAGAAGAAAAGCACTTTAAGAAATTGTGTGTGTCTGTTCACCACTTAACTAACCAGTGCACACAGGAGATCCACAGCTTCTAAAACCAGTTCTTGGTGTCCGATCCGTGTGATACCCAAATCTTCAAGATCCTGGTGAGAGATCTGTAACAGCTGTTCACCATTTATCTTCTCCCGTTCGAACTTATGGACATACTGCTGCAGGCAATCATCCAGGCCTAACAAAGCACAAGAGAGAGAAAGAGTGTGAAGGGGACGTGACTATACTTTCTGTGTTTTCTTTCCCTTCCCCACCCCCTTAAAAAAAATACAAATGGTGCAAACAGAACTGCAGACAATACGTGGTGCCAAACCATGAAATAAATGAAAGAAACTTGCAGGGAGACTGAAGATTGGAAGTTGTACCACAACAGCGCAGCAATGCAGAGTGCAGGTTTTGTGGATGTTGGGGTCACCTGAGTCAAGGCGCAACCCATTTTGCTCTTTGTGGATCAGGATGAGGTAAGAACATCCCTTTGGTGTCAGCACACGCAAAGCTATCAGAAGTGCATAGACAGACTCAGCCCTCACAGTTACCCAAAACCCTGAAGAGCAACCACAACAACAACAAGAAATAACCAACCAAAATAAGTACAAGGCAAGGAAAGAGCTCGCCCAGAGCCCTAGCAAACAAAAAAGAGTAAAACCCCACAGTCCCCCATCCACTTAAATATAAAAGGGCTGAACGATGAGAGGAAAATGGAACAATCAAAGGCAAAGCAATCAAAACGATGTTTGGCTCAAGTCTCATTACTCCCTTGATTTATGAGCCCCTACAGCTTCCTGAATCAGCTGTTCTCGCCCCCTTGATAAGTTAGCAGCATACATCAGCAAGAAACTTATTTTTATAGTAATAAAGTATTTTTAAAGCATTTTAGAGCATTTTTGTCTGTCACACCAATATACTTGCTTTAAATTATGACTATATGATCCCATTTTCTACAGTATCTTTTCCCCTCTTTTGTTGCTTAAACTGATTAGAGAAAGGATTTTTCTGTTTCATTTGCTTTAATTAAACTTTGTGTTAATCCCTTTTTCTTCTGCTCCTTTTGTCTGTTCTTAAATATCTTGTGGGCGACACAAGCAGAAAACATTTGAAAGCACAGGAGAAAACATTTGGATGGATGTGTTATTTGAAAGATGCAATGCCCTTGATGTCCTATTCCACTACAACATATTAGCTAGAGCAAAAGGAACAGATTCAATTAGATTTGCTTTGTAGCAGTAAATCACATTCACTGAAAATAGTTAACACAAACAAAATTCAGATTACATACTTGGCATCTACTTTGTAGCATCCACAATAGCTATGCTGTTTGACAGTCCAGTTTTAAACATTTGAACTTGTCGGTGTAGAAAGGATGTTTATCCATTATGTTGGCTCACAAGGAAGCCACGGAGATGGACAGGATGTTGCCTGCTGCAGATGAGAAACACCAACAGCCCCCTGAACTACACAGAAACTGAGGACAGCGGACAAGCACTCAGTTCAAGTCGTCAAGCTGCAGTAGCAGCCTGGAAAAGAAGCACTCCCGGCACATGCCAAGAAAACCATCCAGACAAATCACCCGGGGGGGCTCCAGGACTCACACCATACGTGCTCGCTTCCTAACAGCAGCCCGAGCTGTCACTGCTGCCGTGCAATGCCTGCTCACAGGAGATCTGCAGATTACGAGCTCTCAGAGGCACAGGCTTACTTAGCACACATCACCTGCCTTTGTAACTCTCACCAAGAAATTAATAAGGACAGACAGCCTGGCACTTAAGTCACCCCTTTATAATATGACTTGTGCGAGCTGAATTTTTATTGCAACACATCAAAATCTGGCTGGACAAGCTCGACTCCTCCACGTGCAGAGCTACTCGTGTGTACAGCTTGATTTTTAAGCATAATTATGAATGTGAAATCCCACATGCAAGATGAGCACAGTCTCCCAGGGCTACAGTTGTTTGGGGCGCACTCTTTTTTCTTCCCATCTGTCTTGGCAAGGCCTCATAAATTTTGAAAATTGAGCCCAGTGTTCTGTTTCCCACAGGCACCAATTTCTCCCTTAGGCTATACAAACTCCTTTCCCAGGAAAAATAATAAAACGATCTGGCCTTCATTGTTTAACAATTTATTTTTTTAAAACAAATTCTCAACCGAGGCTGACATACAGAGCACATATTTGGCATTCCCAATTTTTAATGCTGTCTTGCAGACCACTGCTTCCCATCGCTTGCCATTAAAAGTCCCCGTTACATATTGCACAAACGCCTAAAACGAAACACTATTTAGCATGCAGTATTTTTGTATTTTTCAAGTTTCTTGGACACGTTGAAGCTTTTGCCTGCTATCCTTTGTGTGTGTTGACTAACTTTCTGGACCCTCATTCTGTGCTAAAACACGAGACTTGTATTTGTATATATCCCCCCCAAAAAAATACAACTGTGGTTTTCAGCTTGCCTGCGGTTTTCTGTTTTGTCTTTCTTTTAATTCATGCTTGTCTGTTCTTGAAGGTCTATTACATCTTGACCGGCTACTTCTAAAACACATTTTTAATAGGTGTACTTAATAACAATACTTCTCTGATCACACAATAGGACTATTTTGTAAAGTAAAATATTATAGAATCATACAAGTGTTAATTCAGAACGGTCAATACAGAGGCACAGCTGCTCAGACAGAAACATATTTAAGTGACCGAACCTATAAAAAGCAGGAAGCGAAGACAAACCCACACACTTACGGCAAGCATTCGCTAATGGTTTAAGATGATCTTACTAATATTAGTGTTACTACTACTTCTAAGAAACATATGGAAAAATCTTAAACATTTTAATTGAGATTAGAACCACATTTATAGCATACTGTTTAATTTTCTGTCATATGAATGTAATGTTTAAACACCACATGCAAACAAAAAAAATCCTATTTCCCCAAGAGGGAAAGGAGAAAGGAGGAAAAGTGACTCATAAAGCAGTTCCATAAAATAAGCTAAATAATATTTAAGTAAAGTTTAAAAGTCAGCATTGAAATGTCATTGGGAATCTAAAGGTACTGCTCATTGTTCCCTTCTTCCAGACATCTTAATTTTTTTTCCCTTATTTTCATTGTGAACTTTAGCATATCACTACCCATTAGTGAAATCTAGATATTTTTGAGAAACTTAGATGAATTATAAGCTACAGAAGCAGCCTACGTTACTTAGAAATACACTTTCCTAGTTGCCAGGTCTTTTTCAATAGGTATCTCATAACCGACAGGGACACCCAAGTTGCACAGGAAATTTCTACCTTCTTATATGTACAGAACTTACTGTTTGCTCATAGGTTATACAGACAAGGCAAACAAAAACCTGCTGTAAGTCAAGCTGCCTCACTTTGTAACAGTCCGGGGCATATTTGCTGGGAGATGAGTGGTTGGAAAGCTGCCTGGCCGAGAAGGACCTGGGAGTACTGGTTGATAGGCAGCTGAATATGAGCCAGCAGTGTGCTCAGGCGGCCGAGAAGGCCAACAGCATCCTGGCTTGTATAAGAAGCAGCGTGGCCAGCAGGTCTAGGGAGGTGATTGTCCCCCTGTACTCAGCTCTGGTGAGGCCGCACCTCGAGTACTGTGTTCAGTTTTGGGCCCCTCGCTACAGGAAGGACATGGAGGTGCTCGAGAGAGTCCAGAGAAGGGCGACAAAGCTGGTGAGGGGTCTGGAGAACAAGTCTTACGAGGAGCGGCTGAGGGAGCTGGGGTTGTTTAGCCTGGAGAAGAGGAAGCTCAGGGGAGACCTCATCGCTCTCTAGAGGTACCTTAAAGGAGGCTGTAGAGAGGTGGGGGTTGGTCTATTCTCCCACGTGCCTGGTGACAGGACGATGGGGAATGGGCGAAAGTTGCGCCAGGGGAGGTTTAGGTTGGATATTAGGAAGAACTTCTTTACTGAAAGGGTTGTTAGGCATTGGAATGGGCTGCCCAGGGAAGTGGTTGAGTCGCCATCCCTGGAGGTCTTTAAGACGTTTAGATGTAGTCCTTAGTGATATGGTTTAGTGGAGGTTTTGTTAGTGTTAGGACAGAGGTTGGACTAGATGATCTTGGAGGTCTTTTCCAACCTAGACGATTCTGTGATATTCTGAAATGTCATCAATAAGGTGGCTGAGAAATAAATTCAGCTAGTTCAGCAGTGTAAATTCAGACATATCCAAATAAATCAGTGCAACATTAGCAGGCTCAAGCAGAAAAATAGGTTTTAGTATTTCCACAAAAATACAATTAAGACTGACATTGGAAAGACATCTACATTCTCCTTTACCCACTCAAAAGCCCTGCTGTTGTCTAAACTATTCATTTTATGCTCTACATATGTTTAAAAAGCATGTCTCAACCGCACGTGAGAAATCTTTGTATCATTTGATGCACATAAATGAACACCATACATGAAAGATAGCATCCTTCCTATTTAGGAAGGGATGCTAGAGAATGAGGGCAGACGAAAATAGAAATACCAGCTGCAATAGTACCCACATTTTACCATAACAGTAGCAGTGATTTTGACTCAAAAGGAAAAAAAGAAAAAGTACAATACAATGGTATTTGTATCTTGAAAACCCTTTCAGGAAGAGGACTGTAATTTGCACAAAACTCCCTCCCAAATTTTGGCAGGTGTAGAGGTGTGCAATAGATCCTAAGAACTGTCTAGACTTTTCTGTCTAAAATAACCTTCTACCACCATGCAAAGCATCCCAGAAGATATTCAATACCTTGCATTCATGCAAAAACATTAGAACAGGACTTACACTTACAGATTTGCACCGATAGCAATCTCAGTCTGTTTCCAAGACTAAGAAAGTTATTTTGAATAAGAATTGAGGGGAAAAAATAACCTTGAGGAGGATAAAAAGGGGGGCTTGGGTCCAAGCCATAACTATCAGTTCACTATTCAGAGAGAATTAACATTTCTACTGTTGATAGAAATCAGCCATTCAGCAGTGACATATCTGATTACCAAAATACTACAGACACTACTAGTACAGTCATTGAGTAGTTTCATGCTTTTACTCAACTTCTGTGCTGGACATCAGCAACAAGTTTACCTACAATAAGTCAATAAAACCAGTTAACTAATGTATTATGGCCACAGGCCAAAAAACAGCTGACCCTCCTTTTCTCTTCTTTCTTCCCTCCATCCCACTCTCTCTTACTTTCTTCTCTGGTAGGACTATGGACAGTCAATATACTTAAACATGACTTGGGGGAGAGGAGGTGCTGATAGACTGGGCAAGGGGATGGATAAGGAGGGGGAAGAGAAGGGAAGTAAAACCTGGAAGGTGACTGCGATCATTTGCTCTAAGTTCATGAACTTGAATAGATTCTCAGGGTAACTCAAAATGTGAAAGCTGACATAAGGGAGCTGGCAGAACACAAGCCACTTGAACAGAGGAAGGACACGACCTTCCCCTCCACACAGCACCACAATGCCAATCATCACTCATCACCTGAAGGAAATACAGCCTCATTACTGTGAATATGTACTCAATCCCTTGTTTGCTGTGTGACTCTACCAAATTGACAGCAGCTTATGTCCCAGCATAGCTGTAGGGTTCAGCTATGCCCCTCAGCCCATTGAGGGGCTCCCAAGGACCTTGGATAGCAGCCTAGGTGGGACTGCCAAAATCTTTTTTTGCCCCATCCCTTTACTTAAAGATAAAAAAACAAGTGTTGTAAGAAACTGACCTTTCCCAATAAGAAAGTCACTCTCATTCTAGTTCTCCCCCTTCAGGGTCTCCTCAGTTGCTAACTTTGGTCTCAAAAGACTCCTTGCACACACCAATCCATGCTCTCTAGCTTTGAAAGGCCATCAATTCTATGAGAATCTTTGGCGTACCCCATGAAACATGCCATTATATCATCATTTATATTCCACTTCCTTTTATTACTTACTGTGACAGCTTCCTTCCTTCATTTCCTTCACCTATTTCCATGACTGGAATTAAAGAAAAAGTAGAAGGGGAAATCAAGTCAGCAAATGAACATTAGAAAGAGGAAAGAACCAATTCATCATAAGCACATCAACCAGCACCTGAGAAGGCAGATAAAATTAAGGAAAAAGAGTCTGCAGGACAACTGTGAAAAGCTAAAGTAGCTCAGTGAAACAGGTACAGAGTAAAGAGGAACAAACTGAAAAGAAGCTCCAGGAGAAAGAAAACAGACAACACACAGTTTTCTTTAATATTAAATTTGTTCAATGTAGTGGGAACACTGTTTCACTGTAACACTGTGGGTGCCATTTTCCTCTGCAGACAAACAGAGCCAGTGGTAACTTTAACAAGGAGTTCAAGGTCCTTTAAAACAATGATAAAAGATAAACCTAGAGCAGGCAACGGAAACTTAATTTGATAATAAATTGAGCCCTAGGTAAGACCTGACTTTCTAGGATCCATATCCCTGGATTGTTTCTCAGCTATCATGAATGTTTTAGCATTTATCTTTCCACAGGTTTTCAAAACAAAAGTCTAGTTATCATTTGGTGTGAGCCATTTACAGGGGACAGAGCTCAAACACCTCAGTTTACCAAGAAAAAAAAAAAAAAGGCCTTCATGAGAGATTTGGAATACTGTCTAGTGTACAAAGGTAAAAGAACCTCCTCTTCCAATTTTTAATCCAAATAGCTTCACAACCACTCATAGCACTATCACCATCGAAAGTATCAATGACTTAGGAAAAGAAGCAACACCAGAACTGAAGAGCAAGAACAGCTTATTACCAGCATCACATCTCCTGCATAAAATAGCTCATCTATAAAGTAAATTCTCCTTACATAGCCAGTTGAAAGTACCTCTTCCACATTTCTGTTTAACCACCTGCATCCTAACCAAGCAGGAATGCCCAATACCTCACCAGGAGTTAGGCCTAGTTTTGCTGGGCACAGACATTGCCTAGAGCAGTGAGAATGGTTCAAAAGCTTCCTGCCCCTTCCCTCCCATTAAGCGGGGATGGAGCCAGATGAATTGCTGGCCTCTCCCCACCAGCAGGGATGCAAAGGGCAACGCTATCACGAAGGTCACACCAGGACAGAAGAAAGGGCAAAGCCTTCAGCTTTGATAATGAATGCCTTACTGTCCCCTCTATAATCCCCTATGACTGACAGTTGCACAGAAAGACTTCTGCAACATGTTCCTATTGTATTTCCAACTAACATATTTGGCATATAAAAAGACTACTTATACATGCGTTCATATCATCTCGAAATAAATCCATTCATTAGATTCCAATCCATCCATAAATCCCTGGGCGTCTCTTGAATCCAAAACTGAAAGCTCCGCCTTGTAATAGAAGAACTCATGATTAAATTTGGGTTGTAAACCATCCTGACCAGGACTGTAGAGACTGTTTTTAACCTTCAGTCACTCCAGTACAGATTATAATCTCAGAAAACAGAGTAGAAGGCCTATCAATACTATTTTCAGTCCTCTCTACAAAGTTAACAATTGAGACCATCCCAGCAGTCCCCATTATCATGCTCCAGACTGTACACTGAAGCACAACTACATGCTTCAACGCTTCACATGATAGATAGATAGATAGATAAAGGAAGAATGAAAATTGCTTTTGTCCACACACCTGCTGAACCCTTCAAAGTACTCTAGCAAGTTTGCAAAGCAAGACCTCTCTCTACAAAAAAAAAAAAAAACAAAAACACACGAACAAAGAAAGAAAAGAGTAACCTACTTAGAATTCCTTCACAAAATATTTTCAGGAATTTAAGCAGACATAGGTAAGAGCAGGGTCTTTAGAGAAGAAAAAATAGTAGGGAGGAGAAGGATACGATAAATATAATAAAGGGCTATAAAAAAACACAAATGGCAGAGTAATACAAAGGAGACCTGACTGTACATTGTCTCTTCTAGTACAGGAGTTAGGGAAAGCAAACGAAGCTAGCACATAACAGGCCCAAACAAGCCATGAAGAGTGATTCTTCATACAGCAGCATGCAGTGAATGATCAAAATCCACATGGGTTCAGGGGAAGGTGAACAGGTGCATGACAGAAAATGCCACAGAAATCATGTCTGACTCTGAAAGAGAAACAGTTGAAGGCTGGAGGGAGACTACTGAGGGGAATACACACTACATCTTTCCTACAATCCTCCTAAATACATCCCTTTCTGGCAAAGGCACAAGATGGGATACTGAGCTAGACAGAACAGGACTTCCACAGCTGTGCTACGTGCAGCACCAAATGTAAGTGGCAGCTTGCTTTTAATTACTTCTACCCAAAGGCTTAAGAAAATTGTTATGTCTTCACTATTCAAAGCCACTACTCACGTTAGTATTTACAGTAACAGTGGCATAAGATTTTCCCCAAAGTGCAAAAACTCTCAAAAACAGAGAAGCAGAAGAATCAAAAAAAGGGGCTAAACACCTATAACTGAATTGTGATATCAACTTCACCCAAAGTTATATGCAAAGCTTTTACACCATTTTTTTTGTTTGTTTTGTTTGTTTGTTTGTTTAAGAAAAGAAACCCAAGTAATACTAGGACAAAGACCACAGAGAATCTTATGGGTTGTAATCCATCTTGAGACATTAACAGTGAGGAGGGAATGGCAAGAGTGAATCAGTTTAGAAATTGTTGAAAATGAGTGAACTTGCACCAGGACTGCAAAAACCTATTTCACCTGAGTGGATGGTACCAAACAATAAACTGAGGTAAAGGCAATTCTGTAGTAAATGAGAACTCTGAAGGTGGTCTTTACTTGCAAAGGTATCTCAGCTAAAACTCAAAGCTGAGTTTTCTTTCTTTTTAATGACTTTTTTTCAGCGAACTCATGAAAAAACTGAGGTGAGGGGAGAGAGAGTTATTTCTACTATTTTCCTTTGGGGTCTTCTTATTATGACATAGTTTTAAGGATTCAAATTAAAGACAAAATTAAAATGGAACACTATAGAAACTGAACAGTGAGTTGTGCTGGCACGCCATGTTTTTTAAAAAAAAATTAAAAATCCATACATCCAGGCACAGCATGATGAAATACAGGTTTAACCAGAAAAAATCTCTTTATAAAAGAGATAAAAGCGTGAAGACATAAGCCAATCATGTCATACTTTAATACACTGAAAAATAAATCACTATGCCACAACCACAGACAGAGAGGAATTACAGGCTTTTTCAATTTGGCAAGCCATTCCCTCTAGACACGAAGTAGACAATACCAAGAAAAAAAAATCTTTTGCACTATATTCCCATCCATTTGAATGCAGATGGGTCAGAATACACAGTCATGTTTTCCACCAGCAGAGCTCGACTGGACGTCTGCATGCAGCTGTGGGTCCTTGTTGCACATACTAGGCCCCAGCCTGGACAGGCTTTACTGAATCACGCTAATCTCTGTGACTTTTTAGATAACGCAACTGACTTCACCTCTGAAATTTTGAGGTGACTGAAAGAAAGAAGGAAGAGATGAGAGACCCTCTTGTTAAGGACTCAGCCCTAGGCAGCCAGGCTCTACAGCGCAACAGCAAATGCTCATCTGAGCATTAGTCTGAAGGCAAGCTAAGGGAGTTGGGGTTGTTCAGCCTGGAGAAGAGAAGGCTCCAGTCAGACCTTACAGCGGCCTTACAGTGCCTAACAGGGGCCTACAGGAAAGCTGGGGAGGGACTCTTTGTCAGGGAGTGGAGCAATAGGGCAAGGGGGAATGGCTTTAAACTAAAAGAGCATAGGTTTAGATTAGATATTAGGAGGAAATTCTTCACTCAGAGGGTGGTGAGGCACTGGCACAAGCTGCCCAGAGAAGCTGTGGATGCCCCATCCCTGGAGGTGCTCAAGGCCAGGCTGGATGGGGCCTTGGGCAACCTGGTCTGGTGGGATGTGTCCCTGCCCATGGCTGGGGTGCTGGAGTTAGATGGTCTTTAAGGTCCTTTCCAATTGAAACCATTCCACGACTCTACTATCTTGAGGAAATGTGTTTCCAGGAAGGAAGAATGGGAACCACAACCAAGGGCTCACATTCAGACCTCAAACAGCTGGCAGCATCTCAGCTCTAACTCTTCATTAATCCCAACTACCACCAGAAGAGAACTATTGACCGGAAAATGTTGGATGAAGAATGAACAACAAAGAAAAAACGTTATGTACATACACCATTTTTTTTCTGCTCACTTCAGTGTATATTTTCTGCCTGCATCAACGCTTCATGTCTGCAAAGTTTCGTGTGATGAAGTAGCTTCACACAATACATCTCATGCTTTGGTTTTCTTTTTTAAGAATCAAACTACATCACTTGCTGACCAGCTACATTTGGCAAAAGCAATCTTTCTGTGCTATAACAGATTTTGTTTGGCAAACCACATAAATCAGATGAAAGCAGAGCATATCCATATGTTCTCTGCAGATAGACCTGGCACTCTAAGTTTCAACAAAATATGCTGTGAAAGCCAACATTCAGCAAATGCATGCAAAACACATTAAAATAGAGACCATACCTGCCCTGGACAGACAAACCCAAATAGTTTCCTAGCCAACACCACAAGATGTCTTCAGGGACACTGCTGACAACATTCTTCCTGACTTCACAGTAAAAACAATATCCTACTTGTGGCAAGATGCAACTCACATTTGTTCCTTGGGTATAATACATTACAGCACGAGCAAGGCAACACAAATCAAATAAAACAGCAGTATGCTGTAGCTGTAACAAGACACTTCTAGAGCTTTTACTTAATCAACGTTTATTGCTCAAGTAGCAACTAAGAACTACAATAAACTCCAAACTGAAACAAGATTTGCCCAATATAGCAATACATGCAAACATGTGCCTGTTTGTTTGTTGGTTGCACTTAAAATAGCTGCAATTAAATGGGTTTAGAATGGCTCTCCACTGAAATAGAAGCAGTCCCAACAAGTACAACCAAATTTTGTTGCCTCTTCCCATCAAGGTTTTAGTATTATATCTAGCAATCAACTTATCCTCCCAGAAAAATGATTTTAAACCCACAGAGCTTAAATATGAGGGCTTGGCATATTGTAGTAGACTACTGCAATTGCAGAAAAATTCACACGTAATTGTTACTAAAAACTACTATTCTCATACAATTTCAGTTCAACTCCTCTGACAGCAATCACGTCCAGTGAACGTACCTTACTGTTTGTAACAACCTCATAAAACCATTTTCCTTGTAAATACATGATTGACAGTGTCTGCAAATATGAAGCTTTTAGTGTGGTAAAGAACAATCACTCAATGAGGCTTTAAAGTCACGTGCATGCATTAGTGGAGGCAAGAAAGCTGACTCTAAATGGCTGTGCCGAGTGATAGATGCAGCAGGATTTAAGAGATCTAAAACCGGTGTCAGATCCTTCCCACACCCTTGAAAATTCTTTTATCCTATTTTGTTGCTTACAACTGACGTCCACGACTAATCTAAAAGTGTTGTTTAAATATGGCATCAATGAGAGGTACTTAATTTATTTACACCAGTTTAGAATAGTTTCATTAATTCCACTCAAGCTGCGAGTTAGAACTGTTCCACGTACATCAGGATAAACAAATGCATCTTACAAGCTATTGATGACATAAAACATCGTCCTCACGTACTCTATCAGAGCTTTGGCAATGAAATATTCACTGAGGTTAAAATGTGGGGACTCTGTTCCACCCAGGACTTGAAAAAACTTATCTGGATGCTCAAAAGTTGTTCCCCAATACACCCGGACTCACAGAACCACTAAATCTTCCTCCAGCAGGAAACAAAAGCAAGCGATTGAAGCAAAAGCAAGAAGTGGAGGAAACTCACTGACGGTTCCAGGATGCCTTTTTCTCACCCCAGTAAGGCCCGTTTTGGTTTGCTATTTCTTCATATTAAGTACACTTCAAAACATGCTGGCCAACACATTTTAAATTATATTCCAATGTGAATTTACAACTTCTGTAAATCGGGGTAAGTCTGCTGCTTGCTTCCACTGAAAAATTGTTCATTCTATTGATCCAAATAACAGTTTTGTCTAGGAATAGTATGGTTTGGTCAGGAATGAAAGCAGAGTGGTATGTGACCACTGAGAGCTGCAGTTAAAAACCTACAGATGAGATCTTCGTCCATCCCTCCACACAGCACTAGGCTTTGTAGGGAATCAATCTACTTCACTGCATGCTCCCCCCAAACACAGAATATTTGGGATGACTATCTCAAAAATGACCCACCAATAACATCCCACAGCATTTGGCTCTTCTGCAGCTAGGTGGCAACAATAACTGAGGCAAGAGACCCATCACCATTTCGGCATCTGATCCAACTGCCTGACTCACTTTCTTGGTCAGAAGGCCACACAAGAGAGGACAACCTGACCTCACCAAATTGATTTCATCGAACCCAGCATTGCTCATCTGTCAAAGCCCTGAATCATGCCACATCAGACCCGCAACACCACTCACCACCAGACCCTGTTGCGGACCCCACATACAGGGAGGTGCATTTCCTCACACCCATTACAACTCCAAAAGGAAGCTTGAAAGAAATCTTATGTCTGCTACTGACAGATACAGATGTTTTCCACTAAATCAATGCAACCACAAAGAAATAAATTTCTCAGAATTTTCCAACTCGCACAACCATGTTGATTTTTTTTCCCCACATTTTGTTTTGGTTTTATACCACTACTCTAAGACACTTTACACAGGAGAACTTGTACTCAAAACAAGCCTTTAAATACTTTACCATTTCACTTACAGAAGTATAATTGCATTGAACCTAAAACACGGTCCCAGTGCTAGCTGTAAAGCCTTCCACAAGATTACAGGAACCAGATTTCTTTTTTAATGGAAACAATTTAATTTTGTTTTATTGTTTTAGTGAAATTCGTATTGTAGCTTCACCCACAGCAGGAATATGGAATCATTTATGCCCCCAGAGGCAAAGGGCTCTGGAAGCTGTGGAAATCACAGAATTAGAACAGTCTGTAAGTCGTGTTGCATAGCTGAAGACTGCCTAGCTAGTCTCAGCATTTCCCATTGCCCATCCCACCCCTCTCTCCAACATCCTTGATCTTCTTGTTTCTCATAGAAAGTCAAACTAGGGGTGATGAGTGGCCCCACCAGGTGGTCTGGCCACGTTTGAGCATCTTCTGGGAGGCATGGCAGTGGACCAGAAAAATGCTGCAGACAGCAGGCTAGAAAAGCTCTGTATTGTGGGACAAAAACCACCACCCCCAAGACACAAGTGCACAGCCTGGCAGCGAGTGACAGAGTGCAAGGCACAGGTTTTAGGAAATATATGGGTACCGTACAAGAGGAACCAGTAACGTGCTGCAGGACTGCATCTGGCACCACGGACTTGATGAATATAAGAAGGCACATTAACAGCTGGAGGGATGTTGGACAAGGGGCAATGCATGCCATAAGACATAGGAGACTGTGAGAAGTACAGTGTGGTGCGGGATTTGGGGGAACATGGCTAACACTGCAATGCACAGCCCTGGAAGGTACAGCTGACAATCCTTTAAGTACTACGGCAGGGGAAAGAGAGGGGAAGGAGACGGGACACAGACAGACAGGGTCTCTGCAGAGCTGGTGCTTGACAAATCAAGAAGTCCTTCCTGTATGACACTACTCTCACCCTGTCCTCAGATACAAAACACAGAAGTCACACTAAGTACATTTACTGCCTACGTGTATCAAAGCTGGCTGTGCTGCATCACATCAGCATCTCAGTTTGCTGGTCAGACCGGTCTTTTGGGACCCAGATGTTACCATCTGTGATTTTGTGTAATATCACTTCAAGTGAAGCAACATTTCACTCCTCGTCGAGGGGTATGTCCTTCAGCAGATTGCTCCCCGTCTTTCACAAGATCTCCGTGCTCCAGTTTTCCAAGAAATACGTATGAAGTTAAACTTACCAAGAGGCACTTCCTTACTACTGTACTTTTCTAGCTCGCCTCACTTTGTTCTTAATATGCTTTAATGTCATTCACAGCTAATTTTAAAAATAATCTTCACAACAGCACGAGAGATGGGAGCTCCTGTACAATTTAAAAGTCGTTCCCCTGACAAATTCCTGCAATCTCAATCGTACGTTACTGTTGTTAATGGTTTAACATTATACCAGCACCATCCCAAGACAAAACTTCAATGCGTCAAAAATTCAAAACTGTCTGAAAGAGGAAAAAAGTTCCTGCTTCACGGGGAAGAAGAGTTAACTCAGTAAAATGTAACTACCTGCGTTTCAACCTGCATCACTTTTTGCCTGCTGACACTACAAAGCAATGCTTCTTCAGCTCATTACTATCACACATTTAACAATTCTCTTTGTCTACATGGCATCAGTGATTTCTCATATATAGTAAATATTTCCTCATACTGAGTTTTTTTCTATGCCAGTATCCATTATTAATATTGCCACTATGACACTTAAAAAAAAAAAACAAAAAGAAATGTTACTCTTGAAGTATCAAAATATCTTTTTCTTCATATGTTAACTTTTTTTTTTTAATTGGGCTTTCTTTCCTATAAAATAAGTTAATCAATTTTCCCAAAAAAATCACCTACCTGTCTCTCACCCTCCTTTGAACAGCCACTGTGCACACCACTGTGAACAGCCTGGCTCTGTTTTCTTGATAGCCTCCTAAAAGTTACTGGTGGGGCTGTTGCTAGATCCTGTACACCAGAAATCAACCCTCCTACTGATCAAATCAGTCCAGCTCACTGGACCACCTCTCAAGAAGTGCTCCAGCCCTGGGCCACCCTGATGGTCCTGTGCTGAGCGTTCTCCTTGTCAGCTACGTTTTTCCTAGGGGGAAGTGTGGAAAAGACAAAAACTGGACTCAGTATTTAAATGCATTTAACAAAGTACTGAATAGAAGCTGACAGCCATTTTGTTTCCCCCCAACTTTCTGGCTACACTACTATTTGTAACAAGCCCTCATTGCTGCCCCTTTTGATTCCCCCTGCTGCCAAAGCAGACTGCAGGCTTATGCTCTGGTCTCTGTCTTCCAGGGTTCCCTTGGTCTTCTCCACAGAGCTGCTCCCATTAGCACCCAGCTTATATTGTTGCCTGGCCAGGGACAGGACTCTGCATTTGTCCTCACAAAATTTCATCAGGATCCTGTCAGCCCTTTCCTCCCAACCGTCCATGTTTTTCTGAATATCAACCGTGCCCTTGAGTGTACATCATCTCCTCCACCGCACTGACAGAAATGTTAGTCAGGTCCCAGGACAGACCCTGTCGGTACCTAACTTGTTACCAGCCGCCAGGTAGACTACAGTTCACTAATTAAAATCCTCCTAACCTACCATCCAGCAATTACTTTTTACAGATGTTGCTGTAAGACTGAAAGGTTGGGACTTGGATACTGTGGGAGATAGTGCTGAAAGCCTTGCTAAAGCCAAGGTAAATGATGCTGCTCTCCTACCCTCCACAACTTGAGTGATTTTATCACAAAAGGCAGTCGAGCTAGCCAGGTATAATATACCCTTGTCAGTAAATCCACGCTGATTATTCCCAGTCATTACCTTGTCCTTGTGTACCGATCCCTATTCCAAGACAAGCTGATTTTTTCCCAAAAAAATCACCTACCCATTTCAGATTGAGTTGAGCACAAGTCGGACAACTGAAAGGACAAACTGTTACATAAAATCAACACTTAGAAGAGGCAAGAATAGGCAGATACTTCCTAAAAGCTGACAATGCACCCATGGAGAAAGTGTCTATTAACCCAGTGGCTGATGCACCTTGTAAGTAGTGCATTTCTCCCTCATCCCAAGTGCAACTTCCTCTAATTCCAGTTACAGCAAACCAGATCAGCCCTGCCTACAGCTATACACCATCCCAGGGGGAGGAACCTCTAAACTGGATTTTAAATAAGCAGTTAACATTTATGAAAGTGATAATCAAACTAATCACTACACAGCCTGACTGCTACCATCGCGTGTTGTGTACAATCTCCCCTTAAGGCTCTGAGTTCTTCGTTTGCAAAAGAGATGCACGAAGGCATGAAAATCCCATAAATGGTTTGAATTCTTGAAGTCTGACACAATTTTGTCCTTTTAGGTCCATGTGCGCGTGTGTAATCTTCTACAGAGAGGACCTGATCCTGAACCTCTAACATCACATTAAGCACTAAAAATAACCTATAGTTCTGCTGCTGTATTAAGAGCAGTGACAAAAAGGTCACCTACTAACTTCTGCATCACTGTTAGGTCTTTGTTCCTGCTTCATGTCAAATCCAGTTGCTCTTCTTTGTGTTTGTACTTTAAAAAAATAAAACGGATACTCCTTGTACGCTGTTGGTAAATCAGAGCATCTTCCAGCTTCCAGAACGTAGACGCTGCTCTAGTTACCCCAGTACATAAATCACAAGGGTATGGCTGATTAGTTGGACACTAATAACATGAGATACCTGTTAACGAAGTTTTACAGACAAAACTCTCCAGTGTAATGTCCCTTCCTGGGGATATTGATACACGAGAGAAGTGGCAATAGCAGGGGAGGGAAAAACATACTTGTTCTTAACACAGTATCTAATAACAAATAAACTAAATCCAGAAGTCTCTGAAACAAGTCAAAACCAGGCTAGAAACAAAAGGATGTAAATGCTGTCATAAAAACAATGGGTACATTTTTGTACCTTTTTCTGTTTTAATCCAATATGCTACCCTTCTCAGTTTTGATTTTTACAGTAACCTAGTAGTTCATTTGTTATTTTTCTTCTACTTACTGTTCCTCTACCTTTTAAGTTACATTTTTAAGTTTTCAAACAAATTAGCAACAATTAAGTGCTCAGAGGCCTCCAGTTATTACAAGCTTCAGTCATTTTTTGCAAATTGGTACAGAGTACCAGAGAGTAGAAATAATCAGGAGGAGTAAATGCAAGGTTTCATGTGAAATTGAGTACCATTTTAGGTCTGTGACCAAGACTACAATTGATAAGAGGAATGGGGTAGAAATTAAAAACAAGCTGTATTTCATGTCGATTGTAAAATACTCTAAGCTTTGCTAATCCGTGAAACACAAGATTTGGAAGAAGCCGAGCCACGTTATTCTAACAAGAACATTTTGTCTTCATTATAACTTTCCAGATGAAAGCTGAAATCACAGAATGGACTTACAAGACCATTCAGACAGACTAAAAACTGCTAACAGAATTAATAATTATTTTTTGTCTCCTGGTTTCCCACCTATAAAAGTTGCATCCTTTTTGTAAAAGTGACTTCTGATGGTTATAAATAAAGACTGTATAGGACTGAATAGCACGTTAACTTAAAATCATGGAATCATAAAATATCCCGAGTTGGAAGGGACACACTTAGAAGTGATTTGCCCACTCATAACAAGGTATTAGTCAATCCAGAAATATCATGAACTTTACTGAAAAACACTGATTTATTTGCTTCAACCAACCTAAATCTGCCTGGGCAGCCCCTCCTGAATGCATACTTTAACTCAAGTATTACAGAGTCGTATTGCCAAACTACTTAGAGATCAAAAACCTTCAAACTAGAGTTTATTTTCACAAAAAATAAGTTGATCTGCCACATGGTTTGTACTGTGTAGTGATCTCCAGCTAGAGATCAAATTTTCAAACTTCACAATCATGAGAAATGGCTCACTGTGTCCAAAGATGTATTTGGAAACGTAAACTCAAGTGCAATATTTTGGTGCGCTACTTTGTAAGGGAAAAACACACACCCAGATGGATTTGGTTTAACTTGTGAGAGTACCCCTGTTTGTTAATTATGCAGTGATGGACTTTTATTTAAAACGGATTTATGGAAGCCTGTTTGATCACTGTTCATCCTGTTCTTCACTTACAGGCACCACAGCGACCTTGTTTACACCCAAGTTAATCATTAGGTCTTATGGAGGGTGGGGAACAGCACAGAAAGGTGAGGAATGGGGAAAGGGAAAGCAGAGTTTCTTTTTCTAAAATGAAGACATGAAAAATGTCAAGAAGGTGTAGGAAAAGCAACAAGACAACAACAAGGGTCTCTCACAGATATTTTATCCTTATGCAAACATGGCTTCGTGTTCCCCAACCAAGACCGCTACTGAGAGGGTGACAGCAGCCTCCACGTGCTCTCTGTCAAAACTTGCAGAAATTGTTGACTCCAGCAGTGCCTTCAGCACAAATAATGGAGACCCATAAGCGGAAAGCTGTGAAGTGCCAATTTGTTTCCAAGCAGTCACCACAGAGGCTACCAGGAAATGGTAGCCTCTGGAGGACAAAAAAAAAAAAAAAGACTCACAATCCAAGGACTAATGAGGTCCCTCAAAACATGTCCTGCTCTTTCTCACTTCTATAAGCACCTTCTCTACTGAAGAACAAAAGTCGAGAATCCTCTGAAAGCTGTTATAAAACAGGAGATGGTGAGACTGCTCCTACTCAAGTTAAGGCCAACATGACAAAATAGTACCTAAGAAAAAAAACCAACTGAAAAACACAAGGAATAGAGGGAAATACAGCCACAGGAGATAAGATGAGAAGGGAAAAAAAAAAAAAGAGTTGGCAACAAGTATATCTATGGGAGGAGGAAGAGGAGAATTAGGTTATGGTACAAGCATGACTAGGGGAGGAGCAAGGGCTGTAAAAAAAAAATCATACAAGCAGGAAAAGGGGAAGATCCAAGCAGTGCACTTCTAACTGGGAAATGACTACTCAAAATTTCCACTTGAGAAATTTGCCCAGAGCCCGTCTAACTTACCCTTAAATAGTCACACTGCTCCAACCACAGCACGCACACAAACTTTTTACATTACTTTACTATCTTGGTGTTTATTTTAAATTGACAGAAGTATCAATATCTCAAAAGCAAGCAATCCACAGAAGAGCACTGTGGGCGTATAACCAGGGCAACATGGAAGCCTTTATAACCCCAAGTTATGAGGTATCCCACCCAGCTCATGTGAAATAAGAAACACATTCCTTTTAACCCCAATGTTTTTGACTCTAATAGATATAAAACTGTCATCAACCTCTCTGTCTGCAGACACTAAGCTTCATCGACTGTTTTGCCTCTCACGTGCACATGCCTACAGACTAATCCTGGTGAAAGATGCTGGAATGAGAGACACAGAAGGCAAAAACATGTATTTACTTGCACAACTGCGCTGAGAGCAGCAGTACACATCCCCTTCCCAGAGGGAGGATCAGCTAAGGCTGACAAACCCTGGGACAAAAGGGAGAGCGCAGACCCCCCACCACATCACACTCTCCATCCCCGTGCTGAAACCACCAGGAAGGGAAGCCTCTGGAGACAACTGTAGAGCAAAACTGCCTAGCAAAGCCACAGCCCAACTCAAAAAACAACCAAACCATTCCACTATGAGACAAAAATCATGATTTCTGTCCACTTTATCTCAACCTGGACTTATATCACCCTATGTATCTCCCACCTGGGAGCCTCTGCACATCTGGTTTAATATTGCAAACAGCTTCGTCATCACAGCATGGATAAGTACTCTTTAAAAGGAAGAAAATGGAAACAAGTGTGAGCACAGAATTCAATCACATGCAATATTAATCACAGTAATTATACACTGACCACAGGCAACATAAAAAACACTGTCCTCTCTGAAGCACAGTAAGGTGGCTGCCTCCATGGCTTGTCAACTGGTACTTTCATGGTTTAAGTCCTTTCCACATGGAAACTGGGTCAACACCTTTTCAGTACGAGTAATTTTCATACTCCTTAGCAAGTACAAAAAGGCCTCTGTTGACCCTAAAAATAAATCCTGTACTTTAACAGGTCAAGCCCAAAGTCACTTCGTTTTCTAAAAGCCGTAACAGTACACTCCACATTGCTTGTTTGTATCTCCAGCACATGAAACCTGTGTCTGATAATTTTGTGTGGTTAATACAGCGCAACAACCCCCTGCCCTAGGGCCTTCATCCCCAGCATGCAATTAAGAGCTTGCTGTTTTAAAGTTTCAAGGTTTTTGTGGTTGAAGGAGTAGTTCATTAGTCACAAGAGCTCCTTTTCTTGAACCCTTGTTAATTAACACTCTGATGTCTGTTCCCACAGTGGAAACAAGAGCGAACATTGCAAAACTGACCGCCTCTTGGCTCCCAAGAAGAAACAGGGTGATCCCTTTAATTTGGTTTGGCTGCTGCTCGCACCACCGTGTGGAACTGCTTTGGCTGATTGCAACAAAGTCCATTACTCACGTTTGTCTCTCCTGCCTGCATGCACCCTCACGAACACTGTGATTATTGCTACACCCATGAGCGACTCAAAGAGCAGTTTCTTGTAAGGCAACAGCTGATGCAGCTGCCAGATAGCCAGCCTTTTATACGGCCATCTTCTACGCAGTTACGAAACACTTATGACTAGCACCTTACCCTAACAGTCACCGAGGAGGCATAAGTACAGGCACCTGGGAATCACCAGACATCAGCACCAGCTAATCACAGGAATATGTCAAACTGCATGGCATTAGCAGGAATGCTGACGGTGCATACCTCTTCATCATGGACAAATCCACAGGAGGCCCTTCTGGATTGTCCTAGGATATACTGCCTTTGTTTGCATGTCTCCATTATTCCATGTTAATAATCCCCAAAATACTACTTCTCCTTAGAAGTTGCTGTTTGTATGAGCCAGGACACACAAGGAGTCTCAAGATCAAAGAGCAAAAATCCTTATCCAAAGGGAGCTTGAAACACATTGAAAAGCACCAAAACAACAACGCCCGCCCCACTGGACGGGCAGTCATTTTGCTGTGCCACCACACTTTGCCTGCAAAGGTTGATGCCATCACAGCTGAAGACTTCGTGAAGAGCTTCGCAGGAACTCAAAAAGGATCAGAAAAAGCTTAAAGGTCTTCAATGAAAGTAGCAGGAGGTTTCTCAGCAACATGTTGTGGTTTAACCTGGCTGGCAGCTAAACACCACACAGCCGTTTGCTCACCCTCCCCCCTCCCTCTCTGGGATGGGGGAGAGAAACGGGAAAGTGAAGCCTGTGAGTTGAGATAAAGACAGTTTATTAAGACAGGAAAATAATAACAATAATATAATGATAATAGTATTACTAATAATAACGTGTACGAAACAAGCGATGCACAATGCAATTGCTCACCACCCGCTGACCGATGCCCAGCCTATCCCCGAACAGCCGGCCCCCCCACCCTGGCTAGCCACCCCTATATATTGTTCAGCATGACGTCAGATGGTATGGAATACCCCTTTGGCCAGTTTGGGTCAGCTGTCCTGGGTCTGTCCCCTCCCAGCTCTTGCTGCACCCCTAGCCTGCTGGCTGGCAGGACAGAGAGAGAAGCTGAAAAGTCCTTGGCTTGGTGTAAGCACTGCTCTACAACAATTAAAACATCAGCATGTTATCAGCACTCTTCTCATCCTAATCCAAAACATAGCACCCTGCCAGCTACTAGGAGGAAAATTAACTCTGTCCTAACTGAAACCAGGACAAATGCACGAGGGAAGACATGCAGAGCAAGAAGCTCCTCAACCATGAAGAGCTCCAAGAGTGAAAGCAGCTAGCGCACATTCATAGCAGTAGGGGAGGCAGCAGAGAGGGGGAAAGGCAGATCCAATTAGCTAGACAAAAAAGACTTTGCAGGAGTGAAACACACTGATAACATCATCCCTGTGACAGGAGAGACCTGCCTTGAAGCACCCAACAAAATAGGCACTTTAAAGCACATCACTGAAGCATCTCAGCTTCCTTTAAACAGACTGTGTCAAAAAGCAAGATTTATCAACTGAGCAGTCAATCACCAAACCTCTCCACTTCTCCCTCCCCCCTCTTTTTTTTTTTTTTTAATATAACTGCATTAAAGATTTAAAGGAATCACTTCAAACAGTTTGCTGCCTGACGTGTTTTCGTTATTCCGTGCTGTTTTACAGCCCTGGTCAGGCACGCAGTGATAATGCTGCTTCCTAAAATAGCTGAGACCTCACCGGACTGCAAGTGCAACGCCCTAAACGTAAGGAAGCCAACTGTAAAATGTAACAATAATAGAGCCAGAGAGATCTAAGATCAGCAGCAGCAAAGCCGACCAGGAGCTCTGAATCATACACGAGTCCAAAATACCACCGGCCTGACCAGGAGCTCTACCTCATTCCCAGAAGTGAGGTATGAAGTGGAGCAGAGGAGGGCAGGAGAGAGCCCTGTGCCTGCCTCAGCCACTCTGACATCTTCACCCGGCATTTTTTGTGATTATTAAGAGGAAAGAGTGAGAGCAAATGCTCCAAATACTCCACCTACTCCTAACAGGATGGTAACAAGATATTTCTGACCCTCTGCCAAAGCTTCAAACAAGTCTTAAAGATACTTTAAGATACTTACAACAAAGCACCATCAAATATTTTTTTAAGAAAGTCAGCCAATTTAATTGATGGCTACTTGCTTCTTTCTCATAGCACTTCAAATAAATTGGATGTTGGTTCTTATGGGTCATGTTTGTGGTTTTGTGTGTGTGTGTGTGTGTGTGTGTGTTTTTTTTGGAAAGATCTGTTCCAGGACACAACTTCCTTGGTGCTGCTTCCAGGCATAATTCCTAGGCAATGGAAGCATCTCTAGGGAGGGCCCTCTTGTGTACAGCTAACAAAACTGCTAGAAGGGTGCTATAAGCAGAACGCAAGTTGTTTAAACCTTGATAGAAAACCATTCTCAGAAGTTACCAGATTTTTTAGAATACCCAATGCCAGTGAGGAATATTAAATGGCAAAATGTGTTTCAGTAAAGACACGAGATAAATAACTGTTGAGTTTCCAGCTATCATTT
Source organism: Cygnus olor (assembly GCF_009769625.2). Classification (NCBI taxonomy): domain Eukaryota; kingdom Metazoa; phylum Chordata; class Aves; order Anseriformes; family Anatidae; genus Cygnus; species Cygnus olor. The sequence continues at coordinate 66,807,949 of NC_049171.1, read as the reverse complement.
CAATCCACGCTTAATCCTTGGAAAATCAAGGATGATACTGGCCAATAAAATTACACGCATTATGCTCAATTACACATGGGTTAGAAACCACACAGTCCATTCAGTACTCTACAGCAACCAAGCCATATTAATTTGAGCAAAACCTGTATGCATCCATGCAAGCTCACAAGCTGGGAAATGAGTACTTCTGCAAATGACAGCTGAATGAGTCTCCAGGCCTGTCTGGCACATGACTCCTCTGCTGGGAGCTGGAAGTCCTGTCCAGTCATTCTGCCTTGAGATGCCAGTACAGATTTTACTATGCTAAAAGAACATATTCAACGTTGCTGCTGGTCCTATGGCCACATCACAGAATATAATTGTCAACCACCTTGTTTCAAGAGAGAACAATTTTATACATCCAAGATTCTCATTACCTTGGTATCTATGCACTGTGATGTGGTCTAAGAAGGTACAATACTAAACAATATTAAGCTTACCAAAATCCTAAATCAAGGTACTTCACCACAGGTTGACTTCTAGCAACATCAATGGAAATCATTGTTTTGCCGCGGGCTTCCCATCACGGCTAGCACCATAAGATAGGATGGTTCCTGCTGTAAAAAGAACCCAAACTAGCCCCAGATGACTGCTCCAAGTGTTTCTAACTATACCACAAGGATCTAAAATGTATCAGCTACACCTGACTCAATTACAATTGTTGAAAGCTGCCCTTCCATGAAGAAACAGGTGCTCCTGCTCATCTTTCTGCATAGCTTTACAAGGTAGTTCACCCAGCAGATACCGGGCAGGAGGGAGCTAGACAAAGCAAAAAGGATGGAAGAGGCTAGTGATTATCACACACGCATACGTTATTACTCTCTCATGCCACACTTTAAGAACTTGGTGTTGTAACATCCCAAATTTTTCAACAGATGCTAAATAGCATAAGATATAATTACAGCTCTCCCACATACAGATCGTGTTTGACTACATTCAACAACTTCTCTATACAGCAGATGCCTATTGATTAGTAGTATTTGGACAACCCTACATGAAGCCATGCTTTCTTTTCATGTGCCTGCACACCCTTTCTAAATAGGCACGCCTCATTTTCTGTTGTCACTTCCTGCACTACAGCAGCTCTGGGTGACTTATGGCAAAGGGAGCATCCAGGAACCAACAGCATTGAGCCACACTGAAGACATCATGGGATGTTCCCAGCTGGGGACCGACATGCTTACTCTACCAGGATACCCCACAGAGACCTTCTCGGTACTCAGTGGAGCCCAGAGTATCATTCAGCTCACCCCAAAATAGACACGAGATCTTCTGAACCATTCTCTAGGCTCCGGTGACTACAACAAGAGTACAGACATATAAATTAATCACGTCTTAATCCCAATTTGAATGCCACCCACGGTATGACCAGAGGCAAATCACTTTCGTTTACCACATGCTCCACATGCAGTGCCATATGTGGACACCTGAAGCAGGCCAGAGTGTTGAGGAGTTTAGAAGCAATGTAACTGCATCCAGGGATGGAAATAGCCAAGCCAACCACACTCATGCTGTTTCTTGTACATAGATAACCTACTTCTGGTTAGTTAAAACTGCACTGTGTAACAGAGGCACATCCTGAACTCCTCACAGATTTAACTCCCGACCTTTAAAATAACAGCAGCTTCCTACTGCGAGGGGTACAGGAAGAATAAAATAACGACTAAAGTACCTGGGATACTGTCATACATAAAGTACTGGGATTCTGGGATGTATTACAGTTAAATCAAGATAAAAATTGCACAAGGCACAGAACGTACGCTTATCATACCTAGAGTCTTTGTTTCTCAAAGCTCTGTTCCAGCCATCTTCCCTTAATACTGTTAAAATCTTTATAAAAGTACCTCAGCTACCCAGAATCCTGCCAGCCACCATCAGCCTAATAAAGCAGTAGGCAAAAAAAATCACTGAAGAAACATGAAACTGTCCTAAGTGCAACCGTAGGAATAGGTTCTCTGCTAGTGAGAGCCCCACACCAGCCAGTACCTCCTGGAGAAGCACAGGTTTGTGTCAGCCCATTGCAGTGCTCCAGCTCGGGCACTGCTGCATCTACAAACACACGTCCACCCTCCTGAATGATGAAGGAATCTCATCCTCAAAGGCCAGTACTACACCTTCCTCCAATATACCTGTTAAATCCTAAGCGTAACTGAAGGCAAACCACGTTGTTTTTTTTTTTTTTTAAATCAGTTCCAGCTACATAACACACACATGGTACCATGAGATACAACCAAAACTGGTAAGAATAAAAAAATTACTGACAGGTTTCATTTTCAAGTTCTTGTTTTCCTCACATATGGATTTATTTATCCCGTGCTGTTCTCTCAAGTAGCATCATGTATGTTAGAGGAAAGAAAAAGGATTGTTTTAAAATACAAATAAATAACTATGATACTTTTATGTTTACACAGGCATTGTATTTGACAAGAGGTATAATGTTACTTCCTCTGGTGAACACAGCTGAAGTCCAAATACTATGTGTACTATATTTATAAAAAAATTTCTAAGAAAAAACACATACAAGGACACAATTTATAGCATATTTATCTTTTGTCTCCTCTTTCAACTGAAGTTTCCATTATAGCTTGCATCAGGAATGCCAACAATTACTAAGTTATGCTTTGCCATAATCCTCTCAAAACTCTGCTTGGTGGAGCCCACAAGAATCCTGCACCTTGCTGAGGACAGGCAAGCGAAGCGGTGAATACAGATCTCCTGAGGGGGAAAGGGGCTGGAGGAGCAGCACCCTCGTGTCGGAGCAGGTACCTGTGCATTTCACCAGGCTTCCACTGTTTCCCTACAGGGCTCTCTGGGCACAGCTCCATCCCTGGACCTTCACGTGTTTTTCAGTCCGCATTCTTCAGGCATGCCTGAACTGGCTCTCACAGCCCTCCGTCCTACGCAGGAGGACAGGAAAAAAAAGTCTTCAGTCCCTGCTGCTCCGTCTCCCTGCAGCCTTGCACCAACACGCACACCTACAATCCCTGCTGAGGTACAGCGCCCTTCCTCCTGGAGCAGCGTGACAGCAGCCATCTCAAAACGACGTCTTTTCAGACACCAAAGCTGTGGTATTGGTACCCCAATGGAGAAGATCAGCAGAGCTTCACTCTTCTGCTTGCACGTCCAGTTGTCACCACTGGCTGCCTTCTGGCCGTCACGGCGAGGACGCAGCTCCTTCACCACGCCACGGCACAGAGGAGGAGAAAACACTGCTGCTCAGGACAGAGCATCACCTCTGGAACTGGCAACAGCAGCAGCATCACAACAGAAGGCAGAAGATCCCTTTGGTTACACACAGGGGCCTTTTACAAGCTACAAAAGTGCGAAAGCCCAGCTGAAGCCCTTAACTAGCCTGCCTCACGATATAGACAAAGGAAGCAATACCTTGAGCCCTGCCCTTCTGTTCAGGCTGGGAAAGCATCTGTATCAGACAAGATATCGTCTATTTAATGACAAAATAGGCATATTACAGAGCTTTTCATAAAGCATTCACCTGGCAAACTTCATTCCAGTAATACAAGACTCGGTGAGATAAGGAAAGATATTATTAGCATTAACGATAAAAGGATGGCAACCTAAGCAACATTCATTTTGCACACACAAGGCAGAGACATCAGGATCATATTAGCCTAGAAGCGTGTACCAACACTTGCTTTAGCAGAAGCCTTAGCCCTTGATGAACATCAATTAAGTTCTAAATGGAGTTCTTTCCTTTGATCAAGAAGCAAGATAAGATCACATTTACACCACAGAGCTTTGATTGCAACACCACACCAGACACTTGGCTTACCTACACCTAACTACTAATATAAGAAAGTCAAAAAAAAAAAAAAGAGATTTTGGTATTGCAGTGACAGAGAACTGTCTTTATGTAAAAGGGCAGGAGAAGCATGTATAAGAAACTACACGAACTCAGCACTAATGCAATATTACAATACAAGTCGGTCAGATACTGAATGAAAGTCTGTAGACCAAAGTTGCAAAGGTCAGTGATTTGATCTCACCAAATCAAATACAGATGCTTGATTTTATCCAGCACATGCAACATTTGATGAAAAGTGGCTACTTTTCATAATATCATAAATATATATTCTAATAGCTAATGAATGTTTAAAACTAGTAAAAAAAAAAAAAAAACAATCAGGCAGATTCTATGTACCTCCTGCAGATCCTCCAAGCTGTAAAATATTATTGCTTGTATTCTAAAAGGATGGAAGCAGGCATATGGAAATCTGCAGGCAATCTTCTTATGCAAAGCAAGCATGGCCCAGGGATATGAATGATACCTCAGACTCAGAAGTCATCTCACGCTAGAAATTAGAGCCCTAATGACAAAAGGACTATATACCCTGCCTAACTTCAGACAGAGAGACAAAGTCAAACAGCATTTCATTTGAATTTCCTACCTCTTATTGCAGCCCTGTGAAGTAACATTAAAATCTGTGAACAATCCTGTGACCACAAGAAACTGAGTCCTAAAGAACTACTTGTAAATATATAAGAGGTTGCTACAGAGGTCCCATCTCCATTAATTTCTATCCACCCTTCCTTTCCCCTCTGTAAGTTAGCCCTGAAAACATCAGTACCTCACTACCTTCTCCTTTAAACAGGACTTACATATTTGGAGTATCTGGAGGACAGAAAGAAGAGACTCCCAAAACAACAAACCTGTAATGAGGTGAGATCTGAGTATGTGATGATGTCAGGAAAACGTAAGGTACAAATTAAGACTAACAACATCATGAGTACAGAAAAGATGCAATGGAAACCAAATTTTACCATTTAATTCACAGAGGCACTGATGTTTGGACTTATGCACTGACATAGCTTCTGTATGAAGCTTCCCTGCAAAGGAGAATCTTTGTTCTAAGATGATGCAGCAGAGAACTGAGCAGTCTCAACACCTCTTAACACTTCTTAACCGTTGCAAGTCATCAGCTGCTTGCCGTGCCTGGAAGGAGCTTAACTGATAGAACAGGACTTAGATCAGGCAATCCAGAAGCTTAGATTTAAGAAATCAAAAGGAAAGAACAAACACCACCCGAAGAAAACCCCACATGCTTCTGAACACTTCCTGACAGGCTGTCTGCACGCATCACTCATAACTGCAATTCATCTAGTAGCATCTGTTGGGTAACAACCTTTTGTCAGGCTCTTTTACTTAAGAAAATAAAAGTTCATGACAAAATTCAACATGCATTTTATCTAGTGCCCTGTACTTTGTCTTCCATTAGCTCTTGCAGTGTGCTAGACAGTGTACAAACAGACAGGCATGATCCTTGGCCAAAGGGACTTATATGCTGAAAACAAAGAGTCCAAAGCAGAAAGAAGCAGAAGGAACAAGCACATAAGTAACCAGAATTATTTAAGTCTGACACACACAAATGAGGATTTTGCTCCAGAAGTCTCAAACAATGGAAACAAAAGACTTCTGATCACTGAAGGAAAGGCATTTAAGAAAAAAATGCAACCAATTCATTGGCCAGTTTCTACCACTAAGCAGTTAGAAGAAACTTCACCTAATAACTGTACCACCACCATAGCTCTAATTGATTAGTACAGAGCATTTAACACTACTACCAATGCTTAGGTACTACCTAAATATACTTTTTACCCACTACCCACCTACCTGTATCCCCATCCAGAGTTGCATTACATTTCTTTATAAAGATTACAATCAACTTTCCAGTAAAGCCCGTGGAGATTTTAGCATTTAAAATGTTGCTTTTCAAGACGTTATGATGATAGCACTCTACTTCTAGACTTGTGATGTTTGGTTAAAACAGTTTGAACAGCCTCTTAATGGCAAAGCAAACAGAGCTGACTGTGAACACTGAAAGATCATAAAAAAATAAAAAACACCATGGAACCCACAAGCAGCTCAAGAAACTGCAACACAGCAGAAAAACATGAAAACGTGATCTGAACACACGAACACAGAGGCCAACTCCTCTGTTTTATTTTTTCATACACACTCACTTATCTTTGCAACAGCAAATGAATAATTTTAAACCAGCATTCGTACGAACTGGTTGTGCAGCTTTTTCACTTGAAGTTTCACCCCACAGACAAGCACTAAATAGATTTATTTAGTATTTTCACCTTCTGCTGGCAAGACATTATGGACCGGCTACAGTCAGAATTTCAGTTCAAATACCTGAAAAGAGAAAGTGTTCATTCAGTGCCATTTCCTGATCTGTTTAATAAGGCAGTTTAAATATATGTTTAAGTAACCAAGCAAACACAGAAACTCCTCCGCAGTTATGGTCAGCTCTCTCTACTACTCTTCATTGAAAGCAAAATACTCTCTTAAGAACTAAGTAGCAGTTTATTAGTGCTAGATTTTTTTTTCCACATAACTTGAACACAACAGTGTTCAGAATACTTAAAAAGAAAAAAAAAAGCTAAAAAACAACCTCAGTGCTGTGTGTCACTCATAACTGCTGCTGAAATCCAGCTCCGGTTTGCGGCTCCCGACACACACAGTTAACACAGCTGACCTTGCTGAAATCTCCCTGGGTAAGCGAGATAGCTCTAAAAAAAGAACACCACGTCCTCACGATTAATTGCTAACTATTAATAAATTAGCATATTTCTCTTCCTCCTTCCAGGCATACCTATAAATAAATGCGCTTTCCCTCAAGATTTACCAGGAATGGAAATCAGAGTATTTTGTGACATAACAGCCACAGGAATAAATGACACCCATGAACTATTGGGTAATGGAATAACTGAACCTAGAGCGCAATAAAAAGACCGAAGTGCCAGCTCGATCCAGAGCTAGCTGAGCCCACGGCTACAGGAACAAAGGCCAGATTGTGATGGAGACTCACAACAACGACGGCATCTAACCACAAGCATGTCAAACTGTCTTTACCGTGTAAAATTTGGCTTGAAATCACAAGTCACATAAGTATGCTAGGCCTGGGGGCAGCGGGGAAGAGGGAAATCAGGCTACTGAAAACAAAGAGGAGATACAACGATGTTGTCTAGTAAGACAGTGACATTTTTCACAGAGGAGAATCCCCCTTACACAACTTTTTCCTCTCACATCTTTTGAGGAATGACCCTAGCTGCAAGGTTTTCAGTAGCCAGGGGCTTCTGGGACTACAGAAAGTTTCTGAACATGATCACATTATTACATTTTCTTCAAATTGCTCCTCTGCCAGAAGAGTTATGCTACTTCTGTGCCGGAGATTTTTCCACTCTATGTCAATGGGTTCATGAGATTTTTCCACACACATGGCCCTATGTCAATGGGTTCTTGATGGCTTCTGCATCCAGGACAGCCAAAGCCCAGAAAACTACAAGCCCACAGTCAAACGGTACCATCAGCAGTACAGCAGATGTGCTGTGATCTCTATGGCTGTCAGCCTGTCCCAACACTGAACTGAATTACAATACAACACAACTGAATTACTCCAGGACTCCCTTCTTTAAAAGCTCTGGGGAGGGGAGGAGTAGTACAAGAGCAGTGTGAGAATGAAGTGAGGACTCTGAGCCTATGAACATCTTGGCCCACACAGGAGCAAGGCTGCAGGTCAACTGCAATGCCAGGCAGGTGTTAATTTCTCTCCCATAAAGGATCAACTCAAGAAGATCAACATCTGGGTTCAGTCAGTTCCAAGAAAACAGTGAAGGTCAAATCATTAAACAAGCTCCACAACCACCTGCAAGCAAGTCAATTCAACACAACAACCTAGAAGAAAGAAAAAAAAAGTACCTTTCCACTGCTGAAGAAAGCCCCCAAATACTGCTCAAGTCCATGTCACACTGTAAGAGAAGCCCGTAACTACACCAGAACCTCTTCTGCACAGAAATCAAAGAGGTGACCACACAGTTATCAGGTTCCGAATATCGATGCGGCAGCTGAAGATTCATCATATCCTTGCTAAAAGCTTGAGAAATGCTTCACCTACAAAGCTGCTAGTGAGCAAAAGTACAACTCCTTCAGCAGCAGCTTCAATTTCACTGGACCCACTCTTCGCGATTCTACTACTGTCAGTACAGTCTCTTTGCCAGAAATACACCCTTCTTCACACAAAAACAGCAGCATTCTAGTCCGAATTAACAAGAGAACACAAGCGACAGCTTCTTGTATCACCTATTGTTGCTAGAGATAAACAAAGCTCTTTTCATTTAAAATCTGGCTACAAAAATCTAAAAATATTCACTTTTCTGTAACTAATTCAAAATAGGTTCTATTTTAAATTACAGATAAAGCCTATTTACAGAATCTGCATAGAAGCGAATAGCTCAAAAATCATAGAAGGGGACTATTCAGGATAAGAGTTGTCCTGTTAAAAAAAAAAGTTAGAGTTTTTTCTGTTTGTTTTTTAAAGGAAGCCAGGTTCACAAAAAACAAATAAGCAGACTGTCCAGAAGTAGTTATACAGCTTACTTTTGGACTTGGCTTTTTGGTAATTGCTTCCTGGAATAGGGGAAAGTTTCTATGTTTCTTTTAGTTGGGAAAAGGTGGGGTTTTGTTGTCCTTTTTTTTTTTTTTTTGTAGTTGCTGGTTTTGTTTGTTTTGTTTTCAATTTAAAAGTATCAGTTAATAGATGCTTGGTTGTGAACAAATTCAAAATAGAAAAATAGTTCCTGGAGAAAACTTCTCCGTTTTCCATTGAACATTAAAAATGGACTAAATCAGACCATTTATTTACACTACTCCCTTAACTTTTTCCAAGATGCTTTTATCGTTGTATGACATGCATGCATCATTATCTGCAAAACCAATCTCCCCACTGCAAGTTGGCAACTCCCATCATAGTTATTTATGTCATTCTCCTAGAATACATCTCCACGGCACCACAGCACTAACTACAGGCAGCAAACATCACCAGCCAAAGCATTTTCTCCCATAGCTTGACCAGTTGAGTGAAGATCACGGTATTACGTCCCTAGATGGACAGTGATAGTCAAACAAAAGGCATAAGCTCCTCTCCAAACATTCTGTTAATCAGTGTATTTATAAAACTAGCCTCGAGAATTGAAGATAATATTCATAAGTTAAAATACAGACTATTGGTCTCTGCTCAAACATAAAATGCAGTGGTTGTGAACTACATAGTAGTTAAGCATTTTGGCTTTAAAATAAGCCATGAAACATAGTATTAATAAGGCTACTATTAAAGTGTCAATTTTAATGAGCAGAGATGAAAGTCTAACCAAAAAATAAAGTTTTCCACATCTCATTTCTTTATTACAATCTTGTCATGCAGGGAGTGACGTAAAAAGACGCCATGCAATGAAGAAGTCAAATGCTTACCTGGAAACTGAAAAACAACAGCAGAAACAAAAGTCACTGGCAGTCTTCAATTTATTCCTTTGCATTTCAAAGGACACGCGTTAGCATTAGTCAGAAGATCCACCTTCCAACTACAGCCAGGCCTCAAATTATTCTGCATAACACTAATTGAGGGTCCAACTAAAGAGTTACCTGTTCAAGGAACCTGCAAGTAAAATAAATTATGCAAGAAAGCAAGCCAAGCATGCTCAAGTATAATAAAGCCTTTTAAAATGATTAGCAGGTTTACTCTTTAATCTGGCAAGGTAACAAACTTTCAGTGCCCAAGAGAAAAAACACAATGAGGGAACAGCATTATATAAATATTCCACATGCCAAAGCAAAAGGCTTATTTCATTGTAACAATGCACTCCTGTTTAAACCAATACCAATAGGAGAAAGAGAGGTCTTTCTGGGGAAGTTATTTAGATGTTAACGCATAACTTCGCAGCACGTCTGTGCGGACTCCTCTCCTTCCAGAGGCTGCGCACACAGTCCATCATTGGCACCGGCACGCCCGGACACATGTTCACACTCAGGAGGGCTGGGAGTATCCATCTTGCTCTCTGTACGAAAACATTAGCCTGCTTTCCAAATTTGACTCAGTCTCGAACCAAACTCCTGCCAAGTGCTGACCACAGGCATGCAGTCTAATCAGCATTATGGTCCTGAGACATCGAAGTAATGGCTGCTATAAGTGAGTGCCGCTGCTAATCCAGGGGAGCTTTCAACTCTCAAAGCATTCGTAATTTCGCATCAACTTCAAATCAAGCAAAGCCTGGGAAAACGCTTTATATAACAAAGGGTGATGGCCCTAAAACACAGTCCTGCGAGACAACAGCAGTCCATCCCACAAGTCACAAGCCTCTCACCTAATTCAGAGCTATTTCCCTTTTGATTTTCGCACTGCAGAGCAGGAACTGCGAGAGCAGTCCTCTAATTGCCATTCAGAAAGCACTGGCAGCGTCCGACCAAGTTTGACACAGTTGAAGCCAACACTGCCTTCACAAAAAAAAAAAAAAAGCCACCGAGCACGGCAGGTGTCCCCCCCAGAGGGACGTGGGACACCTGGGGGCACAGCTCGCAGCCCCCACCTCCCTTCTCTCAGGAAAGAGCTCCCCACAGCTGCACCAGCGGACGGGCTTTGCGAACGCCTTGCTTAACTCGCGCTCTCCTCCTTAACTTAACTTTGCTTAACTTACAAACCAAGGTGTTTTTGGCCAGCGGGCGGGTTTCGCCCGAAAAGCTGCAAGCCAACTCGCGTGGCCTACCGACCGGCCGGCAGGAGGGGAGCTGCCCCCGCCGGGCACGGCCGCAGGGGGACGGGAGCGAGCTCTAGGGGTGCTCTGCCGGAGCCGCCCGCCCTGCCGACGGGGCTCGCCTCGTCCCCGCGCCCCGGAGAGGGAGGAAAAAGCGCCCGGGGCTCACGGGCACGGAGAGGGAACCGGCCTGGAAGCCGCCCGCTCCCGGGACGGGGCTGCGGCTGGGGCTGGCACCGCCGCGGCGGCGCTGGAGGCGCCGGCCCCGCTCGCCCTCGGGGCCGCCGAGCCCGGCACCAGAAAGTTCCCGCGGGCCGTGCCGAGCCGTGCCGAGCCGAGCCGTGCCGGACAGCGCAGGCGCCCTTACCCTTGGTCCAGTCCACCACTTGCTTCGGGCTCCACCTGGTCACCGGCTCCATGGCGGGCTCGGCCCCGCCGGGACCTGCCCCTGCGGGACACCGGCACCACCGCTGCCGCCGCCCGCCGCGCTCCTCCGGCCGCGAGCTCGCCCCCTCTCAGGCTCCCATCCCCGTGGCCCCGCTCCCCGCCCGCCCCGCGCCGGCCGGGCCGTCCCCCCGGGCCGGCTCCTCCCGCGGGCCGCGGTCGGGCCCGCCCCGCCGCCGCTCCGCCCCCAGGTGCTGCCGCCCGGCTGCCCTCGGCCGAACCGGCGGGTTTCGGCTCGAGGGCCCAGCGGGAGCCGGCCGCCTCCGGCCCGGCGCCGTATGTGGAAAAGCGCCGAGGAGAAAGTCCCTGTGGGGGCTCGGGGTCTGAGCTGCCGTCCAAATGGCAACCCCCAGGCGGCCCGGCCCGGCCCGGGCAGGAAATGGCCGCGGCGGGGCAGGGAGGCTGCTCTGGGAGGGATCGAGCGTTTGAGTAAAATAATAAATAAATACACAAAACCAACACGCAGAAAGTAAAGTTTTCAAGATCCCGGCTTCGAAAAGAAAACTCTGTGGTTTTCTGTGCCAGTACCGAGAAGCCTGCGATCACCTAGCTTGTCCCCACCTTGGCTGTAGCCTTCCAAAGAACAGCTGTGTCGTGGTTGCTTCAGTTTACTCTGCACATTTTGGATTAGAAAACTTTTATATACACGTACCGGACAGTGTGTTTCAAAACATGCTGAACACAGCCCCTGTAACATATGTGTCGTGATGCATGGCATTATACTTTGATAATTAACACTTTTACATAAACATGAATGAAATCTCTACATGGTGTTTCTGCACAGCACGCTAAAAGAAAGTGAAGTGGGGTCAAAAACAGATACAGATCCTCCTTTCTTCTACAAAGCAATTAAATGTTGTCCTTTACACTGGCATTTCTTGTGCAGACCTCCAAAGTTCAGCACTATGACAAATGTGGCTGCTACATGAATGACTCCAATAAAGCCAATAGTCAACAGACTGTACAGACTTTAACAAAGGGATGATTTCCAGAATTACAACAGTTTGTTTCTTTTGAAACTACTAAGTGTTATTTGTGCCTTTCACAGTCACAGTTGCTTTGTAGTGTTTATAGTTTTATATAAAACATTGTAGGGGTTGGCGTATTAACACACTGTGTAAAAAAAAGGCAAATTAAATTTCAATATATGCTGTGCGTATGTGAAAAAAAAGCAATGTTTTTGAACTCTCAGAAACATATTTTTTTAAAACTAACATATTTTATAGGCTCAGGATTTCTGTGTGCAAGAGGGGGGCTGCTGTTGAGGTAGCTTTGTGCTGTGTGGAAGGGAAGGACGGACGGAAACGTGGGACATTTCTCCTCGCTGTGGTTTCTGAAGGGGTGGGTTGACCGTGGCCGGGCGGGCAGAAGGGTGGCGATTAGGGGGCCGCCCGCTGTCCTGCCCCACAACCAGGACCTGCCCAAGGGTGGCGTGGTGGCCAGGCACTTCAGTGACGGCTCCATGTGAGTCACAGCCCTGTGGCAATTTTAGCAGCCGCTGCAGGCTGCCATCAACCGCTCTTCTCCCAATATTGGTATTTGGTTTATTTCTGAATCCTGCACTTAGAAGAGCCCTTGGGTGTGGTGGCCATTTCACCATAACAGATTATTTCTGTTTTCCTGTTCTCACTTGGGAGCTACAGTGAGCCATCCAGTGTACCTCAGTCTCACTTTCCTCACAGGCAATATTTCACTTTTGCCCTGGCCACCTCCTGAGGGCTGTGTAAACCCTGGGAGTGTCAGCCTCTACTTAGAGGTTTAAGTGCTGACCTCCATAGCTTCATGCTCAGCATACTGACCTCCACTGCTCCGCTCCCTTCTCCTAAATGCACCCTAAGATCATTTTCCATCAGTGATGCAGCAGGGAGACATGGAGAAAACATGTATTTTTATTACGTGCTTCACTTAGTGGATCTGGCTCAGCAACAAAATCCAGCACGAAGTCCTTTTGCAACATGCAGAAGGGTCTCACTGTTCCTCAGTGAAGAAGAGCAGAGTGAACTCTTCTGTGACAGGAACGCTGTGAAATTTTCACTAGGCAGTGTCTGAGAGTGAGTAAGCAGCTGGGATTTCAAACTGTCCAGCACCTCAGTTTTCAGAGGCTCCCTTCTCCATCCATCTGCTGTCCCTAGACATATACTTGAAGTGTAGGGACGGGCAGTTCTGTGTATGGTTGTGCAGTGCCCGATGGGACTGACATTCCTGCCGCGGCAGAGGGAGCCTGCCCTGCTGCAGAGCCTGGCCACGGAGTCAAGAAGTGGCACCTCACAGGTTCTAGGTTTGGGAAGCAGTGGTGAAAAACAGAAAGGCCTTTTTGCATATGTTGCTGAAAACTAGTCATTTGCTCATCCTGTTTGCTACATGGTGGCTTAAGGTGTATTTCTAGTGCTTGATTGTAAAGGCAATTTGTTAAAGCTAAATTGTTTATTTGCTTTTTGGTGTGTGAAATACTATGCTTGTCAGTTCACCTCTCTGCATATTTGAAAGATTAAAATGCAATTCACCACAACTTTAATATTGGTGGAGCAACCCAAAATTTCTTGGTTCCCCATTGAAACGTGTGTCATTCACACTTCAAAAACAACAAAGCAGCAGCTCCCAACCCTTGCAGAAGCCCGAATGAACAGATGGGCCTTGTAATGTGCCCTTTTAATGGTTTCACAACAGTTAGCGTCACAATGCTTCCGTCTTAACTACACAGATGCTTCCCAAGGTTGCAGGAAGGAAAGCAAATGTCTCTCACTGTTGGCGTTTGGAGCAGTCATCTGCTGTCATCCTTCTCTGTCACATGTCTTGGGCCAGTCCCCATGTCTTATTTGGATAGAATGAGCACCAGTTTTTGTGAGTCAGACATGCAGATCTGGTCACTTGCTAACAGATTGCCAATCTGATAAATCCATTATTCATTGTTATCATTTTCTATAATTTTCAAGATGACAAATCTACTTTTTTTTGTTGCTGTGTTTTGTTTGTTTGTTTGTTTTTGTCAGCAGGACAATATTGTAGTGACTCTGGGTTCTTTGATTACATTATTATATCCCCTAACACTAACTGCTTTACAGCCTGCTCTGGTCAAACGAAGTGAGGCTGAAAGGGGAAAGAAGCACATATTCAGTTTCTCAGATGGGTTCCTAGCCAAGTTGCGTACCTGTGCTCTTTTAAAGCCCAGATTGCAACTGTTCTTTTGAGTTGATTTTTCTCATAATCGCATCATCTCAATGCCTGTTTTATTTGAGATGAGATTAACTAGTAGTCAGTTGACATGATGCAATTAGAAGTTCTGTTTGTAGAATAAGGTAGTTTTGTTCAAGAAAATACTCATTGCCTGAAGAAATTAAAAATAAATAAATAAATCCCTCTCTCTCTGATGTCTATGGATCAAAAAATTACATGCACATCTTCAGATGTTCTATGGATTAGTTTACAAGTTTTGTGCCAGTATGGAGTATGAGGAAACATGTTGGTTCCCTTTCCATGCTTGCAGCCACATGTGGAGTTCATTGCTATGTTGCTGTGGCAAGGCCCAATACCAGCTCTCCAGAAGTGCACATTTTTTCATTAGTTGTAATTTTCCAGTGATAACAGTGCTTTGATTTAAAAGAGCATTCAGACCAACTGTTTGTTGATTCCCTGTTTTCTTCATTTTCTCTTTTATTTATTTTTTTTTCTTTTCTTTTTTCTCCCCATACCCAGACCAGATGTTCAAAGGGACAACAGCTTAGTTCACATGGATGGTCTGGCAGCACGCAGCTCAGTGTAGACCAGATCATGGCTCTACAGTCATGACAGGTCATGGCACTGTGCACTGTCACATCACCCATCAGGAAAGACTTACGAAACAGTCTTAATCCCACAACTGCATCCCTGTCAAGTTAGCAGAGGATGCTACAGTGTTTATGTCACCTTCAGGATTTTATCCTAGCAACTGGCCAGCAGAAGCAGCACATGTGATTCTTTTACAACATAAAGTCTACTGGGAAAAATTTCCCTTTCCAAGACTATATATATATATATATATATATATGAATCATTGGAAAGTTTGCATCATTTCAGCAGTATGTTGGCTTTAGCCTGGTTTAACATCAGATTTACCATTTTATCTAAACACAGCCTGATTGACGTGCCTCTTAGACACAGATTTCAATACCAAACCTGCTTGCTACCAGGTCACCAGCTTGGATTTGAGTCATGCATGGCAGATAGATATCACATTTCTCACAAAGTAGCCAAAGTGTACAATATGGATTGTATTCAAATTTTAAGCTGTCTTCAGGGTGACAATGGTTGATCTAGCACACACGCACACACACCAAAAACAAACAAACAAACAAACAAAAACAGTTGCGTAAGGATAACACATCAAAACACATTGAACATTTTTGAGTTGTGTGAGTTTGGAACAGATTATCACTTTACATCATGTGGCTGCAGCATGTTTTTGGAGGAGTTTCTGGCTCCAGTATCCATGTACCAGGTAGTAGCAAAGCTGTCAAGAACTGCAAGGACAGAATTTTCCCTTTTTGCATTTTTCAGCCCCAGTTGCCATTCGTAGCCAGTCTTTTGACAGACAGCTCCTGCTGCCTCACTGGTCCTGCTTGGCCCTCGCTTCAGGGCATGCAGCTACTGGTGTCCTCCAGTAGCTCAGTCAGACTTGGGCAGAAGGTCCCTTGGCCTCAGAGGTAACCACTGTCACTTATCTCTAGAGGGATGAATAAACAAGTTTTTAGCCAAAGGTCACATACCAAGTTTTAAAAGTTGATTTTCTGTTCAAGGCCACAAAAAGTTATTTTTCTTCCTAATCCAATTTTTAGAGGGGTCAGCATATTGCAACGTCTGAAAGCTGTGAAAATGGACAAATTTAAAATATTAGGAATAAAAGCCAGTATATGGGTAAAAGATTCACTGTTTGCATCTATTGACAATCCACAGATGGTCATTAGGGAAATGGTCATTCCCTGACCTCACTCATATTTCAGAGTACATCACAGCTACTGCCACTACTAAAAAATTAGTGTTTGCATATGACTTTCCAAGCATTACCTTACACACATGGTCCACAGAAGTCAGTAGGACTTTTTTCCATGACAGCAAGAGAATCTGACCCTACCTGACTAGAATTTAGAGCTTCCCGGTAAGGTCAGTGAGTATTTAAAGTTCATTGGGAAGTTGCAACAGCTGTAAATTAAATGACTCAGAGTGAGTCAGGTACAGAACTGGGTTTGGTTCCCTTAAGCATGTAATTTTAAAAAGTCACACTAATGGAGCAAATTGTTACACAAGAATCAACATCCTACTTCTCACCTTGATAACAGAACTGTTAGTGATGGATCTCCTTTCTATACGTGACCATATGGAAGATTTTGGTGTACCCTGGTATGACAAATAGGTCTGCGTAGTCCTCACTTGAATACTAGGTATACAAAGAGAATCTCTTTTGGCTGGATGGAGTAAAGAGGACAGCCTGAGGAACTTCCTGACTTCATTGCTTTGGAAAAACAACGTCCTGGCTGTGCCTTCCCTGTGCCTTGGAGAGAACTGAGTGACCAAGCTGTACTGTCATTTCATGTATTACTTTCATGAATTCAGATTGATTTGAATAAAGCTATTAAGTTTTCTCTTCAATAAAACAAAAATAGACATTTCAGATCAGACTGAAAGATCATACGAAAGGTTTTGCTGTAAATGAAATACTGTATTACAAGGAAAAGGAAACATCAAAAATATATAAATTCTGATCTCAGTGCTGTCACCATGTCTCTTGGTGACCTGGACCAAATCATTTCATCTCTATAGTTCCATCTCCTCACCACTTAAAGGTTAATAATATGAATTGTTGAGAAATACCATATTTTTTTTCTTTATCCAGTATATTATTTCCTTTCTAAATATCTGAAATAACTATTGAAATAAAAATAAATTGCTAACTCCAGTTAATGGAAAAATTTCTAAGCCATGAAATGTTTCTGAGTACAATGGAGTAAGAAAAAATAGATGAAGAGATGGATGCCAGAGTGGTTCTAATGATTTCGCTAAATTCATTTAATTTTATGTGTATTTATAGTTGGCCTTAGCACAATATGTATAGTATAAAGAGGGCTATGCTTATGGTTGGTTTATCAGTAACCAAAGTAAAGTTAGCAAGATCCACATTTATCAATGACTATCGGATTGCTTACAGAATATATATATACATATATATATATATATATATTTTCCAATATAAGGTTCCTGCACTACTTATTTCCTTAGGATAGGAGCTGCATTGAATCCTATGCTTGGATTGTCCTTCCCTTTTTCCATTCAGGTTTAAAACAATCTTCACGGGTTTCTAGCTATATGAAAGTTGCTTGCCACTGCCTGCTGCTATAGGTGTATATATGTCCACATATAAAGATGCAGATATACATGTATGCTGATGATGCTGTGCTAAACCGAGATAAGCAGTAAGTAAAAAGGTCTTCTCCTGAAGTTTTTACTCAAAGAAAAATCCTCTAAACTTTACTGAGTAATTTATTTTAATTCAAGCATGTGGGAATAGGCCTTGAGTTACTACTGTATGTTTACATTTTCAGTCCACAAGGTGGTTTTATTAAATGAGTCTCAAATTACTGCACAGAAATCATTTCCTCCACTGCACCTTGTGCTGAGGTAGCATATGTTTTAGAAGAGGATCACAAAACTGTTTTGCAAGATATAAATGTATTATAAATATATGCCATAGTTAATAGAAATTGGATTATAAATTTACATTGACCTCCCTTGGGTCTCTTTGCCTGGCTGTGAAGCTGACTCTCATGTAAACTGAGCACAAACATGATTTGTGTAAAATTACAAAACTCACCAGTGTCAATGCTTAAATAGAAACTTAAAGTAAACGGCAAGATTTTTGTGTACATTAATAGAAGATTTTACCTGGCCCTTATTTCCCTACCCAAATAAAGGTGGGGAAAAATCCATAAGGAGAAAGATTTGGCTGGAATACACCCCACCAGTCCATGTGATCAGATACAGAAGAATTATGTTCCCAAATGGAAAGCAACTGTTGGGAGTTTAACACAAGCAAAGAAAAGGTGTAGTGGGGAAGGCACTTTGAGAAATTAGCAGGAACAGCATCTGCTCCATCTGTTACGGCTGTTTCCAGCCATCATTTATCAAAGGCACACAAACGTGGACTCGTACCCAGACCCAGATTCAAGAAGCCCATGTCCTACCTAAATCACTTTAACTCCTGTTCACCCGCTGACTTAGGTCTTCCGGCACCAGGAAACACCAGACAAAAGGACTTGAAGCCAGCCTCGCTGAATCTGTGCTCCTGTGCCTATGCAGAACTTTCTGAAAAGCTGTGTGGCCTCAAAAGGAGACAGAATGCTCTCACTGCATCTTTTAAAGGATGTAAGATGCACAAATGTTTTAATTCAACCATTTTTCTTCATAGCCTAAAATTATCTGCAGACTCTGAAATACAAGAAAGGAGCATTAACCACATTTGCTAGACCTTTACATGCAAACAGAAGGTTTTTATGGAAGGGTGGAAAAGAATAATAGGACATACACATTTATTTTTCTGTAATATTTGCTCAGCTTTATAAATAACACCCAGTAGCTGGACAGGAGCTTTGATTTTTTTTTCCACTAATTGTCATGTGTTTAAATGTTTCAAGTAGATAGGCAGCAGTATCACAACTGTAGAGAAAAACAGCTTCATTGGAATCAAAAACTCCATTACCTTCAGCATAAGTTTTTCTAGAAAGCTGGAAAACAAGCTAGTGCTACAGTATCTTCTATAGCATTGTCAAATTTTCGGGCCTTAAAACATGTTGCAAACATTAATGAGAAGTCTCACAAAATACCTGTGGTCTTGTGGTTGAGACAGCCTAACTCAGTTTCAAAAGAAAGAGGTTCAAAGCCTTGCTCTGTCAGAAGCAGCTCATGCAACGCTAAGAAAATTACTAAGACTGATGCTGAAGTGCTTTAAATTTAGCCATGGGAGTAATGCTGTTACATTCAATGGGAAGAACATGCTTAAATGTTTTCAGATTAGGGTATTTAACAGTAACTTTGGGTGTACAGCCCAAATGAACCTCCTTCTAACAGTGTCGTCACCAATTGATTGTGCACAGGAGCGGCTGAGGGGCTTCTGGAAACGATTCCGCTTAATTCCCCTGGCATGGCAGTCGTCAGTGGCAGGGGGGCTGCAGAAGGAGCCAGGAAGGGGTAAGAGGGAGGGCAATAAGTTGGCAAACCACAGCTGGTTCGCTATGGCCACAGCTGCCCCAGGGCCTCAGGCCAGGCTCGGTCAAGCTCTGCAGAGCAGTGACTGCCTCCTGGACAAAGCCTTTTTGGGATTCACGTGCTAACTTTGCTCACTTCCCCAGCCTAGCCCTAGTGGAATGGCTCAGCTACTTCCTTCTAAGCCTTTTAGGTTTTATGACTCATATCCTTACATCTACACGTGGACATAATCTGGAGGAGACAGCCTCAACTCTGTGGCACTTGCCATCGCAGCAACGCTGTTGGTACCAGTGAAGTACCACTATGGTAAAACACAGCTTGAAAATGAAATGACAAATCACGCTCAACAGTTTGCTTTGTACATTACAGCTTTTTTATCTTCATTGCTGAGAATTTCATATCTGCCATTCCTTCGTCAAGGATCAGCATTGATATATTTCCTGTATGTTCCTCACAAGCTTTTTTCCTCTAATGAATTACTACATTTTACATGATGCTTCCTTACACTGTATATTACTCTTGCTTCTAAGAGAAGTTGGCTCTTTGGTCATGCTGAGCCTGGGATGCAAAGTGAAGCCCTAGGGAGAGGAGCTCAGGGGAGTGGAGAGGAAAAAGGGCCTATTTAGTTGCCTGAAAATATAGCTTTGCACAGACCAAAGAACAGCTCTGTCATTTGAATCAGTGACTGCCCTGAGAGCAATAAAGTCACAAACAAATGTTGGTACCACAAGTGTTGGAAGGGCTTATAAATCATATGTAAAGGGTAAAGCAATTATCTGAAGTACAATAGTCCTTCTTAAAACAAACTGATCTTCAAAAATAGGTTTACAGCCTCCTTTCAGGACAATAATTTTCATAGCAGAAATCTGCCAAAAAAAACTTTGGAAACCACAATCAGTAAGTATTCTTTGTCTCCACTGCAAGGATAATTATATTTCCTTTCCCCCTCTTTCAGGACTTTTGCCCCCAAAACTGATAATGTAATTAAAAAGTATCATGACAGTCAAGGAGTTCACCAGGTTGGAATTGCAAATTTCTGCAAAAATCATTTCTACAGTGGTCTTTTAGTATAAAAATAGCACGTTGGTTACCTCTTCTTCAGAATAGCGTCCTAAATGGGAAACTGTAGGACTTCAGAAAGGTACAGAGAAAGATCACGGGGCATATAAAGAACTTAAGTTAAAAAATAAATAAAATAAAAAGGATGCAAATAGCTTCAAAATGGCAGATTTGCCAGATAGAAATTAGGCCAACACATCAAATATACATTGTTTATTGTTGATGCCCCAGGCCACAAAATTATTTGGAGTCTTTGGCTTTCTGTGTGTACAAGATGACGGCAGAAGCCAAACAATGGACTGATGCTTGCTCTTTCAACTGCAGCCACCAGATGAGTGGAGTTGTTGTTTTTAAATATTTAGTGTTTCGTTGGAAGGCTGGCACCTCTCACATGCTCCTTGAAAGAGAAAAGGCACAGGTATCCGGCTAGGGTTCAAGACTGTAATCCAGCCCTCAATTTTCTGTCCCTCCCACACATGCAGAGCTGTATTTGCAACTTATTAGTTTGGGGCCTACTTTTTTATTGTGTTTTTTTTTTGTTTGTTTGTTTAGTTTATGACGTTATATGCTTTTAGCATTTGTTCTTCAGTTTTAAAGTGGATTTTCATGGTCATGGGAGGACACAGAGACAAAAAACTCCAGCACAGGAAGGCATAAAAGGTACGATACGCTGAGCAACTCAGCAGCAATGGCCTTTGGATCAGGCTCCATACCCGTGCCAAAGCAATTCTGCCCTTCTATATACAGCAAATTATTTGTAAGGACCTCCACTGGTATTTTCACAAAATGACTTGTTTTGAAAAACAGAGGTGACCCTGGGCCTGGCCACTGGAAGATGCTTGTTTTTATACTAAGTCCTGCTTGGTTTATTATTTATAATGAGTCCGAGAGAAAGCTTGGGGTCCCCTGAGGTCAGTGTTGCCTAGTGGCTCCCCAACTACAATAGCCACGGGAACAGATCAGCAGAGGGTAAATGTACCCACAGAAGTGGGTGGGATGAGATGCTCATCCACCAATTTCCATGCAATGTTCCTGATAAACATTAGCAAGATCTGAACACTTAAGTCCTTCCAGTAGTCTTGAAATATCTCTCTTTAATTTACACGTTGATTTGGGACATTTTCTGGGCATTTCAAGTGAGATCTAAGGAGATTTTACTCAAATTTGTTCAAAAAACCCTGAGAACTGGGGTTCCTCTAAGCTCTTGCATAGCTTAATTTGTCCCCACTGTCTGCACAAGGGAGGAGCAGGCAGTTTTTTCAAAGCTGAGCACCTGCAGCTCCCATGGGACCACATCCAAGGTAATTTTAGCCATGACTGAAAATGATGCTACAGGATTTTGACATAAGGAGTGGAAACGGTATACCCCCATTCAGGAATGCTGGCAGATTTCTGGGTGAATTTTGGCTCTGGAGGCCAGTAGCAACTCTTCCATTCACTGCCCCTTGGCATGGTCAAGATTTGGTCTAGAACAGCTTAATTGACAGTAAAGTGAATGAGATCCTTCATATACTTACTGCCTATGGTAAGTCTGCATGAAGCCTAGCTCCTTTCGCTCCCCAGCAACTTCCTCTGCAGTGTTTGTGTCAAAACGCAAACCTCTTCTTAACAAAACCAGTGAACACATAGATGTCACATTAAAGTGATCAACAGAAATCCTTTTGCCTGGAGAAGCAGCGGAAAGACAGAAAGCACTGTGAACCCTTTGTTTATGCTCTGAAAGGAGCCAAATGCAATGGAAAAATAAAATATATTATATCCCAAAGGCTTCACAATTCTCTTTTCATTCAGTGTTACTGTATTGGAAAAATCTTTTATATAGCAATATTTTGCTATCTTTTGATAAAATTCTAGCTTTTTTGTGATCAGTGTTGGGTAGCTGGGTTTTTACTGCACTAGTGTATGCTCAGTAACGCAGTCTGTAGGTCAGGCTGCTAGTATGTTTGAACAAAATAGGTTTAGAAATGGATGACTTGCCTGGTGAAGCATGAATCTTTTTTCTGTCTTTGGGAGTAATTATCTACTAACGGGCATGGTTTCACAGGACTGTATGTTTGACTATAATTGCTATGTCCTCTGTGAAATGCCAGTTGAATCATGGATTTTTCCCACTGTTTTTCTTGTTTATAAGACCTATGCTTTAAAAAAAAAAAAAAAAAAAAAAAAAAAAAGCAACTAAATATGATCCAGAGAAATGTAGCTTTGCCAATTTTGCTGAAGCTGCTGATTCAACAAGGTTTTTCAGCATTTGTAAATGCACAGGCATGAGCCATCCTTTGAAACAGTACCACTAGTCATATGTTTAAAGTTACACTTGTGTTTAAGTACTTTATGGAATGAAACCTTAATGCTGTGGGCTAAGCTGAGATGACTCATTTAAGGGAAAAATCATATATGTGAAAAAATATTTCCACTTCCTGATAAATGATAGAGTAGCTGTTTTTATTAAAAATCCAAAGATGAGCTCCTCTTAGTCAAATATACCATTGTAAGTCAGGAAGCATAAAACTCAGTACTATAATAATATGTAATTTAAGAGGATTCAGCCCCATAAGAAACAATAAAAATAGTCAAAGTAAATAAGAGAAACTTTGTTAGCTTCTTCAGGGAAATCTTGCGTGGAAAATATAGCTGATCAGTGCATTTAGCTTACTTCAAGTGAAGAAACAGTTCTGAAAATGTAGGTTCATGTGTTTAAGCAGTGTGGAAGGCCAAACAGAAACTACTGGTGCCAGATAGCTTGCCTCTAAGTCTGTATCTTGTGTAAACATCATGTAGTGCTGGGTGTTAAGTGTTAAATGTCCTTCACCAGCAGTTTGTCCATCGGCAGGCATATTTTCCAGATGGTCTTTAGATGATCAGTTATGTTGTTCATAATTGCAAGTTCCTCCCCATGTGTCTCCTTCCCCGCTGCTTTAATGTGAAGAAAGGTAAAGTCTTTAACCACTAAGCAGCTGGCACAACTAGCGCAAACAATTCTTAGCACTGAGTTTGAGAATAGTTACAAAATAGGGAAGGCTCAAGTGGGCATTTTACTTTTAGTTTTTGTTTTTTGTTTTTTAAAGGAAAAATCTCAGAAATAAAAACAGGTAGTGCATTCCCAGCTCTTTCTGATTCCATATGTTTTTCTCATGAATACCATTTACAATGGCTAGCTCCTCCAAACATTGTAGCTGCAGGAACAAAAAGTGCAGATGAACAAACAAAAACAAACAAACAAAGACATGTTTGAGTAATACTGTCTTCCTCTGCCAAGTAAACCAAAGTCTCTAATGGCTGGAGTTTGGGGCTATTTTTCACACATCTCTGTGAAAAATATGTGCATCCTGATCCTGCTGTCACTGAGGCCAAGAAGAGTGAGAATTCAATGGGAGTAGGATTAAACTCATAATGTTTTGAAGTGGGACAGATTCTTCTTTGTTGTAACAAAAAATGCTATCATCATTATCATGCCATTGCTGTAATAGTGTAATGATGGGAGGGTCAACAGTGTAAGTTCTAATTTGGAGAGATGAAATCGGCCATAAAGAAATAGAAATGCATTCATGGAGCTACTGGGATTTTGCATTGCATTTATCCAGATGAGTGGTCTTTGGGGTGCTGGAACCTTTGAATGACTTCTTTTTGAAATACTGAACTGTTCACTCCAATGGAGATAAAGTCAAGCCTCAGATGAATCTTCCACTGGACATAAAAAGCAGTTACTACCTCACTACATTCATTTTTCCCATTGTCTCTAATGCACAAATGTTCTTGTACTTATAAAGATAATTTTGAGATATACGTGCAGTTTATGACAACTTCTTTGTAGACTCTTCTAGGTACACAGTACCTTTTCAAAATATTAAGCAACTACTGTTTCTAAAGACCAATGGTCTTCATTGGACCATTTATTAAATGAAATAAACCACATTTGGTGGTAATCGCAGACATCACATGTTGGTTTTATTCTTTGTCAAAGTCTGTTAAAACTTTCTTGTGAGCACGGACTGTGACATTTGCTGTGTACATCTCTTTTTCAAATGCTGAAGTGAGGCACAGTGCTGGCGCACAAAAAGTTTTTGTACAGAAAATCAGTTAATAATCTCTCACCAACTTCAATACAAACAGAATTAGGTTCAGCATTCTGCACTTCAAAAGATAGCTACAGATAAATAGCCAAGTTATTAAGAGTATATCATCTGAACTAAATGAAAACTCTGCGCCTTTTGGGAAACATCCTTCTATAGCTATGCTTAATTGTCCTTATGGAATTCACATCTATTTATACTCCCTATTATACTCTTTAGTCTTTTGATACCTGTCTAATAGCTGATATCAAAAGCTTCCAAATTGGTTGAGGTGGGTTTTGTTTGTTTGTGTGTTTATTTTTGTTTCATTTTGAATGTGATATATTCTTTTGCAGTTTTAATTGTGCTATAGAGTTTGCATAAAACAGGAGATGGCAATAATTACCTCAGTCTTCTTGGTGGCTTCAGCAGTGACTTGGCAGACCTTTTTTAGGAAGTTTAGGTAGGTGATAGTATCTCTAAGCAGAAAGTTCTTGTGCAGTCCTGATGTGTCCAGCATATCCAGAAGTCTACAAGAGGATTCATCTTTTTTTATTTGTCCAAATATCTGGTTATTTACACACCTGTGGAAAGGAAAAAGAAACAACTCAAGCCAGCCAAAATGTTCCAATGAATCAGTCAGGACAAGCTATGTATATTTTGTCTATACTCAGCTTTGAGATGCTGGATGAAGTTATTTTAATTTTGAAACTATTTTCTCCATACACATTAGTAACCCTTTAACTTGACTTATTCCTCCTCTTTCAATATGACTCAGAAGTCCTTAAGCACTTTACTTTTGAAACCTGCACCTTGGAAAGTGTTTAACAGCATAACAGCTCTTGATTTTTGTGGGCTGGTATTACATGTGTTCCTACGAGCTATGTGCCAAAGGTGCAGTCGGGCTGATACAAACAATAGCCTAGGGTTTAGCTGTGCCTCAAGGAGCTTGTCTTCTAACCAGCCTGAGATAACCACCAAACAGCAGGCACGTGCCTGGCGTTGTGGTGTAGGAATCATGTTTTCCTGAGGGCAGAGGTGTCCGAAGAAGAAGGCAGGATTGTTTAGTTTTAGTTACTGGCGTGTTGGTGCTGGTAATGGCCTTGCAACAACATTCAGGGATGTGTTTCAGGGAAGGAGCTGAAGGCTAGAGGGGTGGCAGTAGCTGCAGTAGGGTGGTCTGAGTGCCAAGGAGAGCGTGATAGGGGATGGAGAAAATCTAGGGACAGGGGCTGGCAGGCCCTACACATCAAAAAGTAGGAAGGCAAAGAGCATTAACAAAAACACAGATACTGCAGAAGCAAGTAATAATACATAATACAGTACTGAGGCAGTTAACCTTCAATGCCTGCTCTTCGACATCTGAAAGGGCCATGTCTCCCAATAACCACCCTTCTTCAGGATGGTGGTAATGTAAAAGTCAGTCCCCAGAAAGACCCCACTCAAGCATGTTAGATATATAAATAATGAATGAGACAGCTATTTGGATTACATCACACATTTCTGGAAACGTGTGAAAAATACTCCACAGAAAAGAGAAGAATCAAAAGAAGTTGCTCTTTGATAAAGCAGATATTACAAATTAGATACCAGCCATGATTTTGTCTGCAGTTTTATCTCAAAGGTCATTTTGGTCATACTGGGCTCAGCAATCCTGTGAAGTATGAAGTGTATTTAACCCTGTCATTTGATGTAAGACAGAATGTGATCCAGGTTCAAATAGAAAGATAATGGTTTTCACACATTTTTTACCTCCTAAAATGCTTTGGTAGTGCTGCCAGAGATCAAAATCCATGCTGCCAAATAAATGCATGCTATTCCTCATGCTACTGGAAATTGAAGTTCAAAATTCTCACGCAACAAGTTGAGATGGTTATCTCTATCACACAATGTCACGTGCATATTAGGTGTTCATCCCTTATATCATGCTCTTGCAATCATGAGGAGCATTGTGGTTATACAGCATCTCCAGTGATGCAAACCAGGCATCACCTGACTGTATGATATGGTGCATCATGGGATTTGTTTTAATAGAGTTTGAAGACAATCCTTTCAGTAGAATAGCAACATTATTTTTGTTACTAACAGACAGTCCCAAAACAACATTGCGAAAGGCGCTTTGAGGTCTCACTAACTTTAGTGAAAGTCAAACTTCAAAAGAAAAGGGGAAAAAATGTAATATTGAGCTTATCAGGCAAAGCTAAGCAGAAGGAATATTTTCCTTTCACTGAATTATGTCACAGTACAATATTTTGATTTGTACTTGCATGGTCATTCACAAATCAATATTGGAGAAGGGCCAGGGCTCACATCATTTGGCTGCAGTACTGCTGAGCAGAGGAACACTTACTCCTAATAGCTGAAATACTGGTCTGTGCGGTGGGAGAAAAGACATTCTCTCTCTTTGAGTTGATGAACCAGTTTCTCCAGAGATGAAACACAGGCTTGTAGGGAGGAAGAGAGACTTTCTTTGTACTGGCAGAATTGGCCAGCCAATTCATCCACCGTTTGTCCCTTTTGGTCTTTCTAGGTCATTACTGCCAATTAGCTGGCATACGATGATGGTGCGCTCCATACAGACTTCCACCACACGGGTTGCAGTTGCATGCACCTGACTTCATCTGGATCTTTGGATATCCGGTTATTGTCCAGGTCATCATAAATCACCTCCAGCATGGCTAATTCCCTGCATACCCCCCTCCATGGTGGTCCATTTGCCTGGGTAACGTATAACATCTTCCTTGAAGGGATACCTTTCCTTCACACCTGACAGGACCTGCCTCCAGAGGTGAAGGCCTTGTGCCCCTTTTCCAATCACTTTGTCAATGCCCCCTTCCCTAGCAAGGGATCCCAGCTGCTTGGCTTGCTTGCCCTCTTACTCCATTTCTGTCGGCCCCATTATCCCAGCAAGGGAGCAGCTAGGTGGCAAGATACTTGCCAGGATGGTGGCTGAAATCTTGCAGCTCACCCATGGACAGGGATAGGGTAGTTACTGCTGTGTTTATGAGACCTGTCCCTTCCTCCTCCTGATGTCATGATGGACCCATTTTGGAATAGCCTGCCTCATCCACTCCTTCCTCCTTCCCCCTTCTAGCAGAAGTTCCTTTTCTACCTAAACAAATTGGCTTCTGCTCCCATTGTTTCTTCTTGAATGTGGGGAAGACTGATACTGCCACAGGTTGGTTCTCTGGTTCAGCCACAGTGTCTGTCATCGGAGCTGCATTAGCCACAGTGCCTATTGCAGGATTTGGATCAGATCCAGAGGTATTTTCTTCCTCTTGACGGCGCTGAATAGTGTTGAATAGTGTTAGGTGTAGGTCAGGCCCCAGCACAGTGTGGTGAGCTGTAATTCTCTGGCATTTCCAGGGTCAGGACTTACCTTTTTTAAACTTTCTGTCAGATTTTTAGGATTCCGCACTTATTCAGGTGTGAAGTACAAAGCCATCAGAGGTGACAACCATGATAGATACCTGCCCATATGTTCCCACACCCCTTGCCACCCATAACCATCCTGACAGAGGGTGGATCTCAGGGTGGTATTCCTAAATAGTTGTTTAACCTTAGACAAAATCAAAAGCACATGCAGAAGACATAGCAATAGGTTCATGTTAGTTTGAGCATCCCAAGAATATTCAAAAATTTCAAAAGCTATTGTAACTAGTTTGGAGGAGAAAAGGTAAAGAGTGTACTTGTTAATAGTTTCCATGATAGGATTCCTGAAGTGCAAGAATGACGGCAATACTGAGTACAAACACCAGATTAAATTCACAGTCAGTGTAACATGAGCTCGTACAAACTGGCAAAAACATAAACAAACTTAGGCCAGCCCCCAGAGGTGATAAACAAGAAAGGAATTAAGAAAAACAACCCTTGGAGCAAATAAGTCAACACCGTAAACAAATAAATCAGTGTTGTGACCAGCAACTATTAAATGGATATCATGTTTATAACAAATTTGTTAAAGGACTGTTGTAGCTTTACCCAGCAGGCAGCTCAGCACCACATGGATGTTCACTCACTCTCCACCCTCAGTGGGATGGGGGGAGAACTGAAAAGAAGAGTGCAAGAACTTGTGGGATGAGATAAGGGAAGTTTAATAAGAAAGACAGGAAGAAAGAAAAAAAAAAAAAGAGGAAGAATAAACAAAGTAAGTGATGTACAACTGCTCACCACCTGCTGACTGATGCCCAGCCAGACACTAAGCAGCAGCAGCTCCCCCAGCCAACCCCCCCAGTTTTGTTGCTGAGCACGATGCCACATGGCATGGGACATCCCTCTGGCCAGCCTGGGCCAGCTGTCCTGGCTGTGTCCCCCCCCAGCTCCCAGTGCGCCCCCAGCCTCCTTGCTGGCAGGGCAGCATGAGGAGCTGGAAAGTCCTTGGCTCTGTGTAAGCACTGCTCTGCAACAACTAAAACATCAGCCTGTTATCAGCATTATTGTCATCCTAAATCCAAACACAACACCATACCAGCTACTAGGAAGAAAATTAACTCTATCCCAGCCAAAACCATGACAAACAGCCATGCCCCTGATTCAGTCACACACTAGAGATCATGCCTGGCTTTAAGCACACGGGTTCATGTCGGAATTAAACCTGAGCTACTCAAGTACCCAAAGCAGAGGACGTACCTAAGTACATTTCTGAATTGTGATCTAACTTTGTAAGGGAGCTTGGTGAGGCTTCCACTGCATCTGACTTCTGTACCCATTCGGTTGGCAATTGTCTAAATTTCACAAAAGTGGCTACCATCTGCTGATGAATATAGATAGGATGGTTTAAATTAGGATATTGAAACGCCTCTCAGCCCCAGCTGAAGTCTTATTTATTTGTGTGCACTGGATCAGCCTCAGTACAAGCAATCGGGCTGTGTGGCAACTTGGCAGCAGAGATCAGCTCTGGTAGAAGGGTGCAGTGGACACTGTTGGGGAGCATCGGTTGATTCAGCACAAGGCATCTCTTAGATCCACAAGTGAAGATTTGAAACTTGGAAAATAATAATAGTGTCAATACCATGAGTGCCAGGCACAAGGTGCTATGCAGATTAAAAAATAATAATAATAAAATAAAAGATGGAATAAATAGTGCTCTGGGTTTCTAGAACCCCATACAACTTTCCTGTTTTAAACTTGTCTAAAACTTCTACTTTTGCTGTTTTTATCAAAATGTTTTGACAATGATGTATGCAACACAGCTTGTTTAAATCAGAGATCGGTTGACAGCAAAAGTCATGAATTCCAGTTTCTCGTGGCTCTATATGCAATGTGATTTATTTCCTTCCTAACCAAGTACGGTGTCTGATCAGGGTGATTTTCTAGATTGCCATTGTCTTTCTCCCATGTGGCATTTTCTAGTGGCTGGTATTACAGTTGAGCTCACTTCTAGAAATTTCCCTCAGTAAGGGCACAAACTTTCCTCTGCTGCACAAAATAACTTCAGTGAGCCTTAGCACCTTGATGAGAAGTTTATAACAGTGAGTTACATTTACAAAAGTTCTTAGATGTCATGGTCTATATTTTATTGTCATACATCTGGAGTAAAAATAAGTTGATTTTTTTAAGCAACATCTGGAGTAAATTCACGCAATTCTCTGCTGCTGTGACCTTACATCACTACACTACAATATTAATGAAACACACATTTAAAAACAAACAAACAAAAAAAAAACACTGTATTCTGTTAAGCATTGCCTATTTATGAGAACAAGCTAATTTTGTGAAGACAAAGCAGGGCTTTGCATGTCATAGAAGACTTACTTTAAAACTTGTCCAGTTACACAGATCAGTTTACACCCTTTTCCATCAACAAACAATTGAAAAGTATCACCAGCCAATTTGTCCCAGATTTGTAGGCTCTAGGGAACTAGCTTTCAAGGGAAAAGAGAGAAAATGGAAGGAAATAATATTACAGATTACACAGAACCATGTCTGTTTCCACTCTGCTTCCAAATCTGCAAGTTAAGGAGAAAGTAAAGATATTTAATTCAACAATTTGTTAAATCCTATATAATTTCAGAAGCGTATGGAAGGAAGTAAACTAAAATCCTAACCATAGATGAATTTTTGTGGACATTTTCTCTAAGTTTTCTAAAAAACAGGAGTAAGCACTGGAGGAAATGAGATATTTGTGTGATGTAGGTAGGAGACAGAAAAGTGAGACTGCTCTCTCCTATCTGTCAGCCACCACAGCAAGAGGAATGCTGCAGCTACTCCTCACATACTAACAGTGTTGGTAATACATTGTATTATCCCTTGAGAAGGCAGTTATTATGCTTATTTGGAAAAGACATCTCAGCACCCTGTAGTGAGGAAATCAGAACACAGCCCAACATACTTTATAAAGCATGGAGACAGGAATAGAAGACAAGGTAAGTGCATCCACATGTGAAATAACATCAGGCCCTGATGGCACAGCCGTGTCAGCACTGTTTTTACTGCCAAGTCAAATCATGTCTGCATAACTTCTGTTTCTGCAAAAGAAGTTTTTTCTTGTATTTATCTTTGCTGTAAGAGGCAAAAAAAAAAGAAAAAAATCCAATGGAGGCCATGAATGGCTTGCTGACTGAGGTAGGCAGCAAGAACCCCTAACCATGAAGCCAATGGCATTGCACAGGTATGTTTATGCCTCTATGCCCATCCTGAATCCATCTTGCATTATTCCCAGAGGTGAACAAAACCCTAAAGCTTGGAAGTAAAATTAGGGTCAAAGTACCACACAGTCGTTCTTATCTGGATCCAAGTTTCACAGCATGGAAATCCCAGCTGGTTTGAAAGCAAGCTGTAAATATGATGAGAACAGATTCTTTTCTGGCTGCTGGGAGTGTTTGTTTTATCTCCCCAGGGAGAATGTGGGTTCTCTAACCCACACTCTGTGTTTAGGCTCTCTGCTGGGAAACCCTAGAGAGGAAATTCTAAATCATAGCTTTCTGCACACTCTATTTGACAGCAGGGTCCTGGAAACTCACAGTGTCTCTGCTGCTCCCTTGGCTGAAATCAACAGAATTTCTATAGGGGATTTAATGGATTTCCCACTGGTGACTAATGAAGGTGTAACTAGTATCGGTGATGATGGGGAATTCTCCTAAGAGGTATTTCTCAGTTACAAAGAGAAAAAACAACAAACAAAAACATGTAGCTCATTTCAGGGAGCGTAATGACATTGATACAGGTTTGTGTACACCCAATCAGACCAATTACAGACATGAAAGGCTTTAGATAGGTACCATTGTTTCCCTAAGTGATTTTGCAACCTTTTTATACGCTTTTCACCAAATGCAATAAAAATCAGAAATATTTTAACACTACACCTTCCCTTCAGCAGTTTTAAAAAAAAACACTTTTTTTTTTTTTTTAAAGGGACTTTGGATAATTAAGCACAAAATTCCAGTTAATTTAGAAGTGGTCTGACATGCTATCTCAGTTTTCAGCATGTCAAGAGAGAAGATTTAATGTTCACTGGCAACCGCAACACGCTACCACCCCTGTACTCTATTATGTCATGTGATTTGATCCTTTAAAACTCACATTTTTAGGCAGCTTATTTACCTATGCTTCTTCATAAGATGTGTATACCAAGAGGCCCTGCCTTTCCTCCAGGACTATGCAATCTTTTGAACTACTCATGAGAAATCAGGAGCGTGACCTACTGCATCTGCTGGAGAATATCCAAGAATAATTGTATATATCAGTACAATCATCAAGCAACATCACCTACTTCGAATTCAAGCCAGGCTTAGTAGTCACAGCTGGAGATGAGAGTTTGGAAAGGAAAAAGTTGGAGGTAAGAGAAAGAATGAAGATTTCAAGGTGGAAGTTTGCTTCACCTGAGCTCATTTCTGCCCCTTGGGAGTGGGGCTGTCACCCTGGCTATCTTTTGTGTTCTTCTGAAGTATCTGGGTCTTCTCCGTGGTGTGACCTGCTGAAGCTGAGCCTCCTGTGGTGCTGCAGGGATGCTCCTGCAGTAGTACATACATCCCCGGTGAGATTTAGACTGGGCTTTTACCTGACAGCTGCTGCCATGGGATGATCTGTATTTCTACTTGTGGGAAAGAAAGATCCGTGGGTCTCATTTGTGGCAGAAATCTTATTTATTTGAACACAGATGAAAAGCTGAATGAAGCTAAGCTGTGTTTAGGAACATTCATATAACAGGAAAATCAATCAATGAAAACATACAGGAGTCAACTTTTACTTAGAAAGACTAGTTTGAAGTTAGTGAATAGATCAAAGCAGTTAAAACAAAAATAATGACTTACAAAGACTAATGATAGAGAATAAGAACCTGCACAAAAACAAATAAAACACCTGCCTGAACTTGAGGGTGGCAAGGGAATTATCCACAATGAAACATATTTCCTGAAACATGTTTACATGAAAATTGCTTGGGGGTTGGGAGCACAAGTTAATTAGCTGAAAAATGACTGGGTGGGTGAGGTTAGATGATCTGTTTGTCTAGTCAGCATTTTAAGGCCAATGCAGACTAAAGGAAGCAGAGAAAGGGAAAGGAGGACACCACAGGTTAAAAACAGAGCAAAGGACCCAGCACTGTATTGTTTATTTGATAGAGTAAATAATACCCCATAAAGTTACAGTGTTTAAAGCTGATCGAGGATAACTCAGTACAATGCCTTCCCAACAGCAAATGCAGTTCCCATAAAGTTGTTGTTTTCCACAGGAAAATTATATTTATATATCTTTTTCTGGGAAAAAAAAGGGTATTTTTAGTTGTTGAATTGACTCAAGATGTTTCATTTTAAGTCAGTTAGCTAAGTTGTTTTTCTTTCCTATGGCCAATTGCCTCATAGGAGCTCTAGACCAAGTACCTTGCTCTCTTTGGGCTGGGCTGAGCATTGTGGTTATACAACATCTCCACTGATGCAAAATAGCCATCACCTGACTTTATGACATGGTGCATCACAGGATTCACTTGAACAGAGTTTGTAACAACAGATGTAATCTAACCGGAATACTTGGCCCTTAACACATGATGAATATTGACTAACACGAGCCAAACACAAGGTTCAGCTGCACTGAGTACTTATATATTGGAATATTATAGGAACTATGATCAGAGCACATGCAACACTCAGAAGAAAGCCACCCACAGTTTCTGAGGTTCAAACACAGGCTGTCACATGCACAAGTAATACTCACAAAACAGACTGCACATTCAAGGCTAGGATGAAGCTTATCCTTTGAAAATTTTTCAAATAAACAACTTTACACAAAAAAGCATTATCCCAAAAAAATGCAAAGAAGTAGCTGACTAATCACTTGTGAACATGTAGCCCTGATAAAAGCATAGACGGCATTTAAATGAACACTTATGGCAGCCTTTTTAATCCCAGGAAACTGTCACACTATATTAGAATCACAGAACCATAGAATCATCTAGGATGGAAAAGATCATCAAGTTCAACCACCATCTAATCCTACCAGGTCCACCACCAAACCATGTCCCTGAGTGCCACATCCACACGCCTCTCAAATACCTCCAGGGATGGGGACTCCACCAGTTCCCTGGGCAGCCCGCTCCAATGCCTGACCACCCTTTCTGTGAAGAAATTCTTCCTGATATCCAATCTAAACCTCCCCTGGCAGAACTTGAGGCCCTTTCCTTGTGTCCTATCACTGGTCACCTGGGAAAAGGGACCGACACCCTCCTCACTGCAGCCTCCTTTCAGGTAGCTGTAGAGAGCTGTGGTGCAGTCTGCCCTCGGCCTTCTCTTCTCCAGACCAAACAACCCCAGTTCCCTCAGCTGCTCCTCATAAGCCTTAATTTCTGGTCCATTCACCGTTTCATTTCTCTTCTCTGTACACACTCAACTCAAGTTCCTTCTTGTAGCGAGGGACCCAAAACTGAGCACAGTAATCGAGGTGCGGCCTCACCAGTGCCACATACCAGGGGACAAACATTTCCCTGGAAACACTATTTCCGATGCAGGCCAGGATGCCACCTGGGCACACTTCTGGCTCGTGTTCAGACAGCTGCCAACCAGCACCCCCAGGTCCTTGTCTGCTGGGCAGCTTTCTAGCCACTCCTCCCCAGGCCTATACTGCCGCATGGGGCTGTTGTGACCCAAGTGCGGCACCCATCTTCTGAGCAATGCTGGAGCTCAGATGTGCTGTTGTATGTGCTCTGCTTTCCTAGAGTGTCATAAGCTTGCAAGCACTGGAACAATTTCAAATAATGTCATAGCAGGGAAAATAACGGGTCTGCCTTACTTAAAGTATGTGATTTAGATATCACATCCAGTTATTGACTTTAAGGCCCAGCTGTATAATCCTTACTCACACCACGAGAGCTTCCTTTGCGTGTTGTACCATGTATATAAATAGCCTAGTCTTTACATACGCTCTTTATTCTTATAATCTTTACTAAACCATACACTTACTCTTACATTGAAGTATGTGTTTGGCAAAACATAACTTGATATAACATCAAGTCTTTTTCATCCACTGGTGACCATACTGTTAGCATTTATTCCAGCAAACACGATAGAAACAGCATCCTTTTACCCCGTGTTTTTGGCCATTTTCAAATGCAATTGCAACCTGCTTGGAAACCCAGTGACTCTGGATGCAAGAGCTCATCTCAGTGGAAATGTTGACCTTCCAGCTGCATCTTCTCTCTGAAGAACAGACAGCAGTCCTTCAGCTTAGCTGGAAAGAATGAAATCTAGCAAACTCCAACTTCAGGAAACAAGTACATGCTTAAATCCCACTCACTTAAACTTAAATCCTTCATACTAGCCTTGAAGGAAAACTTTTCCTGAGCCGGGGTTTTATACTTTAACTGACTTAAGTTGTTGAACTGGGTTGATAGGCTGCATAGGCTGCAAGGAGTCAAGACAGATGACTGTAGGCTGTGAGTTTAACACCCTTCTATCCTAATGGAGATCTTAGAAGCTGATCTCCTTCATCACTATTCATGGGTATTTGCCCCCATTACCATAATGACATGTGTAGGCAGAGTGCACGGTTAAAGAAAAATAAACAAATGATATTGCCAACCACTGGCAAGTGCCCAAAGCCGTGCCACCATCTGCCAACCCCACTCACTGATAAAATAAATTCTTTTCCTCCTGGCATTTTGCCTAAGCTCAGGAATGTTAAATTAAATAAGTATTCCTAGTTGTGCACACTGAAAGTCAGAAAATCTGGATCCTAATGGAAAAAAGAGGAAATGGATCAACATCCCAGGGACTTTCCACCAAAAGCCTTTCATTACCTGGACCTAGAAACTCAGACCTAGTGAGTTAGCATAACATCATCCCGGGAAATATTACTGGCTACACCAGGTCATAAGAGGAGGGGAGAACCCTGAATCCCTGAGGCTGACCCCCCAAAATATTGTCACATCTTTATGGAGTACCTAGAGGAAATCAGTTAGACTCTGGGGCACTCAGTAGTTTACATAAGTAGAGCCCCTGGGGGTGAAGGCAGAATAAAGGCCCACTGTAGGAGTTTGTGCTGGGCAAGGTCATCCAGTTCTCTTTCCACATTTAGGGTAGATTCTACCCTCAGACGAAGCACAGATACCAAGTCCGTCTCAACCTGCAAAGGCAACAGCTGTGTCACAGTGGAGATGTGAGCTAAAACTCCAACATAATGGTCTGCAGGGACAGTGGCAGCACCCCCTTTCCAGCAGATCTTACTTTCCCCACCTAGGTCAAAGCAAACTCCATTAATGCTTCATTAATGTGCTGCAGGGTCAGCTCTGGCTCCTTCAGGAGAGGAAAGCTGTGAATGACCTCATCGTTGCTTTCTCATCCAAGTAGCCTTTCCACAAAGAGGCACAAGATATCGTTTTGAGCCCATGAAGGCTCAGGGTCTCCCTGTTTCTCTGTCACATACTTCTTTTGATAGACAGGCACCAAATATGAATGGATCCACAGAATCATTTTCCTATCCAATGCCTTGCAACCAACCACTGCTGATTTACACCATTGCAAATAAAAGAGGAATCATACCTCACATTTCTACTCTATGTACATCTCTTAGATCAGCATCTAAACAGAAAATGTACTTGATAAAGTGCTCGATTATCAGCTTTCAGCTTTAATTTTGTACTAAGAAAAGAAACTTTTAATTGTTACCAGGAATGTGTGTTAAAGGGGAAGGAACCAAAAATAGCTCTGGATGGGGAAAAACAAAACAAAACAAAACAAAACAAAACAAAAAAATATAGCTTCTATTCTAACTGCACATGTATGTCTGTTAACCTTAAGGATTTGCCAATAGTAAGGGTGCATGTTTTAACTTGCTATGAAATGAATGTGCCTATGGGCCAGATTCATATCTTAGTTATAACTATGTAAAGCAGAAATACATTTCTTTGAAGTTGTTAGATTTGTTTTGGATTTATAGTACTCTGAGATCAAAATCAGAACTGTGTTTTAAATTGAGATGAGCAGAACAATGAAAGAGGCTAAAGATTCATATGGCAATGAATACAACAAGTTCTTTAATATAAAACTAAATTTTTCTGTGCACAGTGTAATGAAGCAGGGGAACGTTGCTGTCTAGATGTTTTGTATTACTGTGTAATGAAGTTAGTATATAAATTATTGCATGCAGACACGCTCTCACATGCTATTTCTTTGGCTCGCGTTTTAGTGAGTTTCTTTGCCTTCTTTGTTCTGGGACCCAAGTCATAAAATAAAATACAAAAGTGAATACATTTTATCCAAATGTATACATATTTAATATGTTTAGAAGCATAATGATTACTTTTAAAATGTTTTCCTTATTACATGCTTCCTAGAATAAAGAAGACAAACAAATACACATTTTACTTCAACTGAAAAAAAAAAAAACCCTTCATATTCTAGGAAGAACCAAAGGAAATATGTAATGTTCTGGTATAGGTAAGGGAATGCCTTGAGACTGCATTCTGTAGCTTTTTAGAACATCATAAAACAAACATGGTGTATGCTTCTCCTCTTTCCCATTAAAACAAAAAAAATGTAATTAATAGTTAATAAAAACACAAAGTGAAGCATCCCACGTAATACACTGACTTTGTTAATCTTCTGTGATCAATACAGAAGCTAAGACGAATGCATAAACCAAAGCCGTAATTAATGATAGCTGAAATGGATTTTAAAGTCTTTTTTTTTTTTTTTTTTTTTTTGTAATACATATATTTATGTGCCTAAAAGCACCCAAATGCAAACAGCTTGTTAACAAAATATACCTCTTAAGCTGAAATTACCACTTCTGGTTGTTCTGACTTTTCAGAAAGAGTTAGTGGAGATGCTGAGTAAGTTAATTGATTAAATATGACCTGAATATATGCAGTCCCTCCAAAAGTCAATTTTACTCTGCCAAGGAAATATGGCCCCAGAAAAGTATCTTTCCCTACCAATAAATGTGCCTGACCCCCAGAAAACTGAGTTTTTGCTCAGCTTCCTAAACACGAAGCCTTGCATGCAGAACTAATGGCACCACAGTTGCACTTTTATCCCATACCTAGTGTATATGAGGATGCTTTTTGGCATGTTATTTTGTGAATTCTCAGTGCAAATTTTGGTGGTCTTCAAAAAAATCTATCGAGCAGATATAAAAACACTCCAGCAACAGGGGTGGGTTTTTTGCTCAAACAGCTGCTGTAGCCTTACGTTCTGCCAGGAAACTGCTTTTGGTGGGGACAGTTACTAGTTTGGAGAAACCTGACCACAAAACATGTATTGTTTTGAAAAGTTCGTATTTATGCAGTTCAAATGTACCTGGCCATGGCACACACTGTTCATTAGGAAACATCTGGCTATGAGTTTTCACAGTTGCAAGCATTTTAAAGCACAATAATGATTCTGAGAGTACATAACTCTGAAACAGTTATATGCAGGCAGGTTTTAATAACTAAATAAAAGTCACACGGAAAATTCATGTCACCAATTAAATGTCAACATGCTGATGTACAGGAAGACAAAGAGGCACATCTAGTCCTGTAACTGCAATGGTTTTTGGAGTCTGAAAGCCGGAAAGGTACTCAAATGTTTGTGCAGCAAAGTTTCCAGCTCTATTTTACAGAGAAGAAATCAGAAATAATAAACTGTTAGAAAAGATAAATAATTTGCAGCAAGATGAATTTTGTGAACATTGGCCTAAACAGTTTTTGATCCAGAAGGGGTACAGAAAGAAAGGTAATTGCTCAGCGCAATTCTTTTTGTATCAGTTATCCAGAGTTTATAAATTCTGTGTGAATGTGAGTCCATGAAAGCTCACTTTCAGGTAATAGTGGTTTGGTTGCATTAGAGTCATAAAACATAAGAGTTCTCAAAAATGTATTTTAAGGAAGACTGCTTATGCCAGATTCTGACACAAAGAAACTAGTTTTAGGGACAAATATTGCTTAGTCTGTAGACACATGGATGCTATAACCCATAGAATTGAATGGAAAAGGAATTCTCTTGTTTTGGTGTGTGAGACACACAGTGCAGCAAACATTCAGCTTCTGCAGTCATCTTGTAGTCAGACACTGAAAATGGACAAATGGTCAGCAGTGTCCCCATTTTTTAGCTGCACGTCACCTATGAGAGACTAGCAACACTATCACCTACCCTTCAGCCCACAAACCCATTGAGGGAAACAGAGTTCAGTTCTAAAAGATGCGAAACATTCATTTTATATGTGCATATTCCCTCTGAGGTCTAAGGCAGTCCACAGCACACAACACTTCACAGGACTGAGCCTCTAAATAGAAGCTTCCTCCAGCCTGATCACTAGAATTTATGCATCTAATATTGCTATCTTGAACAATTATTCTACCTAGAAGAAGTCACTATAGAAGAGCTGTGTAGTAAGAAGAATATCTCTATTATTAAAAAAAATATATATGTTGATTGTATGCACCAAGGAAATCCAGAAAAGAAAAAAACAAAACAAAACAAAAAAAAAACCTCTGCGTGTCTTATGCTACATTCTTTATAAATATATACAAAGGGCTTAGATGCTAATTAAAGATAAAGAAAGAAAAGATGTAATTCTTCATCACCAAAGTTTACATACTTACGTAGTATCTTACATCACAGAATAAGACTGAGTTACATCATTCTACTCCCTGCATTCCTATTATACCTTTATAGTTCTTGGAGATTTTCAATACTGTCCCTAAGGAATATGAACATGTAGGTCATTTCTCAAAGAGAACTCGATGGTGCAGTATCGTTTCCACAAGCAGGCCGAGCTAAGCTGTTTGCAGCAGGAGTGCTGCAGCTGCACAGCAGAGGCACAAGCACAGCCAGAGGAGGGACAGAAGCCCTCTGGAGCCATCTGATACTGAGATGTCTGAGTGTGTACAGCGAGAATATATAATTTACTGTAACGGCCTATTTCACCATACGCTACAACTGGACTGTGTCTGTAGTAATAATCACCATGTTTTGAATGCCAAAACAGAGGGATGGACAACTGGGACAGACAATAACACAGGACATTAAGGTTCCGTGAGTGCATTTCTCTCACAGTCTAAGCATAGTCTTGATCATTTAGAGGAGCTTTGAATCTTAGACAGAAATTGTCAAAGAGCAAGGGTCTTGCTAAAGTATTTCGGTGTAGGTACTCAAAAGGGAGAAAGTAAGAATTCTTCAACACCCAGAACAACTAAACAGGCAAATCAATCATCACCAAGGTTTGGCCTAAAATTAAATCCCCAAAAGTTTAGCTACCGTTCTTACAGCTAAGGAGTTTCTTCAGTGTACACTTCTGACAGGGACAGGGAGTAGCACGTTCTGATGTTTGCCCAGTGTAGCTCACCTCTTTGTAAACCTTGTAAAACTGACACCCATTTGGTGACAACTGAATTCAGTTTAACAATGCCAGTACAATATCCTGCCCCTCTCAGATACATACATCTTACTTCCATGGTCTGCTATTTGTTAAGAGTTCACGAGAAATGAATTTTGGGGTTATACAATGAATTAGATAAAGACAAGATCATAAAAAAACTTTATGACAAGATTATTTCAAAACTAATGCACACTTTCGTTTAAACACTGCAACTCAGGGGAGATGCTTTTTCGTTGTTTTTAAATAGAATAGCTCAAACAGGTAAGCATCCAAAATTTAGCAGGAATTTAGTTGTTGTAGATAGAATACATAGCAAAAGATGTGAAAAAGGTTAATTATTTCTACCCATCATACAGTTCGCATGCATTAACTCAGAAGAGAATATAAACTATTTCTGAAATAAAAATCTAAATATAACCTTAGCTCACACTTGTTATTATAAATATACAACAAGACAATGACCTGATGAACAAAGAAAGGTAAAAATAGTGAAAATTAATTCTACTTTTATACATTTTCTCAACTTTATTGAATATATTCTTATTCTCTGCTATCAGCTGTGATAATGCTCCAAGCCAAAAACAAGCTCCTCCTGTCCTTTTTCTGTGATTTACTGTTTGGACATATATGTTCTTAATCCTTAAGGATTTATAGAACAAGCTGTCATTTTAATCCTCCCTGATGCAACTTGCCTAGTATCTGCAGAAACTTCATCTGTTTCCTTCTAGGTGAGAGCAAGAAAATGTGCTGGCTGTCACATGGGATTGGAATCATTGCTTACTTCTGTTACAAGAAAGTTCAGGCATGGATAACAAACCATCTTTTGCTATCTTTTCCTGTATATACTAAAAAGGACAGTGCCAGTCTCAGCAGGTTTGTCAGTAGCCAAACCCTGAACACAGACTTCTTTTTAAGACTTTTCCGACAACTGTAAGGATCAAGCAATAGTCAGAGTTGTGATCCCTTGCACCGGCTTTCACCAGAAGATAAACACAGGATGCAGAAACAGAAGCCCAGTGTCTCAATGCCTCTGCTTACATAGGGCCACTACCCTGACACATCATCCCCATTGTATCTGTTGTGATTTCTCTGAAATGTTCTCATATAATTCCTACTAAAAAAATAATAGTTATCTGTGTCACCACACAAATTAAATTGATTTTTTTGTTCCTCATCGTTACACTAATCTTTTTTTTTTTTTTTTTTTTTTTTGCTAGTAAGTTAAACAGATTGGAAATCTGCTACATTTTGTATATTTGTTGCACAGCAAGCTGAGTACTATACTCAGTTCTGTCACTGCACTTTGAGCAACTTGCATAATCTCTGTTCCGGTTCTTGCAGACATCAAATGATGACAGTAACACTTACCTGTCTGACAAGATGGTTGTGAAATGTTTTTCATTAATGTTTGTAAGAAGGCTTTAGAATTTCATACAGAAGCTCTACAGACATTTTCCAGGTCAATATTATTACAACATCAGAGTCATTCTCCATTGTAGAACCTGTCTAATCGGTAGACAGGCAAAAAATGACATCCAGATGTTTACAGTTGCTTTGGACGGGTTAGAGAGGATGATACAAACAGCACAGTATCTGCGCTTGCCCTTTCAAATTATGATGCTACAACATCATTTCTTGT
The DNA here is from genome assembly GCF_009769625.2 of Cygnus olor. NCBI lineage: Eukaryota > Metazoa > Chordata > Aves > Anseriformes > Anatidae > Cygnus > Cygnus olor. Next base: position 66,766,150 of record NC_049171.1, on the reverse strand, counting down.
CTCATTCACTGAAGGGAGTGTCTGCCTACAGAAGCAAACAAAGCAAAAAGAGAACAGTAAATTCTTCCCTTGGTGCTATGAGTGAGAACAACTGAGTGTCCTCCCATTATGCTGTGGTAGCTGTTCATGCCAAGGACTCGGGAAGAGTCCTGGAAAATTTAGACGAAAAAAGTAACAATCCTCTGTCATATCTTCTTCTTTTCCCACTTCCAAGCACTGACTGAAATATGTATCCCATCACGTGCGGAACAATGAGGCTCTAGTTATTCTCAGGACAATTTTCCTGTGTTACTAATTGAGCTTGTTGTACGACAAAAGTTCCCAGCATTGAGAAGGCCGTGTGTTCTTCACATGCCTGACTCATGGCCAAGCTGAGTCTTTGGGTTCAGTGGCCACAGAGGACTACAAGCATTTGAAGCAATGAGGTGCTTCCAGAAAAAAGGAACACAGCTGAAGCTGGAAGTGCTGTGCCTGAACCCAGTTTCCATACTCCCTGAATGCTGCTGCATGCAGCCTGGCAGTCATACCACAGATCTGCAGCTGAATGTAAATAATAAGATTTATCTCTTTTTATATATTTATATAAATATATATATATATATTAACCCTGCAAGCATCAAGGGACAATTAGAAGGATAAGCTGGGAAAATGTTATGGAGGGCTTGTTCTTAAATGTAATTTCTATCTGTCTCTTTTCTTTATTATTTTTTTAAAGGTTTTATGAACTATGATGACATCTGTCAATGATAACAGGCCAGTGGAAAAAGCATGGAAGCAAAATTTGGATGATCATGTTTATTCTTATCAGAACTGCCAGCCATGTGGTACTTCTGACTCAGCAGTGCCTTTCAGCTCCTTGTGTTTCTGTTTCATTTGGCTGTTCAGATGGCAAGTTAGTTGGAGATATTGTAAGTATCCTACACTGTCAGGCACAATATAGCACAGTTCTCTAGTGTCTTCAGGAAATGCTGTGTAATAAATAATCATTCTTTTGATAGCAGTTCCCAAATCCCACCTAGAGAAACAGACAGAAGACC